>NC_045426.1:590272817-591472817 GCF_902635505.1 Sarcophilus harrisii | reverse complement strand
GTTTTCTCATTGTGGTCAAAGTATTTAAGCTTCTACTTCAGTATTTTATCTCCCTCTAAGTAAGTATCTCCCTTAATTTCTCTAAGTATTTACTGATTTAATCTTGCTATCCAAGGGCCTTTTAAAAGTCTTCTCCAGCACCACAATTTGAAAGTATTGATTCTGTGGTACTAAGATTTCCTTATAGTCCAATATTAAGAGTCATACATTGTTACTAGGAAAAAAGTCATATCCTTGACTATACAGACCTTTGCTGGCAAGATGTATCTCTGCTTTTTTTAGTGTGCTGTTCAGATTTGCCAAAGCTTTCCTTCCAAGAAGCAAGCATCTTTTAATTTCATAGTTGCAGTCACCATCCTTCAGTGATCTTTAAATCCAAGAATATTAAACCTGACACTGATTCCATTTCTGCTCCCTCTGTTTGCCACTGAAGCCTATTGTAACAATCAATATGATTTATTGGCATCCATCTTAGTATGAACTGGCTTTAAAATGGATAAAATAAATTGACTATCAAATATCCTTTGTTAAATAATGCATCTATAATCTAATCAGTCACAAAAATATATTTGCATATAAATTCATATAACTGAGGGATGAGGATTCCCTATACCTTTTACAAAATCTAGGCATATGAATTCCTGTTTGTAGTTGTAGAAACAAAAGTGGCCATGGCCAAGATTACTCAGTTAAAAGGGGAAAGAAGAGAGTAAGAGTAGAAAGGAAGAGAAGAATTGTGATATGACAGAAAGAAAAAAAAAGACTTTGGAAATTTAAACTTTGGAAAATGTAAACAACTGTTTTCAAGATAAAACTTCCAGGAAATGTCAAAATATGTAGAGTTAAAAATTACTTTGGAAGGCTTACCATGCCTAAGCAAGATGTAGTGATCATCAAACACTGATCTGCGTTTGATTTGTTGTCCAGCAATCCAAACATATTGAGTGTTTCTTTTCGTAGCAACCAGACAATCTAACCAAACTCAGCAAGAATTCTCATAGAAGGACTATTGTTTTGGGCTTTTCATTCTTATGTTTTTTCACAATAGGACTCTTCTCTAATTAAAGACTGGACATAAAAACAATCATAAAGTTAAATATCAAGACTATTCTTTTTAGTCAACTAACATGTTAGGCTAAAAGATTTTTTCAGAAAAAAATCTCATAAAATGATTTTAAAAAATTATAATAAATGAGAAATTATAATATTCTAATGAAATGGATCAGACCTCCAAGTTTATCAGTATATGGAGAAACTCCCTCCCCTAATGTCATTTGACAAGTTGCCTATAATTTTAATCTTAAGGAATTTAAATTTTTAATTACAGAGCTGACCTGGTTAGTGAATAGAGAGTATTCCTTGGAGCTAGAAAAAAGTGTTTAAATACTAGCTAAGTGGTTAAGAAACTTTGTAGGAGCCATACAAATAGTATGTGGCACCTCAGTGATGGAATAGTTAGACTACTGGCCTTGGAGTCAGTAAGAAGTCATTTTAAATCCTGCTTAGATACTTACTGGTTGTGTGATTCTTACCAAGTCATTTAACCTCTTGGCATTTCAGTTTACTCATTTGTAAAATAAAGATAATAATAGCACTTATATGGCTATTATGAGGATCACATTAGATAATGTGTTTAAAGTATTTATATAATGTTATCATCATCATCATCATTATAGATTCTGAACCCAGATCCTTCTAAAAGTCCAAAAATCAAACCATTACACTGTTTAAAAAAAAAAAAAAACAACCTAAAAATTTAGTTAATTTACTATTACAATTTCCTTATGTCAGGAATTTGGGTTACTTCTCATTATCAGGCATTCCATACTGAAAAAATGCTGCAGGTTGTCTGCCTACATAGCTGCTAACACAGAGACTGTTCTTTCTTCTGATGATTTAGTTTAACAACTAGCTGTCACAATGGAAAAAAGTGTTGGAGCTAGAGTCAGAAAGGCTCCAGTTGAAGTCCTGCCTCAGACATGGATGAGACAATGTGATATGAGATGTCATTTAATATGCTTCTTCCCACAGTTTCCTCATCTGTAAAATAAGGATAATGATAGCACCCAACTCACAGTGTTGTTATGAGAATCATATAACAGAATTATTATAAAACACTTTGAAAAAACCAAAGTGCTACTTGAAAGCTAGTTATTATTATTAGTTATTGTTGAGGTAGTAGTTTCTTTAATTAGGAAGGGATTATGTTTTAGTTTTATTTATAACTGATCCAAGAAGAGTCATCTTCAACTCTCTTCTCCATTTTTCAAGGATTTTGAGTTATTAAATTCCTTTGTTTAAATTCCTTCCCTGGATCCTGTTAGAATTTCATGTCCTTATCTTAAAGACTTCTTATTCAAAATTATCCTCAATAATGACTGAATATCTTCAGGGATTTCAGGAAGTTCTACTTTTCCCTGGTTTAGCTTTCTGATAGTTGTCTTATAAAGTTCTGAAACTACCTTTCCTTCTGTCTTAATTGCCCTCAATTCTCAATGCTGACACTGCTGCCAGCTACTACTGTTCAACCCCCATTTCACAGATAAGAAAACTGAGGATGAGTGAGGTTAAATGAACTTACTAAGGTCATGCAGTTGCCAAGTACCAGAGCTGATTTTCAAATCTTCTAGTTTTGATGATGCTATTAAGACTGCACACAGCCTCTGAATTACTGTCACACATGGCAGGCTCAATTATTTCTGCAAAAAAGTTAAATGGTGCAGTGATAGAGGGCTAACCTTGAAGTGAAGAAGATCTAAATTGAAATTTAGTCTCAAATATTTATTCAATGTGTATCCCTGGTTGGGTAAGTCATTCAACCTCTACTTATATTTCCTAAACTATAAAATGAGGATAATAATAGTATCTAGCTCCCAGAATTATTGTCCCATTATTCCAGGCTCAAATGAACTAATATTTGTAAAGCACTTAGCACAGTGTCTAGCTCATAGTAGGCACTTAATAAATACTTGTTTTCTTTCTTCCTTCCTTGTTTCTTTTCTTCTTTCCTAACTACTTACTTATTTGATTGAGAGGAGTAAAACATATTGGCAATCAAGCCCAGAATCCAAATTTAAGAACTAAAGTGAATATATCTCTCCATGGGCCTCCCTATTCTACACTTCTCATCATTCAAATAGGTTTTAATTTTAGTGAAAGTGACCTAATCTTCATCTGAACAAACTGATCTAAAGAGTGGGCAGAACACTTACAAGGGCACAGCCACTTTCATGAGAAATCAAGGGCCTTCATCACACATTCTTCCCCTGCTCATAGGATTTATTAAACACATACCCATAGGATTTATTAAACACACAACTACATAATTTGTTCTTCAGCTTCTGAATGAGGATTGATTAGCACAGAAGCTGATATAGAGCATGGTGTCCAGTAAGGCTGTTGTTATATAAAGATCATTCAACACAGATTTTCTTTTAAATCCTTGGTGTGATTAGGTACACATTTTTTCACTTTTTGCTGATTATAGTTTTGTCTTGAAGAAGGAAAGAAAAGGAAGAAGAAGAAGAACAACAACAACAACAAGAACAAGAACAAGAACAAGAACAAGAAGAACAAGAAGAACAAGAACAAGAAGAACAAGAACAAGAACAAGAAGAATCAATGAGTAAAAACTTGTCAGAAGGCTATAATTTATGGTGCAGGTCACTCAGAGACCTCTTGTTTGTGCAATGGTATGCACCAGTTCCATAAACATATGGTTTAAGTTATCAGCAAAAATGCTCAACAAGTGCATGCAAAGGTCTGGTGCAAATGGCTTCCATTTTAGTTATTTATAGCTGTCCACAACCATAGTTGTTTTTATTTGAAAATTATTAGAGCAATTACGGGGTGGGGGGTGCGGAATTTCAGTGCACAGCCAAGAATGATTCATGCCATGAAGAATAAGCATAGAAGTAACAACTCTGCAGGCTATTTCTTTGGGGAGAGAGCTCACTATTAAGATTTTATTTTAGTCAGATTTTGTAAAGCTGATCTATAATGCAACTGTTAATTTATTTTCTACCCCTTCCCTCTTAAAAATAATTATTTAAGTGTAGATAAAAACAAAAGAAATGCTTTTAAAGAGGTTTATGTTTGAATACATATGACTTCCCACTTATTACAAACCCTACTTAATTCAATAAATGTTTATTAAGCATCTACTATGGTAGGCACTGGGGATACAATTTGAAAACAATATAGTTGTGGCTATTTATAATCTGATGAGAATGAGGGGACATGACAGGCAAGCAACCAGGCAGACTATAATAAGATTAAACGAAAGGCCCACTCAAAATTAAAGGAGAAAATTTGAGGAAATAGAGATCAATTTTAGCTGCGGTGATTTAGGAAAGCTTCATGGAAGTTGGAGCCTTAGAATCAGAAGGACAGTAGAGTTCACTGAATACCAACTTCAATTATATGTGAGCATTTAGAAAGGGAAGTGGCAATTACTAAGAACCAGCATAGCTTCATTGACAACAGGTTATATCAAATTCATAATCATTATTATTTACATTTATATGATACTTTAAAGTTTGCAGCACACTTTTCTTATAATAATTCTGAGATGTAGGTAGTATATGTTTACAGATAAATCTGAGGATTTGAGAAGCTAAGTAACAAATTAAATGACAATTAATAAAAAGAACTAATAAAGCCCATTTGAATGGTAACATGTAAAAATAGGAAGAGCCCTGTAGAAAGATAGTCACCTTAATTCTTAATTTTGGATTCTGGGCTTAATTGTCTAATATGTTCTCAGAAATAGATAGGGAGGAAGGAAGGAAAGAAATGAGACAGGAAGGAAGGAAACAAAACATGTTAGGTGCCCATTATGCCAGATACTAAGCTAAAAGCTTTACAAATATTATTTCATTTGAGTTTCACAATAATCCTGGGAGGTAGGTACTATTGTCCCATTTTATAGCTTAGGAAATGGAAGCAGACAGAGATTGAATGACTTGCCCAGTCAGGAACATACAGCCAGTAAATATTTGAGCCTGAATTTGAACTTGTTAGCTGAATGGTATCTGCTGGATATGGCAAAATTCTGCCTTGATTTCCTAAAAGGAGCAACAGAGGTTGTTTCAGACATTTGGATCAGCCTATTTAAATGCAGAAAGGTGGGAGAATAAGAACTAGAAACAGTTAATAGTTCAGTTTGGTTGGAAGGTGAAAGGAGGTAGTAAGAAATAATCATCTCTAGCATTTACATAGGGCTTTAAGATTTTTAAAGCACTTTATAAATATTATCTCATTTTACCTTTCTAATCCTGGGAGTTTATTATCTTCATTTTAGAGATGAATTAATTTAGGTAGATAGATTTTAAATGACTTTTCCAGGATCACAAAGGTAATAAATATCTGAAACCAGATCTTAAATTCAGATCTTCTAATTCTATCCACCATGTCACCCAGATGGAAAGGTAGGTTTTATATAAATCATGAAGATGTTTATATCTTATACTAGAGACAATAAAGAATCACTTGAGTTTCCTGAGTAACATGGATAGACTTGAGCCTTAGTAATATTATTTTGGCAGGTTTGTCATGGATTGACTGGAAAGAGAGAGGATATAGGTAGGTAGGCCAATTAGGAAGTTATTACAATCGCATAGATTAGGAACCATGAAGGCCTAAACTAGGTTGGTGGCAATATGAATTCAGAGAATAATAACAGTCTTGTGTTGACATGCAAAGGAAATCTAAGAAGGCATAGGATAATTGGGGCTATGATCATAGTTAGTGAAAAGAAGGAAGAACTATTCACTCCTTTTTCTTCTGCCATGGAAAATGATAATTAAACCAGGAAAAATGAAGCAAAATTATTAAATAAGATAATAATATACAAAATCAGTGAATAAATATGTTCATATTATAGGCCAATGAGTAGAAATTTCCCAGCAAAATTCTATAACACATTATTAAAGGGATAGTTTATAAGCATCTAAAATGGGAACCAGAGATGAAAATGATCCAGAATGTTCTAATCAAGAATAGGCCATGTCAGACTAACCTCATTTCCTTTTCTTCTTCTATTTTTTAGACTACATTAATGCCTCATGAAACCAGAAGACAAATATAAATATTGAATGCCTAGATTTTAGCAAAGCTTTTGACAAAGTCTCTAGTGCCATCTTTGTCTATAACATAATAGATTTAAGTTTGTTTTTGGTAGACCCATTTTTTAACAATTTTAATTCATGGAACTATGAAAATACAACATGTTAGAGTTGGAAAAAGACTTACAATCTAGTCTAAGAAACACAACATGATAACAGAAGAAGGATGATTTGGGTTCCAGTCCCACAGCAAAGCACTTTGGTCAAGTCAATTAATTTCCCAGAACTTAGTTTCCTCATTTGTCAAGCAAGAGAGTTAGAAGAAATGGCCTTAGAAATTCCATCCACCTCTAAATTTATAATCTTATGATACTGTAAATTTGATTTTTATATTGAGTTAAAATATGTCACTTTTTATCTTCTAGAAGCAGCTAGATGTAGAATGAATAGAGTGCTGAACCTAGAGTCAGGAAACCTCAATTAAAATCTAGTCTCATACACTTACTGTCTGACCTAGGTAAATCATTGTTGTCAATTTTCTCAATTGTAAAATGATGACAGCACTTAACTCTCAGGGATGTTGTGAAGAACAAAGGAGATAAGTTGGTAAAATATTTGGTTCAGTGCCCGGTAAATGATAATGCTTGTTCTCTTCCCCTTAAAAATTTTTTTTCTGGTTCTGCCCTCTAAGGCTAACCAGAATTAGTTTAATTCATTTACTACATGAATGCTTTTCAAATACCTCAAGACAGTAATCATGGTCCTCTTCTTCCCAAATCTTCAGGTTAAATTTATGTCCTTAGTATCTTCAAAAAATACCCAAGTGACCAAAGTTCGTCTCTTAAAGTGTTTATGAAATGATTTGATGATTACATCAAGGATATTGTAATATCCTTAAGGGCAAGGATTTTGTTTTTTGTCTTCATATCTCAGTACAAAGGAGTGTTTTTAATGCAATATAGAGCTGGAAGGAACTTTCTAGATTGTACAAAGTGGCATAATTAAATGAGCCATAGATTTAGGGTCTGCTACCTAAATGACATTTAGCAGATTACAATCATCTTATATATGATGAACTCAATGAACTGTGAAGTCCCTTCTAGTACTAAGCCTATTATCTTTATGTAATGACTCATGGTCCTACTGAGTACAGATCCCTCTCGCACTAAAGGGCCACTGTCCGAGATTTATATTTATTGAGTTTAGTCCTCAGGGAGCCTAGTAACATACAGGAGTATTAAATTCTTCCTGCATTCTCTGGCTCATTATACTCCCAGCTACAGTATATAGTATATAGATTCAAAGGATCACACAGGATGTTCTCTGAGATTCTTTTCAATTCTAAGTCTGTAATCTATGAACTAGTTAAAAAGGAATCATCTACTTCAAGAAAGTAGGTTTTAAGGACTGGGGAATGAAATTCAAATTATCCAAAGATCTCAGTAACCCCTTTGACTATTTTTTGGATTTCTCATTTAAAGAAATATCAACTTTTTTTCTCTGCAAAATGTTTATTTCTTTATTTTTTGCATTTAATTCTCTCTTCTGAGATAATATTTGTAAAGTACTTAGTACAATGTTTGGTACATAGTAGGAGTTATATTAATGCTTATTCTCCCTTTTACCTGTATTATGATCCCTTTTACACTTTTTTTCCCTTTCTTCTTTTTACACCTGCTTTTCATGTGATATACATGATATTTCCAGCTGCCCTTCTTTATAATCTTTCCAGATGTTTATATTTTCTTCAACTTCTTGAAATTCTAACTGCAGTTGTAAGGACACATGGTTAATAACTAAATGGTATTATAGTGCTTTACTTCATGCATGAAAAAGATTCTGCTTGGACTTCCATTATTAAGACATGTACTTTTAGTTGTTCTTCCAGTAGTGGAAATTGATTTAAACTGATCCAACCATATTCTCCCACCTGATCCTGCTTTAGGAACAATGGTCATATGCTGGCAAGATGACTGTATCAGTGTTAATAGAGCCATAGTACAGATCAAAGCTAAACAGCTCCCATGCATATCTTGTCCTTATTAGCACCATGTTCTAAATCACTACTTCCCAATGAATCACCACATTTGGTGTGTAACAAAGATGTTCTTGATGCATTGAAATATCAATCTGGCTATTCTCAATTCCTTTCGTCAGTTTAAAGTCCAAAGAATAACAGGCATGTGGAGGTGCTAGTAACCATGTGAAGACATGCAGAAAGAATGGTGAGGTATGGGATGCATGTGTAAGGACAGAAGGGAGGGAGAGAAAGGGAGACAGATAAATAGATAGAGATGTGTGTGTGTGTGTGTGTGTGTGTGTGTGTGTAAGTATTAGTGTGCATCCTGTGATCATTTGCATAAGATTCTCCTTGGTGGAAATTCATTGATCAATATTCCATGTCTGCAACAGGGGTATAATTGCTAAGATTTTGGGAGAAGAGAGATTGTGGTCTTCTGGTTTCTATTTCTGAAAGAAGAGATACATGATTTCAAATGCTTTCTCTGAAGGGAGAAAAAAGGAAGAAGCCAACATATAATTATATCCTTACCCCCAGCTAACTACATCAAAGAAATTAACTCGGGGAATTTTTTCTGTGGGTGAAAACTGGGACTTTCTTGTGTGAACTGAGATGCTTCATTAGGGAAGAGCTAAATAATTCTGTGTATTTTCTAGTATATTCTCATTAATATGATTTTTTTTTCTGATTTCTCTTTGCTATTGGCTTGGATAAATGGGCTTATCTGCTATTTGCTAAATGTGTTCTTTGTGTTATTGGCATTTGATGGGAGCACCCATTCTCTATAAAAGGATAGCAATTAGGAGCACAGTTTAAACTTAGAAAATTATTTTCCCCAGACTAATGATATTTATAGGGACATATAGACATCATTTTGTATGTCCTCTTTTCTCTGAGGAGAGTTAAGTAGCAAGATTCTGATGCCAATTTCCTACTTCCCTTCTTGGCAGGAATCAATCTCTTTTGGTGGGGAGTGGGCAGAGGAGACGCTAGAAATATATCTATTCATATTTTTGTTAAATACTTCTGGACAGATAAATATGAACACAAGTAATCTACATGGGACATACAGATACACACACCCTACATATACAGGTGTGCTAGTAAAGCTATAAAGCACAATAAGCCAAAACAAAAACGAGGATCTTAGGATTAGAACACGTAGGTAACAGACCTACCTTTGGTCAATGGATTTGGAGTCAAAGGAGCTATGTTTAAACCCTGACAATTCTCATCATTCTAATTTGAACTTAGCCAAAAGCACTTAAATTTTCTGGATCTATTTCTTCAATTATAAAAGAGGAAGTTTAGACTAGATTTTAGTATTAATAGAGGCCAGCTCAGAAAACATACATGCGAATGGGTCTTTGCCCTGACTATTTTTAGTGACATGTGGAATCTGTCCAGGTCATTTCTCATGTAACTATGAGACTGTGTTCTGGCCATTTCTGAAAAGACACATACTTTGGTCATATTATAATTAAGGTGTCTGGTTGGTCTCCAGGTACCCTTTTGAGGAAGATATTTTACTCAGTAATTAGAATCTCCTAATCAGGATATTTTAAAGGGAGAGATAAATTATGCTTGCTATTCTTTTCTTCTAAAAATGAGGCTTGCAAACTTCAATATCTCTCCTTTGGGATGTGAGACAAGGCTTTCTTTCTCTCCATCTTCTGCTATTATCAAGCTTACTCATACATGGGTAATGAGAGGAAGTGCTTTTCTAGGCACAAGGCACTCTTCAGCAGTCTCACAAAGTCTTTCATGTATAATTTTCTGGGAGAATAATAAGATTTATGATTTGTTTTTGTATATATTTGTTAATAAAGTTTTGTGACTCTTTTGTGGTAGAGAAAATAAATAGCTGTCCTATACATGATCAACTTTGCACACTGAGTAACCTTGAAAAGAATTTAGGGAAGATTTAGATATGAAATATGTTCAAACTAAGCTTTAGAAATTTTCTCTCAGGCTACAGGTTGGTCAGGTGGGATGGTAATGATCCAGAGAATGCTGAACAAATAAATATCTCTCCATAGTACCATGTCTCTGGGGACTAAACCCAGACAGTATAAACTCAGTTATAATTCCAATTCAAGCCATCAAATTCTAAATCCATAGCTCATTCAACTGTACCACACTGTATCTAGGCTCCATAAAAGTCCCTTCTAGATTTAAATCTTATGATAAGTATTCTGATAAATCCTAAATACAGGCTGTGTCATGAAATTTTTCTTTTTAAAAAGCTTGTAGCCTTTTGATCTAAGCAAAAAAACAAAGTTGTTGAGTCACACATGGGGACATTTTGTAGTTATAAAATTATGCTTTTTTTATTTTATTACCCTTGGAGACCTCTCTCAAGGGTTCACATGAAGTATCATAAAGACTAATTGACTTGCCTTGAGTCAAGTCATACATTCATGCAGTAGTAGAATTTACATCTGATGCCCAGACAGTGACACAAGTTGGAAGCTACTCAGTCATGAAGTCACCACATCCTCCAGTTATGGTATCAATCATGAATGAATCAGATAGCAGTGAAAATAAAATCATTTTTCTTATTATCATTACTTTTATTCTGTTATAATGGCTTAAGCCTATGAAAAGAATTGGTTTTCCAAAAGGCAGAGATAAGGAAGGAAGATAATGCTCAAATTTGCCTAGATGGATATATCATCAAAGTTATACATTGATTGATAAAGAAATGAAGAGGCAAATTTGAGAGATTTTAAAATATTTTGAAATATTACATTGACAACAGATCTACTCAGAAGCCCAACAAGGGTGAATTATAGAATCACAGCATTTGAGAACTAGAAGAGACCTAAATAGCTATTTAGTCAAATTAATAGACAAATCCCAACTCTAACATATTCAATAAGTAAGCTATTCACCCTCCCCTTGAAAACTTTCAAAGAGGAAGAATCCATGGGAAGCCATTCTGTTTTTGGATAGATTACTAAGAGTAATGGCCAACATTTTACATGTATTCACAAAAAAGAATAAAATATTAATAATTCAATCAGTCCTATGGCAAGTAGGAAAACAGTTGTTGTATACCTATCTTTATAGTCAGCAAAGTTCCAATTAACTTCTTACATTGTATACTATATATTTGTTCCACATGTATATATGGTAGTTTAATACAGTAAGAGTGCTAGACTTGGTCCAGCAGTATTATATTAGCTAGGTGATCATGGGTAAATCACTTAACCTCGTTCTCACTCATCTGCTTTTGCATTTAGTTTCCAAATCTCATTACTTCTACCTGTTCAACATCTCTTATATTTGTCCCCTTCTCTCCAATTACATAAGAACCATCCTACTGAAGGCCTTCATCATTGTTGACCCAGACTTTAAAATAGCCTCCTAATTTGGTCTCACTTTATCCACTCTCTCACTTCTCTAATCTATCTTCCACATAGATACCAGATTGATATTTCTAGAGTATGGATTTGACCATGTCAAACACTTTAGTAATTGCTTATTTCCACTAGAATAAAATGTAAACTCATTTGTCTGGCATTTAAGGAATTTCAGAATTTGGCTCCAATCTGTCTTTCCAAGATAATTACACATTACTCCCTCTTAAGAAATTTACACACTAGCTAATCTAATTTATTTGCTGTTTTCTATACAGAATATTCCATGCCTTTGCACATGTCAATGTCCATGCCTCGAATGGTCACTTCTACCTTTTGGAATCTTTAACTCCCTTCAAGGCTCTGGTGTCTCTACCTTTAAGAGGCTTTCTTGATTTTTTCCATTTTTAATGATCATTTCCTCACTCTACAATTATTTTATTTATTTAGAATAGATCTTTTATTTCCTAATCTGTGACCATGTTGTATCCCACCCCCCAACTGTCCTAGAACATAAGCTCCTTAAGGACAGGGACTGTTACAACAATTTTTCCCCCATTTGTATCTCTGGTTCCCAGCTTAATGTTTAGCATTGTAACAGGTCTACTAAAATAGAATCCCAAGTGGCAACATTTTACTTCCTAAGTTTTAGCTACTTTAAGTACTAAAAAAAAAAAATAAGCTTGTACTTCACTAACAACAAAAAAATAATTTCATATTTGTAAATGTTAAACTTCTTTAAGTATTTCACTAACTCAAATTTGTCTTCTCCAATCTAGTGTGGTTTTGGGAAAGAGAGAGTTATTGTTACATTTTTCTTTAGGAAAAAATATTGGTGTGGTTTTTAAATTTTGTTGGTTTTATTTATATTTCTTTTTCCCTAAATAAGTTCAACCTATCCTAATTTATGAAACTGCTAGGAATCCTAACCAGCTTTGTACATTCAATAGCTACATAAAACAAAGCTTTGACTTTAAAAAAAATAAAGGAAATAATTATATTCTTAATGAAATGAACATGTTTCCTCTTACCCATCAGTCACACAAAATAGATATATGCTATTTCTGGTTAACAAGTTATGGTACCCCTGTAATGAATAGTTTTATATCCAAAGAGAATGCATGGACCTGGACACAAGAGTAGAATTAATTGTATTGTAGTTCTGTTCATGTCTTAATATTTAGAAATCCTGTGTATTTAGAAATTAAGAAGAGACTATATCAGGTCAATTGTAATGTACTTAACATGTTGAATAGGGTGAGCTAATATAAAAATATATGAAGGAAAGGAATCTATGAGGAAAGGCACAAGCTTAAACTGGTATATAGAAATTTATCTACATATATACATACATACATATTATATATATTTCTAAATATACATAATATATACATCTATATACACATAGATTGCAAGCTCCTCAAAGGCTAGGACTAATTGATTCCCTTTCTTCCTTGTAACCCCAGGGCCTAGCATTGACAATCAAGTAGAAGGTGCTTAGTAAATGCTTGTTGAGTTTGACACCAAAGATAAGGTATGAGAATTTGGCTCTTCCCACACCTTTGCACAAATGTGGAGTCCACAGGTGGGGACAATTGCACATATTGTCAGATTTTTTTTTTCAATTTTTAAAAAAGCTTTACTGATTTTTTTTTCTCTTTTCCTCTTTTTTTTCCTTTCTTAAAAATTCTTTGCTATGAAGGACAGCTCTCTCTTGGGAGTGATATTGTTGTAAATCTAGGCAATGTTAAAACAAAAGATATCAATAAAATCCATTTAAAAATAAATTTGTTGATTTATAGATTGATTATATTCTTCTGGAGCCAGTAAGAAGCTAAATAGTGAAGTGGAGGTTGAAGGTAGTTGTTCAACAGGGCTTATCTTCTTTTTCCTTGGTGGATAAAAAGTATTCACCTTGGTCTTTATTTGGAGATTTTCTCCTGCTCCAGTTCTTTCTCTGGAGAATAACCCTGAATATTAGAATGGATGCCAAAATACCACTTTTCATTCTTGGAAAAATGAATTCCAACTTTTATTGGGTACTTGATGAGATTTTGACATTTCCAAACTATCAAGAAGTCTGAGACCAAGGATAAATCATCCAACTCAAAATTTCTTGCATATTTCAAAAATCAGTCAACAAGTATTTATTGGACACTGTTCTCTGCATCCCATCCCCCTTTTCTTTACTTCCTTCCTCCACGGTACTTGGAGTTCAAACACCATGTCCTAATTTCTTCTCAACAAGACAGTCTCCTGATTTTAATCTGTTCCATGCTGATTAATATCTTAACATTAATATCTATCAAATACAGTTCTGCTAAATGTGTCTTCTATTTTATGAGGCTCTATTAAATGTGTCTCATATTTCTTTTGGCTGTTTATCATTAAACCTGTGATTGCTTCTTTTAAGGTCACTAGTCTAAAATCCAAGCTGCATAGAATGACTGCTACACTAACAATTTTAGAAATTATTGAATTTTTTTAAAGAGTGAAAAATCTTTCTTTTACAGATGGCAAAGCATTATTATTGGATTGTTTTTGCATGAAGTATAACTAAAATAAGCTATTGAGCTGTCTCAATATGAAATAATATATTGAGTTTCCCCTACCCCTTTTTTCAGATTCTCTACCAAAATATAATAAAATTAGATTCTTTGTTCTAGGGATCCCAATTATGGATAAAACATAAATAACACATAGAAAAAAGATAATGCACTTCATAATTTGGATTAAGACCCATTTATACAAGTGTAGCCCATTTGATTAAATGGCATCTATTAATCTTTTTTCTCTACCATTTTAAAGTTTATCTTCAATTTTTCCATTCCCCTGTCATTAGCACATGTTCCTAATGTCAAAGAAGTAACAAGAGCTTCCTAGAGACAGGTGAAAGCCACAAAGAAAATGCTGATACTCTATATTGTAAGATTTCTTCCATCCCTCCTTCATTAAATTTATCAGATCACTGATATCTAGCAATATAATTTTGACCCCTTGTGAATATTCATTTCTGGTAGCTTAACAATTCTGTGAAACACTAACCATCTAAGTCTATACCATTTAGCTGATTTCCTGGGAATAGAATGCGATTGGATGACTAAATATTGAATAACTTGTACTCTCTTTAAAAATTATGGTACTCCCATTATCAATCCTAGACTTATGTTGGTTAAATTTACTGCTTGGTTGAATAGTATAATGTCAATATATAATTTTAGAAAGCTATTATTCTGCAATATAAATGATTCAATGATTAAACCTCCAATGGTACAAAATTGGAAATGCATTAAAGTTCTTTTTAGTAAAGAAATCCAATGTTCTAAAATTTAAGTTGTCAAGTCCAGATTGGTCCTTGAAAGTAATCCCCAGTATAATGTAACCTTGTTATAACAGGATGCCAAAATGGTCATCTAGTCTCTCCATGAATACTTCCATTAAGGGGAAAACTTACTAACTCATAAAGCAGCCAATTTCACTTTTAAATAACTTTGATTATCAGGAAATTTTTCCTGTCATCAAGTCTCCATTTGCTTCTCTACATTTTCTACCCATTGTTTATAGTTTTGCTTTCTGGGGCCGAACTGAAGGAATTTGGTACTTCTTATAAATGATAGCTCTTTAAATATTAACATATAAATATCATGTCCCCTCTGAGTTTTTCCCAGGATAAAGATCCTCAGTTTCTTCCATTGATCATTATATAATAAAGATTCACCATCTTGACTGTCTTTATGTGTATACTCTCCAAATCATCAGTGTACTTGCTAAATTGTAGAGTTCAGAATTGAACATAATAATCCAGGTGTGAAATATTGACTCCCGAAGAATTCTGACTAAGGCAGAATATAATAGAATTATCACCTCTATATTCCTAGAAACTAAAACTCTCTTAATGAAGCCTAAAGTCATTTTAGATTTGGGGGATAATACATTACCCTTCTAACACTCAGCAAACCCAAAGCTAAAATAAAACTCTTAGACCTTTATCAAACTACTTTTAAATTATGCCTTCTTCCCCACATTGTTTTTGTCCAAAATGTAAGATTTGATATATATCTCAAGTGAATTTCATCTTCAGTTCAGAAAATCCCCTTGCCTCACAATACCTTTTTGGGCTCTGGGATTTTTATCATCTAGTGTATCAGCTATACTTTCTGACTGAGTTTTACTTTTAATTTTAAAATCATGACTTCTTTTACCTTGCTTGAATCATTTTTTAAAATGTTAAATAGCTAACCATATCAGATCTCAAACTCAATAAAAAGCAGTAATTATAAAAAAAAAATCTGGTACTGTCTAAGAAATAGAGATCATAAAATAGGGGAAAGGACCTACATGTACAAAAACTAGGAGAACACTGGGCAAAGAGCAATGTTGTACAATAAAGAACTGTGAATGACTTAGCTATTTTCAGCAATATGATGATCCAAAATAATTCTAAAGACTCGTGATAAAAAATGCTATCTACCTTTAAAGAAAGAATTAATGTTATCTGAATACTTTTTCAAGAATACTCTTTCCCTGTCTTCCTTCCTTTGTCCCTTTCTTCCTTCCTTTCTTCTTTGAGTCATCTTGCACAAAATGATTAATATGGAAATGTTTTACATGATTGCATTTGTATAATCTATATCAGAGTACTTATCATGTCAGGGAGTGAGGAGAGGAAGGAGAAAGTCTTTGAATTTGGAACTCAAAATTTTAAAAAGCAACAATAACAATATTAAAAATTATTTTCACATTTAATTGGGAGAAATGAAATATTATTTTAAAAAAGAATGTTAAACAACATGCATTCCTAGTACACTCTATTAGAGGCCCCCTTTTATGTGTGCTTTGAGTCATAAGTAACTATTTTTATAATTGGTCCCTCAACTAGTAGTGAATTGGGTGTATTATCACCTAATCTACTTTTTAAATCTTTTCCACAAAAATAGTATGACAGGGTCTGTCAAATGCTTCGTTAAAATCTAGGTGAACCATGGTTATAGAATTGCTTTCAGGCTTAGTGACCTTTTGAAAGGAAATAAAATTATTCTGGAATAGCCTGTTCTTAATATTCTTAGTGTTGGATCTTTGCAATCACCACTTCCTTTTATTATGTTCTTCAATGATCCCTTTAAAAATCCATTGTAGAATTTTCCCAGGAACTGAAGTCAAACTCATTGACTGATATCTTATAACCAATATATTGATTATTCTCTTCACATTGTTGAAAATAGAAAATTTTTCCTTCAATTTTTCTGTAACTTAATTTTTTTCCACAAACTTTTCAGATATCATTGAAAGGAACTCAATAATCATTTGACTTGATGAGTCAAATTCAGCAATTTAATTTAGCTATTCTTATCTCCTTACTTATATTAACTACCATCTCCCCGTTATTCTTTTATTCTATCATTTCCAGTACAATAAGAAGTGAAAAGCTCTTACCTGTTCTTTTATCATTGTCCTTTCCACTCCAACTTTTTGATCCTCATTTTTTATCCATTAACTATCTTTGCTCACCTTTTATACACAACTTTCAAAAATAAAAATAGTTAATGAGATCCCAGTCTTCAAACAATTCCCTTCTTTCTCTATGATTTTTTCCACTTTCTTGTCTTCATAACTTAATTCTTAAGAGTTTTCTTACCCTTAAGAGCTGACTACCTATTATAGGATCCACTCTTCTTTGGAATCCTTTAATACTTGTTTTTCCGAAGGCTAGAGTACCTGACTATGTCCAAATTTCCTCTCTTTATCACAAATTCTAGGAGGGTTTTCCTTCCACCTGGGATTTTCATAATTTCCATCCTAAAAAACATTTTATCAATGTGAATTATATTCAGAACCATAACAGAAATTTTCCTCATTGTTTTTTATACCTGGGAAGATAATATTATCATTAATTCAAGTCAAGAATTTTTTAATTTTCTGGATTTGACAGAAAAAAAGTTCCAGCAAATGCTTGAATAATTGAAGTTCCCATCACTATTTTAGAATGCCTCTGCCACCAGATCAATATTATTTCCCAAACTCCATTTCTACTTCATCTTTCTGTTCAGGTTGTCTGTAATATACCCTGATTACAAAACTGCTTCTGTTTCCCCATCTTTACCTGAATGCTCTTCACTTTACTTCCTCATTCTGATTTAGATATCAGAGGAAACTTCTTTTATCAATACCAGTAACTGTTCTATAATTGAAAGAGTTGTCTGGGATCACTGAAAATTAACCTCTCTGTGGCTGTGCCCCAGGGTCACATAATCCATATGTATCAGAAGCAATATGTGACCTTAAACCATCCTGAACCTGAGGCTGGCTGGCTATTTTATTATACCTCACATGTAATAGCTATTTTAAAAAGTTTATTGAATTGAATTTTCCCATTGCGATGATATTAATCTCAGAGTTGGAAGGGATCTTGGATGAAGCTAATCCAATCACTTCCAGATGGATAATTTTTTTTTTTTTTTTTTGGTAACACATCCACAAAAAGTCATTCAACCTCCTCTTGAATAGCTCCAATGGCAGGTAACTCATTATCTTACAATGTAGGTCATTCCATTTTTCAGGAAGCATTGTTAAGAAATTTTTCCTTATATTGAGCCAAAATTTGTCTCTACAACTAAGACCTTCAAAATTGATTATAGTTCTCCCCTCTGGATTTAGAATATCTAATTTTTCTTGTATGAAATGTTCTATTTTTTAAAGTTTGTAATTATATAATGAACATGATTTGAATATTACAAAGAATATTAAAATGTTATGCAAATTTAGAAAAGAATATTTTTCCCCTACAGTAAGACAGATACTTCTGATTCAAGCTGTATGCATCTGAAGCTAATTTTTCAAATGTTTGAAGATAGTACCATTACCCTTTTCTGTTTGAATTAAAGATACTTTACAAAATTACATATCCTCTGGGTTAATTTTTTTCTTAATAATGCTTAAACTAAGCTAAAGTTATTTAAAAAAAAAAAACTTCCCATTTATCTGAAGGAAAAAAACTTCAATCAAGGTTAAAATGTCTAGACCACAACCAATCATCTCTCAACTTTGGTTAACTCTGGGGCATCAGTAGCAATTAATTAAAGAATTATTTTGATAGATCATAATTCAATTTAGGGAGCAGCTAGATGGATGAAGTGCTTGGAACCAGAAAGATTCATCTTCCTGAATTCAAATCTGGCTTCAGTCACTTACTATGTGAACCTGGACAAGTCAGCTAACCTGTTTACCTCAGATTCTTCATCTTTAAAATGAACTAGAGAAAAAAATGACAAATTATTGCAGTACCTTTACTAAGAAAATACCAAATGAGGCCTCAACAAGTCAGACAGTACTGAAACAACTAAACAACAAAACTACAATTCAACAAATATTTGTTGAGCATCTATTTTGTATAAAACTATAATAAATAAGAGAAACAAAGATAAAGCACAAGAGTCATCTGCCTTCAAGGAGATTATAATCTATTCATCTCATCTATTTAACTAAATATATAATAAAACTTTGCCACAAACACAGAAAGGGATAGTTTAAGAAACATAGACAAATAACTTATAATCTGATAATTGTCTTGGGTAAAATAACTTTATTAGCAGCTTTAGTTTAAGTGTAATTAAGTTACTTTCTTTGTTTTATTGTCTTCATTTTTAATCGTCTTTTCTCCAGATATTTTCTTTCATTCCCTTCAATTAGGTCTTCAAGTTTCAGAGGCCAGCTTCTTAAATCCACACAGTTACATAAAGTGTGGAGTATGCTTTTCAGAACATCTTCATGACACTCTTGAGTAGAAATGGGTATTTATCTCAGAACTTCCTCATCCACAATCACCATTCCTAATCTTCTGCTCTTCCCAACTCAACTTATTCCTTTAAGTCATATTAAACTCTCTGCCTCTTCAAATGACTGTATGTTTACTTATTTATTTACACATTATATCCCCTCACAGACACTTTCTTCATAAAAGGAAAACTGCTTGTCATCACACTAGTCTTTATATTCCCAGCACCTATTGCAGTGTCTCATTCTAGATATGGTCCTAATAAAGAAATACTTGCTTGACTGAATATTATACTTATATGGAGAAAAGGCAGGGAAAAAAGAAGTTTGGTAAGAATGGACATTTTAAATGAGAATTTTTCTCAATTTGAGAAGCTAGAATTATAATAGATGATATTTTCAGAAAATTCTAAAGGAAACACACAAATACATAATAAGATTCTTTTTTAAAATAACTTTTTATTGACAGACATAATAAGATTGTATGCACTAAATTGAGAACATTTTTTAGAAGTCTTAAGCTATTTTGAATACATTAGACTTCCACTGCTCAACTTCAGTTCAACTTGTTTGATCTGTGAAGCCTTGGCATCTGGCCACATTTATGTCTGGAGTTTTTATTTCAGTGAGAAGAAGCTCCTAAGCTTTGTAATTTGTAGTAATAGCAACACAAGTACATTTTACTTCCTAGCTACAAGAGTCCTAGATGGCTGTGGAAGATTAAACTCCTCTTTGTCACTCAAAGAATATGATAGTCAAAGGCAGAATAGTGTTATTAATATGAACAATATCAGCCTTGACATGAGGGAGACTTCTTTGGTTTGAATTATCACTTATCTGTGTGGCCATTGCCATGTCATTTAAGCATCTCTAAATTTCAATTTCCTCATCTGTAAAATGAAAATTATATTTAATTATCACTGGTTAATTCTCTGCTCTAAATTTATAATCTTGTTTTCCAAAAGCTTATAGTTTTGTGAGAGGGTACTGACTAATCAGTGAGCATTAAAATCATGACATCAGCAACCAAGTTAGCTGGGACATTTTGTTTCCTTACACTATCTGCCTCTTTTTCTAGGGCAGTTCAAAACTCCCTGTCAATAGGCTGTGAACTTTCAATTTCATTGCTATCTGACTCGTCGAGTTCAACTGTGTAAATTGTCCCAACAGACTGACAAACTCCTTATGGGTGCTCAATTGGAGTAAATTTATTTATGACTTGCAAGGGCATTATCTTCCCAGTGTTACCTTTGGATACATTTCCTTAATATCTAGAGGCTACTTCAAGAAATGTGTAGAGAGGTGTCCAAAACATTTTTCTGGCAAAGTTTCTTGGGGAAATCAGCAGCTTATTTTAAAAATGAAACCATCTGGAACTAAAGGAGGCTCATGAAGATAGTAGGGAACAGATTTTCTCTCTTTAAAACAAAGCTATCCCTAGTTTAGCTGATACTAATTTGGCAGTTTTAAGTACTTGAGAGGATGGCTGTTTTATGCTGCATAGTTATAGTTGGATGAATATAGGGGAAATATCAGATGATGGGGAAGTAGTAAGGAGCATGAAATTTCTTAGGAGATGGCTCACTTCCACTAAAATACTTTCTGGACACCTTCCCCTTCACAGGTATAGTTGGTGACAGAAGAGAGCTGAAATCCATAGAAATCCTCATGTTGGCAAGTGCTATAGATACATATTTCTTACATGAAGAACAAAGAAATCAGCTTTTATAGCTGAATAGTAGGGTTCTGTGACCTTATATGTCAAAAACCTTCAAAACTAATATTTGATGTTCATGTCAGAAAAATCTATTTCTGGCACATTCTCAAGTTTTTTAACTCAGAAATTGGAAGTATATTTCTTAATAAATCTTATTCTTGGCTCCCGTGTTTTGGTCAAATAGAGATTTAGTCTGGGATTGGAGAAAGGAATAGGAGAAAGAAAAGAAGAGAGGGATGTATTGACTGTCTTTCTTCATTTTTAAGGGTAAAAGCATTTGCTGACTAGAAATTCCTTTTCACGAAGATTTTAATTTCTAGTTTTTTGCAGAGATTATAAATATCTTAAAATGTTAACTCACAATTGAGGGTTGCCATGGATTTAACAGTCATAAAAACATTGGCTTACATTTAAATTAAGGCAGAAAGAGGTAGGAAAGGTAATAGAGTAAAAGCTTAGGAAACTGTTTCAATTCATTCCCTAGGAATTTTTTTTCCCCTTTTCCTCTGCATTTCCATCAGCCCTCATAAGAGATAATTCTTTATGATAAAACTTAGTATCTACATTTTCCCCAAACAAATGTTTTGTAATTTTAAGCTTACTGTTTCTCTCTTCAAACCACTTTTCCAAGTACAGAATAATCATTTGACTGTTCCAGTCAATGGTCACATTGAAGATTTACACCAATGAAAGGGCATAATTCTATATGACTGGCTATACTAATAGTGAATGAATGTGCATTTATTAAACATCTGCTACATACTTGGCATTGTGCTAATCTCTGTAATACAAAGAAAGGCAAAAACAGTCCTTGCCCTCAAGAAGCACAATTCTAATTGTATAACATTTTAATTCAATATAACCTCATTGGCTTCTGTTATCTATAAATTAAGAGGGTAGGTTAGAAGGCCTGTAAAAACCCTTCTAGCTCTGGAATTATGACCCAAGAAATTCCCTTAAGAAAAGAACAATCTCTCACTCACCTCTTTCTCCCCATGCAATCTAAACTAAGTTAAAAAAAAAAAAAGTGACCCTCCGTTTTGATTCTTTTAATTCTTCTGCCTATACATATACCTATACAATGATTATTTTCACTTAAAATTCAAAACATTTGATAAGCTTGTTTTTATTGAATACTTGAACCTTTGTCTGTGGCTCCATTAATATAACAGCAAATGTAAAAATAAAAATCTAATCAGCTGGTTGTTTCACATTTATATATTAAATTTGATTCCCATGGACCATTTTCATGCATATACATACCATTTGATAAAATGAGTGACAGAATTAGAAATGGAAGAAGTCTCAGAGACCAATTAGCTAGTCCAGCTCTTATTCAAATCAGAGATCCCTTATATACCATCCTAGTTAAGTGTCCATCTGGCCTTTGCCTAAAAATCTCCACTAAACAGCTCATGCTAAAGTTCTCAGTTGCGTATGAAGAACATCAGTGGGTTCTGGGTACTTTTTAGTGTCAGTTTTGTCTTAACTTATAAAATTCTCAATGGTAAGGATTATACTTCTGTCATTCTATATAGTACATATACAATGTATATAGATTTTCAACCATTTTAAATGAAAAATCAAAATATGTACTTATATCACAAGGTTATCATAAGGATCAAATGCAATAACATGTGAATTGCTTCGCAATCCTTAAAGCATCATATGAATTCTGGCTATTAGTACTATCAGCGTTACTAATTATTACATGTGGGAATTTTGTATAGCATTTCTGGGAAATGAGATAGGCAAATCTTCTCTTGATCTGCCTATTTCCCTTTAGCAATTATTTTTGATGGTTTCAGGATCCAAAATGAAATTTTCCCTTTGGTGTGACAATTTGGGGACCATGACAGTGATTCTTCACTTGGATGAATAAGAGGTCTGATCATTATACACTTTGGATTGTCCTTGAATGGCAGACATTAATTGATGGGTATCATGCAGCCACTTGCCTGAAAATTTGATCAGATGTCAATTTCAAACCTATAAAATAATGAATATTTTGGAGGGGGTGTACTATGAACTATAAAATCTGAATGACATGTAGGTGAGAGAAGAAATATTCAAAACATTGATGCAATTTATGAACATGTGGCAAACAGATGTGTCAGAGCAATAGTTATCCCCCAACCCCTTTTATAAATTTGCATTATATTTTTGTCTCTCTTTCTCAAGTTTGAACTTTGTATTTTATACTTTATTAAAAAAATTTTTTGCCAGGAAAATACATGATTAATAATTGTGGATGACAGAACTTTGGTTTTTTAAGCTACATAGTGAAAGATAAATATGATGAGGACATTTCAACCTATGTATATTATACTTATTACAATGAGGCTTCTCTGTAAGACTGTCTGAATTGAGATTATCTGTGATTTATGAAAATGTCACCAGTGACCCCAGTTCTGGAAAAACTCTCACAATCCCTTTTATTATAATCATCACTTCAGCAACAGATATCACTGGGGGAAAATTACCTTCAAAAAAATCAAGAGAAGTTCAACTTTTCTTCAAACATAATTAAAATTGTGCCGGTATCTAGGCATAATAAAGTCAAAATAAAATCAAGGATGAGTAGAGGGAAAATGAAAACATGACTTTGCTGCAAATTATAATGATAGTCTGATACAAAATGATAGAGAAATTGGGACAACACAGGACTTCATTTCTCTCCCATTGTCTACAATCCTCTGTTCTTCCTGCTTTCATTGAGAGAAACTTGGTCTCTGTACTCAAGAAGCTCAAATTCTAATAAGGGATCATTTGAATTTAGCTTAACCATCCTATGCTTCATTTTCTTCATCTATAAAATAAGAAGGTCAGAATAAAAGGACTCTGGTGCCTTATAGCTCCAAGAACCATATTTCTATAAATTCTCCTTAAAAAAAAGTGATAAGATTAAATATAGGAATACAATAACTCCTATTCCTCCAAAGCAAACTGTGACAATGCCTTTAGAGTAATTTCAGATTTTAAAATTAAAGGTCTTAATGGTAGCCAACAGCCTTACAAATAAACATAAAGATTTACTCCTAAATTTCTTACGATACTATTCACTGTACAGTAGTTACTTAGATTATAAAAATAAATGTGTTCAATGTCTTTTGCTGCTCTCTGGGGAAAAAACCCACCAAAATATAACTTTGCTGTAGGTGGATAGCTATTTGTAAAATCAGTCAAGATCAGATAAATGTAATTCCCACCACACTAAAATGATATTTACAGAAGAAAGTGGAAAGTCTGGGGGAAATTTTTCAAAACACAGTCAAGGAAAACCTGGAAGACTGATGGCTAATAGCTTGTTCTTTGAATTTTCCTTTGATTTCTTTAGAGCATGCTAGGAGTGAGGGGGTGGGGTTGAAAGGGCATGGAGACCCTTACACAAATATCTGGGTTTCTGTTAAGCAAAGCAAAAAAAAAATAATAATAATAACAAAAAACCTTATAGCAGACATTCTTGACCTACTTCCCTACTCCCCTCCTCTTCCCACCAAAAGGATGGCTGGCAGTTGTCGAGAGATCATGAAATGACAGATTGCTAGCTGTGAGGCCTCCTACAAAGTGTTATAGGAATCAGAATGAGGGAATCCTTTGCTTGATGTGTGTGGGGGGGGATTAAAGAAAAGAAAAAACTGAGTCTTACTTCATATGCTCATTTTTCATTCAATTAGGATAAATTATAAAAACAGTAACAAGAATGAAAACACATATGGTAACAATATCTTAATGTGTTTGAGAAATAATGCAGAAGACTTTCTTAACCAGTTCAAAAAAAGTTGGGGATTCTTCAGGAGTCCAAATGGAAATCTGGTATTTTGATTATTCAAACTGCTTTCTATCAGCTCTTGTCTGAACACTATCTTCTGTTTTACCTGTTTATCAATAGTTATGGTCAATAATTTTAGTGGTTCTTCCTGTAACACTTAAGGAATAGCTCCTTTTAAAAAAAATGTGTGACATTATAATTTATGTCTTATAAAGTTGTGTATGAGTATGTATGCTTTTTTCAGCAAGCAAATGAGTCAAAACTGTTAGACCTGAATAACTGGAAAGACATTTGAGGTTATTCCTAAATGGAAGTGCTTTGGCAGCTGACAAATGCAGGATGATTTACAATTCCTGGAGTACTTCATGTTTTGTTTAACCAGTTTCTTAATATTCAAAGTACAGGGGCTTGGAACTTGAATAATAACAAATGATTTTTAAAGTGCTGGCGATTCTCCAGCTTTCAAAAAATGCCCCTTTCAAAAAAAGTTTTCCAAAATTCAGAGTACCACATTTAAATCCAATGTGGAAATGTAAATTTCTTTTTATTCCAAGGATAAAAGAGTTTAGTTAAGCAAAATTTAAAATTAAAACTACCCTATTTCTTCTGCCTTGGTGCTATGGCACTAATACAAGGTGACCCATTTAGAATAGGGTCCATTTACTGTAATCTGGAATTGCGAGAATATTACTTCTAGACGGTACCAACTCCAAACTTGAAGCTTTGGTAAGGAACCACATCAGATTGAATTTCTTTGCAAAATAAAAGCTAATTGTATATTAATCCATGCTTTTGAATTTAACTCTAGGTAACCTGGAATCCTATCAACATTGCAGCTTGAAATAATACAAACACTGCCATCATCTTAATACATCATCTCTATCTTTGTTGATGGCACTGCTATCTTACAAATCACTGAGCCTTGAAGTCTAAGCATCACTTTTGATTCTTCCATTTCTCCCCCACATCTAATCAGTTGCTAAATCATTCGTTTTACCTTTATAAAATCTCTCCTACTTATTCCTTTCTTTTCATTCTCATTCTAGTACTCTAGTTCAAATTTTTATAATTTCTTAGCTGAACTACAATAGACTCTTAATTGGTTACTTGGATACAATAAATCAATTTCACAGGTGCAACATGGGGAATTTGTGGCTAGATGAGATGTAGTTTTGTCTGAAAAAGATTTTAGGGATAATGCCTGTGTTCTACAAGACAATGAGTCAACAGGATGATATAGAGAAGTCAAAAGAGTCAATGTCATCATAATATGGATTAAGAAAGTCATAAGCAATAACAAAAGATTCAAGGACATTGATGCATTGTTGGTGGAGTTTTGAACGAATCCAACCATTTTGGAGAGTAGTTTGGAACTATGCTCAAAAAGTTATCAAACTGTGCATACCCTTTGATCCAGCAGTGTTACTACTGGGATTATATCCCAAAGAGATTATAAAGAAGGGAAAGGGACCTGTATGTGCACGAATGTTTGTGGCAGCCCTTTTTGTAGTGGCTAAAAACTGGAAACTGAATGGATGTCCATCAGTTGGAGAATGGCTGAATAAATTGTGGTATATGAATATTATGGAATATTACTGTTCTGTAAGAAATGACCAACAGGATGATTTCAGAAAGGCCTGGAGAGACTTACACGAACTGATGCTGAGTGAAATGAGCAGGACCAGGAGATCATTATATACTTCAACAACAATACTATATGATGACCAGTTCTGATGGACCAGGCCATCCTCAGCAACAAGATCAACCAAATCATTTCCAATGGAGCAGTAATGAACTGAACCAGCTATCCCCAGAAAAAGAACTCTGGGAGATGACTAAAAATACATTGAATTCCCAATCGCTATATTTATGCACACATGCATTTTTGATTATCTTCACAAGCTAATTGTACAATATTTCAGAGTCTGATTCTTTTTGTACAGCAAAATAACGTTTTGGTCATGTATACTTATTGTGTATCTAATTTATATTTTAGTGTATTTAACATCTACTGGTCATCCTGCCATCTGGGGGAGGAGGTGGGGGGTAAGAGGTGAAAAATTGGAACAAGAGGTTTGGCAATTGTTAATGCTGTAAAGTTACCCATGCATATATCCTGTAAATAAAAGGCTATTAAATTAAAAAAAAAAAAAGATTCAAGGTGAAGTGATTCAAGCCAGAAAAACAGTAATATTCTAAAAATAATCAAATGTGAACGACTTTGTAATTCTGCTCAACACAGTGATCCACTGAAACTCTGAAGAATTCATGATGAAAAAAAGAGTAAAAAAAAAAAACTGATGGACTCATATTGCAGATTTTTTCCTCTGTTTTTCTTCCCTCACCCTCACCCCCCAAAAAACATAATCAATATAGAAATTATATTTTGCATGACTTCACAGGGTAGCACAAACAAGATGGGACATCTACAAAAGCTTTGTATGGGAGGTGGCACCTGGACCAATCAGGACAAAAAGATCTATGAAAAGCATCATACCTAGTAGACCCTAGTTGCCAGATAAATTCTTGGGATATAAAATATAGCCTGGGACTAGCTAGATATAGTGATCCAAATGAGTATTCACTCCTCCATGAATCAGGAAACTTAACCCTAGATAGAATCCCAAAGCTAAGTGGATGAACTTCCTCAGGGTAAGTGAGGAGGAAAAGGGGCTCTACTTAGGAAATCCAGTTCAGAGCACTATTTTACCTAAAAAGTTCTAAGGGTTGAGTAGCAACAGATAAGGGAAGCAAAATGCCCATTGTGGGTAGGTCTTGATTTTTTGGTGGATGGTGGATTGGAATAGAAAACCTAAATGAAATCCAGTCCCATAAATCAGAGATTAAGTTCTAGTTCCAATCTCTTACTTTAGGAAATTTATAATTTAGTAAAAGTCAATTAAAGAAACCAATTAAGTATCCTGCATATGCAAGTCATTGTGCACAGGTTATAGAGATAGATGTAATATAGACCCTTAAGGAGTCTAACAAAGGGAGTGGGTGTGTACCCAAATAGTTATGATACAAGCAAGAATGGAAGATACAAATTTCTCACAGGCAGACTGCTGTGAAACCTTTCAGCATAGAAATATCACTTTGACCTGGTGATGTAGAGTGTAATTCATCTTTTCAATCTCTATGACTTCCATATCTTCTCATAAATCTTCCAGAGGTGCTTCACAAAATGTCTTCCCTAAAATCTCTTGACATTGCACAGGTATAAGTGGCATATAAAGGTTAACCCTTACTATTGCCACAAGACCAAGTTATCTTTTTTTCTGATCATATATCTACGACATCCTTTATGCTGTTTCTCTTGCATAGTTCTTGATTGGTAATACATTGCAGATTACTCATGCCTACCATGCATCTCTCCATTGCCCACTAGGTGACCCACAATTTTAATTCTTTGCATACTGCAGTCTCTAAAGACTTCCAGTCATACAGAATCACTGGAAGAATACTGGTGTTAAAAGATGGCTCTTTATTTCAGGGAAAAAATTGGCTTATCAAAAGTTCTGTGCAATTTTCCAAAGGCAATTCTGACTATTTTCTCCCTCTTGCTCAGTTCTGGACCTAGTTTTTTTGCCTATGAGAAATGTCTGTTCAAGATTTATATACTGATGAACTAGCTTTTAGTTAGTTGTTGATTCAATTGCATGTTATAATATAGACAATACATATTCTTCATCTTACTTTTCCAGAATGTCTCACTGCGTTGAACTCTTGAGGGATGATGTATTTCATTTAGGAGGCTCTGTAATGGTTCAGGGCTAGATGCAATCAGCACAATGTCATCCATAAATAGGAGCATCTGGAGGATTATTTTTTTTTTTTGCTTCATTTGAATATAAATATTCAAAAGATAATTTAACATGATTTAAACATATTTGTACAGGAGATGACTTATGGAAAGAAAGCATTGGCCTTTCCTTCTGAAAAAATAAATGTCTTTTTGTTATTATTGTACCTTGAGATTTAAGCCTGGTACATTTGTATAAAACTTTACATTGTTGGAGAAAATGAATACTTGCGCTACATACTTTGATAGGGGACAGAGTTGATGAAAAATTAGTAAAGAAAAGATTTTCTGGTTTCTAACTTAGATAATAATCAAAATAATAGCAATGAATCAAGGTTTACAAAATACTTTACATGCATTATCTTATTTGAACCCCACAACAATCCTGAAAGGTACGTTGTATTATTATCTCCAGATGGGAAGTGAGCTGTTAAGTGATTTGACTGGGGTCAAAACAGTTAGGAAGAATAATGAGGCAGGGGTTTGAATTGCCAATTCCAAGTCCAGACAGAACTCTACCTACTATGTCAGAGAGAGATAAACCTAAGCAAATGGATACATAAAATTGTAGACACTCTGGAGAAAGAAAAAGACTGGGTAATGGTCTATTTGTAAACATGTCCCTAATTTTCACTTTTCAACTTTAGAGATTTGGGGAAATTTCCCATTAGGTAAAATCAGGGATTCTCTCACACACACACACACACACACACAGAGTATCTGTCTCTCTCAGTGTCTCTCTGTCTCTATCTCTGTCTCTCTGTGTGTCTCACTGAGATATCTTTGTGTATTGTCTAGTATATTCTAATTTGTATAACTTTTCTAAATCTCAATTCACTATTTATTCATTCTTCACTATTTTTGATGGCTTTTTGTGTAACTAGCAGTTGTTGAAGAGTCAAGCTTTAAGATACAACTTAGGGTATTCCTTCCATGAATGTGGCTTAAAACTAAAAATGAAATAATTTTTCCCTAGATAATAACATTAATGGATCAGATAAATTTAATTCTAGAATAGTATTCTCTTTTCAGTAGTGAGGGCTCAATGTTTAACAATTGATTCTTTAAAGGAAGTAAGATACACTTTTAGTTTAATTTGCTTTTTTAATATTGTCTAAGTCTATGCAATAAACAAAACAACAAATCTAGCCCTGATAATGTTTATGCACGGATATTGTTTCCTGCAAATCCCTGCCCTTTTGGGGAAAGAGAACAATAGTCTAGTGTACTGAATCTCATTCTCTCCTAAAGTCAGGAATTTAAGTCCCTCTTAGAGAGAAATAATTGAGATTGTATTAATGTCTTCCTTATATCCACATTTGATAAACTCAAGTGATTATATACATAACCTACATGGGAAAACACATATGCTCAAATTATCAAAAAAATTTAATTAAGTATTTTTACAGATTTGTTTTAAAATATTCATTTTAAAAAATTGAGTTTCAAATTTTTCCCTCTTTCCTCCTCTCCCTCATACTAAGGAGACATCACTTATCAGTGCAGGTGAAATCATAAAAAACTTTTTTTTTCTATATTTGCCTTGTCAAAAAAAAAAGGCAGGAAATATAAAATGGGAAAAGTATTCTTCAATCTGCTTTGAGAACTTAGCAAATCTCTGTAGATAGCATTTTTTCATCATGGATCCTTTGAATTTTCTTGGATCACTGTATTGATCAGAGTAGTTAAATCTTTCACAGTTGATCATCATTAAAATATTTCTGTTACTATATACAATGTTCTCCTGGTTCTGCTTCACCTTGCATCAGTTCATATAAGTCTTCTTAGATTTTTCTGAAATACTTCTATTAATAATTTGTTACAGCACAACAATATTCCATAAGAATCATATGCCACAACTTGTTCAGTCACTCCCAATTGATGGTAATCCACTCAATTTCTAATACTTCACTACAAAAAGAGCTACTATAAATATTTTTATACATGTAGGTTATTTTTTTTTCTTTTGTTTGATTTCTTTGAGATACAAACCTAGTAGTGGTTTTTCTAGGTAAAAAGATATTACAGTTTTATAGCCCTTTGGGCAAAGTTCCTTTCCAGAATGGTTGGACTAATTCAAAACTCTTTTTCAAACTTTTATTCAAAACACTTTTTCTATCATATTAGCAAATCTGTTAAGTGTAAGGAGGAACCTCAGAGTTGTTTTAATTTGCATTTTTCTAATTAGTAGTGATTTAGAGCTTTTTTTATGTGACTATTAATAGCTTTGATTTTTTTTCCTCCAAAAATGTCCTGTTCATATCCTGTGACCATTTATCAATTAGGTAATAGCTCTAATTTTTATAAATTTAACTCTGTTGCCTACATATTTGAGAAATAAGGCATTTGTCAGAGAGACTTGTGAAATTTTCCTGAGTCACCTACTTTCCTTTACATTTTTGTTGCATTAATATTATTTATGAAAAACTATTTTTAATTTCATATAATCAAAATGATTCCTTATGTGTTCCATAATCCTCTCTAACCCTTGTTTGATCATAAACTCTTAACCATAGAACTGATATGTCAAATTTCCCATGTTCCTCTAATTAGTTTATATGTACCCTTTTATGTCTAAATCCTGTACCTGTTTTGACCTTATGTTTGTACATGATGTAAGATACTGATCTATGCCGAGCTACTGCCAAACTGCTCTCCAGTTTTCCCAGGAATTTTTATCAAATGATTAGTTCTTACCTCAAAATCTTTGGTCTTTGGGTTTATCAAATTCTAGATTGCTAGGGTCATTTCCTATTACTTAATGTGAACCTAATCTATTTCAGTGAGACTGTTTTAATGATTATCACTTTGTAATATGTATTGAAATCTAGTACTGCTAAGCCATCTCCTTTCACATTTTTTTCATTGATTCCCTTGATATTCTTTACCTTTTTTATATTCCAGATGAATTTTGTTACCATTTTTATTGGTTTTATAAAATAATTCAAGGGGCAGAGCCAAGATGGTGGAAAGGACACATGCTTCTTTCTGAGTTCCCCTACTATCCTCAACTATTTATGAAATTCAGCCTCAGAATTAGTGCTGGACTGTCAGAACCCACATATATTGTGAGTACAACACATTACCAATAGAAGATAATCTTGAAGATCACCAGAAAAGATCTGTTTTGATCTTGTGTGCAGGCACAGGAGGAGGCCAGACCAGAGCACAGAAGTCAGTGCAGGCTGAGCAGACAGTAGTGAGGTGTGGTCTCTGGCGGGGTGGAAAATCTGTGGGGAGGACTCTACCACAGTGTTGGGTACTCTGTTCTGGTTACAAACCTATAGATCAGCAGAGAAGTTATAAAACTTCCAACTAAACATAAAAAAGTGAAGAGAGTACCCTAAAGCAAAGGAATCTGACAAGACATGGCCACACCCACCCAATACTGGGAGTGACTCAGCACAATCCCAGCCCAACTACTGCCTTTCCACTGCCACTTCGCTGCCACTTCTTGCTGCCTGTTGAGGAAGCTTGGAAAGCCCTCATTGCCCCAAAAGCAGATCCCAGCATTTTTTAAATGAGTAAAAAGCCAAAGCGAGCTCTAACTATAGATAGCTTTTATAACAAAACAGAGCAGACTTCAAAACCCTGAGGAGACTAAAAGCAGATTGTCTCCAGATGAAGCCCCAAAGGGGGATATGGCCTGGTTCACACCAAACAAGGCTGTAATAGAAGAAATTTTAAAGGATCTTAAAAGAAAACTAGAAGAATGGGAAAAGGAAAGGAAAACCTTGCAAGAGGGTCTCGGTAAGGCATATAAATCATTAAAAGATAGAGTGGAAAAAGAAAACAATTCCCTGAAAAACAGAATATGTGAATTGTAAAAGGTAAATAACTCCCAGGAAAACAAAATTTGTGAATTGGAAAAAGAAAATAACTCCTTTAAAAAAAATGGTAAAATGGAAAACAATTTCATAGAACAAAATAACTCATTTTAAAATTCAATTGGACAAATACAAAAAGAAATTTAAAAATTAAATGAAGAAAATAATTCATTAAAAATCAGAACAAATCAAAATGATTTAACTTACTTAACTAATTTAACAAACTTAAGCGGACAGAAAGAAATAGTCAAGCAAAACCAAAAAAATGAAAGAATAGAAAAAATGTTAAATACCTACTTGGGAAAACAACAGATTTGGAAATTAGATCTAGGAGAAATAATCTAAGGATTATTGGATTTCCTGAAAGTCACAATAAAAAAAAAAAAAATCCTAGACACTATTTTTCAGGAAATCATCAGAGAACTTCTCAGATGTCATAGAATCAGAAAGTTAAATAGTCATTAAATGAATTCATCAAAGACTCACTGAAAGAGACCCCAAAATTAAAACTCCAAGGAATATTGTGGCTAAAGTCCAGAAACTATCAGACCAAAGAAAAAATACTACAATTAGCCAGAAAAAAAAAAATTCAATACCAAGGAGTCACAATAAGGATTACTCAGGATCTAGCAGCACCCACATTAAAATATTGAAGGGACTGGATTCTGATATTCCCAAAAGCAAAGGAACTTGAAATGCAGCCACGAATAAATTACCCAGCTAAACTGAGCAAATCTTACTATCCCCAGATTATGTTTTCTCTTTCCTTCCTCCCTCCCCTCTTTCCCTGTATTAAACTTATGGGTACTACTTACCTCACACAGCCCTATCTCTTTAGAATCCCTTCCTCCTCAGTCCCTCTCCCTTTCTTAAACCTTTTCCCTACTATTTCTGTGTTCCCTTCTATTTAGCCTACTTGTAATCGAATTCCTAGAAGGATTTCTGAAAAAACTGCAAAAATCCCCTGAAACTTGGGATAATGTTCTCTTTACCCTAGAAAACAGAGCTTTACTTTAGAGTTAAAAGCAGAGTAAGACACTAAGTAAATGAACAGAAAACAAAAAAAGTTTCTGACCATTGAAAGTTATTATAGTGACAAGGAAGAGCAAAACACATTCAGAAGATGATAAAGTTAAAGTTCCTATATCCAAAGCCTCCAAGAAAGATAAGAATTGGGCTCAGACCATGGAAGAGCTCAAAAGGGACTTTGAAAACCAAGTAAGAGAGATAGAGGGAAAATTAGAGAAAAAATCAAGAGATGTGCAAAAAGAAATACAAAAAGCTAAGGAAGAAAAGAACACCTTAAAAAGCAAAGTTGGCCAATTGGGGAGAGTTACAATAGCTCACTGAGGAAAATAATTCCTTTAAAAATGGAACTGAGAAAATGGAAGCAAATGACTTTATGAGAAATTAAGATGCAATTTCAAGGAAATCAAAAAGGAAAATTAAAAAAATGAACAAAATAGGAAAAATGTGAAATATCTCATTGGAAAAACTACTGACAGGAAAACAGAACCAGGAGAGATAATTATTGGCCTAGCTGAAAGTCATAATCAAAAAAAAAAAAATAATAACAGTCTGGACATCATCTTTCAACAAATTATCAAGGAAAACTGTCCTGATATTCTAGAACCAGAGGGCAAAATAGAAATTGAAATACTCTACTGATTACCTCCTGAAAGATTCAAAAATAAAAACTCCCAGGAATATTATAGCCAAATTCCAGAACTCCTACATCAAGGAGAAAATATTGCTAGCATTCAGAAAGAAACAAATCAACTAGAGTGGAGCCATAGTCAGGCTAACACAAGATTTAACAGCTTCTATAATAAAGGACCAGGAGGCTTGGAATATGATATTCCAGAGAGCAATGAAGCTAAGATTGCAAGCAAGCAAGAATCATTTACTCAGCAAAATTGAGTACAATCCTTCAGAGGAAGTGATCATTCTGTGAAACAGAATTTTCAAGCATTCATGATGAAAAGATCAGAGCTGAATGGAAAATGTAATTTTCAAATACAGGACTCTGGGAAAGCATAAGAAGGTAATCACAAAAGTGATATCATAAGAGACTTAATAAGATTTATCTGTTTACATTTCTACATAGGAAGATGATACTTGTAACTCATTAGAATGTTCTCATTATTATGGCATTTAGAAGGAGTACACACACACACACACACACACACATATATAGAAAGAGACAGAGAGACAGAGAGAGAGAGAGAGACAGAGAGACAGAGACAGAGACAGACACATAGACAGAGGGCATGAATGGAATTGAATGTGAAGGGATAATTTTTTTTTTTGATAATGAAATTAAGGGGTAAGAGAGGAATGTACTGGAAGAAAGGGAAAGGGAAAATTAGAATAGTGCAAATTATCTACCATAAAAAAGAAGCAAGAAAAAGCTTTTTCAGTGGAGGGGAAGAAGGAGAAGAGAGGGTGAATGAGTGAACCTCATTCTCATCAGAATTGGCTCAAATAGGAAATAACATACATATTCAATTGGGATATAGAAGTCTATCTTACCCTGAAGGAAAATAGGAGAAGAATGGGATATGGGAAAGAGGGGAAGGTGATAAAAGAGAGGGTATATTGGGGAAGAGAGTGGTCAGTAACAAAACACTTTTGAGGAGGGACAGGATGATAGAGAATAAATGGAGGGAAAAACAATTATTAATAGTAATTGTAAAAAAAATTTTGAAGCAAGATTCTCAGATGAAATATTATTGTTCTCTATGAAATAATAAGCAGAATGCTCTTGGGGGAAAAAAAAACCCTCAAAAGTGTTCCATGAACAAAGTGAAATACATTATATAGAAAGTAATAACAATGTTCTGGGATTGATGAGGTATGTATCTCCTTGATTCCCAGGCAGGGAACCAAATGGTGAAGTTTGGCGCAGGGCAGAGAGTTGTGGGAACCCCTTCTAGTCAGTGCAGGTCCTTCGTAAAAAAAAAAAAAATTTACAAACCTGAAAAGATAGACTGTCAAAAGAGAAGTTTATTGGCACTGAGAAGTCAGTTTTTGCTAGGAGGCTAACTCTTTCAGTGGCAAAGTCCTGACAGAAAAGTAAAGGAATCCTGGCAGAAAGATAAACAAGAGGTGTAGAGAAATCATGACAGAAAGATAAACAAGAGGTATAGAGAAATCATAATGGAAAGATAAAGAGGTAATGATGAGAAGAGAATGTCTTCTCAGTAGGCAGGGGATCCTCCCAGGCAGCTATGCCAAGGAGAGGTGCCTTGGTCTGGGGCTGGGGGCAGTTTGAGTTGAAATCAAACCAAGATCTTCGAATTGAATAGAAGTTTTCCAATTGAATGAGCAGTCCTCGACTAATCTTCAACTCAATAGAGGGTATAATCAGTAGTGAGTGTTATTGGTGGGGGGTGTGCTGGTCTTCTCCAGGATAATAGAATGAAATTACTTTTCTTCATTCCCTGGGATGCATCTTTCTCAGAGGAGAGCTTTCCTGAGAGTTCAAGGAGAATTTCTCCCCTTCAAGGAGCTTTTCAAGCATTTACATCATGATCCCTCCCCAAGTCAGGACAGTATCGGGATTCCCCCATCAGGATGACCAATAACTGTAAATGACTTTCTTATTCTTAGTACAATCTTCCATACCTACTCTGAAAGACTTATGATGAAAAATCCTATCTATACCCAAAGAAGGAACTGATTGTCTTTGAATACAGATCAAAGCATTCTCTATTTCTCTCTTTATTTTTCTTTATTTTTCACTTAATTTTTCTTGAGGGCTTTTATTTTCAATAGGGTGGAAGATTTATGTTTTCTTTCATATGTTGTGGAAATGTTTTGTATAACTTCACATGCGGTTTCTTAATTGTGGGTAGGGATAAGGGAGGGAATATAGAACTCAAAAATCTTAAAACAAATATTAAAAAAAATTGTTTTTAATGTAACTGGGGGGAAATATTAAATAAATAAATGAAAACAAATTAACCAATGGTTTATCTATTTTATTGATTTTTCCCCATAAAACTATCTCCTCATTTTATTTATTAATTCAGTATTGATTTTTTTTTTAGCCTTCAAATTAGTGAATCTCTTTTTTGATTTTTTGTTTTTTAGATTTCTATTTTGGTGTTTTATTGGGGATTTTTAATTTGTTCTTTTTCTAGTGCTTTTTAGTTGCTTGCCAAATTTATTGATCTATTCTTTCTCTCTTTTATTGATGCATGCAATTAGAGATATAAATTTTCTTTCAAATATTCCTTTGGCTATATCCCACAAATTTGGTCTATCGTCTGATTGTCATTCTCTTTAATGAAATTATTGATTGTTTCTATGAGTTATTCTCTGACTTATTCATTCTTTATGATCATATCCTTTAGTTGCCAGTTACCATTAGTCTTTGCTTGCACATAGACAACAAAGTAACATTGCTTTTAGTAAAATGTAGTTTTCTGTTTATATCTCTTAATTAGTTATATTTTTGCTTTTACATTGTCAGATATTATGGTTACTATTCTGTGCCTTTTTTTATATCACCTGAAGCATGAAAGATTTTGCTCCAGACTTTTATTTTAACTCTGTGTGTGCCTCTCCATTTCAAGTGTGTTTCTTATGAACAACATATTGCTAGATTTTAGTCTCTAAGCTATCCATGTCTATTTTAAAGAGTTAATTCATTCCATTCACTTGCATAGTTATGATTACTAATTTTGCATTTTCTTCTATCCTGTTTTCTTCTCTTTTATCATTCTTTTTCTCTTTTTACCCTGTTCTTTTTCAAGTCTCTTGCTTTTGACCACTGCCTTCCTTTATCATTCCTCTCTACAATGATACACCTTTTTCTTTATCCTCTTTCCTTTCTATTTTTCTACTGGGTAAGATAGTTTTCTATATACAATTGAAGGTGTGTGCACATATTCCTTTCTCTCTTTGAACCAAATTTAGATGTGTGAGGTTCAAACATTGCCTACTTCCTCCCCACTATTTTCCCATTTACAGGAAAAAGTTGTTTCTTGAGTGCCTCTTTTATGTAAGAAAAATTTCCCCCATCTTCTGATTCCTTACCATTCTCTCAAGGAATCTCTCTTATCAATTCATTTTTTTAGAGGATCCCAACATTATAAATTCACTTCTGTTTACTTATACCCCTTCTAATTGCCCTAATAATGACAAAATTCTTAGAAGTTATATCTCTGATCTTTTAATATGGGAGAAAGGGTTTTAATATTCTAAAATTTCTCTTTCATGCTTCTTTTAAAAAATATTTTTCCTGTATCTTCTACTTGAAAGTCAAAATTTTTATTCAATTCTGGTCTTTTTTTTTTTAAATCAAGAATGCTTAAAAGTACTCTATTTCATTAAATGTTGATTCTTCACCTGAAATATTATACTCACTTTTTTTGGAGGTAGATTATTCTTGCTTTTTATTCCTTGCTCTTTTGTATTCTAGAATATTATATGCCAATCCCTCTGCTCCTTTAACATAGAAGCTGCTAAATCTTGTGTAATCCTAACTATAGCTCTATGGTATTTGAATAATTTCTTTCTGGGTGCTTGAGGTATTCTTCCTTTGACTTGAAAGCTCTAAGTTTGACTATAATATTCCTGGAAATTTTCATTTTGGGATTTGTTTCAGGAGATCAGTAGATTCTTTCAATTTCTATTTTACCCTCTGATTCAAGGAATTGAGAGCAATTTTCCAATATAATTTCCAGAAATATGATGTCCAAATTCTTTTTTTTTAAATCATGCTTTCAAGTAGTATAATAATTCTTAAATTATATCTTTTCATTCTAATTTTTGGATCAGTTTTTTTAATGAGCTATTTAACATTTTCTTCTTCTTCTTCTTCTTCTTCTTCTTCTTCTTCTTCTTCTTTTTTACTCTTTTCATTTTGTTTTATTGTTTCTTGAAGTCTCATGTAACCATTAGGTTCTACTTGCCTTAGTTTAATTTTTAAGGAAATATTTTCTTCTAAGGACTTTAAGGTGTTATTTCCTTTAATCATTTTTTTGGCCTCTTTTACCAAGCTATTAATTGTCTTTTCATAATTTTCTTGAATTGCTCTCATATCTTTACCTAATTTTTCCTTTACTATCCTAATTTTTAAAATTATTTTTAACTCTTTCAGGAATTCTTGTTGGATATAAATTTACACTTTTTCTTTGAAACTTTGTACCCATTTTGAGATCATTGTTTACTTCTGAGTTCATCTTTTGATCTTCAGAGTCCTCATATGTAGCTTTTTAAAAATTATTATTGCATTATTTCTTTATTGTTTGGTCATTTTTCCCAGCCTATTTCTTGACTTTGAACTTTATATTAAAGTAGATTCCCATGTTTGGGAGTGGGGGAGAAGTGAGATATCGTCTCAAGTTTCAGGCTTTTTCACAACTATTTTCTGAAATAGTGCTCAAAGTCTGGAAATTTTCCTCTGCTTCCAAGGTAGTGTGATCCAGGGAGAGGTATAGTCATTTATTACTTTTAAATGGAATCAATACTGCTCCTGAGGGCCCTTGCTCCTTCTGGACTGGAAGTGACACTGTTCTTCATGGCCCCTGCTCCTTTAGGATAGCAAGTGCTTCTCTTAGACCTCAAACTGTGTCCCAGTAGTGGATATAGGCAATGTAATTGCCAAATAGTGTCCTGTTATATATCTAGGACATAACAGTGCTATTATGTACCTAGGACATGTGCAGTCTCTTTCTGATCAGTTGCTCAATCTATGATCTTTGGTTTGAGAGCTCATGAAGCTCCTACAGTTGCTGTTGCTACCTTTAAAGCCCAGCTGGTGTTGCCACCATGTGAGCTGTGGGCCAGCTCCTATCTCAGTGTCACAGATTTTTCCTACAAAGTAATTTGTGTTGGGCTGCAAAAAAATTTTCATCTTCACTTTTTCTTGGATTTGTTGCCCAGAATTTGATTTGATGAATGATTTTAAAGTTATTTGAAGTGGGAATATTGGGAGAGTTTGTTTTCTCTGTTCCACCATCTTATATGTGTCCCTGGAAGTCCTCATAGATGTGTTAATATATTTTGATCCATTGTAGGAGCAATTAGGTAGTACAAAGGATAGAGTGATGGGCCTGGAGTCAGGAAGTCTCATCTTCCTGTGTTCAAATCTGGCTTCAAACACTTAATAGATGAGTGATGCTTGGCAAATGATTTAATCCTATTTCCCTCGATTTCTTCATCTATTAAAAGAGCTGGAGATGAAAATGGTGAACTATTTCAGTTTCTTTGCCAAGAAAACCTGAAATGGGGTCACAAATATCTGGAAATAATTGAACAACAAAAGAAATGTTCTTTGTCCTTCCAGTTATTATCGTAAATGCACTTGATATAATTTTGTTTAGCTAGTTCTCTTGCCAAAGTTTCTAAAAAATTCTTTTTCCCTTCACTGTTTTTTGATGTTTTGGAGTAATATTGCTCATAATCTCTTCTCCATCCTCCTTGGTAAGATTTTTCATATGACTTTACACTTTCTGAACTCCTCCTGACCTTATCTGTGATGCTACTTTATTTGGCACGATCCTGTAGGATCCAACATAAACTTCTTAGCCTGGTCCTCAAAGCCCTCCACAAGCTAGTTCCCATATAGCTTTTTAGATATTTCATATTATTCTTCTTAATGTACTTTATCTTCCATACAAATGTACTTCCTTGATTTTCCTCATATTCAAAATTCTAACTACCAGTTCCACACTTCCCACAGCTTTTTCTTCAAAAAAGTGTCTCTGCAAATGCAGACATCAAGATCATAAAAGTACCTGTGAAAGATTTAGTATTTATTGGCTAAGGAGGTTTGTTTTACTCCCTTGGCCTGCTCATTATGATTGATTCATATTCCAAAGTTAAGCTTTCTAGGACACTTTTTAGGTAACCACTAATTACATTTTCTAATAATCATTAATGTGTCTAGTGTGTTCTATAAATAATTTATTGAGAGTTTAACACTTTTTTAGGCTTGTGATTTTATATGTGTAGAGAACTCTCTCTACAAAAGTAAATCAGCAACTGCACTTGTTAAATTTCTTTATTGTTTGAGAATTGTCTAGACTAAGAAAAAGTTAAGGGACTTAACCACAAACATAATAGACAGCTCCTTCAGAGATCCTCCATTTAAGGACTGTATCCAAGACAGCCATCTCATCATTTCCAACTTAGTTGTGCTCCTCAATTTCATTATGGTGTCCAAAAACATCATCCTATAAAAATTACATTATTCTTGAAACTAATCCCTAGAATCCCTCACTTTCTCTGATTGAAGAGGGTTGAAATAGGAACACTGAGGGATGTTGAAGAGGAGTTCCTCCCCAGATATTCCATTTAAGGAGGGTACCCAGAAAAGCCATCTCATCATTTCCTCTCTGGCTTTCCTCTTCTGAATTTCATCATGCCCCTATGCTCTATTCACTCCTCCTTTTTCAGTTTATTTTATTATGTTTGATATAGATTACAAGCTTCTTGAGGAAGAGATTTTTTTTTTTTTTTTGCCTTTCTTTGTATCTACAATATCTGGCACAGGGCCTGACACAGTGAGCACTTAATAAATGTTTATGAGTTGACTGACATCATCAATATATGTCTAAGACAGGTCTTAAATGCAGACCTTCCTAAATCTGAGGGTAACTTTCTATCTACTCTACAACTCTGCCTCCTTCTAAGTTGGTCTTATATTTTTACATATATTTATTACTTTAATATTACTCTTAAATTCAAATTTCTGATTAAATAATTTCCTAAAAATAGAAGAGATCTATAAATATGTATGTATTTTATGTAAATACTAGCAGAATATACATTCTGGCAGTCAAAAATTAGAATAGACTCAGATTTTTTTTAATTATTAAAATTTTTATTATTATAGCTTTTTTATTTACAAAACATATGCATGTGTAATTTTTCAACACTGACCCTTGCAAAACCTTCTGTTCCAATTTTTCTCCTTTTCCCCTCACCCCCTCCCCAGATGGCAAGTATAGACTCAGATTTTTAAGCTATGTTTCTACTGTTAGGACAATGGGATAAGATAATATTCTCCCAAAAATTTTACAACAAATGTTTCATTTGTAGTCTTCCTTATGAAGGTGTACTCTTCATGTGATTTTTAATTAATGGGAAGAAAAGAATAGGCATTAATTATTCTGAGGAAAGGAGGATTGGAAGTTTGTGTATAAACATTTTTATTTGTGTTTAAGGGCACCAGGTATAAAAAGTATTAAATTGTGCACTGGCCTTGATCCTTTTGGGGCTATTCATTCACTTTTTCTGAAATGACCATCACCACTATGAAGATGAATCATCTCATTACTTCTGTAATGAAGGTCTATAGCATAGCAGATCCCATCAGATGACAACTTCACATCAAGAACCCTGAAAGTAGAAGATATATCCACATCAGGGATACCAGAGATTGGCTTCTTGGAGACTGTGAGAAAAGTATATATTTAGAAATTCTGTAAGTGGTTATAGTTAGCCTACCATATGCTTGGAAGGAGCCTTTCTCTACTGGCTACATGAACAGAACATTTAGTGTCTTCAAATAGCCTTGAGTTAGCTTCAGCCATTCCTTTGATTTTCTTTTGTTGCATTTACATTTATAGGGAGAGATGTGGCTCCTTTACTAAGTGTCTGGTGAATCCATGAAGTAAAAGAGAGTCCACATGACTCTCAAGAAATAGGGTTTCATTCTTTTTGTTGTTGTTGTTGTTCTAAATAAAAGAAGTGGAATTTGACTTTAGAAATTTCAAAGGCAGGAAAATTTTAACAGAATTCTGGGAATTATGACACTGATGGCCTTGATCAGTGGTTCTCAAAGTATAGTCTAGAAAATCCTGGGGATCTCTGAAACACTTTTAGAGCATCTACAAATTCAAAAATAGTTTTTATTTCCAATATGGTAAATGTTTATAAATGTAACCCAGATAAACAAAAACACTTTGGAGAAATCCTCAATAATTTTTAATAGGATAAAGATATTGAAAACAAAAGTTTGAGAATCACTGGCCTTGATGAACAAGCAATGATCATGACAATTTAGTTTTGGAACTCCAGCTCAGTGGAAGGACTCATTCACCAATGAGTGTTGCCTTCAGACACAAATTTAGGGGGAACCATTCTAGGTAAGATCTATGTGTTAAGTTTCTCTTCCCTAACCCAAAGAAGTTGTATCTGTGTGGTGGGGGAAGGGGGAGATTATGCTCTGAAGAATTGGGGTAGATGTTTGTTCTTGCTGTGTCTATGAGTAAATGTCTTTTGTAAAAGCTACCTGGTGTTGAGTGGTTGGATGAAACTGGAATACTAATCACTGTCCTCTAATAAATGGGAGAGTACAGCCAATGGAGACTCAAGCTAAAAACCTTACTCATAAACTCTTCAGTATACCCTAAGATTCTAAGGGGAAATTTAGCAACCTAACCCTGAGAAAGTATGGTCAAAGCATATCATGTTACACTTCAAATCTTGACTTCTTTTTTGTGAAATTTAAAATTGATATCCCAATCTATTCTGTATTTTTTATTGATTATTGATTGAGGATTGTATTTAATAACTAACTGTAATCAGTACTTAGGAATCAATTTTACTCCTTTTTTAGGAATTAATTCTAAAAGACAATTTGACTTTTAAATATTAGAGTCCAAAAGATAGTTTAACTTCTATATAAGATTTAATTTTTCTATTTCTCTAGAAGGAAGGAGCATGAGTCAACATGATCATTAGATGTTCTTCCTGTTCATAAGCCTAGGACCAAACCATTCTGCTGTAGGGGGTGTCAAGTGTCTAAAATAGAACTTTCCAGATGATATTGACTAACTATGTTTTCCCCATTATTTGACTTTGGAAGTCTTTTTTGTAAGTCAGCATAATTATGCCAAATATAAGCCTTCTCTGTGAAGCCCGTGTTAGCACCTTGGATATTTTAGAATCAGCCAGAATAAGAATCAGCAAAAGTTCTTGATCTTTATTCTTTGTGGATGTAAGAAGTGAGAGCAATCGCCACATAAATCTGCCAGAAGTGACTCTGGTTTTCTCACTCCACCCACCAACTCCTTCCCCCAATCTCCTATACCACAGATCAAGCCTGCAGCATAGTGGGCAGGGCCATTCTTTCTCCAAGCATATGCTGATAGAGTATTGTCCAATTGGTAATTGACTTTAAGTGCTCTGACCTCAGTGCATCTGCTCAGGGTTTTCAGCCCATTACACTTCTCTATACTTTTACCCTATTTCTACTGTAGACCAATCACAATCCTAGCTTAGCATCATTATATTTAACATAATCAACTGTATAAATAATTTCACTGTTTGCTCTAATGCATCTTTGACCACTGAGAGGCTTGGGATTTCACTTTCTTGGCAATTGCTAGCTTGCTAACAAAATGATCCTGCTTAGAACTTTGTGCATTGATTTCCCTTTATTGCAGATATTTATTACAACATGTTTGAGTCCCGTTTTGCATTTTGAGCTGCTTTCATGGCATCTACACCTTGATGTTCTACTTGTATCTCAAACTCAATAAGAACCAAACTAAACTTATTGATTTTTTTGCCCACAAATCTACTCTTCCTTCTGCTCTGTTACTAGCAGAGGTACAACTATTGTCTTACATCAAAAAACTAGGGCTTATCCTTCCTCCTCCACTTCACATATCCTACCACTTACCAAGTTCTCTCAATTATAGTTTCACAACCTTTATTGGATTTATTTCATCCTTTCTATTCTCATTGTCATTACCTAAGTACTCACTCGCATTACTATCTATCTGAAGCACTGTAATAGTTTTTCATATCTTTACTCTTTCCCTTGAAATTACTCTTAACATGTCAATATTTCTTTTTCTTATGTGCAAATCTGGTTATATCACTTCTCATTAAATCCCTTTAGTGGTCCCTTATTGAATCATATTCAAATTCCTCTGCCTAGAATTCAAAGCTCTCTACAAATGAATCAACCTATCATTCCAATCCTATACCATTCTTTGCTCTAGACAAGAAGTGTTAAATTCAGTCTATGCAATATGAACCAGATCTAAATGTAATTGGGAAATGTTAAAATAAACAAGAATACAATAAAATGCAGATAATATAAATTTGTATATGTCTATATTCCCTACTTGTAAAGATTCTTTATATTTAAGGTTATCCCCAATGCTAAGCAGACTTAGTAAGTAGACTTCTGAATATGCCCACTACATAATTGAAATTGTTCTTTCCATTAGTATGGCAGAAACTAGGTGTTGACCCACACTTAACACCATACACCAAAATAAGATCAAAATGGGTTCATGATTTAGACATAAGGAAGGAGATTATAAATAAATTAGAAGAACATAGGATAATTTACCTCTCAGACCTGTGGAGGAGGAAGAAATTTGTGACCAAAGAAGAACTAGAGATCATTATTAATAACAAAATAGGAAATTTTGATTATATCAAGTTAAAAAGCTTTTGTACAAACAAAACTAATGCAGACAAGATCAGAAGGGAAGCAACAAACAGGGAAAACATCTTTACAGTTAAAGGTTCTGATAAAGGCTTCATTTCCAAAATATATAGAGAATTAACTCTATAAGAAATCTAGCCATTCTCCAATTGATAAATCAAAAGATATGAACAAACAATTTTCAAATGATAAAATTGAAACTATTTCTATCCATATGAAAAGGTGTTCCAAATCACACACCTCTCAGATTGGCTAAGAAGACAGGAAAAGATAATGTCAAATGTTAGAAGGGATGTAGGGAAACTAGGACACTGATGTATTGTTGGTGGAGTTGTAAATGGATCCAACCATTGTGGAGAACAATTTGGAACTACACTCAAAAAGTTGTGCATACCCTTTGACCCAGCAGTGTTACTATTGAGCTTTTATCCCAGAGAGATATTAAAGAAGGGGAAGGGACCCGTTTGTGCAAAAATGTTTGTGGCAGTCTTTTTTTTTAGTGGCTAGAAATTGGAAATTGAATGGATGCCTGTAGAGGGCTGAAACTCTGAATCAGACAAGAGAGCACTTAAGGCTATCTAGTCAATGTGAGACAATGGCTCTATAACATATATTTGGATGATGGGACTCTTCACCATTGGTGCTTGCTGAATGTTTGGTATTGAGATAATTGTGGGCAAGGATTGGAGGCCTGGGGGAGAGAAGTCAGAGGCACTTGGCAGCGGGACTAAGAGGAGAGAGACTGGAGATTGCAGACTCCAGAATCAAGAATACATCTTTGGCAAGCCACATACCAGTTTGCCTGCCTCTTTTATGTCTCCCCCTAAAGACCAAGGACTTTGATTTATCCTGACTCTGGCTGATCCTGAGGCCCTCCAGGGAGCTAGTCCGGACATTACAGATGCCCATCAATTGGAGAATGGCTGAGTAAATTGTGGTATATGAATGTTACAGAATATTATTGTTCTATAAGAAATGACCAGCAGGATGAATACAGAGAGGCTTAGAGAGACTTACATGAACTGATCCTAAGTGAAATGAGCAGAACCAGGACGTCATTATACACTTCAACAATACTATGTGAGGATCAATTCTGATGGAAGTGGCCCTCTTCAACAATGTGATGAACCAAATCAGTTCCAGTTGATCAGTAATTAACAGAACCAACTATACCCAGCAAAAGAACACTGGGAAATGAGTATGGACCACAATATAGCATTTATACCCTTTCCCTTGTTGTTTGCTTGCATTTTTGTTTTTCTTCCCAGGTTATTTTTACCTTCTTTCTAAATCCAATTTTTCTTGTGTAGTAAGACAATTGTATAAATATGTATGTATGTATGTATGTGTATGTATATATATAGTATATTTTATGTATGTATGTATATTTTTATATTATGTATGTATAATTTAACATATTTATCATGTATAGGACTACTTTCCATCTAGGGAAGGGGGTGGAGGGAAGGAGGGGAAAAACTGGAACAGAAGTTTTTGCAAGGGTCAGTGTTGAAAAATTAGCCATACATATTGTTCTGTCAATAAAAAGCTATAATAATAATAATAATATATGTCAGCAACCACTGGGGAAAAAAATGAAATTGTTTTTTCCAAAATTACCAGTGACCTCTTTCTTTCCAAATTTTATGATCTTTGGAATATTAATGTTCTATAAGAAATGATGAGCAGGTTGATTTCAAAAAAGCCAGGACAGACTTACATAAACTGATCCTAAGTGAAGTGAGCAGAACCAGGAGAACATGGTAGATAGTAACAGTAAGATTATGTGATGATCAGCTATAATAGACTTAGCTCTTCCCAGCAGTACAATGATCTAAGACAATTCTATTGGTATAGAAAAATGTCATCCCTATCCAGAGAAAGTACTATAAAGACTAAATGTGGATTAAAGCATACTGTTTTCACCTTTTTGTTTGTTTGTTTTTTAAATTTCCCTCATGATTTTTCCCTTTTTGTTCTAATTTTACTTTCATAATATGACTCATATGGAAATAGGTTTGAAATGATTGTATGTGTATAATCTACATCAAATTGCTTGCTGTCTTGGGGAAAGAAAAGGGAGGTAAGGGAAGAAGGGAGAAAAAAATTGGAACTAAAAATCTTGCAAAAATATTGAAAACTATCTTTACATCTAATTGGAAAAATAAAATACTATTGAAATTTTAAAATAAAAAACAAATTTGATGATCTTTTCTTAGTGATAATCTTTTTCACCTTCAATTGACACTATATACTGCATTCTTCTAAATTTTTGTAATAGTAAACTTTCCTAATTCATCTATCTCTTGGTTATCTGACTACTTCTCAGTCTTATTTGCTATAAAAATATAAATTATTGCTTTTTGTTTCTATATTTAGTTCTTTATGCTGTTCATTATTCCTAAAATGACTGTCATCCTATTCTTAACTAATGTCTAACTGCTGCTTAAACTTTAAAGTCCAAATAAAATGCCCCTTCTTCAATGAAGCCTTTCCTTATTCCCTCACCATTCCCACTCTAATTAGTAATGCCCTTTCTGTCTTTGGACACATTATGTGCAATTATGTTTTATTTAAGAGGAAGAATGGTAGAATCTATAAAAAGCTAGCCTTAGAAACTGGGCGAACTAGTTTCAAGTCTCATCAACATATTCTAGTTGTGACCATGGATAAGTTAATCAGAATATCAGTGATCCAGATGCCTCTCTAAGACTGTAAATTATAGAAATTTACATATATGTTTTAGAAGAAATTTCTTCACTAAGAAACCCCCTATTGATGTGACTGTAATCTCAGGAACACTGAAGGAAGAATAATGGGATTGCAATTTTAGGGATACTGTACCATGGCTCCAAGTTATCTTAAAAGTGTACCTTATGACTCTAAGATGTCTGCTTTAGGAATTTATTATTACATTTTATTATTTTAGTTCAGTTTATAATGACAATGTTGGTTCTAGAAGGCCTAATTTCTATTCCATAATTAACATGCTAGTAGAATCCTGGAACTGATCCATTAGCATATCAATAGCTTTTGTAAAATTAACGAATCAAAGGCTTTCTTTGAAACCAAGTTCAAAGTTATTATTCTAAAACCAATAACCTAAATAAAGCGTTCAAAACAAAATAAAAAAAAAACCTTTTATCTCTATAAATATAGTTTGTCCCCCACAATTTACTAAATTTACTACTTTCTCTTTTAGACTTTAGCCTGCTACTAACAATGTAATAATAAAACATTTGTCTCTTGAATTAGAGATGGTCTCAGAGTACAAATTATTTTGAGATACCTTGCAAAACCAATCTGGAACCTCTACAAATTTGGGGATTTAACTTCTAAGACCCCAACACTATACTAAGAAAATCACAGATTCTGACCAACATCATTGCATATCTAAAAACTTGTGCATTCCATTTGCATCTCCAATGAAGTAATTCAATCTCGACAGTTTCAAATCAAAACTCATTATCCCTCCTTATCCTTCCCTCCTACACACACACACACACACACACACACACACACACACACACACAAAAATCCTGCCTCTAAACATATTTATCTCTGTTGAGGGAATTACCATTCTTTCAATAATACAACTTTGCAACCTAAGAGTCATCTTCAATTAACTGTCACACTCTATTTTTTAATCAGTTCCCAAGCCTTCTGAATTTTACCTTGAAGATTTTGAAATTATATAAATGGGTAGAGAAAAAAATAGTGTTTTCTTATACATGTTATGAGAGTGTACTTCAAGAACTTGAGAGAGTTAACTTAAAAATTAATTGAAATAATAAATTTGACAAAGTTGCAGGGTATAAAATAAATCTATCTATCTATATATATATATATAATATATATATATATATATATATATATATATATATATATATATATTTCATCAGCATTCCTACATGTGTCCAAAAATGCCCAACAAGCATTCAAAATAACTCCATAAGTTGCAAAATATTTGGGAATATATCTATGAAGATTAACCAAAGAGCTCTATAAACCCTACTATAAAGCACTCTGCAGAAGTTGACAATCCTAGAACACTGAAAAAAAAAATATTAATTTCTCTTAGGTACATTGAGCAAATATTGTTAAAAATAATAATATTACTAATTAATTTACTTAGTACCATACTCATCAAAATTCCAAAGGAATATTTAATAGATGCAGAAAAATAACAATGAAATTCATATGAAGATACAAAAGATTAAGCATCTCAAAGGTAATTAGGTGGAATGTGAGTGAAGATGACTATGAGAATTGTATGAGGGTTTAGTTTCCACAAAATTAAGAAACTTAATTAGAGAAATGCAGAGAAATGAAACTGAAATCAGAAAAATGAAATTGAAACTTAAGAAATGGAATTGAAAGATTAGGCTGATGTACAACAAGAGGAAACAAAATTTATGAAGGAAAGCCATAAATTAGAATGAGAAACACATTATGAGATGTAATCACAGGTGGGAACTCACTCAAATGAGAGGATTAGACACTTTGATTGGACTGTAACCTATATAGTACCAGCCAATGGAGAATCAGAGGAGAAACTGAACTACGTCCAAATAAAATGAATGCCAAGAGGAGATGTAATTATAGTTGGAGAATCAGGAGGAATTAGGCATTTTGGATAGATTATAATCTTTGTAGTATGCAGAGGATGGGGGAAATAGGAGAGGGACTTACATTTTGAGATGAGGAATAAAAGGCTGTTCTTTTGCACTTCAAGGGCATGCCTAGTAGTTTAAACACCTGCTCTTTTCCCTGATTCATCAGTGAGTCATCAGAAACTTACCAAGGACTTGGTAAGGCATTTTGTTTCTTGCATGTCCCAGTAGTATCAGATCTGAAACTATATTAAAAAACAGCAATACTTAAAATACTTTGATATCAGTTTTTAAAAAGATCTATGGAACAGATTATGCACACAGCATACAGAAGTAAATAAACCCCCAAATACTGATAAATACAAAGTCCCCAAATGTTGAGGTAAAGACTCACAACTTAATAAAAATAATTGAGAAAACTAAATTTCATTGTCAGTACCTCAAACTGTTGGGTACCGGGCTTGTGTAATTCTGTCTTCTCTGAAAGAATTCAGGCTTAGACAGTCTCCAGTCAAAGCAAGGGCATTTACTTAGGGTAAAGGATAAAACTCTGAAGGCTATTCTCCTTAAGGGAGGCAGATGTCCCCAACAAAGTTAGGGGGAGGGTTTATAATAGAGAGGGGAGGGGAGGGAAAAATACAGAAGAATTGGAGCAGGCAAATTAGATAATCTCAGATGAGATTTTTCACACTTTGGACAATTTTAGATTAGATATATATGGAAAAAAATACCTGTGATTGGATTTATTTCAGATAGGATAATACATGGAAAAGATCCTTTTGTTAGTGAAGCCCTTTAAAGCAAGTTTGAGCCAGCCAGCCACACTGACAGAGTCAGAGACAGATAGACAGAAAGACAGAAACAGACAGAAGTTTATTTGGGCTGGGGCAGTAACTAATATTCCTCAACACTACATATGAAGACAAACTACAATTGAATATAATCACTAGACATAAATGTTTTTCAGTCATTTCTATTGTCTAACTTTTTGTAACCCAAATTTAAAGTTTTCTTGGCAAATATATAGGAATGGTTTGCCATTTTTTTTTCTGTAACTCATTTACAGATAAGAAAACTGAGGCAAACAGGGGTAAGTGACTTGTTCAGGGTCACAGAAATAATCTAGGGCCAGATTTGAACCCAGGCAAATGAGTTTTCCTGCCTAGAGGCCCAGAATTCTAAACACTTTATCACCTAGTTCCCTATGTGACTAAATAGGAAGGGGAAAGTTACTTGTCAGATCTGTCTTCTTGTTGCTATGTACAATGTTTTCTTGGTTCTGCTCATTTCACTCAGCACCAGCTCAAGTAAGTCTCTCCAGGCCTCTCTGAAATCATACTGCTGATCATTTTTTACAGAACAATAAATATACCATAACATTCATATACCACAACTTATGCAGCCATTTCTCCAACTGATAAGCAGTTTTTTTTTTTTTTTACTCAGGTTTTTACCACTATAAAAAGGGTTAATACAAACATTTTTGCACATGTGAATCTTTCCCCTTTTATATGATCTCTTTGGGATATAGACCCTATGGTGATACTGCTGGATCAAAAGGTATGCATGGGTTCATAGTTCTTTGGCCAAAGTTACACATTGCTTCCCATGATGGTTGGATCATTTCACAACTTTACCAACAATGCATTAATGTTTCAATTTTCTCACATTCCCTCCAATATTTATCATTATCTTTTCCTGTCATCTTAGCCAATCTAAGAGGTGTGAGGTGGTTTCTCAATTGTCTTAATTTATATTTTTCTAATCAATAATGGTTTAGAGTATTTTTTCTTATGAAAATGGCTTTAATTTCTTCATCTGGAAATTGTCTATTCATATTTTTGACCATTTATTAATTGGTAATGATATATATTCTTATAAATTTGAATCCATTCTAAATATATTTTAGAAATGAGGCCTTTATCAGAAACACTGGCTATAAATTTCTCCCCCAGCTTTCTGCTTCCCTTCTAATCTTGGCTGCATTGGTTTTCTTTGTGCACGAACCCTTTAATTTAATGCAATAAAAATAATCTATTTTGCATTTTGTAATGTTCTCTAGTTCTTGTTTGGCCATAAATTCCTCCCTTCTCCATAGATCTGAGAGATGACTATCTCTTGTTCTCCTAATTTGCTTATAGTATTACCTTTTATGTCTAAATCATGAACCTATTTTGGTATGGGGTGTTAGATATTGGTCAGTGCCTAGTTTCTGCCATACTATTTTCCAGTTTTCTCAGCAATTTTTGTCAAATAATGGTTCTTATCACAGAACCTAAAATCTTTGGATTTATTGAACATTTGATTACTATAATCAGTGACTATTGTTTCTTGAGAACCTAACCTACTCCACTGATCCAAGACTGTGTTTCTTAGCCAATACTAAATGATTTTGATGACCCTGTTTTATAATATAGTTTAGGATTTGGTACAGCAAAGCCATTTTCCTTTGCATTACCTCCCCCCCCCCCCATTAATTCCCTTGAAATTCTTGATCTTTTCTTCCAGATGAATTTTATTATTTTTTTCTAGCTCTATAAAGTAATATCTTAGCAGATTGATTGGTATAAAGTGATTTCTTGGCAGAAAATAAATGCATCATTTTAGGTAGAATTGTCATTTTTATTATATTAGTTCAGCCTACCTGTGAACACTTGATATTCTTCCACTTCTTTAGATCTAACCTTATTTGTGTGATAAGTTTTTCTGTAATTGTGTTCATATAGTTTTTAGTTTTGTCTTGGCAAATAGACTCCCAAGTATTTTATATTATTTACAGTTATTTTAAATGGGACTTTTCTTTCTATCTCTTGCTGTTGGACATATAGAAATGCCAATGATTTATGTGGGGTTATTTTATATTTTACAACTTTGCTAAAGTTGCAATTTGTTTGCAACTAGCAAAAAGTTTGCTAATTGTTTCTAGTAGGTTTTTAATTGGTTCTCTAGGATTCTCTACATATATCATCATATCATTTGCAAAGAATAATAGTTTTGTTTCCTCATTACCTTTTCTAATTCCTTCAACTTCTTATTCTTCACTTATTGCTAAAGCTAACATTTCTAGTACAATATTGAATAATAATTGTGATAATGAGTAACCTTGTTTCACTCCTGATCTTTTGGGAATTGCTTCTAGCTTTTTCCCATTATATATAATGTTTGCTAATTGTTTTAGATAGATGCTACTTATCATTTTAAGGAAAACTCCATTTATTCCTATGCTTTCTGGTATTTTTATTAGGAATGGATGTTGTATTTTGTCAAATGCTTTTTCTGCAATTATTGAGATATTCATATTTTCCATTAGTTTGTTTATTGATATGGTCAATTATGTCTATAATTTTTCTGATATTGAACCAGCCCTGCATTCCTGGTATAAATCCCACTTGCTTATAGTGTTAACTCTGGTGATAAGTTACTGTAATCTCTTTGCTAATATTTTCTTCTAGATTTTTGCATCAATATTCATTAGGGAAATTGAACTATCTCTGTTTTGACCCTTCCTAATTTAGGCATCTATTTCTAGGCTTAGCCATATCTGTGTCATAAAAGACATTTAGTAAGATTCATTCTTCAATTTTTTTCAAATAGTTCATATAGTATTGGAAACAATTATTCTTTAAATGTTTGGTAAAATTCACTTGTAAATCCATCTGGCTCTGGAGATTTTTTCTTAGGGAGTTCATTTATGGCTTGTTCAATTTCTTTTTCTAAAATGATACTGCTTTAAGTATTTTATTTCCTTATCTATTAATCTGGGCAATCTACGTTTTTATAAGTATTCATCCATTTCATTTAAATTATCATATTTATTGGCATACATTTGGGCAAAATACCTCCTAATTATTGCTTTAATTTGCTCTTTGCTGATGATAAATTCACCCTTTACATTTTTAATACTTTTTCTAATCAAATTAACCAAAAGTTTATTTTTGGGTTTTTTTTTTTCATAAAACTAACTCTTAGTTTTGTTTATTAATTCAATGATTTTTTTTTTACTTTCAATTTTATTAATCTCTTTTGATTTTCAGATTTTCTATTTTACATTTAATTCAAGTTTAAAATTTTTCTTTTCCTAACTTTTTTAGTTGTATGCCCAACTCATTGATTTTCTCTTTCTCTGTTTTATTCATGTAAGCATCAAGAGATATAAAATTTCCTCAAAAATAACTTTGGCTGCAGTTCATAAGTTTTGGTATGTTGTCTCATTATTGTCATTCTCTTGGATGAAATTATCAGTTGTTTCTATGATTTGTTGTTTGATCTACTCATTCTTTAGGATTAGATAATTTAGTTTCTAATTACTTTTTGGTTTATTTTTTCAGATCCCTTTATTACATGTAAATTTTCTTACATCATAATCTGAAAAGGAGGCATAAATTATTTCTGCCTTCCCAATTAACTTTTGATCTATTTTTCCCCAATCCTTTATTACATGTAATTTTATTGCATCAAATCATCCTCTCATGTTGGGATGTAAACATTTTAACCTTTAAAAAAGATACAGGTTCTTTTTTCTTCCTTTTACCTTTTTATGCTTTTCTTGAGTCTTGTATTTGAGAATCAAAATTTCTGTTCATCTCTGATCTTTTCATAAAATATATCAAAGATCTTCTATTTCATTGAATATTCACTTTTGTCCCTGAAAAATAATGCTTAATTTTGTTGGGTAATTGATTCTTGATTATGGTCCAAGCTCTTTTTCCTTCTAGAATATCATACTCCAGGCCTTTTGATCCTTAAATGTGGAAGCTGCTAGATCCTGAGTAATCCCGATTATAGCTCCTTGATATTTGAAGATTCATTTAAAAAAAAAAGAAAGAGAAACTTATGCTATAATAAATCACACTTATTTTAACATACTTTATTTTGGGACAGTGATGTGGATCTGAATCAAAACACAAGCACTGAAACACAATGTCAAAAAGGAATAGTGAAAATACTCTGCATTATCTTGCTATCAGAAACAAAAATCAAAACAATTTCAAAGTGCTGCCTCAGTGACAGAGGACTACTATTGATATTACTGTAATTGGAAATGGATGGGCATATTTGTTGGGGAAAAAAAATCTATTAGTGAGGTTTACAGTATTTAAAGTGGGCATCATTGTATTTTAAAATCATTGCATTGCTAAAATCTATATATTCTATGCCATTATTTCAGGTAAAATATGTTAAACTCATGTTCAAACCCAATCTCTCTCTTTTATACTTATAACCACTCTAATTCAGGTTTTAATCATCTGCACTACTGCAAATAGATGTCTATATGGTCCCCCAACTTCCAAACTGTTGCTAAAATGATATTCTTAAAGCATGGAGGAAGTGTACAAGTATTTACTAAATACCTACCATGCACCAAGTATTTTGATGTCTTAGAAACAGTCTAAGTCTTAGAAATATTATCTAAGTTGTCTTAGAAATATTATTTCAATTGACCCTCACAATATCCCTGTGAGACAGGTGCTATTATTATCTCAATTTTACAAATAAAACTAAGATAATAAATGATTAAATGGCTTGTTCAGGGGCATCCATCTAATAAAAGTATAAAGTTAAATTTAAACTAAGATCTTTTTCAGATGCTTAATACTCCTAGCTGTGTGACCCTGGGAAAGTAACTTAATCCCAATTGCCTCAAAAAAAAGAATTTATAATCAAGATGTTGGAGAAAAGGCAAGAACTCACCTAAATTCTCCTTAAAACCTCTCCAAATTCCTTTAAATAATGTCTTGAAACAAATTTTTTGAGTGCCAGAACCCACAAAAAGAGAGGGTGAAACAACTTTTCAGATAAAGATAATTTAGGTCAGCAGAAAAGATCTGTTGCACCAGGATGATAGTATAGTGCAGTCTGGCATAGACAGTGCCAGCACAGCTCCAGCCCCAGCAAACCAGGATCAGGTATTGGAGTCTCTGAATCAATGGCAGCACCAGTTATTTCCAAACCTCTCAGTCCACAGAAACAAAATACATCTTAGAAGGCCATCAGGAAAGTTTTGTTGAACTGAGGTGAAAGGCCAGCACAGCCTCAGTCCCAGCAAACCAGGACATGCCTCGGGGGCCACTGAATCAGCCGTGGCAGCAGTAACAGCAGTAGCAAAGTGGCAACAGCTTTGTAGAGGTCTCAATCCACAGATGGTAAGGGGGTCACAAGGATATCATAGATGTCTCTTTCCTAGCACTGAGTCAGGACTCTGTTGCTTTGCCCATATTCAGATCCAGGATGTTGCCCTGGCTCACAGTACCAAGATAAGAAGGAGCACTAGTATACTTTCAGCCACAATAGAACAGAGACCTTCCTAATTCCTGGGCAGATTCAATGAAGTAAAGGACTTTTAAGCATTCATGATAAAAAAAAATCAGAGCTGAATAGAAAATTGGACTTTCAAATAGAGGACACGAGAGAAAATTAAGGGGGCAATCAGTAAAGGGAAAGCTTAAGGGACTTAATAAAGTTAATCTGTTTATATTCTTGCATGGGAAGATGATACTTGTAACTCATAAGAACTTTCTCATTATTATGGCAGTTAGGAGTATAGATAGATAAAGAACACAGGTGTGAGTTGAATAAGAAGGGATAATATCTAAAAAATATTAATGGATGAGAGAAGAATCTACTGGGAAAAAGAGAAAGAGGGAAGTGAAATGCATAAATTATCTGTCATAAAAGAGGCAAGAAAAATGTTTCTTTACACTGGAGGGGAAGAAAGGAGAGGGAAAGGGAGGGAGCAAATCTTCCTATCATCAGAATTGGCTCAAAGAGAGAATAGCATAAACACTCAATTAGGTATACAAGTCTATCTTACCCTGCAGGAAAGTAGGAGGGGAAAAAGCAGGAAGGAAAATGATAGAAGGGTGAGAGAGAGATAGTCAAAAGTAAAACACTAAAAAAAAAAAAGTTTTTAAAAAAAGACAGGGTAAAAAGAGAGAGAGAACAGAATAAAGTAGGGAAGAGAGTAGATGGATACAGTTAGCAATAGTAATTATAAAAAGAATTTTGAAGCAAATTTCTCTTATAAAAGTCTCATTTCTCAAACCTACATAGGAAACTGAGTCAAATTTATAAAAAAAATTGATAATTGATAAATGATAAATTGATAATCAAATGAAATGAACAATTTTCAGATGAAGTAATCATGCCATTTATAACCATATATTTTTTTAATGCTCTTAGCTTCTATTAATTTGGTAGAATGCAAATTAAAACAATTCTGAGGTACTACCTCATACCTCTTTGATTGCCTAATAGTCCAGGAAAGGAAAATGATAAATATTGGAGGGAATAGGGGAAAAAAATGGGACATTAATGCATTGTTAGTGGATTTTTAAGTTTTCCAATTTTATGTTTAATTGGAGATTTATAATTTGTTCTTTTTCTAAGTTTTTTAATCATATGCCAAAATCAGAGATCTGTTCTTTCTCTACTTTACTTAAATAAGCATTTAGAAATACAAATTTCCCCTTTGGCAGCACACTACAACTTGAATCTTATTTCTTTGTTGTGCTAAATTTTGTGTTATCTTAACTGTGGTTCCATGATATCTAAATTGCTTCTTTCTGGCTATTTACAATATTTTCTTCTTAACCTGGGTGCTCTGAAATTTGGCTAAAATATTCCTGGGAATTTTCATTTTGGGATCTCTTTCAGAAGGTAATTAATGGATTATTTCAATTTCTCTTTTTTTTTGTCTGGTTCTAGAATATCAAGGGAATTTTCCCAGAAAATTTCTTAAAATATGAGGTTTTTGACTCTTTGTTTAATCATAGTTTTTAGGTAGTCCACCATTTCAGTTATTTTTCTTTCATTCATTTTCCAAATCAGTTATTTTTTCAGATGAGATATTTCACATTTTCTCCTATTTTTTTCCCAATCTTTTGACTTTGTTTTATTGTTTCTTGATGTCTTGTGGAGTCATTAGTTTCTACTTGTTTGTTTTTTATTTTAAGGAATTATTTTCTTTAGTAAGTTTTTGCATTTTCTTTTCCATTTGCCAATTTTACCTTTTAAAGAGTCAATGAATTTTTGCACCTATTTGGCCAGTCTCTACTTTTTAAGGAATTCTCAGTGGATTTTTGTGCCTCTTTAACATTTTAAGATATTGTTTTTTGGTTTGTGTGTTTTTTTCAAAACACACTTAGGGTTAAGTAATTTTCCCAGGGTCATCCAGCTGATAAGTGTTAAGTGTCTAAGGCTAGATTTGAATTCAGGTCCTCCTAACTCCAGGGCCACTGCTCTACCCACTGCACCATCTAGCTGCCCCACAACATGTTATTTTCTTAAGAATTTTTGGTGCATCCTTTTTGTCCTATTGACTCTTGTTTGCATAACTTTCTTTTTCTCTTTTATCTTTGCCTCTCTTATTTTAAAAATACTTTTTGAGCACTTCCAAGGCCTGTCACCAGTTTTTATCTTCCCTATCTAACTTTCTATGATCAGATTCTTTTTTGATATTTGCTCATTGTTTCCAATTTTTTTCTTTGACTCTTGATTTTATGTAGTTGGGCTCTACTCCCCAGATAGACAGGGTACTGCCCCTAGTTCAGATTTTTTGTGGGTGTGGGTGATCTGTAATTTTCAGTTTTTTCAAGGAAGTATCATGCAATGAGAGATATGATCTCTCCTGACCTGTGGTGTGACTACAAGCACTCCTTTTCACCCTGGAACTGTGATCAGTGTCCTTATTCCTACTAATCTTCCTCCTCAGCCTGAAACTGTGATCCAGAACTGTATAGGGACAAAGCAACAGAGTGCTGCATCCAGTGCCAGAAAAGGATCTGCTTTAATTTCCTTCTGACACTTACTGTTCAACCCCTTTACTGTTCTCCACTTTTTACTTTAGTGAGACAGAACTTTCCTGTCAACCTTCTAAAGTTATCTTGAGTTGGAAAATCATTTCACGCTAAAGTCTTGTTATTCTGCCACTCCAAAATTCATTATGAGATGTTGTTTTAATGTTCTTTGTAGGGAAATTTGAGAAAGTTTAGGCAATTCCCTGACTTTATTCCCCTATTTTGGATCTGCTCTGAATAGGTATGGTATTATAGGTGATATGATTTGTATATAGAATAATATTAAAAAGGCCATTTGTAGATACTGAGGAAAAGATATTATTCAAGTACAAAGAAAGTGTTAAAAAAAAATGATCACTTTTAAATGAGAGAAGTGAGGAAGTAGCATATCAGTGGGGCCTCAAATGGGCATTCAAAACATAGATATTGGCAATAGCAGAATAAGAAAAGTAAGGGATATGCTTCAGGGAGAAAAGCCTTATTTGATTAAAATCTAAATGATATGTAGAGAACAGGGTACTTTTGTGAAAGATGTCAGAACTAGACTGTGGAGAGCTACAAACGTCACACTAAAGTGTATTGGGACTTTATAGTTAATTACAACACCAAAATTAGACAAGAAAATATGAAGTACCATAGGTTATAATTTCATTCAGCCCTTTGCTAACACTGAATGATTGCTTTCTCCTTCAAGACTTCTAGGGAAAGTCACAATGTGACTTTCCCCAAGTTAAAAACTCCTTTAAAATTATGCTGATACTCATCATCTGAGGGAAATCTCTGTAGATCATTATCAAAAAGAGAAATTTTCATCTTGTGATGGAAGGGATAATAATATCATATGCCATAAGTACAGGTATCAAAAAAGTCCATTTTAAAAACATTGTAATTCTTATATTAGAGAATCTTCAGACTGATTTGATTAAATCTGGGCATACTGGGTGAACACTGGACTTTCTTAAAACATTCCATGGGATCAATTGTCTTTAAAATCATCTATTAGTTGACAAAACTTCCATTCCTCAATCTACAATGATTTTCTCAACCTAGGCTAGGGCCTTTAATAATCTATAAGAATTCCCCAAGTTAGAATTTAAAATATCATTGCTATATCCACAAACTCTGAAGAATTTACCATAAATTAACAATTTGCTTATGAGCACATTTTATTCAACATTGGATAAAACCAAGAAGTCAATCCACAATAATGTACTATTAAATCTTTTTCATTTTCTCCATTTATATATGAGTACTTTGTAAAATATTTGTGTGCATTTTGTTCACCAAAAGAATAAATGCTCTTTAAGGGAAAGAAATGTTTCATTTTTGTCTGTTTCCATAGTGTCTGGAACATAATAAGAACTTAATGAATATTTGCTGATTGAACCTAGATGAAGATTTGTAATAGTGGCTAAAAATCATCCTGGAAGACTGCTTCCAGGTCATTCTGGCTCACATGACAAAAAACAAATGACATAGTAATCCTGTGGGTAAACTGATTTTTTTTTTTTTGATAAAATCTCTGACTTAAAGGATTTTCCTTATTACTTTTATTATGTCTAATATATTTGGAATTATAGTGGATTTTCATGAAGTCATTCTAAGTATTATCTAATTCTAGTATTAACTCAAGAACAATTCCAGAAAAATTAAGCTTATAAAAATTACAGGATCATAATTCTAGAACTAAAATGATCTCAAAAGTCATATATCTAACTTCCTCAGTTTAAAGATAGGGAAACATGATCTGACATAAATATGTAAATAACTGCAGAGGTACTTTTTTTTTTACACCAATTGCTTTAAAACACAAAGCTAAAGTTATTTTGGATAACATTTTTTTTCTTTTTTCTTTTTTTTTTTATTTAATAGCCTTTTATTTACAGGTTATATGCATGGATAACTTTACAGCATTAACAATTGCTAAACCTCTTGTTCCAATTTTTCACCTCTTACCCCCCACCCCCTCCCCTAGATGGCAGGATGACTTTATATTTTAATATAAATTAGATACACAATAAGTATACATGACCAAAACCTTATTTTGCTGTACAAAAAGAATCAGACTTTGAAATATTGTACAATTAGCTTGTGAAGGAAATCAAAAATGCAGGTGGGCATAAATATAGGGATTGGGAATTCAATGTAATGGTTCTTAGTCATCTCCCAGAGTTCTTTCTCTGGGTGTAGCTGGTTCAGTTCATTACTGCTCCATTGGAAATGATTTGGTTGATCTTGTTGCTGAGGATGGCCAGGTCCATCAGAACTGGTCATCATATAATATTGTTGTTGAAGTATATAATGATCTCCTTGTCCTGCTCATTTCACTCAGCATCAGTTCGTGTAAGTCTCTCCAGACCTTTCTGAAATCATCCTGTTGGTCATTTCTTACAGAACAGTAATATTTGGATAACATTATTAAAAACACATGATGACATATTCACATTTGCACTTATGGTGCAACAGAAAGTATATATTAAATTTGGAATCTAGGGACCTGGATTTGAATCTTGGTTTTTTTTGGTGTTGGGAAAATCAGTTGCCTTTGTGAATTTCACTTTCCTCATTTGTAAAAGGAGAATTGAACTAAATGGTCTCTGGGTCCCATTCTAGTGCTAAATTTATGATTTTACGAAACTAAGACTTAAAGAGGCATATTTTCATACTCATACTCATTCTAGTTATGCTCTTTCTGAAATTATATAGCAACATAGTATAGTGGAAGGAACATGAGACTAAAAATCAGAAGATCAGTGCTTTAGCTTTGAATTTGCCACAAAGTAATCCCTAGCCTGGAGCAAATCACTTTTAACTTTCCTGTTTAAAATGAGGGATTTGAACTAGGTGGTTTATAAAATCTGATTCTAATTTGTCCTGAACACTATAATGTCTCTCCTAATTCTATAAGCTTTTCAGGTGGCTTTTGGCTTCGCGTAATAAAATTCTGACTAGTTTTGGCTAATGGGGAGGTGTGATGGAAGGTGCAGGGGCTAAAATAGCTTGAGTTCTGATCTAATAGAATTACTGCTCCTACCACCCAAGTCAAAAAGTACAGATTTGTCTCAGGAATGGCATTGTTTGAAGTATTGCATATGACATATTGCATATTGCATATGACATTTTAAAAATCCCCCTTTTTTATCTACACTTCTAAGAATCTTCCTCTCTTTGTCTAAAGCTCAAATCAACTGCCACATGTGGCCTTCATATTCACCCCACTTCCTCAAATGTGAGCATTTCTATACCCCAAACTTCTTTTTTATTATTTATATTTACAAATATATATGCATGTAGTCTCTCTCTAGTAGAAACTAAGTCCCTTGAGGGCAAGTACTAGTTCATTTTTTGTCTCTGCATACCAATACTCAGCCTAAGGCCCTGCATCAAGTAGGCACTTAAAAAATAATTGTTAAACTGAATACCTCCAACAAAATGTGAACAATCCCAGTGAACTATGAAATTCTATTGGCCTTACCTTCCCAGCTCAATCTAAAGGGCTCCTCTCCTCATCGGTTTTTATCCCCAAATCCTATACATTGATTCATCATTTCAATAATTATTTTATTATTCTTTCAAGTTTAGGTGTATAGTAGCCAAAAAATTCTCAAGATTTATAAGGCCTGAGTAAGATTGCCAAAACATCTGCTTTCCCATATAATCCATCATATAAAGTGTTCAACATTTTCAGCTTTACCAAATTTCACTGATAAATTATTTTTTTAATTGAGTTATTGAATTTTTTACAGATTTATGTGCATGTTTTCAGTTCAGTTAATATTTTATCAAGTCCTCATTCTTATGAAACACTATTCCAATAGACATTCAGTATTACTACACTGAAGCCAAATCATTTCTTAAATGTAAAACTATGAAGCCAGTCAGGCTAAATTATATTAATATTGTGCCATATTTGACTTATTGAACTAGGCCTTGAGTGTTTCCATTTAACATAGAGCTGAATAAAAACAAACAAAGTAAAGATGGGTATAAATCTCAAGTTTCTGAGATTCCAAATTTTATACCAGAACCTGCTGAACATGTGGCAATGCCTAAATTCTCCCTGACATTCAGAGGTTCTGGCCCCTTTGAATGAGTCTGAAGGCTCTGATTTTGGAAGGAAAAATGGCCAGATAAAACTAGTCACAGCTACCATAACTTGGCCCTCTCTTCTTTCCCCTCACCTCTACTTCAGTGAACTAAAGAGGCTCCACCTGGGACTAACCATTGGCAGCAGTCCCTTCATACTGACATTCTAATTAGAACCTGGAGGCCCATTTAGTTCATAAGCATCTTCCTTCCTATTACTCCTTGCTCCATACTGAACATATTATTCCTTTATTTGCTTCTCAAATCTCTTCAATCCAATGCTTCTGTCTATTGAGGTGAAAACCTTTCCCTCAGTAACTCTCTGTCTCTGTCTCTCTTTGTCTCTCTCTTTCTCTCTCCTCTTACCTCTAACCTCCCTTCCTAAACTTTTCACTTTATTGAATTCTCCCTCTGTTATGAACAGAATTCCCTTCATCCTAGAACATTTCTGCTAAACATTCTTCCTGCATAGTAAATTATGACTAGTGGTTGACTCTCTTGCCCAACACCTTCAACCTTGATTCTAACCAGCTTTTGCTTCATTGCTGTTGGTCTGTTCCTTGAGAACTCCATATTCAACCCATTCCTCCTTTTCACTTCTAGAATCATAATCAAATCAATTCTTATTGTATTGTCCCTATTGGTGATAATGCAATCTATTTCCTAAAATTTCCTAACCCTCCTATTAATTTTGCAAACCAAAATATTCCTTCCTTACCATCACTCTCTTAAATGTCCCATCTGATCCTTTTTACAGGGATCCTCAAACTAAGGCCCGCGGGTCAGATGCAGCAGCTGAGGAGGTTTATCCCCTCACCCAGGGCTATGAAGTTTCTTTATTTAAAGGCCCACAAAACAAAGGTTTTGTTTTTACTGTAGTCCAGCCCTCCAACAGTCTGAGGCACAGTGAATTGGCCCCCTATTTAAAAAGTTTGAGGACCCCAGCAAATGTAAATTCTTTGAGGATGGCAGCTGTCTTTGTATCTTCAGCAGTTAACAAACAAGTTGGCATAATCAATGTTTTTCACTGCACTCATTCATTAATATCTGAAATGTGGCTTTTTTCTAAAGACTCTTATCCATGACCAGCTCTAGTACCAATTACTTCATCTTTCACATCCTCCAATAGGAGGCAATTCTTTCTTCTCCATTCCTTTCTCTACTATCCTAATTCAGCAATCCCTTTGCTTTGGAAGTTTATGTTCTCTAAATATATTACTTTTTCTAGATTCTTGTTGCCACCATCTATCAAATTTGATGATACTCTCCCTTCCTCAACAAGTTAAGCATCAACATCACTATCTTTCCTTCCATTTCCATGCCTGATATATATATATTCATGTTTATATCCTCTTAACAATTATTCCACAGTATCTCTGGATGTCTTAGAGCCAGAAGTCATACTGTTTCTCAGGTTTTCTACTCCCTCTTAACCAAAAGGGCTCTTCTTTGTCTTTAAATTATTACCCAGAATAGCATTTGGTCATTCTCATAGCACTTGAGCCCCTTTATCATTCTAGATGTTCTCCCTAATATTATCCAAGTAATTGATCTCTGTGTTTTTTTTTTTTTGGGGGGGGGGTTGCTAAGGCAATTGGGTGACTTGCCCAAAATCACACAAACAGGAAGTGTTAAGTGTCTGAGGTTACATTTGAACTCAGGTCTTCCAGACTTCAGGGCTAATGCTCTATCCACTACACTAACTAGTTGCTCCTCTGTTTTGCAATATATTGCAATAGAACTCAATACTGTGACTCTTATCAACATATGACCCAGTGTAGGACTATTTCCTCCCTGGACCTAGTACTTATGTTCTTATTATAGTTAGGGAAAAATTAAATTCATTAAAAGTAGAATTCTTTCTTCATGCTTACCACAGAAAGGTGTAATACTATACTTATGTTGTGTTATGAGATATCTGATGAATTATCTTAACATATCTATATACATAATATATCTAGTGGCTACTTGATATACATGCAAACTCTGGCTCAGAGCACATTGCAAAAGAGTCTCTACTGGTGGAGATTGATAACTCAGTGGCCTGCATTTGTAGTGAAGCTGGAGTTGGTAAGAGCAGAAGAAAAGAAAGATCCAGGCTCATCTGGCTTCCCAAATTGGAGCTAGAAGAGGGACCATTCCAACCTCTTTTTAGAGATCTAATAGGAGGAAGACTCTAGGAAGAAGCCTACATAGAGAGGACTAGCATTTTTTTATCATGCCCCTATCCCAAGCTTTAGATACTAAATACTTAGACAATTTCCCTTTGAATGAGATTTGAGACTTTCTCTTTCGGTTTTGCTGTCTCATTCCTAAAGGGATAGCTCATTCACTTTATGTTTTGTCTGCTCTAGTCTCATGTGTATGCTTTTAAAATTTTTCTATTTTTTTTGTCTACGTGGATAAATGAGCTTATTTTCTATTTGTTATGTGTTCCTTGTAGAACTGGAATTTAGTGGCAAAGAAGTCAAGCCTTGGATACATATCTTAGAATGCTCCTTTCCTGTTAAGGGATATTGTTTGGAAGTATAGCTTGAAACCCAAAATTACTTCCCCTAGATTAACAATATTTTAGAAAGCAGATAAATATACTACTACTCAGGTATCCCTTCTCTATGAGCGCAGAGTGGTCATTATTTGGCTCCAACCTCCTACTTCTTTTCCTGGTAGGAATCAAATTCTCCCTTAGAGAAGGATGGGAGAGGTAGATGCTAGAAATAGCTATTCTTGTCCTCCTCTGAGCCACATCTATACAGATTTGTGTGGGCACACATAATCTACATTGGCAAAAGAACAAAATTATCTACATCATACAATTTTACAATCTTAATATAATTCACTGGGATATATACATACATATATATATCTTCTATAATATAACATAGATACTGTAATATACATATATGCAAAAATATACATATATACTATACTATGCAAATATACATCTGGAAACCACTTAACACTTATATGAATTATAATCATGGCAAAGCAGCTTGGTATAGCAGCTGGAAAGCCAGATTAGAGTCAAAAATTCCACTTTAGATATTCCTGTGTGAACCAAGTCTCAACCCTTCTCAACCTTACTTTCCTCCTCTATAAAATAGAGATAATAATAGCACCTACTTCATAGGATGTTGGAAATGAGATAATATATGTAAACTTTTATAAACCTTAAATATTATATAAAGGTAAATTGTTTTGTTATTTAAAAGTATATAAGTATGTTTGAATTTGTTGCTATTTTCCCTGATGGAAACCAATATGATTTTCTTTAATTTGAAAAGTTTTATATTTGTAAAATACTTTGCTATAAGACAAACCTTGAAAAATATGGATTTATTTTTTAATAAATACAATGGATACACATATATAAAATATAATGTATTTTAATAAATATAAATATAAGGACAAATCACTTAATAATGTATTTCCCATACAGAGAATAGTGTAAGCAAAAACAATTTTATTAAAACAGAATAAACTTTCATTCTAGTTATATACTTATGTTAGTATTTTTTAGTTTCCTTTAAAAATCAATATTTCAAGTATAAAAATAATTCTTTTAATAATGTTAGAATGAAATGACAACTTCCACCTTTATTTATTTCCTGGTTATCAAATTTCACCCAATAACTTAGAGTCTAATGACCCTATTTTTCAGAGTGAGCTACTCTAGATTTTTTTTTTCCTTCTTCCCATGTCATTGAAAAAGAGAAGCGGAGTAGGGAGAGACAGACATGTGTTACTTGGCCTTTCCCACTAATGTTTGGCAGGCGGTACTGTCAAGCACCATTTTCATGAGTACCAGGTTCACCTAATTTTCAAAGAGGAAAAATCAGTGTTTGATGATGAAAAAAGTTTGGATTTAATTTTCACTTTGAGACACATGGATAGTATTTTCTATAAAACTTTTCTTCCTGAAAATTTTCAAAATGCAAGACCTTGTACATGGATATATTGGCTTTTAGCTGCACATCATTGTCAAGCTGTTTTCAAGGCTGTCAAAATGGAGAAACTAGAAACCTTCTTTTTCCTTTTTCTGAGTGAGATCACTCAGAGAAAAAAGTATTCTTACTAGTTTTCACATCATCCCAGCAAGCAGCTTCCACTCTGAGCCTACTCTTACAAAATGAAAATTTTGATGGATGAAAAACTCAATAAGGATTTACACTGCTCCTAAGTTTCACCAATTCAAAGACCTTTTTTTAAATTGGTCAGGAACCTCCCAAATTATCAGGATGGTCCAGAATTACTCTTTGCACATAACTCAAGAGATATAGTGAAAAAAGAGTTATACACAACAGATAACTAATCATGGAATTAAAAGATTTAATGAAATTTCCTAGGTGGTCTCTCAACAAATGCTTACAGGCTAATCACTGTCCTACCTGAGTAAAGAAATGAGCCATGCTGAATTGGATGAATATAATAGCCTAGACTAATTTGATATATGAGCACAGCTTCTTTCTTCAGATAATGTACTACAAATTTGCAACAGGTACAATTATCAGTAGTACTAATTAGATATATTACTTTGAAAACAACAGTGTATGTTGGTGAAACTGAAAGCTGGTCCAGCAATTCTGAAAAGTAAGTTAGAATGAACGATCTAGTGGTAAGAGTGTTGGACTTAGAGTCAAGAAAATATAAATTCAAATATAGTCTGAGAAATACAATAGGTACACACACACACACACACACACACACACAAACATATATATTAGCAAAATGTACACCTATACATCCCAAAGTTGTGAAGATAAAATGAGATATTTGTAAAACATTTTGCAAACCATAAAGTACTATACAAATGAAAGCTATATTTTTTACTATTAGCAATGTCTTTCAAAGCACACCATCTATTCTGAACAATTACTAGGCCTAAACCTCAAAGAGATAAAAGAAAGAATAAAAGGATTAACATATACAAAAATATTTATAGCAGTTCAAAATGAGATATTTTGTAGTACCAAAAAACTTTCTTCAGCTTGGAGGAAGGATGTCAGGGATTGGGTAAAAGGAAGAAAATAGGTATTTGTAAAAATAAAACTTTTTAAATTAAAAAAGGAAAGCAATCTTGACTACCAGTAACATAACATCAGATTTTGTTGAAAGGGAGAAACATGGTAGAATTAATTATTTGATAGTTCTGATACTGAACAAAATTATAACATTAAACAAAGACTATTTAATAATACTTGGAAGATTATATAATGTTCTGATCAGCCATATAGTCTTCTAAAATTAAGTGAACATGTTACTTTGAAATTTTGTGGTTTTGCTCACTTAAGATGATGACGCAAGACTCAAAAATTGTTTCAATGGACTAGAAGAATGAACTAAATCTAATACTGAGAAAACTGGTTTAATTGTAAAGTCCTACATAAGGATTCCCACAAAAGAGCAGCTAGATGGCACAATGGAGAAAATGCCAGGCCTGAAGTCAGGAAGACTCAATATTCCTGAATTAAAATCTAGTCATATTCAGTGCCATACCAATCAAACTACCAAAAATTATTTTACAGAACTAGAAAAAATGATAAAGTTCTTCTGGAAGAAAAAACGGTCAATAATTTTAAGGGAATTAATGAAAAAAAATGCAAATGAAGGTGGCTCAGCTGTACCAGACCTACAACTATATTATAAAGCAATAGCTTTTAAAACCATTTGGTACAGACTAAGAAATAGAGTAGCAGATCAGTGGAATAGTTTAGGGAGGGCATGAGGGGAAAAGGGAGGGAGAAAAAAAATCCGAACACAAGATTTTGCAAGGGTAAATGTTGAAAAGGATCTGTGTATATGTTTTAAAAATAAAAAATGACTTGAGGGGATAATAGGATCACATAAAAACTTTTTAAGGATGGGGAGACATCAGCAAGACACAATAATCAATGACTATAGTAATCTGGTATTTAATAAACCTGAAGACCCACCTTCTAGGATAAGAATTCACTATTTGACAAAAATTGCTGAAAAAAATTGGAAATTAGTATGACAGAAACTAGGAATTGACTCATATTTAATGCTATATACCAAGATAAGTTTGAAATAAGTTCATGATTTAGACATAAAGTGATACTATAAGCACATTAGAAGAAGAAAGAATAGTCTACCTCTCACATCTGTTCAGAAGGAAGGAATTTGTTGACCAAAGAACTAAAGTACATTATGGAATGCAAAATGTATTATTTTGATTATATTAAGTTAAAAAGTTTTTGTACAAACAAAACCAATGCAGAAAAGATTAGAAAGGAAGTAGTAAACTGGGGGAAATTTATTTATATTCAATGGATCTGGTAAAGGCCTCATTTCTAAAATATATAGAAAATTGACTTAAATTTATAAGAATACAAGCTGTTGTTCAATTGATAAACGGTCAAAGGATATGAACAATTTTCAGATGAAAAAATTAAAACCATCTCTAGTCATATGAAAAAGTACTCTAAATAATTATTGGTCAGAGAAATGCAAATGAAGACAACTCTAAGGTACCACTACACACAGGAAAACATATTGATAAGTGTTGGAGGGGTGGGGAGAAAACTGAGACACTAATAATACATTTTTGGTGAAGTTGTGAATTAGTCCAACTATTCTGGAGAGCAATTTGGAACTATGCCCAAAAGACTATCAAACTGTGCATACCCTTTGATTCAACAGTGCCTCTACTGGGCCTGTATCTCAAAGAGATCATTAAAAAGGGAAAAGGACCTACATAGACAAAAATATCTGTAACATTAATTCTGATGCACATGACTCTCTTCAACAATGAGATGATTCAAACCAGTTCCAATTGTCCAGTGATGAAGAGAACCATCTACACCCAGAGGGAGGACTGTGGGAACTGTGTGGTTCACAACATAGTATTTTCATTTTTTTTGTTGTTGTTTGCTTGCATTTTATTTTGCTTCACTTTTTCTCTTGGGCAACATGATGATTGTATAAATAGATATGCATATATTGGATTTAACATATTTCTACCATGTTTAACATACATTGGACTACTTGCCATTTAGGGGAGGACATGAGAGGAAAAGGGAGGGAGAAAAAAAATCCGAACACAAGATTTTGTAAGGGTGAATGTTGAAAATGATCTGTGTATATGTTTTAAAAATAAAAAAAAATGACTTGAGGGGATAATAGGGTCACATAAAAACTTTTTAAGGATGGGGAGACATCAGCAAGTTTGTGTATAATAAGATAGTAACCAGTGAATATAGATTAAAAATCAAGGAGAGACAATAATAAAAGAAGCAACCCCAAAGAAGACAGGGATGAATGGTATCAAGGTTGCAAGTATTATAAAGGAATTGGCCCTTACAAAGACAAGACCATCTTTTTGTCTAAGACGGGAGGAAATCTTAAATTCTCACTTTCTGGATATCTTCTGTGCTCTCATTCTTTGGCTATTGAACAAGTTCTATAATCAGGCTGATTCAGTCCAATGCAAAATGATAAATGCTTCTTATCTTAACTTTATTTTCTCTTATTAGATGCTAGTCATTTTATTTATCATTTATTGATTATTATGCTCTATCACATATCTTTCATGTCAAATCTTTTCTTCTCTCCTCAAATCACCTATTCTACTCTGTTCTCTCTGGCTGAAGACTTTGCCTTAGACTTTATTAACAAAAAGCCTACTCACTAGGATTTTCCTCTTTTGCCCAATTCTATGTCTGAAATCTACCCTTAAATTTCTTACATTGAAATAATTCTTTTCCCCAAAGCCCTTTTTTCCGATGATTTTTTTCCTGCTCAAACCTCCATTTTAAGGAAAACACCCTGGCCAGTCATGCCTTCTAAATTCTAATCTTGCCTTTCTAGATTTTCTTTATAATGCTTCAGATTGGTTCCTGTTCATTCTTCTCATTTCTTACCTTATTTTTATATATTATGTTCCTCCCAACCCAACCCAATCTCATTAGAATACAAGTTCCTTGAAGGCAGGGTGTTTTCTTTTCTTCTTATATTTGTATTCTCAGTGCTTAGCATTGGCACATAGTAAGCCACTAATAAATGCTTTTTGACTTGATCACAGTCTTCAGTATTATCAACAAAATGTATTACTGGCCCAAAGTAAACTGGGGAAAAGACATACACTAACCAGGTAGACTACTTACTGCTTTATAGTGAATTATAAATTAAAAAAAAAGCCAAGACACCCCAGATTTAAAAGGACAGAAAGCCACTTACTGTTTATGTTTTCTTTATAAGACAAGATTTTTATTCATATTCAAATGTAGAGCAAGAAGTATTTGAGATAAAATACTATGGATACAAGTGGTATATTTTTAAATAAAACATTCAAGATTTAGATTTAATAATCATGGTGACACAATTTTTTCCCTTCTTAACAGATAGCTAGAAATTTGAAATCCTTAAAGAATTCTTTTAAATGCTTAATAAATGTTGAATTGAATTGAAATAATGTTCTTAGTGGCATCTGAGAATTATGTGAGGATGAATAAAGCTGACACATGCTGTGGCATGATCCCAGGGAACTATGAATATAACCACCAAAAAAGAATTCTACAAGCAGAAGTAATTTGTTTATTTAGTGAAGGCCTACAATCTGACTCCAGAGCTAACTCTATATATCCTTTGAAAACAGAGAAATGTATTTATTTTGGGCGTGATCATCAGTGATATTTTAAAGTCCTAGAATAACAGGATTATAAAAATTGATAGGTATATCTCTAAATTAGCAATTTTATATCCTTTAAAATAATTCATCTTCCACATTCAGATAAAGAATACAAATGCACAGAAGTTATCTTAGGAAATATATTCATTTTTCCTCATTGGGGTAAAGTTCATCTATCCATTCATGGATTTAACACAATGAAATGGGACATTGCATAAAGTCAAGGAGAAAATTTAAGTTATATAAACAGGCAAATTAGCCCATTCACATGCTAAAATAAATTTTGTTTCTGACCATTCTAGTCTGCCTTTGAACTTTAATTATACAAACATCATAGAATCATAAATTCAGAGCTGAGAAAAATCTTGAAGTCAGCTAGTTTCTTCATTTGAGAGATGAGAAAACTGAGATCTAGGGGAATTAGATGACTTATCTAAGTAACTCAAAAATAAATAGCAAGCTAAGTTTTGATTCTTATCCCAAATCGCTCACCATGACAGTGGAGAGAGTATTAGAGTTGGAGTCACAAAAATCTGAGTTCAAATCCTTACCACTTCTTTTAAAATTAATTTTAAACTTAAATATGAAAAAATTCAGAACATAAAAGAGAATTCAAAATATAAAACAATAAATTTCCATTTCAAAAAAAGTCTGTACAATAAATATTGCCTATTGTGTTCAAAGCTATCTATCTTTTCCATACTTCCTTACAGGTTTTCTTTTGTTCTCCACTATGTAATTTTTAGTTTATTCTTTTTTCCCCCTTCTTCCCCAACCCACTCCTAAGAAGGCTACAATCAAGAGTGGTTATTTATATGCAGACAGACATGTATGCATGCATACATATATGTGTGTATATAAATATATATACACATACAAATCTTTAAACATAGATATATACACAAATATAGGCACACATATGTACACAAATGCATATATACCTATATCTATAATCATATGTTTACATACATTCATATACACTTATGTAAGACTGTACTACGCTTGTTTATTCTCTGTATTATGTTTGTTTCTCTGAAGATGCATAACATCTTCCTTCATTAAGTCTAAAGCTTTTGGCTAGAATGACAGGGAAAGATAATGAGGAATGTTGGAGGGGTTATGGGAAAACAGGGACACTAATACATTATTGGTGGAACTGTGAATACATCCAGCCATTCTGGAGAGCAATTTGGAACTATGCTCAAAAAGTTATCAAATTGTGCATACCCTTTGATCCAGCAGTGTTACTACTGGGCTTATATCCCAAAGAGATCATAAAGAAGGAAAAGGGGCCTGTATGTGCAAGAATGTTTGTGGCAGCCCTCTCTGTAGTGGCCAGAAACTGGAAACTGAGTGGATGCCCATCAATTGGAGAATGGCTGAATAAATTGTGGTATATGAATATTATGGAATATTATTGTTTGGTAAGAAATGACCAGCAGGATGATTTCAAAAAGGCCTGGAGAGATGTACACGAACTGATGCTGAGTGAAACGAGCAGGGCCAGGAGATCATTATATACTTCAACAACAACACTATATGATGACCAATTCTGATGGACCTGGCCATCCTCAGCAATGAAATGAACCAATGGAGCAGTAATGAACTGAACCAGCTACACCCAGCAGAAGAACTCTGGGAGATGACTAAGAACCATTACATTGAATTCCCAATCCCTATATTTTTGCCCACCTGCATTTTGGATTTCCTTTGCAGGCTAATTGTACAATATTTCAGAGTCCAATTCTTTTTGTACAGTAAAATAATCCTTTGGTCATGTATACTTATTGTGTATCTAATTTATATTTTAATATATTTAACATCTACTGGTCATCTAGACATCTGGGGGAGGGGGTGGGGGGGGAAGGAGGGGAAAAATTGGAACAAGAGGTTTGGCAATTGTCAATGTTGTAAAGTTACCCATACATATAACCTGTAAATAAAAGACTATTAAATTAAAAAAAAAAAAAAAAAAAAAGGCTTGTCCTCTAGTGGACTTGTCCTTTAGTGGGCTTGTCCTCCTGGCCCTGAAAGCTTCTTGCTCATATGCTGTACACTGAGTGTACATCAATCATTATATCACTAAGAAACCATTATTTGTTGTAGGATTAAATCAATGCTAAACTAGATTTAAAAAAAAAATCTAAAGCTTTTCATATTTTTCTAACTCCATCATCTCATTATTTCCAATACCACAGCAATACTGTAATCTTATGCTGTCTAGTTTAAATAATATTAATATGGCTGACACATAGTATAGTTACCCTATTTTTTCTCTTTTGATTAAATTTCTTTTAGCTTGAACTTTGTCAGAGATCAATGATTACTACCCTTGCTTCTTTTACATAATAAATTTACTCCTGATCTTTATTTTATGTTTGGGTATGTCTCTTATTTACTATCCCTTCTGATTCCTTTACTTTACTTCTTCATTACCCAGCTTTTCTATTACTTAAGTTATCTATCCCTCAAGAATCCCTCCCTTATTCTGTACCTTACACATTCCCTATTCTCCTTTATTTCATTTCTATAAATCTACATACTTTCTATACACCTCTTATCCTATTCTCTTACCCTTTTATTTCTTTATAAATTTATTCCCTTTAATATATATATTATTCATTCTCTCTTTAATTCTGATTTAATATGAGTACAAGTCATTCGAAAAATTTCTCCCTTTATTCCTTCCCCCTTTCTTATTCCCTTATCCTCTTATTGTTTTCTGAATTTAACAGACTTCCTATACCCCTCTGTGTGTGTGTGTGTGTGTGTATGTATCTAATGTTCCTTCTTTAACCCATTCCTGATGAATGTAAGGTTCCAGAACTATCAGGCCTCCTTTCTCTCTAATTCCTCTGTGTCAGTTCATCCTCTCACACTTTATTTGTATAAGACAACTACTTTTTTTGCTTTTTCCTACATATTCTTGCTTTTTGGAATCACATCATACTCAACTCTATTCTAAACTTTCTTTTGAACTACCCTATTACTAATGATGATATTGGACATATGGTTTACATTTTCACATATAAAAATAAAGATTCTCCTTATTGAGTCCCTTGTAATTAGTCTTAGATGTTTGCCTTCTAATTCTCTTGGCTATTGTATGTCAAATTTTCTCTTAAGTTCAGATCTTTTTGCGACAAAATCCTAAAAGAATGGCAATTTGTTGAGCATACATTTTTTTGTTGTTCACAATTATGGTTAACTTTGCTGGGTGTGATATTTTCAGCTGCAACCCCAGTTTTATTGCTCTTCAATATATAGTGTTCCAAAAATTAATCTTTTAGTGTAGCCATTGCTAGGTTTTGTCTGGCTCTCTAACATTTGAATTTTTTTTTCTTATTGTTCATAATATTTGCTTCTTGACTTACTCATTTCAAAATTTGGTTCTGATGTTCCTGTAGGTTTTCTTCACAGAGTTCATTCAGGTTTCAGTTTCTTTCAGTTTGGCACAATTTTCTTTAATTATTATATCAAAAAAAATTTTTTTTGATCAGAACTTTCAGATAGGCTGATCATTCTTATGTTTTCTCTTCCTGATCTGTTCTACAGATCAATTGTTTTTCTTATGAGATGTCTTACATTGTTTTAAAGTTTAAAAAACTTTTTTTTTAAATATATTTTGTTGTATTACATCTTGGTCTCTTATAACTTCACTGGCTTCCCTTGCTCAGTTCTAGTTTTCAGGAAGACATTCTCTTTCTTAAGATTCTGGATCATCTTTTATAGTTGCTTGACTTTCTTTTCATAATCTTGAGTTTTTTGCGATTTTTAAAAATTTTTCCTCCTTTGATGTTTAAAGTCTTTTTTTGAATTCTATAAATTGGTGTGTGTGTGTGTGTGGGGGGGGAGAGCAGATGACCATTTGATGTTATTCCTTGGGGGTAGTAGAGGCTTTTTTTTTTTTTTAATGCTTCAATATCTGTGGTGTTCTCTTCTTTAAAATATAATGGTTCTCTGGGGGAGAGCAGGTTTTTCGGAGGTTTTCTGGAGGCAGCCTTAGTTTTAGTTACAAGTAATGATCACTCCAAATGCAGCCAGGTGATAAAAGTTCAAATGTTTATTTTCTCCTTCCTTGGGCCCAGGGTAGCTTTCTTAGAGGCCTCAGCTTTCCTTGGTTCCGAGAGCTCTTGGCCCTAATCTTTTGCCTCTGCCAGCTTCAGCTTCTCTTCTTCCAAATATCTCCAGCCAGCACCAAGGTGAAAGTTGGAATGAATCTGACTCCACCTCCGAGAATGGGCTTATGGGCTTCCTCCCAGAGTGCTCCTCTCCAGCTCTCGGCAATGTTCCGAACTAACTAACCTAAAGCTAAGAGCTTCTTTATATATGATCTCCCAAAGGCTGACTCCTCCTCTGAGGGAGGGATTAAGGGAGATGTGAATTCATAAAGTTACAAAGTTAACTTTGTGAATCTCCCATACTTGTGAACTCCAATGAGTACTTAAAAACATTAGTGAGTTAGAGAATTTGCTAAGTACCATGCTAAATTAGGCAACTGACTTATCCCTTTGTAAGGATTCCAACAAATATCATAAACCCTGATCTTCACAATTATTTTAATTAATAAAATTACCACAGTAATTTTCTATAGTCAGGTTCTTTCTTCTTTCCCTGTTCACTTAAAAAAAAAAAATAACAGCTTCTTTAATGTATTCACCTCTAGTTCTGGAGTATGGTGAATAGTGCCTTTGGCCTCAAGTCCTCCTTCAGTATTTCCCTTCTGGTCTGGAACCAAAACCGAGAACTCTGTTCTCCTGTAAGTACCGATAGCAGCAGTGTCCCTGTCTCATTGCTTCTGCATTCACCAGGTATATACTAGTTCCTTCTCTTCCAGGGCCCTATCTCAGCAGCACAACTAGTTCTAGCATCCGTTATCACCAGAGATTCCCTCAATCTTCCCTGACGCAGACACCCAATTCCCCAAATAATTCAGGAGGTAAAAAATTTCTGTGGCAGGAGCCAAGGCTAAACTCAAACTCAGTAAGCCCCAAAGCCAACTGTTTACTGTTTCAATGCACAGAAGCCAAACCTTCATACCAGTAGCTTTCTTGGGAACTTCTCCAATTGTCATAGGATGACAATACTTTACCCTAACTCTTGTTTATTTTTATCATTCCCAATCATATTTTAATCTAGAACCACACTGGGGTTGTTGGGCTACCATGCTTAAGGATGGTATGCTGGACACCTCTGAAACAAACAGCAAATTTTTGCATAATTAAATTGAATAGGAAGGGCATGTTTTTTAATTAAATTGAATTAAATCAATCTTTAAGAAATTTAACCTACCATAACTAAAACTATAATAAAATAAAGTACAGTACCGATAAAAAGCCAGGTAGTATCTTAAAAAAAAAAAGTTAGGTTGTCCCTATGTCATCCATATTTTGTTTCTTTATTACTCAGACCTCCATGTCCCTTTATTACTTTCTGTATTTGTTGTCATATGTTGTGATGGGCTTCATTTACACAGAGCTACTCTGGAATTAAAGCAGGCTTTCCCCAAAAGATACCATCATTAGAAGTGTGAAAAAAAAAAAAAGAGGCTGATAGACCACATTAAAGGAGATGTCTGGGAGTAGTGAGGTGGCACAGTGGATAAAGTACCATCCCTGCAGGCAGAAGGACCTGCTGCTCAAATCTGGTCTCAGACACTTAACACTTCCTAGCTGTGTGACCCTGGGCAAGTCACTTAATCCCAATTGTCTGAGCAAAAAATTAATTAATTAATTAATTAATTAATTAAAAAATTTTTTTAAAAGATTTCTACCTGGAACAGGAAGACGAACCAGAAAGTGTTTAAGGTCCCTTTCAGTTTTAAGGTTTTGTGATTCTATATTAAAGGAGTAGCCAACAATTGAACAACTTAATAAGTACAACAACTAATCCAACTATCAGAAAATTCTTTTTTTTCCCCTCTCAGTAGGAATTTTTTAGAGATCTGACAGGTCCAGGTAATTGTTTCCTCTCTTTACTTTGCCTGGGAAGCTTTAACATTAAACAGAAAAAAACATATTTCACTGAGGTTCTTTGGTCAATTGGTGGCAATGTTGTCATGCATTTAATGACTTAATGACCACCCCTTTCTATCTTCATCCTGAGAGTCACCAGCTGGCAAGTATGTGACACAGCCTATCCTCTGATGTACTAATCTCTTATGTCACTGATTACTAGGTAATTGAATAATAAGAAAACATAAACAGCTAACAGAGTAGAACCAGTTATGATATTTGCTCACAACTTCCTCTACCCCTACTGCTTATGGTTTTCAAACATTTTCCCATTATCATGGGACATGTCAGAAGAATATTTTATAATAACCAGGAAATGGAGTTTTTAATGTGCTGGAACTTCATTCTTATTTTGAGACTATAAGAATAAGACAAAAATTGGCCAGATATTGGTTTATGGCGAAATGACCTGGGAATTTTGATGAACTGCCAGACTGGTATAAGTCACCAATGTGAGATATGACAGCCAAAAGGTTAATTCAATTTTAGGATATTCAATTATGATGAGACAGAGATATAGAACATGAAAGGTGATGATCAGTTACTCAGGAAATGGGCATTTCATTATGTGTCAGACACTGCAATAAGTTCTGGGAATAAATCACTTCTCACTTTAGTGAAAAACATTTTAAAGCAAATCTCACCTTAGTTACCCATAATCAGATCTTTGTATTGTTCTGAACAATATATTTTCTGGTGGTGGGGGGGAGAAAATGTAAAATATAGCAATATATTTTCTTTGGGAGGGAGATTAAAAAAAAAGATAATGAAAAACTACAATGGACAGGTGAAGGAAAGCAAAATGCTGAGGCGACTGAAAACTATATGCCTTTTGAGAACTGTCTGAAAAAACTTGAGATGCTTAGCCTACAAAACATTTGTCAGGAGAATACTTGAAGAAAAGGGAGTTGCCAGAGCTGCCTTCAAGGATCTGATGCCCTGTCATGTGGAAGATGGATTGATTTTGTTCTGCCTAGACACAAAAGAAAGAAATAGAAATTGAAGAAACAGCCTTAGGTTTAATACAAAAGTACATTTCCTATCAAGATTAAAATTTCATTAAGTTATAAGTTCTTTCAAAGCAATAACTGTCTTTTGCCTCTTTTTTAAAAATCTCCTATGCTTAACACAGTACCAGGTACAAAGTAAACAATTAATTTTTGTTGATTGATTTATTGATTAACCATAAACTAAGGCTATCTAAAAGTCAAATGGGCTGTTCCAAGAGGTAAGGTATTTACCATCAGTAGAGGCCTTCAAATGGTTTAAATGTAAAAGAAACCCAGGAGTTTTAGGTTATGACAGTCGTAACATGGGCAGTAGTGCTACCTGGCTACCACATGAACCAAATGTAGTCTTAGGTTGCATTAATAGTAACCTAATGTACAGAACAAGTCATCTTACTTCTAAGGGTCTGATTCTTCATGGGATAATAATTAATTTTAGGCTTACAAGCAACTACTTCACTGGATCATAAAGGAATGCTCTTTGTAAACTTCGAAGTGCTTTGTTGTAATGCCTGGATTACCTCTCTGGAGGACCTTGGGATTAGCTCTAGAATTTAGTCTTAGTGAAGGAGTGAAGGAGGCAGGCTGGTCAAAGAGTCTGGAATCTGCAGTCTTCTCTTGTGTCTGTGGCTAAGAGCTGTGGCTGAGAGAGCTTTCCCAATTGTCCCAGCCCTTAAATACTTCAGTACAATTACATCACTACACCACACTGAGCAAGCACCAGCTGTAGAACATTACATCATTACATCACATTAAGTACCACACTAAGTATGTGTTTAGCTAGAGAATCATTTTCTCATCAATCATACTGAGTCTTAAGTATACCTTTTCAGAATACTGGCCCTCTACACTTTGTATATATATATATATATGTTATTTATTTGTATATATACTTTGTATATGTAATAATACTATGTTATTATTAACAAGGACTATAATAGTTCAAGTGTAGTAGGTTCTTTGATTCTCTCAGATAAAGGGAAGGGAAAATATAGAAAAATAGTCAAAATTACTAAGGAGAGAGGTATATAAATATAATTATTGAACTCCAAAGGAATTATTAAAATATAAATAATATATTAAAATATAGCATGAACAACATTTAAAGTTTGTTTGTTTTTTGATAGCGGTTAAATAGTTATTAAGGAAATCAATTTTAAATGAATTAAAATTTACCCACTAATACTCAATCTGATTTTATAGACACATACACACACACTCTGAAGTAGGCCTCTGCACTGATGCAAATGAATTACCCTCAAAATTCTGATGCAAATAAAAAAAAAGTCTTCAAAATATTGTCGGACTTCTCAGAAGTGATATTTAAATTATATTTTTTAAAGTCTACAATCCCACATTCTTTTCTGATATTTAAAGTGAATTTATTGAATAAGAAACTCACATAAATGTCAGACAAAACCAGAGAGTTTGGTTATTTGGCCAGGTCAAACATAGAAAAAAATAGTATGCAAAAGTCAAAATGTTAGGCTTACAAGCAAATAATTGTTTTTCTGCTTTTTAAGAGTAGTTAAATATTTTATAAAAATGAGATAGGGATCCTTATATTAGTTTCTATGACTTGTTCATTCAGAAACAGATAATTTATCTTTTATATTATATTTTAAAACTTCCTAAAGATTAAAATTATTCTTATTAATAAATTAAATAGGCTTCCATAATTTATTATTTATTTATTTTTATCATAGCTTTTTATATACAAAATATATGCATGGGTAATTTTTCAACATTGACCCTGGCAAAAACTTGTTTCAATTTTTCCCCTCCTTCCCTCCACCCCCTCCCCCAGATGGCAGGGAGTCCCATACATGTTAAATATGTTAAAGTATATGTTAAATACTATATATATATATATATATATATATATATATATATATACACACACACACATATTTATACAGTTATCTTGCTGTACAAGAAAGATCGGATTTAGAAAGAAGGTTAAAAATAACCTGAGAAGAAAAAACAAAAATGCAAGTAATTAATAACAGAAAGAGTGGAAATGTTATGTTGTGGTTCATACTCATTTCCCAATGTTCTTTCTCTGGGTGTAGCTGGTTCTGTTCATTACAAATCAATTGGAACTGATTTTGGATTCTCTCATTGTTGAAGAGAGCCATGTCTCTCAAAATTGATCATCATGTAGTATTGCTGTTGAAGCATATAATGATCTCCTGGTTCTGCTCATTTCACTTAGCATCAGTTCATGTAAATCTCTCCAAGCCTCTGTAATCATCCTGCTAGTCACTTCTTATAGAACAATAATATTCTATAACATTCATATACTACAATTTATTCAGCCATTTTCTAACTGGTAAGCACCATTCAAATTCCCAGTTTCTAGCCACTATGAAAAGGGTTGCTACAAACATTTTTGCACATATGGGTCCCTTTCCCTTCTTTAAAGATCTCTTTGGGATATAAGCCCAGTAGTAACACTGTTGGATCAAAGGGTATGCACAGTTTGATAACTTTTTGAGTTATGCTCTCCAGAATGACTGGATCCATTCACAATTCCATCAACAATGCATCAAATGTCCCAGTTTTCCCACATCCCTTCCAACATTCATCTTTATCTTTTCCTGTCATCTTAGCCAATCTGACAAATGTGTAGTGGTATCTTAGAGTTGTCTTAATTTGCATTTCTCTGATCAATAATCATTTGAGGCTTCCATAATTTCTTTAAAGAAAGAAGCATTGATATTATAGGTAAAAGTAATAGGAAATCAGTCACCGACTTATTCTTTCATTTTCTCTCTTCCACTGACAATTTTCAACATAACCTTCCCTTGAAACAAGTCTACAAGCAAAATAAACATATACACTGGCCATATATGAAAATATATCCATCAGTTTACTCCTATCGTTCATCACCTCTTTGTTGATAGATGGAATGCATGTGTCACCACCAAAAATCTGAAGTGATAAGTGGGTCACTGCATTTATTAGAATTGTGAAATCTTTCAAAATTGGTTTCCTTTACATTATTATCCTGCTCATTGTATAAATTGTTCTCTCGATTCTATTTACTTTGCTCTACATCAATCAGTAAGAGTCTTCCACTGTTCAGTAAAAATTATATTTCAGAAATCTGAAAGAATTATTTAAAGTTTGAAGAAGTTTTGATGGAAACTTGTTGCTTTTCCCAGAGCCATTTATCCTCTTACAAGCCTCTTCCCAAGACTGATGGTAAAGTTTAAAGGTAGTAGCTTCATTGTCCTTGATGGCGACAAAAAAGTTTGTTAGTAAACCAAACAAAATAATCTCAAGCTATACTTAAACAAAACAGACAATTTTGCTTATAACTCAACTAAATCTCCATTCTGGTAGATTGCTAAAGTCTGCTCAAACAACACCTCTCTGGCACATGGGAAAGGAAATAAATAACTTCAGATAACAGATTCATTATTTTTGGCATCCACGGAATACAAATTCTTAATTTGGGTTGTTAGATCATTTTTCATGTGACAAAATTTTTATTTCTTTTTGCATATTCATTTGTGTTGCTTCCTCTGAAACAATCCCTTAACTCTTTGCATCCCAAAAGTTTTGAAGTATTATGGAAATAAAGGCATTCATTTCATAATGAATTAACCAGAAAACCTCAAACTTCAAAAATGATACATTCTCAATCTGTACTTTAGGATTATGGTCTATTTACTGCCTTGGATACTACCCCCCTCCCCAATTTTTTTTGCCCTCTTCCAAAGCAAATAAAAAATTAAATTAATTTTCTTTAAATCCTGTCAACTGGGGTTTTGTTTTTTTTTAAATCAAAATGCCTTTTTTGCTGTTAAGAAAAATATAGACAAAGAATTAATTTGTTATAATTCCCATCAAGAGAAATGATAACATTTTAGTGATTTCAAAATATTTGAAACAATATGATTTAACCTTTTGAGACCTACTTTGCAATTTTTATTTTATTTTATTGGTTGTAGTAATTCCTTCTTTGATGAAGATGATAGTTCCTCCACACCTCCATTTTCTATCTGTCCTTGTCCATGTTTTCCAATAAATCTTTGATAGATGAATTAACCTATATAATAGAAGTCTTTCTCTGTTCCTTTTAAAAATCTCCTAGTATAATATTCTCATTTGGATAATCATTTCTTGTTCATGCAATATGATTAGATAGGTCATCACCATTTCTGATAAATATTTTCACAGTATTTTCTACTCTGGCTATCCTATATCATACTGTTCTACACTCTATATCTTTCCATTGCTCTTTTGGTTATTTGTCACTTTAATTCTTTTAAGGCTGTAGTACTTCATAAGTCTAACAAATAGATGTGGATCAATCAACTAGGATTTATTAAGACCCAACTATGTCTCAGAAAACTCTTCAGCCTAGAAATTAACTCTACAAGGTAGAAATTCACTCTATCCTGTACTTCACACTTTGGAACTATCCTTTGCCCTGGAGCCTCTCTCTCTAATTGGTTGATTTATCTCAGGACCTCCATTTTAAGCAAGGTGATAAGTTGCTTTTCTAATTCTCTTGCATTTCTCTAAGATACCTCCATACTAAGTACCTTTATGCCTTCTCTCTTTTCTTTTTTTTTCACTTCTGATTTTTAATTCTCCCTGTCCCCCCTCCACACACCTCACTTTAAGTCACTTGAGGGTATGGATTTCATTCTTTCTGTTTGTGTTTTATATTATCAGCATTTAACACATTACCTGGCAATAGCACGGACTTAATAAATGTTGACTTGACTTGACTTCACTACTATGTGTCAGGCATTGTGTTAAATTCTGAGGACACTAATCTAGCCTCCCTTTTCCTCAATTTTGTTGAGGAAAATGTTCTAATTTGGGGCCCAACTCATAAAGGATAAATAACAATGATAATAATAAGGTTTTCATGACATTATTCTCTCCTGATTCTTCTCCTCCATATTTGACTGGTCTTTCTAAATTTCCTTTGCTGAATCTTCATCTTAGTCACATCTGCTAACCAGGGGTATCCCACAATGCTTTATCCTGAATATTATTCCCTTCTTCTAAACTTCTGCATTTGGTGATGTCTACAGTTTTCATGATTTAATCATCATCTCTACACTAATGGTTTTCAAATCCGAACTCTAACCTCTCTGATAGCCCCAATTATTTATTTCCAACTGCATTTGAGACATCTCAAACAAGATATGCAATAGATGTCTTAAATTCAACTTGTACAAAACAAAACTTGTTGTATCCACTCCCCCCAAAAAATCTTTCTTCCCTCTGAATTTCACTTTTACTGTCAAGGGCAACATCAATCTCCTACTCCTCCAAACTTGCAATCTAGTTATTTTTCTTTATTCCTTTCCCCTTCCTTCTCCCTGTCCCTCTGACTTTTTCTTCCTCTCTCCCTCCTTCCCCCCCTCCCTTCTATCTCATTTATTTCAGTAAAGTATGAGGCAAGCTAAGGGTACAAGAGTAGGTAGAGGCATACTAAGTTTGAGGAAGATAAGACTGGACCTATGATTTCATTGATAAAGAGAATTCCCACTACCAATACCTTATCTACAATTTATAATATTAGAGAGTTGTCTAGAACACTGAATAGTAAAGTGACTCTCAAGAAACAAGTAAAAATTCTGCCTTGAAAAATCACTGGCTATATGACAATGGACAAGTCATTTAACTTCTCTATATTTCAATTTCCTCATCTATATAATGAAGATAATAATAGTACCTATTTCTGAGGGTTCTTGTAGGAATCATTAAGATTATACGTGAATAATCTTCTAGCAAAACAAAGCATTATATAAATTCTAATAATAGTTATTGTGATTATGCCATAGTACCTGTTACAATTAATAATACAAGTCAACATATTAAGATTACCAAATGAATGGATACTAGAAAAGTTCAGAGAATAGAGAGAATACACATAAATTAGAGTAAGTCAGATTTAGAAATGTAATCAGAGACATACATTTACATAATCAGATTCATATATAAACATTTCATTTCATTTGTGCCCAGCAAGGATGAACCCCTTCCTAATTTAGCATACTAATTTATAGCTCTAAAACCCAGAGGTGAAGACATCCTAGATTGCTACAAATAATTCAAGAGCAGTTAATATACTCAAAGATCACAAAGGACAGCTGACTTCCTTTACAATTTATTTCTTTGTTTATAGTTCAAGTTGCCACCATGTCTACATCAATCTTAATTTACATGCCTGTGAGCAATGTGAAAAGGACAATCTGGAAATAATTTTCACTTTAAAAATTACAATTCAATTATCTGAAGATGTCTTGATCATGTCTGTGAAGGGAAAAAAAAAAAAACTATCTTAAAGAGGAAAGATTTGTATTAATTCAGTACCTGGGACTGTGCTAAGTGTTTCACAAATATTACCTCATGTGATTTTCACAAAAACTCTGGGAACTATGTGGCATTATTATCCCCATTATATAGCTGAGGAAAGTGAAGCAAAGAAATTAAGTGAGTTTCCTAGGGTCACATAGCTAATAAATTTCTGAGGTTGGACTTGAATATGAATCACCAATTTTTGTTATTCAGTCATTTTTCAGCCATGCTTAATTATTTGTGACCCTATTTGGATTTTTTCTTGGAAAAAGATAATGGAATGGTTTGCAATTTCCTTCTCCAGCTCATTTTAAAGATGAACTAGCTGAAGCAAACAAGGTTGAGACTTATCCAGTTATCTAGCTAGTAAAGTATCTGAGCAAACTCATGAAGATAAATCTTCCTGATTCCAAGTCCAGTGCTCTATCCACTGTGCTACCATTATATTAAAGTGGGAAAAGTTCTGAATCAGGAGATCAGAGACTTGAGTTCAGTTCTTGGTTTTGTCACATACTAGTGGAACAAGTTATCCTTTCTCTGAAATTTGAACTTTTCTTTCTACGTCTGAAAAACGAGATTAAAATTATTTGTATGGCCTTCCTCAGTGTGGGCAGAGTGAGAATTATGCCTTGGAAGACAAATTTTATTTCGGACCAGATATGAGATTATTTGTATGGGAAACTCAATGTAGAAACTCCCTCCACTAATGCAATCTTTCTAACTTGGAACAGTGAGATTTTAGGTGACTTGCCTAAGATCAATAGCCACTATGTATCAGAAGCAAAACTTGACCCCAGGTCTTCTTCACACCAATGCTAGACCACCAAACACTATTTAGTGTTGCCTCTCATAACACTAAACAAGAAAAGTCCTTAATATTATAAGATTTTTGTGAGGCTTGTTTATTTATTTATTTTGGTGAGACAATTGGGATTAAGTAACTTGCCAATAGTTACACAGCTAGTGTTAAAGTATTGGAGGCCAAATGTGGAATTATATTAAAATGTGAACTCAGATTCTCCTGACTTCAGGGTTGATGCTCTATTCATTATGCTATCTAACTGTCCCTTTTGTGAGGGTTATTAGTCACTGATTTATTATTATGATTTATTAGTCATTTATGACAGACATATAATCAGCAAAGTCATATATTATTAGAGATAGAGATATCAGCGTCCATAGCAACCCTGGTCAGCAACCTCATTGCCTTCTTTAAAAATGTAGCCGTGGGGTGAAGCCAAGATGTTGGAGAGGACACACATTTCATTCTGAGCTCCCCTACTACCCTCACTACTAATTACAAAATTCAGGCTCTGAAATAATGCTTGACTGGTAGAATCTATGAATATTGGAAGTACAACAAATTACCAGCAGAAGATAATTTGGAAGATGTAATGTTCTTCTGTTTTGGTTTTTTGTGGTCTCTGAGAGCAGCCTTCCTTTCAGTCAGAATAATCACCACAAGAACAGCCAGGTGTTAAAGTCCAAATCCTTTATTATCTCCTTCCTGGAGCTGAGCAGCTTTCTGGAGGCTTTCTGGAGTCTAGAAGTGGAGAAGCAAAGAAAGAGAACCTGCTACCAAGATGGTGTGAGATGAAGTGAATGAATCTCTCTGAGTCCAAAGGTTTGTGCATCAGCCTCCAGCCACCACAAAGATGGATACAGAATGAATCTGTCTCAGCCTTTGCTGGCTGTTATATACTCCATTATCATAGGTGTGAATCTTGTGGAATTCATTAAGTACTAAGTACATGTACTGAACTAGAGAACTATTAAGTCAATTCCACTGACTTAATACCTTGTAAGAATCCTTGTTTCAATTTCAGAGTTCTGGCCCATAACAGGAAGATTGCCAGAAAAGGTCTGTCTTGACCTTTCATATCACGGCAGGAGGAGGCAGCCCGCGCTGACAGGGAGTGCACATGGAGCCTAGCCCACACTGAGCAGATGGGGGTGGGGGGGTGGTCTCTGTAGATAGAGAATTTGTGAGGAGGACTCTACCACAATGTTGGCTGCTCTGCTTTGGTTGCAAAGCAGTAGATCAGCAAAGAAGTTACACAAATGCAAAAGGTAGTGTGTACCCAAAAAGGCCAGAGTTTCATAGGACCTGGCCATACCCACCCAGCACCGGGAATGATTCAGCACGATCACAGTACAGCCACTCTTTGCAGCACAGCTGCTTTTCCACAGGGCTATCACTCTCTGCTGCCTGTTTGCAGCCTGTTCACAGGGCAGCCATTGTCCAGCCCTATTCTGTAGAGGAAGCTTGGAACCTCCTTATCCTAAAGGATTTATAAAAATTATAAAAAATTGAGTAAAAAAGCAAAGCCAGCTCTAATTATAGATAGCTTCTATACTGAAAGAGAATAGATTTCCACCCCAAAAGGAGACATATAGCACTCAGTCATAAGACTCTCTTAGAAGAAATTAAAAAGGATCTTAAAAGAGAGCTAGAAGAAAAATGGGGAAAGGAAAGGGAAGCTCTGCAAGAGAGTATGGAAAAGGCACACAATTCATTAAAAGAAATATTTGAAAAACAAAACAGCTCCCTGAAACTTGAAATGGAAAAGGTAAAGAACTCCCCAGGAAACAGAATTTGTGAATTGAAAAAGATAAAGAACTCCCAGGAAGGTAGGATTTGTGAATTGAAAAAAGAAATAACACCTTAAAAAATTGTGAAATGGAAAAAATTCCATAGAACAAAACAACTCATTTAAAAACTCAATTGGACATATACAAAAAGGAAAAAAAAGTAAATGAAGAAAATAACTCATTAAAAATCTGAACTGAATAAATGAAAATGAACGATTCAAGGAGACATCAAGAATCAATCAAGGAAAACCAAAAAAATGAAAAAAAGAGGAAAAAAAGATAAATATCTACTTAGAAAAACAACAAATCTTCTAGGGGAGGGGGTGGGGGGGGTAAGAGGTGAAAAATTGGAACAAGAGGTTTGGCAATTGTTAATGCTGTAAAGTTACCCATGCATATAACCTGTAAACAAAAGGCTATTAAATAAAAAAAATAAATAAATAAATAAACAAATAAATAAATAAATAAAATAAAAACAACAAATCTGGAAAATAGATCTAGGAGAGATAATCTAAGGATTACTGGGCTTCCTGAAAATCATGAGAAAAAAAAAAAAGAGTCTGCACACTATTTTTTAGAAAATGATCAAAGAGAACTACCCAAATGTAATAGAATCAGAAGGTAAAATAGCCATTGAAAGAATTCATCAAACACTTTCTGAAAGATATCCCAAAATAAAAACTACAAGGAATATTGTACCTAAATTTCAGAGCTATCAGACTAAGGAAAAAATATTACAAACAGCCAGAAAAAAATAAAAAAAATAATTCAAATACCAATGAGCCACAATAAGGATCACTCAGGATCTAGCAGCTTCCACATTAAAGGATCAAAAGGCCTGGAATCTAATATTCCAAAAGGCAAAGGAACTTGGAATGCAGCCAAGAATAAATTACCCAGCCAAGCTAAGCATTTTCTTCCAGGGAAGAAGATGGACATTCAATGAAATAGGTGAATTCCATTTATTTCTAATGAAAAAACAAGAGTTAAGAAAAAAATTTTACCTCCAAATATAGGGCTCAAGATAAACATAAAAAAATAAAAAGAACTCTTGAGAATTGTATTTCTGTTACAGGTCTACATAAATGTAGAGGGCTGAAACTCCAAAAAGGTCTGCTTGAATAAGACAACTGAGCACTTAAGGCTAATTACCTATTTGATGTGAGACAATGATTCTATTAACATATGTTCAGATAAATGGCTCTTCTCACCATTGGTGCCTTTTGAATGTTTGGTGTTAAGATAATGTTAGGCAAGGATTGGAGGGCAGAGGGAGAGGGGCCAAAGAGGCACTTGGCAGAAGAACAAGGAGGAGAGAAATTGGTGACTCCAGACTCCTGAATTCAGGATTCTGCTTGCCTGTTTCTTTCACTTCTCCCCATAAAGACCAAGGACTTTAATTTATCCTGACTCTGGCTGACCCCAAGGCCCTCCCGGGAGATAGCCCATACCTTACACATAAAGAGCCCATGTATAAATTGATTTTACTGTTATAATATTTTTAAAAAGGAAATAGAAGTGAAAGGGGGATTGTATCACAAAAAGGGAAAAGTGGAGGTAAAAAGAGGGAAATTACATCTCACAAAGAAGCAAAGGAAACCTATTATATCTGAGTGAATTAAGGGAAGGGGAGGAATATTGTATGAATCTTATTCTCATCAGATTTGGTTCAAAGAGAAAATATTAGACATATTTGGTTTACAGAAAAATTTTCTCTCACCTCACTGAAAAGTGGGAGAGGAAAAGGAAAAAGGAAAGAAGTAGGCTAAATAGAAGGGAATACAGAAATAGTAAGGGAAATATTTAAGAAAGAGGGAGGGACTCTAAGGGGGAAGGAGGGATTCTAAAGAGGGAGAGCTGTGTGAGGCAAGTGGTGCTCATAAGTTTAATACTGGGGAGAGGGGTAAGGGGGAAACGAAAGAGAAAAGTATAATTTGGAGATAATAAGATGGCAAGAAATACAGAATTAGTAGTTTGAACCAAAAATGTGAATGAGATGAATTCTCCCATAAAGCAGAGGCAGATAGCCAACTGGATCAAAAGCCAGAATCCTACAATATGTTGTTTATAGGAAACACATTTAAAGCAGGGTGATACATACAGAGTAAAGGTAAAAGATTGGAGCAGAATCTATTATCCTTCAGGTAAAGTCAAAAAAGCAGGGCTAGCCATCCTTATCTCAGATCAAGCAAAAGCAAAAATTGATCTAATTAAAAGAAATAAGGAAGGAAACTATATCTTGTTAAATGGTAGCATAGATAATGAAGCAATATCGATACTAAATATATATGCACCAAGTGGTATAGCATCTAAATTTCTAAAGGAGAAGTTAAGAGAGCTGCAAGAAGAGATAGACAGCAAAACTATAATCATGGGAGATCTCAACCTTGCACTCTCAGAATTAGATAAATCAAACCTCAAAATAAATAAGAAAGAAGTTAAAGAGGTAAATAGAATATTTAAAAAGTTAGGTATGATAGATCTTTGAAGAACACTGAATGAAGACAAAAAGGAGTACACTCTCTTCTCAGCAGTACATGGAACCTATATATTAGGACATAAAGACATCACAATTAAGGCAGAAATAGTAAATGCATTCTTTTCAGATCACAATGCAATAAAAACTACATTTAACAAAAAAGCCAGGGGAAAATAGACCAAAAAATAATTAGAAACTAAATAATCTCATCTTAAAGAATGAATGGGTGAAACAGCAAATCATAGACACAATTAATAATTTCTCTCAAGAGAATAACAATAATGAGACAACATACCAAAATTTGTGGGATGCAGCCAAAATGGTAAAAAGGGGAAATTTTATATCTCTAGAGGCTTACTTGCATAAAATAGACAAAGAGAAAATCAACAAATTGGGTTTGCAGCTTAAAAAACTAGAAAAAGAGCAGATTAAAACCCCCCAATCAAATACTAAACTTGAAATTCTAAAAAATAAAAGGAGAAATTAATAAAATTGAAAGTAAAAAAAATACTATTGACTTAATAAATAAAGCTAAGAGTTGATTTTACAAAAAAACCAACAAAATAGATAAACATTTGGTAAATTTGATTAGAAAAAGGAAAGAGGAAAATCAAATTGTTAGTCTTAAAAATGAAAAGCGAGAACTCTTCACTAATGAAGAGGAAATTTGAGCAATAATTAGGAGTTATTTTGCCCAACTTTAGGCCAAAAAATTTGATAACCTAAGTGAAATGGATGAATACCTTCAAAAATATAGGCTACCCAGATAAACAGAAGAAAAAGTAAATAATTTAAATAGTCCCATTTTAGAAAAATAAATTGAACAAGCTATTAATCAATTCCCTAAGAAAAAATCCCCAGAACCAGATGTATTTACATGTGAATTCTACCAAACATTTAAAGAACAATTAACTCCAATGCTATATGAACTATTTGAAAAAATAAGGAATAAAGGAGTCCTACCAACTTTCTTTATGACACAGACATGGTACTAATACCTAAACCAGATAAGATGAAAACAGAGAAAGAAAATTATAGACCAATCTCCCTAATGAATATTGATGAAAAAATCTTAAATAAAATATTAGCAAAAAGATTATAGAAAATCATCCCCAGGATAATACACCATGACCAAGTAAGGTTTATATCAGGAATGCAGGGCTGGTTTAATATTAGGAAAACTATTAGCATAATTGACTATATTATTAACCAAATTAACAAAAACTATATGATCATCTCAATAGGTGCAGAAAAAGCATTTGATAAAATCCAACAGCCATTCCTATTAAAAACACTTGAGAGTATGGGAATAAATGAACTTCCCCTTAAAATAGTAACATTTATTTAAAATCATCAGTAAGCATCATAAGTAATGGGGATAAACTGTAACCATTCTCAATAACATCAGGAGTGAAACAAGATTGCCCACTATCACCATTATTGTATTAGAAATGCTAGCTTTGGCAATAAGAATTGAGAAAGAGATTAAAGGAATTAAAGTAGGTGATGAGGACACCAAATTATCATTCTTTGCAGATGATATGATGGTATACTTAGAGAACCCCAGAGATTCTACTAAAAAAGCTATTAGAAATAATCCACAACTTTAGTAAAGTTGCAGAGTACAAAATAAATCCACATAAATCATCAGCATTCTTATGTATCTCTAACAAAATCCAACAACTAAAGACACAAAGAGAAATTCCATTTATAATAACTGCGAATAGTATAAATTTAGGAATCTATCTGCCAAAGGAAAGTCAGGAACTTTGTCAGGAACAAAACATTTTCCACACAAATAAAGTCAGATTTAACCAAATGGAAAAATATTAAATGTTCTTGGATAGGATGAGCAAATATAATAAAGATGACAATATTACCTAATCTACTTATTTAGTGGTATACCAATCTGACTCCCAAAAAACTATTTTAATGACCTAGAAAAAAATAACAACAAAGTTCATATGGAAAAACAAAAGGTCAAGAATTTCAAGGGAATTAATGAAAAAAAAAAAAAAATCAAATGAAGGTGACCTAGCTGTACCAGATCTAAAATTATATTATAAAGCAGTGGTCAACAAAACTATTCGGTATTGGCTAAGAAATAGACTAGTTGATCAGTGGTATAGGTTAGGTTCAAAGGACAAAACAGTCAATAACTTTAATAATCTTTTGGGATAAGAATTCACTGACAAAAACTTCTGGGAAAATTGGAAACTAGTATGGCAGAAACTAGACATTGACCCACACTTAACACTGTACACCAAGATAAGGTCAAAATGGGTTTATGATTTAGGCAAAAAGAATGAGATTATAAACAAATTAGAAGAACATAAGATAGTTTACCTCTCAGACCTGTAGAGGAGGAAGGAATTTGTGACCAAAGAAGAACTAGAGATCATTATTGATCACAAAATAGAAATTTTTGATTATATCAAGTTAAAAATTTTTGTACAAACAAAACTAATGCAAACAAGATTAGAAGGGAAGCAATAAACTGGGAAAACATTTGTACGGTTAAAGGTTCTGATAAAGGCCTCATTTCCAAAATATATAGAGAATTGACTCTAATTTATAAGAAATCGAGCCATTCTCCAATTGATAAATGGCAAAGGATATGAACAGACAATTTTCAGATGAAGAAATTGAAACTATTTCTAGTTATGTGAAAAAAATGCTCTAAATCATTATTGATTAGAGAAATGCAAATTAAGACAACTCTGAGATACCACTACACACCTCTCAGATTGTTTAGGATGATAGAAAAAGATAATGATGAATGTTGGAGGGGATGTGGGAAAACTGGGACACCAATACATTGTTTTTTTTTGTTTGTTTGTTTGGTTTTGTTTTTGTTGGGTTTTTTTTTTTAGATTGATAAAAGAGGTTTATTATTGGGTTTCAAAGTAAGGAGATGGGTGAAGGTAGAAATAAGAAGGGCACTGGACAGAGGGTCCAGTGGACAGAGGGTCTTCATATGGCTACCATGTTTGGAATCTCTGCCACTGATACATTGTTGATAGAGTTGTCTATGCATCCAACCATTCTGGAGAGCAATTTGGGACTATGCTCAAAAAGTTATCAAACTGCATACCTTTGATCCAGCAGTGTTAATACTGGGCTTATATCCCAAAGAGATCATAAAGAAGGGAAAGGGATCTGTATGTTCACGAATGTTTGTAGCAGCCCTCTTTGTAGTGGCCAGAAACTGGAAACTAAGTAGATACCCATCAATTGGAGAATGGCTGAACAAATTGTAGTATATGAATATTATGGAATATTATTGTTCGGTAAGAAATGACCAACGGGATGATTACGCGAACTGATGCTGAGTGAAACGAGCAGGGCCAGGAGATGATTATATACTTCAACAACAATACTATATGATGATTAATTCTGATGGAACTGGCCATCCTCAGCAATGAGATGAACCAAATCAGTTCCAATGGAGCAGTAATGAACTGAACCAGGTACACCCAGTGAAAGAACTCTTGGAGATGACTAAGAACAATTATATTGAATTCCCAATCCCTATATTTTTGCCTGCCTACATTTTGGATTTCCTTCACAGGCTAATTGTACAATATTTCAGAGTCCGATTCTTTTTGTACAGCAAAATAATGGTTTGGTCATGTATACTTATTGTGTATCTAATTTATACTTTAATATATTTAACATCTACTGATCATCCTGCCAACTAGGGGAAGGGGTGGAGGGAAGGAGAGAAAAAAATTGGAACAAAAGGTTTGGCAATTGTCAGTGCTGTAAAATTACCCATACATATAACTTGTAAATAAAAAGCTATTAAAAAAAAAAAGAAAAAAGAAATGACCAGCAGGATGATTTCAGAAAGACCTGGAGAGACTTACATGATCTGATGGTAAGTGAAATGAGCAGAACCAGGAGATCATTATACACTTCAACAACAATATTATATGATGATCAATTCTGATGGACGTGGCTCTCTTCAAAAATGAGATGAGCCAAATCAGTTCCAATTGTTCAGTAATGAAGAGAACCAGCTACAAAAAAAGAACTATGAGAAAAGAGTGTGGACCACAACATAGCGTTTTCACTCCTTCTGTTTTTGTCCACTTGCATTTTTGTTTTCCTTCTCAGGTTATTTTTACCTGATTTCTAAATCTGATTTTTCTTGTGCAGCAAGATAACTGTATAAATATGTACACATATATTGTATTTAACATATACTTTAACATATTTAATATGTATTGCTCTACCTGCCATCTAGGGTAGGGAATGGGGAGAAGGAGGGGAAAAGTTGGAACAGAAGGTTTTGCAAAGGTAAATGCTGAAAAATTACCCATGCATATGTCTTGTAAATAAAAACTAAAACAAACAAACAAATAAATAAATAAAGGAATAGACAAATAAATAAAAAGAAATAAAGAATGCATGCTTTATAGTGCTAAACCAGTTGTCACCTCCAAATGTAAACAAATCAGGAGAATTGACTAAAAGAAACCAGAATTTCAACAAGATGGTCATGGGATCTGATCATGTGCTATACTTATTCATAGATGTGCAAGGTTTATGGGTAAATCAACATAGCAGAAAGGGTATTAGTAGAATAGTCTCAAGGACAAACATTTGGTACAATATTTTAAATATCTAGTCTTTTGAGTTACTTTCAAAGAAAAGTATCATAGATTGGTGGCTTTAAATGAACCTCAAGACATCCATTAATCAATTCTTTCATCTTTGGGATAAGATCATTATGAAACCACATGGGTATGAATCTAAAAGACCTTAGGGGAAAGAACATTATATAATTTCATTTTGTAATCGAGTATGCTAAACACTATATTCATTTTACATAGGTTGAGTGGTTTTCTCAGAATTTGGTTGTTCCAGAAGACTTCAGTCATAAAAGCCCAAACTCTGAGGAGCTGGTTCCCTGGAGATATGTCAAAGTTTTTACTGTCTGGCAAGACATGTTTCTGACCCGGCATTGCTACCCTGATGAATACAGAAGCAGAGGGTATCTGTGTCTGTTTTTAGTAAAGCATATCATTTTTTTGTTCTAAGTTAAGCTATTTTTATTGCTTTTATGGCCTTTGAATGTTTCATTGCATTCCAATCTGAAGTTTGAAACATTGGACTGGCCTGAATTATGCCTGGCCTAAAATACACAGCTTCATTGTGATCCCATTGAAATTAGAGATTGGATGTTGGGGAAACTCCTATTAATAAATGCTGCCCAGAGTACTGGAACATTTTAATTAATTTCCTATAACTTAGAGCAACAAATTTAATATGTGAATTACCAGTTTTCAAAGAACATGAGCATAATAATAAAACATACTATGTTGAACATAATTCAATCTTTTTCTTTTTAGTGATTCAAGAGATACTTCGACTTTCCAGTGCCTCCAAGTCATCATTTTGAATTTTAATTATTTTTGTAGACATTGGAAAGGTTCTGGTTAGTTGAGCTTTTTAGTTGTCTAAATTCTATATGTAAATAAGAGTTGGGGAATATGGAAATTTCTTACAAAGGCAAATTTTCATACAGCCTGGACAATTTCCTTGTAATCTTTGGGGAAGTAATTAACTTTGATAGTTTTCTAGGGCCCATAGCATAAATCAAAGTAGCCTACCATCTCTGGAAACTGCTGAGAAAGCTAGCATCACATAAAGTTTCCTGGACTTCTTTGTACAGTTTATTTCACTCCATTTTTCAATAACCAAAACAGTTAATTCTTTTAAATCAGTAGAGCTTTATATTTAGTCAATAGGCATGTATCTGCTCTATCACAAAATTTCAACATAGAAAAGGATCTCCTAAGCTATGTAGTGGAACACTTACTTACCAAGATGAGAACTAAGCATTTCTGAGAGGATCTTAAATTCTTGTTCACCCTAATTTGTTTATTCCTTGAACCAATTTTCATGAAAATATCTTAGTAAGCAAGCAGGAAAATAATTAATGTTATTAAAGGAAAATGTGTAGTTTGGGGGCAATTAGTTGGTGCAGTGAATAGAGCACCGGCCCTGAATTTCAGAAGGACCTGAGTTCAAATCTGGCCTCAGACACTTAACACTTCCTAGCTATGTGACCCTGGGCAAATCACTTAACCGCAATTACCTCAAAAAAAAAAAAAATGTGTAGGTTAACCTCACTTACATAACCAATACATTTGACTTAATGCCACACAATGCAATATGATTAGTAGTTTGAACAAAGAGGAAATAATTTACTATCATAGAAAAATTATACTGGATTAGTAAAACCTCTTTTTTATGCTAGAAATCATCTTAAAACAAGCATTAACATCCAGACAAGGATAAGGCAGGGCTGCCCTCTTAGTCCTAGAATTTTTAACACTAGAACTGATAATAGAAGTCCTAACAAGTACAGAAATTGGATATGATTTGTACAATAGAAAAATTAATGTCCTTGAGCATACAAAAGATTTGTCCACATTGACTGACACCCAAACTCCCTGACCAAAAATGCTAAACTCAAGTGAAGTTACCATATGGGCAGGACTATACTTTAACTCAGACCAAATGTGTATCTTTGTTGATTGATGACCAGACAAAGAAGGTATTTCCCATACAATTCCAAATATAAATTCAAGGAATTTTAGTAATGCCTGAGGAAAACACTTATTCTTACCTTGAAATCTGCATGAGGTTTCACACCATAACTTCTGCCAAGGATATAGTAACAAACATTTCTATAGTGTTAGACTTCATGGAAAGGTATAAGTTGACTTTTGGGCAGAAAATAGATGTAGTAAATATTATCATCTTCTTGTGGCTCATTTCACCTTAAGAATAGTATAGTCCCCAAGAATACCTTCAAAGTATTGGACAAAATGACTTAAAAAGACACTAAGAAATAACTACACTTCCCCCAATGAGCCAGTATTGAAAACCTGTATTTCTCTTATGAAATGAGGGAAGGGAATTGCGTGGGATGAATCTCTTACTACCAATTGTAGCAGCCTACATCAGTAAGGTGGTTCATTCAGTAAAACTTCTAGCATTATCTAATCTGGGCCAACTATCCCATCATTCTCTAGGTGATGTTATGAGGAACAGAATAAAACACAATCCTCAACCAGAACTGGTCATTTAAATGACAATTTGTATTTGAGGGAGCAATAACATCTAATATCTGATCCCATATATGGGTTGCCTCTCAATGATTGACAGCTAAAATCTCAGTTGAGTGGAGAGTAAATAATGGTATGTTGGCACTACAGCTGTATGACTGTCTGTTGGCCCTAGCAGGGGTGAAGAAAAATTTGAAATATGTGCTGAAATATTATTTTAAACAGCAGCAAGTCAGTAAACCTGATTGGGGTAAAATGTATTCATTTAGCTCAATAACTGCAGCTTCATTTCTTTCTTTCTTTTTTTAATAAAGGGAAAGTTTCTTTACCCAATTTGTGGACTGATGATTCATTTACAGACCAGACTGGATTTCATCCCATTGAATAGGGCCAGGAAATTTGGCTCTGAGAACAAGTGCTGTCATTGGTCTAGGGCATCAAATGAAATGTTCCCATATGTCTTTTGCCCACTGTGGTTCTCAAATGAGTGGGGCTATTACCCAACAGTATGATGCTATTTTAAATAGGCTTCTTAAAACTAGTAAAGTGCCAGGAGAAAAACTGAGATTGGGGTAAATTCAACAGTTTTGGGACTGAGAAAAGCCCTAAGACTTGGACAATAAAAAGTGCAGTAATACCAAAATCTTAGCCATTAACATAACCTTTGAAAATAGCTTTGCTGCTTTCCAATCAGTCAATAGTGACAAGATTGAGAAATGCCAGATATTGTTTCAGTATTTGTTTCAGGGAAACTACAGCATATAGTACAATGCACTGAAAGTGGGGATCATAGGAGAATGATATCCAACTAATGACATTGTGCTGTCTAAATTAAAGATCATTCTGAGGTTTGCTATCCTGATAATGAATGAATGATACCCCATCAGATGAAGCAGAAATATATACATTAAACATATAACAAATCACCAGAAAGTATTCAGAATAAGTTCTTGAGAAGAATATAGTGAGGATTGTTTTTATTATTAAATGATGTTCTATGCTTTTCATTTATTTTATTATTGAAATGTATACATGTAATATTTATTTCCTTAGATTTTAGCATTTTTAGTATTGCCAGGTAATTATTTATCCTTGTCTTATTCATAGCAGTATTTAATGCTTGTTGAATGGAAATAAATTAACAATAATAGTACTAGATAACAAGTGCTTTTTAAAATCTAGGCAATCTGATTTGTAACATTTTGCCAATTTACAAAGTTAACTATAGTATTTTCTCATTCAATTTTGTCAAATGACAAAGGAAAAGTCAGGAACAATTGATATTTTCATTTATATTCCTTATAATGTGACATCAGCTTTTTATAATGCCAAATAATCAGGTAAAATATTACTTTTTCAGTATAAGGTTACTGAACTTTTCCTAATCAGGGTCATTAAACTGAGAATTAAGGGAAATGTGAGGGACATCCTATATCTGGACTTCAGCAAATCTTGTGACAAGATCTCATGCAAAATTCTTTTGAATAAAAAGTTATAGGATAGATGATCATGCATTAGGTGGATTCACAAGCTTTTGAATGAATTAATGAACCAAAAATAGAGTTATTAAGAGTTATTAATTAATCAATGCTGACTTGAGTGAAGGTCTCTCTTGGCATGCTCTTGTAATCTATTCTTGGTCCTGTAGTGTTCATTCTTTTTTTTTTTTTTTACTAGTGATTCAAATGAAGGCACAGATGGCATATTTGTCACATTTTTTAGATGACACAAAAGTAGGAGGGATAGCTAAGGTTAGTTGACAGAATTCAGAGCCAAAAAGATCATGACAGGCTAGAATGATGGGTTTTGCCTAATGATACAATTTAATAGGGGAAAAAGTAAAGCCCTGCATGAGTTTAAAAAAAAAATAAACATCTCAAATATAGGATGAGGTAAGCTTGACTGAACAACAGTTGACATAAAAAAAAAAAATTAGTCTTTTACTGGGCCACAAACTGAGTATGAGTCAGTTGTGGCAGCTTTAAAAAAAAAAAAAAAAAAAAAAAAAAAAAAAAGGAATACTACCACAGACTGCATTAGGAAAAGCATAGTGTCTACAATGAGGAGGTAGGAATTCTGTTTTATTTGACCCTGTCAGACAACATCTGGAATAAGGTGTTCAACTTTAGGCATTCCAGGTGAGAAAGGACATTGATAAACTGGAATATGGACAGAAAAAGCCATTCAAAATAATGAAAGGACTAGACATCATGCTGCTAAACATTTTCATTTGGATGTACAACCAGGTGCCTCAAACTCAACATGTTGACAACGAAATTCTGCACCTTCCAGAAATCTGATCTTTTTACCAACTTCCCTATTTTGCTTAATGACAGCAATATTCTCTCAGTCATTCAGGTTCAAAACCTGTCTTATCTTTGACTTGTCTTTTTCCATTGCCTTCCACATCCAATGCCTTGCCAAGGGATTTTTATATTCTACTTCCACAATACTGCTAATATATGGTTTTTCCTTTTCAGTGTCACAATGTCCGTCTTTGTTCAGCAATGAGATGGCACAGTAAATAGAGCACTTGACCTGGAATCAGGAAATCTTAAGTTCAAATCTAGCCCTAAACACTTCCTAATTCTTTGACTCAATTTATTGAAGTAAAGTTTATTTATTGATTGTAAAGTCGGGATAATAGCACCTACTTCTTATGGCTATAGTGAAGTTAAAATGAACTATTTGTAAAATACTTTTAAAACTTTAAAATATTACATGAATAGTATCTTTTCACTATCCCTGTAGAGTGGTCCATTTAAAAACTACAGAAAAATATGGTGCTCTTCCTGACTTAATTGCCAATCATCTTTGGAACAACCCCTCAATTACAGGAACCACCAATAAGGAGTTGGTGCACCATCTCAGCAAGCCACATATTCTTTTGTAAGGATTTAGAGAAAATATACATGTCTATGTATACATATATACAGAAAATATACATGTGTTGGGAAGGCCTTCTTAGTCTATATATTTCTGTGCATTATGTAGATGAGGAAATTGAGGCTATCCTGTGACTTGTCCAGATTCATAAAGTTTGTTTCTATGACTGAATTTGAACTCAAGATTTCATAATTATTTAGCACTATCAATTATACCACTTTGCTACCTACAATGAACATTTATTAAGTAACTACTGAATGTAAAACATTTAGTATAAGATTCATTATCAGCATAAGAATGTATCAGGAAATGTCAAAGATAAAAATTTTCATTAAAACAAGTCACTTATAAAGGACTGAAAGGATGAGATAACAAAATATATGGTTAAAGTATATATTATTATATGATAAACACAATAGCAGTACAAAGTGGTATGTGAGGTCCAGAAGGTTGTTATCAACCAGACTTTGTAGAGGAGGGCGCATCTGAGTTAGACTTTAGAAGATGAGTAGGAATTGAACTGGTGAAGAGGAGGGAAAATGGTAGGGAACAATCTGGCCTGTCTATTTTATCTTCATTAACTTCCATCACATCTGCCCTTTTCTCAGCCTCAGTTTAGTTTCTTCATTTGCACAAAGACGATAATCACAGTAGCTATTTAAAAAGGTTATTGTAAGAATTAAATGAGATAAAATATTTAAAGTACATTTAAAATCATTAAGCTCACAATGATACTTTTAGGTCATGAGCATAACTACTTAAAAAAGATTTAAGAAATATCAGGGTTACTAATATATTAAAATCAATGCATAAATAATAAAATATATCACAAGACACCTATAAATCTGAATCACACTCTGTTATTAGTGTACTCAATATCTATTATTAAAAGTTACACACACTTACAGGAACCTGGCAGGGAAACACATGAGGGAGGAAAACCCAAGCTCTCAAGGTAACTCTCAAATCTGTACTGTAGACTTTGATGTTGTAGGAACCTTCAGAAATACCTGCACCACAAGGAATTTCTCTACCCGCTGCTGTCATTCCTTTTTACTACTCAATTTCAATGGGCAAATACATTTTTCTTTACTGTGCAAATAGAGTACCAATAAATTCTTTCTATATATGATCATCTTTAAAGGAACATTTAGAAAATGTAAATAGCAGTTCTATTTCAGTTAGAGAACCTCAAAGCCTATAAAACAACATATCTCTATATAGAAAGCCACAGATAGTGGGGGAACTCTAGGTGATGTATAAGATCCTTCAACCCAGAGGGAACCTGTTACAATGCTTGGTTCAGCTCCCCATTTCCCCTAAGAGTTCTCAGATTTCCTGAGAAGTCAGGGAGAGGTAAAAACCTGTGTTGTGATTGAAGCAGAATGATATCAGATGGCAAAGAATGACACCAGGTGGCAAACTATCTGCAACAGCAAGTTGTTTATGTGGTCCCACATGCACAGAATATACTTAGTGCATGCCCAGTGTTATTTTGGTTACATAAGGGTATTAGGGTATATAGGTGTGAAAGAACTCGGAATAAACTAACTCCATATTTCCACCATCCTCCAGAGTCTCACCTCATCACTCCTCCATTAAGACAGTATGTTTTAACTACCCTGGCATGGGGGCACTAGAAAGCATGGTATGTTTTGTCACTCCAACTTGGGGGCTCTAGAAAGCAGGACACAACATCTCTGGCCTATATAGACCACACCAATCAATTATTCACTCACTTAGCTATTGCAGAACAGAGTTCACATAGTTCAGGGTGACTCTTTTAAGGATGGCAAATAAGGATGATCAGTTTTTCTTTTCCTTCTCAAGACCAAGGGGGCAAAAGAAAGCAATATGCCCATATGAAAAGCTGACCTCTCTCCAATTCTAGGAAACACCAAAACATTCTAGCTGTCATTGAATCTCTCAGCCAAAGAAGTCAGTTCTCCCTTTAATAAATTAAGAATCATTCAGCTGAAGCTCTCTGCAAGCTATTTCTAACTGTGATAATTATCATATTGCTGCTTTTCATTTCCCTCCCCATGTCCTTCAATTTTTCTGTTTAAGTTCCTTTATCAAGGTTTTATTTTTACATTCCTGAACCCAAGCCCTCTATCTTCAAAGATTTAACTGAGAGCTTTCTGATTCTTAATATTTGACTTTTATTTAAAAATGTACAATATCCCAGATTTCCTCCTATCACAAAGAAAAAACTTTTTAAAAAATCTATTGACCACCTATTTCTACAAAGTCTCATTTTGTAATTTTACTAACTTCAGCCACAAAACATATGTAAGTGAGCTGACATATACATAATGCTGCATAGCTCTGCAAGTTTCAGCATAATCCTTCCATTCTTTGGTATCCTTGAAACTATGATTTTCATACAATCATATTCTAGTTTTTTAATTGTAGTAAGTTTGTTTATTTTTAATATACATTGCTTTATGAATCATGTTGGGACAGAAAAATCAAAACAAAAGGGAAAAAACCATGGGAGAGATTAAAAAAAAAAAAAAAAACCAGAAACAAAAGATGTGAGCACAGGGTGTGTTGATTTGAATTCAGTCTTCTTAGATTTTTTTCAGGATGCAGATGGCATTTATTGTCCAAAATCTATTAGGAATGCTTCAGGTCACTGAATTCCTGAGAAGAACCAAGTCTTTGATAGCTGATCATCATACATTCTTGATGTTATTGTATACAATATATTCCTGGTTTTGTTTGTTTTGCTCCAGCATCAATTCATGTAATTCTTTCTACTCTTTGATTAGTACAACACTGGATAAGTAGAATAATTTAGATAGTATTGTCATTTTTTATTATATTAGTTCAGTCTATCCATGAGCACTTAATATATTTCTGATTAGATCTGACTTTATTTGTATGTGTATGGTTCAGAAATGGTAAAGGGTCACTATTTTAAAAAAAGCTGGAGAGATCTTTAGAAGCAAAGCAAAGTTTATTATACATTCTCACAAGAAGGGTGTCCCACCCATCGAGCAGACAATTGAAGGGAGGAAGGGAGGAAGCACCAGCGGGGGTAGGGTCAACACTTTTAATCCTTAACTCAAATACCCCCTCCCATCACTGACCCTCATCCTTATTGGCTGAGGATCTTACATTCTAAATGCAGGAACTACTCAAAAAATTGAACTTGATCAATAAGTACATAGTTGCCCATATTTGACTGAAATAGGGAGACGCTGATGTCATGGGAGGATAGCAGGAAGGGTACTTATGTATGCCCTTGACTCAATGCTTAAAGTCCTTCAGGCCTACTCAAACTCTGAAATAGATGAAGCCTTACTCGATTTTCACAACTGTCTTGAAAGATCTCACCTCATCTCGTTCATATGGAAAGTGGTTTTGTGTTCATATAGTTCCTGACTTTGGAAGTTAGACTCCCAAATATTTTATATTATCAACAGTTATTTTAAATGGAATTTCTCTGTATTTCTTGATGCTGAACTTTGTTGGTAATATATAAAAATTCTGATGATTTATGTGGATTTATTTTATATCTTGCAATGTTGTTAAAGTTGTGAATTGTTTCTAGTTTAATTTTTTTTGTTGATTCCCTAGGATTCTCTAAATATTTCATCATCTGCAAAAAAGTGATAATTTGGTAACTACTCTAATGTCTTTAATCTCTTTTTCTTTACTTAGTGGCAAAGTTAACATTTCTGATACAACACTGAATACTAATGGTGATAGTGAGCAACCTTGTTTCACCCTTGATATTATTAGGAATGGTTCTAGCTTATCCTCATTACATCTGTTGTTTGCTGATGATTTAAGGAGATGCTACTCATCATTTTAAGGAAAATTACATTTATTCCTATACTCTCTAGTGTTTTGAACAGGAATGGGTGTTGAATTTTGTCATATGCTTTTTCTGTATCTATTGAGATGATCATAAGGTTTTTATTAATTTGGTTATTGATATAGTCAATTATGCTAATAGTTTTCCTAATATTGAACCAGCCCTACAATACTGGCATAAATCCTACTTGGTCATGGTGTGTTATCCTGCGGATGATTATCTGTAATTTCTTTGTAATATTTTATTTAAGATATTTGAATCAATATTCATTACAGAAATTGATCTATAATTTTCTTTCTCTGTTTTGACCCTACCTGATTTCAGTATCAGCACCATATCTGTGCATAAAAAGAATTTGGTAGGATTCCTTCTTTTCCTATTCTTTCAAATAGTTTGCATAATATTGGAATTAATCATTCTTTAAATGTTTGATAGAATTCACATGCAAATCCATCTGGCCCTGGAGATTTTTTCTTAGAGAGTTGATTAATAGCTTGTTCAATTTCTTTTTCTAAAATGGGACTATTTAAATAATTTATTTCCTCTTCTGTTAATCTGGGCAACCTCTATTTTTGTAAGTATTCCTCCATTTCACTTAGATTACCAGATTTATTGACATATATTTGGGCAAAATAACTCCTAATTATTGCTCTAATTTCCTTTCCATTGATGGAAAGTTCTCCCTTTTTGTTTTTGATACTAAGAATTTGATTTTTTTTCTTTCCTTTTTCTAATCAAATTAACTAAAGGTTTATCTTTTTTTTGTTGGTTTTTTCATAAAACCAACTCTTAAGTTTTACTTATTAATTAAATAGTTTTCTTTCAATTTTATTAATCTTCCCTTTTATTTTCAGAATTTCAAATTTGGTATTTATTTGGGGCTTTCTAATTTGTTCCTTTTCTACCTTTTTTAATTGTAAGCCCAATTCATTGATCTTCTCCTTCTCTATTTGATGCAAGTAAGCATCTAGAGTTATGAAACTTCCCCTAATAACTGCTTTGGCATAATCTTACAAATTTTGGTATGTTGTCTCATTATTGTCATCGTCTTGGATGAAATTGCCTATTGTATCTATGACTTGTTTTTCACCCGCTCACTTTTTAGGATTAGATTATTTAGTTTCCAATTAATTTTTGGTCTATTTTCCCCTGGCTTTTTATTGCATGTAATAATCTGAAAAAAAAATGCATTTACTATTTCTGCCTTTCAGCATTTGATTTTGAAGTTTTTATGCCCTAATACATGATCAGTTTTTGTAAAGGTTCCATGTACTGCTGAGAAAAAAAAATATTCTTTTCTGTCTCCATTTAATTTTCTCCAGTCTATCATATCTAACTTTTCTAAAATTCTATTTATCTCCTTAACTTCTTTCTTATTTATTTTGTAGTTTGATTTATCTAGTTCCGAGAGAACAACATTGAGATCTCCCACTAGTAAAGTTTTGCTGTCTAATTCCTCTTGCAGCTCTCATAATTTCTCTTCTAGGAATTTGCATGCTATACCACTTGGTGCATGTGTGTCTAGTATTGCTATTACTTCATTATTTGTGGTACCTTTTCATAGGATGTGGTTTACTTCCTTATCTCTTTTAATTAGATCTATTTTTGTTTTTGCTTGATCTGAGATGAGGATTGCTACCCCTGCTTTTTTTTTTTTTTTTTTAATTTCAGCTGAAGCATAATAGATTCTGTTCCAGTCTTTTACCTTTACTCTGAATGTATCACTCTGCTTTAAATGTGTTCCTTGTAAACAACATATTGTAGGATTCTGGCTTTTAATCCAGTCTGCTATCCACTTCCATTTTATGGGAGAGTTCATCCCATTCGTATTCAGTTAAAATTACTAACACTGTATTTCCTGCCATCTTGTTTTCTCCCAATTATGCTTTTTTCTTTCCTTTCCTTTCTTCCCTCCTCCTCAGTATTTACATTCTGACCACCCTTTCCCCTCAAACGGTCCTTCCCCTTTGCAGCCTTTCCCCCTTTCTTACACTTTTCCCCTTCTACATCTGTTTTACTTCTATTAGCCTTACCCCTTCCTTTACCTCTTCCCCTCCTAATTCCTTGATGATTGCCTGAAAGATGATGTCTAGGCTCTTTTTTTCATCATGGCTTTTAGGAAGTCCAATAATCCTTACATTGTCTCTCCTAGATCTATTTTCCAGATAAGTTGTTTTTCCAAAAAGGTATTTTACATTTTCTTCTATTTTTTCTTTTCTTTTTTTTAGTTTTGTTTGACTGATTCTTGAAGTCTCATTAAGCCATTCACTTTTATTCGTTCAATTCTAATTTTTAGTGAATGATTTTCTTCACTTAGTTTTTTTTAATCTCCTTTTGCATTTGGCCAATTGAACTTTTACATGAAGTGTTTTTGTTCATTGGATTTTTTTTTCTATTTCATAAATTTTTTTTAAACAAATTGGTTTCTTTTTCATACCTATTTTGTAAGGAATTACATTCCTTTTCCATTTCATCAGATCTATTTTTAAGGAGTTTTCTTTAGATAATTTCTGTTTTTCCTTTTCCAAACTCTTGCAAAGTTCTTATTTCCTTTTCCCACTTTTCTTCTAACTCTCTTTTAAGATTCTTTTAACTTCCAAGAGAACCTTGTGAGATGGGAACCAGTTTATATCACTCTTTGGGGCTTCATTTGGAGATAGTTTTCCTTTAGGATGCTAGGGTTTGAGGTCTGTTCTTCTCTTTCTCCTTAAAAGTTATCTATGGTCAGAATTCTTTTTGTTCTTTTGCTCATGTTTTTTTTTTTTTTTAAGATTGAAATCTGCTTTTAAGGTAAAAGGGAGATTGTCCCAAACATCCTCTGCAGGCAAGGTTGCCCTGGGACCAGTGCTGCTGATTGACTTACCAGTGCCAGCACTAGTAGGCATGGCCAGGTCCCAACTTTTTCTGGGATTCAGAGGCTCACTATTTGCCTTTCATATTTGTGTTGTATGTCTCACAGATAATCTGCTAATTCACCATTTTGTAACCTAGGACAGAACAGCCAATACAGTTATATTTTGCCTAAGAGATTTCCAGTAGATTCCCTGGTGCAATACCCTGACTCCCTGCACTGTGTATGCAATCGGCTGTCCCTCCCTCTTCCTCCCCCCCCACCCCCCCGCTCAATTGAAATAGACCTTTTCTAAAGTTCTTCCATTGTATCTTGTGCTGGAAATTTGTTACACTCCAAATATTTTTGGGTTCTGTCACTCCAGAACCAGTTCAGAGGCTTGATCTAGTCTTGATCTGAGGTACACTAGGAAGAGCTCACATAAAGACATGTCTATTCTCCATCATTATGTCTCCACCCATTTACAGTAATTTAAAATGGAATTTTTTTCTATCTCTTCCTGATGCGCTTCATCAATAATATATAGAAAAGCTGATTATTTATGTGAGTTTATTTTATATTTGCTGAAGCTGTGAATTGTTTCCAGTAGATTTTTTTGGATTATTTTCTAAGAATATTATATCATTTGCAAAAACTGATAGTTTTATTTCCTCATTTAATATTCTAATTTCTTTAATTTATTTTTCTGTTCTTATTGCTAAAACCAACATTTTTAGTACAATGTTGAATAATAGTGGTGATAATGGGTATCCTTGTTTTACCCTTGATCTTACTGGGAATGCATCCAGCTTCTCTTCATTACAAATAAAGTTTGCTGTACAAAATAACGTTTTGGTCATGTATACTTATTGTGTATCTAATTTATATTTTAATGTACTTAACATCTACTGGTCATCCTGCCATCTGGGGGAGGGAGTGGGGGGTAAGAGGTGAAAAATTGGAACAAGAGGTTTGGCAATTGTTAATGCTGTAAAGTTACCCATACATATATCCTGTAAATAAAAGGCTATTAAATTAAAAAAATAAAATAAAGTTTGCTGTAGGTTATAAATAGATATTGCTTATTATTTTAAGGAAAGCTCCCTTTATCCCTAAGCTCTCTAGTGTTTTTAATAGGAATGGGTGCCATATTTTGTCAAAAGCTTTTCCCACATCTATTGAGATTATCATATGATTTATGTTGGTTTTGTTAATGATATGGTAAATTATGACAATAGTTTTCCTGATATTGAACCAGCCCTGCATTCCTGGAATAAATCTTACTTGGTCATGATGTATTATCCTTGCTGACAAATTGCTATAATCTCTTTGCTAATATTTTATTTAAGCTTTTAGTGTCAATATTCATTAGGGAAGTTGGTCTGTAATTTTCTTTCTCTGTTTTGGCTCTTCCTGATTTAAATATCAGTACCATATTGGCATCATAGAAGGAATTTGGCAGTATTCCTTCTTTACCTATTTTTGCAGAGAGTTTACATAGTATTGGAATTAATTATTCTTTAAATGCTTGGTAGAATTCACCTGTGAATCCATTTGGCCATGGAGATATTTTCTTAGTTCATTAATGACTTGTTCAATTTCTTTTTTCTAAAATGGGACTATTATAAGTATTTTGTTTCCTTTTCTGTTAACCTGGGCAATTTATATTTTTGTAAATATTCATCCATTTTTGTTAGACTATCAGATTTGCTACCATAAGTATTTGCTACCAAAGTATCCCCTAATTACAGTTTTAATTTCTTTTTCATTGGTAGCAAGTTCACCTCTTTTATTTTTGATGTTGGTGATTTGGTTTTCCCTTTCCTTTTTCTGATTAAGTCAACCAAATGTTTATCTATCTGGGTAGTTTTTTTTTTTTTTTTTCATAAAACCAACTCTTTGTTTTATTAGTTCAATAGTTTTCTTTGTCTCTATTTTATTAATCTCTCCTTTGAGTTTCAAAATGTCTAATTTGGTATTTAATTGGGGGGTTTTGTTTTTTTTTCCCCTATTGTTTTTAGTTGCATATCATAATTTATTGATCTCTTGTTTCTCTACTTTATGTAGCTATTTAGAGATATAAAATTCCCCTAAGAACTGCTTTGGCTGCATCCCATATGCTTTGGTATGTTACCTCATTATTGTCATTTTCTTGGAAGAAATTATGGATTGTTTATGATTTGTTGCTTGACGCTCTCATTCTTTAGAATTACATAATTTAATTTCCAATTGGTTTTAGTCTATCTTTCCCTTGCCCTTTATTGAATATAATTTTTATTGCATTGTGGTCTGAAAAAGGTCTGCTTTTTGCATTTGATTGTGAGGGTTTTATGCCCTAATACATGGTCAGTTTTTGTGTAGGTGCCATGTACTGCTGAGAAAAAAGGTGTATTCTTTTCTGTCCCTATTCAATTTTCTCCAGAGGTCTATTACATTTAGGTTTCCTAGGATTCTATTAACCTCCCTAGTTTCTTTCTTGTTTACTTTGTGGTTAGATTTGTCTGGGTTTGAGAGGGGAAGGTTCCCCACTAGAATAGTTTTGCTGTTTATTTCTCCCTGTAACTGGCTTAAAACCTTTTCTTGGAATTTGGCTGCTCTACAGCTTGGTGCATACACATTTAGTATCATTACTACTTCATTATTTACGGTATCCTTTATCAAGATGTACTTTCTCTCATCTCTTTTAATAAGATCTATTCTTATTTTTGCTTTCTCTGAGATCAGAATTGCTATCCCAGCTCTTTTTTTATTTCAGCTGAAGCATAAATTCTTTTCCAGCCTTTTACCTTTATTCTATGTCTCTGTGTCAAATGTGTTTTTTGTAAACAATATATTGTAGGATTCTGCTTTTTAATCCACTCTGCTATTTGCTTCAGTTTTATGGGAGAGTTCATTTCATTCACATTAGCAGTTATGATTATTTGCTCTATATTTCCTTCCATCTTATTTTCTCCCTTGTGTATACTTTTGTTGTGCTTCCATCCTATCTTTAGTTGTGTTTTTTACCCACCTACTACCTTATCTCCAACATTCCTTCCCTTTCTTTCAGAAGTGTTTCTTGCCTACCCTCCACTACTTTATCCCCTATCATTCCTCTCCCTTTCTCTTAGTATTTTTTTAAGCCATTCCGTCCATTACCTTATCTTCTATCAACCCTTCCTCCTTCTCTTTCCTTTTTTCCTAGTGTTTCTGCCCTAGCTTCTATCCTGTCCCTCCCTTTTCTTTTTCTCTGTCTCCTCCTACTTCTTTATAGGATTAAATAAATTTCTATAGACAACTGAGCAATTAAGCTTTTCCCTCCTAGAGCCAAAGAGATCAAGCTTCAGACAATGGTTATCCTCTTGCTTTTCCCCCTAGATTGTAATAGGTCTTTTGAGCCTCTTAGTGTGAACTAATCTTCCCAGTTTACCCTTCCTTTCCTCTTTTTCCAGTACAAATTTTTTTTTCCACCTCTTAATGTTTTTTTTTTTTTGATGTCACCACATCAGAGTCCATTCACAACCACACCCTCAGTCCATGTGATGCGTCCCTGTCTGCCCAAGTGTCAGATACAATTTTCAAGAGTTACAACTAGGGACGTAAACAGTTTAACCTTTAAATGTGTATTTTTCCCCTGCTTACCTTTCCATGGTTCTCTTGAGTCCAGTGTTTATAGATTAAATTTTCTCTTTAGTTCTGGTATTTTCAATAGAAAAGATTAAGTCTCTTACTTCATTTGAAGTAAGGTGTGTGTTCATCTGAACACCCTACTACCCTATAAACCAAGCATACGACCACTTTCCAACCCAATCTTAAATTTTTTTAATGGAAAAAAAACAAAAAAAAAAAGTAAAATAAATTTAATACTGACATAGTATACAAACTTAAATTTATCAAAATTTTTGATAAATTTTGAAATTTTTCATAGATTGTTTGTGTAGCTTAACACAAAGCAAAGCACTGAAAATGCTTAGATGGACTTTAATCAGTTCCACAAGCACAAAGGTTTGGTCCTGGCCTTACTGTTAATATTCCCTGAAAGTTGATGCTAAATTTCACTGGGTATTTAATTCTTGGTTGGAACCCCAGATCCTTTGCCTTCTGGAATATGGTATTCCAGGCCTTCCAATACTTTATTGTAGAAGCTTCCAGATCCTGGGTAATTCTGACTGTTGTTCCTTGATATTTGAATTGTTTTTTTCTGGCAGCTTGCTATAACTTTTCCTTGAGATTATAGTTCTGGAATTTTGCAACAATGTTCCTTGGGGTTGTTGTTATAGGATCTCTTTCCAGAGTAATAGATGGATTCTTTCAATTAATATTTCCCCTTCTGTTTCTGGAATATTGGGGGCAGTTTTCCTAAATGACCTCTTGTAGAATGCTATCCAGGCTCTTTTTTATTTTTTTGTCACGGTCTTCAAGTAGGCCAATAATTTTCTGAATCTATTTTCCAGGTTGGCTGTTTTGCCATTGAAGTATTTCACATTTTCTTCCATTTTTAATTTTTTTAGTTTGTTTGACTAATTCTTGCTGTCTCACAAAGTCTTTAATTTTCATTTGTCCTGTTCTGGTTTTTAACGTGAGATTTTCTTCAGTTATGTTTTGTATCTCTTTTTCCATTTGGTTTATAGTCTACTGTTTAAGTAGTTGTTTTCTTCAGTTTTTTCCCCCTTCCTTTTCCAAATTGTTGATTCTCTCATGCATACCTCTCCTTTTTTTCTCATTTTTTCTTCTACTTCTCTTATTTGCCTTTTAATGTCTTTTATGAGTTTTTCCAAGAAGCTTCTTTGGGCTTGAGACTAATTTACCTCACTCTTTGAGATTTCTTCTGTGGACCTTGTCCTCCTGAGTTTGTGCTTTGGTCTGCCCCATCACCATTGTAGCTTTCTATGATCAAGATTCTTTTCTATTTCTTGCTCATTTTCTTTCCTTTTCTTTTGGTATTTCTTTTTCTTTTCTTAACTTTTAAGGTGGAGTTCCTGGGGAAAAAGTGTTGCTGTCCCAAGCTTCTTGTGTATCCCTGAGCCTTGGCTTTGAGCACAGAGGCCTGCTCTGCTCAAGAAAAAGCTTGGTTTCCCAGCGTTTGCCTTCTGAATTGGGACTGGAAGCTGCCCCACTGATTTATTCCTCTACTGAGCCAGCACTGAGGGTCTTAGATGCTAATTTGGTGTCTTTACATTTCCCACCAGCTTTCCCAGAGTCTATGTGGCTGGACATCCTTTTCACCCCAGTGAGACTGACCTTTCTTGAAGTTATTTCAGTCTGTCTTGAGCTAGAGAGTCATTTCCTTCCATCAGACTCTGTTCACAAGCTTGGTTTCGTGTAGTTTTTGAGGGAAATTGGAAGATTTCCAGCAACTTCTGACTTTATTCCTCCATCTTGGCTCCCTTGGAAGGCTTTTCCATACTCCAGTTTTCAATAAGTAAAATAATTTTCTCTGCCTCTTTGTTTTTTTAAAGCTTTTTATTTTCAAAACATATCCATGGATAATTTTTCAACACTGACCCTTGCAATACCTTGTGTTCCAAATTTTCCCTTCCTTCCCCCCAACCCCTCCCCTAGATGGCAAGTAATCCAATATCTATTATATATGCTAAATACAATATATGTAAACATATTTATATAATTATCTTGCTGCATAAGAAAAATCAGCTTAAAAAGGAAAGAAAATGAGTAAGAAAACAAAAGCAAGTGAACAACAACAAAAAGAATGAAGATGCTATGTTGTGATCCACGCAGTTCCCACAGTCCTCTGTCTGGGTGTAGATGACTTTCTTCATCACAAGATCCATTGGAACTGTCACTGCCTCTTTATAACATTAACTATTCCCTCACAAATGAAGCATCATTTTTTATTGTTCAAAGAGTATTTTGAATCTTTCTTTAAATCACGGTTCATTTTCTGTCCTAAATGGCTTAAATCTCATGTTAAAAATAATAATTTTTATGCATATATATTAAGTTTATGGTAAAATAATTTTTCCTATAGCTTCCATAAGTATTAAAATGTTCTTCTATAAAAACGTTACATCATTTTACAGCCAATATAAATCTTTTCTTTTATACAAAATACTTTTTTTACTTTTTTCATAAGTTGCCATATATGAACAGTCTTAGACAGTATATTTTTATATAATGCTGAAAGCATTTATTAAAAATCACATATACATATAAACTAAAGAATTATATAATGAAATACTTTCTAAAGGCTCTGATGGCTTATAATACAATGCAAAAAAAAAAAAAAAAGAATATTCAGTGCAAATCAAGAAACATTTACAGTAGCATCTGCTACTTCAAGAAATTGTGTAATACAAAAATGAAATAATCCCTATCCTCAAGGATTTTACATTTTAGAAGGGGCTAGGGTTACCACATAAAGCACTTATACATACATATATACATATACATATATATATAAATATCATGGTTTTTAAAAGCTGAAACAAATTGTCTTAAGATTTACAAAGCACATATATATATTATATGTATATATAACATATGTATATATATACACACATATATATAATCATTTCATCTTCATCATAATTCTCTTTGATAAATATTATAAATATTATCAATATTATCACTTCCTTTTTACAGATGAGTTCCTAAGGGTGAGAGAGGTTAAATGATTTTCATTAAGTATAGAACTAGTAAATATCAGAAGAAAGATTCAATTCCAGGATTCACCTGAGATGAAGTGTGCTTTTCATAGTATATCACATGTATTATCAATAAAACATTCAGAATATATATTAATATATGTAAAATTAAAATATAACTACAAGAGGAAGCATTTATCACCATAATATACAAGTGCAGAACTAATGCCTACTACCCTACATTCAAAAGATGCTTTTATAAAAGGCATTTATGATTTCTAAGATCCCAAGTGAGATTTACAATTTGGAAGATTTGTGCCATGACCTTTTAATTCTATTTACTTATTTCCACAGGTATCAATACATTTAGTTTGGTAGCAAAGGAAAAAGGAGTCATGAAAGTTCATGGATGCATAGATGTGCTTTACCATGGAATGATTTTTTCAGCAAAGACAAAGATTCCAAAGGCTTCCAGCCAAAAGTGGATTTTTCAGAAGTTCTTTTAGTTTTCTTAACAAGGTCCATTTCACTCAAATTTATTTGATTTTCAAATGCCACTACTGATGCCAAGTCTTCATCATTGAGGCATTCATGCTTCTTCGATGTCCCCTCTTGAAATTTCATCTCTAAACATGCAACCTCCAACCTGTATCAGTAGAATGGTTTCTGTGAAAATTTCAGCTCCAAAGCCAACATTTTAAACTGAAAAAGGCATAGTAAAGGGGGGAAGGTTTATCTTCAATTTTGTAATAAGTCCACATAGTTTTCCAGAGTTAGTCTGGTTCTATTTCTGTTTTGGGTGTGTAGTTTATCGGTTATATTTTCAGTTTCCATAGCAATAGCTGCAATCATCACACACATATTGCAGCTGGGAAGACAAGCAGCTTCCTCTGAGACTTTGACTCGCCACCAAAGGGTTGTTAGAGTAATACACATGAGCCCTTCTCCTTCAGGAGGCTCAGTCTTAGTTTGCCTCTGATCTCCAGCCCAGCTCCAATGAATGGACCCCAAATCCAAAACTAGTCCTATATTCCTCAGGTAACACTGCATTTATCTTTTCACTGGGCACCATGATGTTCCCACTTCTGCTTTAGGATTTAGAGTTTAAACTGAATGAAACACAATGGAAAAACAAACATGAAGTACCTGGTTCCCATCCATCCCTACAATTTCCTGTGTTTCTGGAGTGGAAACTTAGAAAAACACAGAAATTATTCTCAAAATATCATCTAAACTACAGAATAAAAGGTAAAGAAGACATAAAATTGAAAGTATTGACCAATGTAGCTACAATAAAATATACTCAGATTTATTCATTATACACTGAGAGTACAGTTTGGAATTGGTGCTAGAGCAGCAATCTTGCAGAAGTTTCTTCTGAAAGTCATTAGCACATTAATACTTGACTTTTTTGAGAAACAATATTACTTCATTAAGGGCAATAATACATTGCAAATATTATAGCAAATATGTAGCAAGAGACATATAAAAAGTATGTCCTAAAATTAAAGTTAATTTTTTTGTTGTTTGAAAAAATCTTTTAATCCAGTACCAAAATTGATCCAACTGATACGTAGTTTTTTTATCATCTACATTCCTCTAAGAAAATACATTGTGAGCAAGAGAATGTAATTAGTTCTTTTTTTCTGCCCACTCACTAAAACTTACTGCTTATTCAGGTCTCAATTTTCTCATTTATAAAATACACTGAATAGGGAAACAGGAGATCTTAGTTCCACCTCTGCCTCTGGCTAGGTATGTGACTCTCAGAAAATTCATTAGTCTCTCTTAAATCTCAGTTTTCTAAACTGGAAAATATGATAGACTAGGTTTTTCTGTAAAATCTTTCCTAGACCTAAATTTCTATGATTTGAATTGATTTGAAATACTGAAGGGTTTTTGTCTGCTTTGAACACAGTCTTAAAATCAATATATCCTGAATAAAGGTATAATATATCACTAAAATTGGGAAGATTGCAAAGGCATGAAAAGGATGGAGCTTAGAAATAGGAGAAATAGCTGGAATTGTGCTATCTTCAGCACAAGCATTTCCTATTGTGAAAACTTCTTCTATAAATGCTGATTATCAATTCAGCTACAATTTATAGTTTTAGAAAATTATTTTAACACAGAAACTTTAAGTGCTTTTTATTATAGTCATATCACCTCTACCAGAAGAAAAACCCAAGAATGCTTCTTTCTGAGATTAAGGTCAGCCTTCTATCCACTCATTCTTCTTTCTGACAATCTATAATAATAATGTACTGTCTGTTGAATATTGAAAAAAATATTATAATCAATCTGTATCAAAGTCCAGGTTTTTCCAGGATGTTCTAATCCATCTCTCATTCCATTGTCCATTATCTCCCATGAACAAAAGCACACATTACAGGAGCAGCTGGTCTGAGCTAGAGATTCTTTAGAACAGCTATTAATTTGGACTTATTAACATTCTCCTAGAACAGATCTGGGACAGCAAGGTGGCACAGGAGATAGAGTGTCAAGCCTGGAATTGAGAAAACCTGAGTTTAAATCTGACCAGAGACATTTACTAGCTCTGTGTTAATAGGCAAGTCACTTACTCCTATTTGCCTCAATTTTCCTATCAGTAAAATGAGCTGGAGAAAGAAATGGCCAGTTACTCTAGTATCTTTGCCAAGAAAACTCCAAATGGGTTTCAAAGAGTTGGACACAATGAAACAACTCAACAACAAGAACAGATCTGGTTGTGATTCATTATAAAGCAACAAGAAGGCCTTAACTGAAGCATTTCAATATAAAATACTCTTAACAGAATGGAGACAGTTCAAAAACAATTTTTTAAAAAACATTTAGTAGTGCAAATTGGTTTTCATAGTCAGATTTGTCTGTGCTCATGTTCACTCATTCATTCAACAAAAAATCAAAAATCTATTATCTGCAAGATATAGCATATTCTGAATTTGTATATAAATCCAATCCTTACCTTTTACTATCTTGCTTTTGCCTGATAAAGATAATAAATTTTGTAAATCATGAATATCATTCTGGTTTCACCAAGCACAGTGTTCTGGCACAGTGCCTGGTATATAATAGATGCTTGATAAATTCTTTCTGATTTGATACAGTGCTCCATGTCAGTATGTGCAGAAAATCCCAATTAATGATAAATCATGTATCATAATTCACGTGTTCATGAGCTGTTCCTTGTGACTTTCAATCTTTAGGAAACCCAATGGATGGAGCTCAGTTCTTTGTAACAGAGCTCAATTCTTTCAAAAAGTAACTGCAGGAAATGTCTTTTTGTCCAGCTCACTGCCTGTTGAAAACAAGTACAAAGTTTAGTAATGACTACTTGAAATACATCTTTCTGCCTTCCCTGAGAGAAAAGAGGATAAATATTAGAAATGTCTCTTTGGTGAAGTTATTAACATCCTCAAATTATAGGGAGGTTCCTCTAAAGGAAAAAAAAAATTAAAAAGACGATAAAGCATGTCTACTTGAAATAGTTTCATATTTTAAGCAAAATGAGAAGCCAAAAACAGTCCCACCCAGTAGGAAATGGTAAGAGCAGCCCTAAGAAATTCCAGAGAAAGTAGATTTTCAATAAAGGGGAGGGGGAGAGGGGAGAGGATGGAAATCTGCACATGACATCAATTGAATTGTGACTATGGGTCTGTGGAAAAATTCAATACTAGGAAATTTAAATTCCTCAAGCACTCCTGGAAAATATAATCCTGAAGAAAATGTAACACTCATTATACTATGTGAAAACTGGAAATAGACAGGAATCATAGAGAATTATATAGACTTTTCTTTTCAATTAGGCAACCTAAGACCAAAAACCTTAAAATGTTATAATTCACATTATTAATGTACAAATTATAAAAATTCAATTTGATAAGAAAAGGCTATCATATAAATGTGTAATATATAATTTGGGCTTTTGGTAACTGCTTATCAAGGTAACTCTTTCTTTGATTTAGGTTAGGAAAGTATGTTGTCTAGTTCCCTTTAGTCCATGAAGGAACTTTTAACCTTGTCCTACCTCCAGTCACAAACTTCTTTGTGAGCTGCTCTGTAGTTGGGACAGCAAATATCCACCATGGCAAATAAATGCCCTGAACAGCAGAGATTAAGATACTGTCTTTTTTCATCTTGTAATAGACATTTTTTTACACATAATTTGTATACTGGAGAAAATTATCTTTATAACTACACTGTGTTTACACAGCCCAAAGTCAGTAGAGAGTTTAAGTTAGCTAGCACATTTCACAGAATAAATAAATCACATATTCAGTATTCCAATCATACTGGACTTGATATGTTGTTAAGAAAGTGATGGAAAAAATTAATACAGATTAAAATGAAAAGCAGGTGAGTTATAGTCAGAGGTATAAACACTCATCTTGGAAATTTAACTTTATATTCTCATAAGCCAGTACAAGCTCAAATCAGCACTCCTAGGAGTACTAGATGAAAGCTGAGGGACATAAAATCTAACCCAAAAGTAAAAGGGGCTTTCTCAGCAGAAGGTATTATTCCTGTCACTGAAGGTCTTCAAGGAGAGGCTGAATGACCTCTTGTCAATTAACATATAGAAGAGGTTTTTATTATGTATTATTTGGAGCCTGTGGTTCATGATATAACATTCTATGATATAATATTTCAAATCTTTTAGATCCTAAAACTTTAGAACTAGATGATGGCTGATTCTCTCATTTAACAGCTGAGGAAACAAAAACCCAGAGTGACAAAGGAGCTTATCCAATGTCACTCAGCTCATGTTAGAGTCTAATTGAAGAAACCTCTTCATTTCCACTTCCCTGGATTTTATGCATTCCTGAATCAGATTGGTAAAAGACTAAGCAACCAGCTTGGAGACAGGGCCTGATTATAAACACTGGTTAAGTAAAAGGAAAAGCTCCTGATGCAATTGAGAATGCATGGGAGAGAATCCAAATCCAAACAGAACAAGAGCAACTCTATAGTAAGTATGGAATGCTTAAGTATGTATGTATAGAATAGGAACACCTATTTTGTGTTTATAATTTAAGCATGGATTCCATACTTAAATTATAAATACAAAATAGCTGTCACAGCTTATTTTATCTTCCCACTTGTCATTATATGTTCTGTTAAGTATTGTGTTTCAAAGTTATTTTATTTTAAGACTTAATACTAAGAAGGTTGAACATTTTTCTCATAATGATCTTCATCTCAATTCTTATAGGGAATGCTACAATGCTTATTGAAACAAATTTCTATTTAATAGACAATAACTATGTTTTATTCATTTTCTTTTTTTTCAGTGCCTAGCAAAGAGTCACATATAATAAGTGTTCCATAAATATGTGTTGAATTCGATCAATGTTCAATTACATGACAAATGACATGAGAAATAACCATAGCAATGGATATTGAATAGCATGCTGCCACCTTTTGGTTATGTTCTACTGAGAAACATATGATTGAGTCTAGGACAAATATTGTGCAACATTAAAAAAAAATAAAATAAGAAACCCATTTCTAGGATGTCTAAAGTTAATAAGACATTAGCAGACTAATTCATTTGATCAATCCATGATTTAAGTTATTTTTTCTCCTACATATCCCTTGATCATACAGTCATCAGTCATTTATAATTCTGACATTTCATCTGTGGAATGTAAAGAACTAAATTCCCTAGACTTTTATTCACTTTGTTTAGTGATATTAAAGAAATAGAGTAATTAAATGCAGTCAGTCTTCATAAAGAACTACAGTTTTGTGGGCTCTGAATCACTCATGGCAAAAAATTGAATATATTATATTACGTGACCCCAATCTAAAAGTTCACATAGGTTACATAGCAGAATTAATAATTATGGTTTTCTTGTGCATTCCCCTTTTGTAGTTATAGATTTAGAGAAGCAGTCTAAGGTAGTGGGCTAGAAAGTTGATCTTGGAGTCAAGAGAAACCAGGTACAAATCTCATCACTAATACATATTGACATTTGACCCTTAGGAGTCACTTAAACTATTAGTACCTCCAAGCAGCTCTCTAAGAATATAAGTTCCAGAAAAGTTGTAAAACTTTACTGGTAGGGTAAGTTTCCTCACCAGGAGGGCACTGCATCAAAAAATCACTTTAATCGGGTTCAGGTTGCACACTTGGGAGTATTATGGGCTCTGCTTGTCAGCTTCTGATATAGATGAATGCTGAATCTAGGAAAATCTATAGCCCAAATTCTCTTATGAGCTTCATCCCTATATTTATAAGATCATAGAATTAGAATTGGAAGGGATATCAGAGGTCACTAGTCCAACCCTTTCATTCTACAAATCAGGAAATTGAGAAGTTGGGAACAGTCAGAGGTCAGATTAGAATCCAGATATCCTCTGACTGCAGTCAATAATATTTCTATCTGTATCACTATTTTGTGATTTGTAATTGCTTTTTCAACATTCCCATGTAGATAACCTGCCTTCATATGAATCTCAAGATATGCGTGTCTAAATTTATCTTTCCTCCAAAACCAAGCAGACTTAACTATATAAATAGAAAATGTGAAGTGGTGAAACTAGCCTTAATGTTAGGAAGTATTTCCTAGCAATTAGAGATTCTCTCTTCTCCCTCTTAATAAATGTTCTATTTATCTACTCATCTATCTATCTAATCTTCTATCTTACCTATCTCTTATTCTATCATTTAAAATGTCTCATTGTTTTTGTTGTTGTTGTTTTTGTTTTTAGTCTTTCAAATCCTTCATTTCCCCCCCTATTCCCACTGCTACCATTCTGGTCCAGAGTTTCAATTAATAATCACCTTCTCCAGGGCAATACAGTCACATAGGGGTGCATGAGGTAGTCAGGAACACTAAATTCCTGACCTCAGATGTGAGAGCCTGCTAAGTTCTTTTCATGGCTAATCATCCATCTATGGTGTCTACTTTCACCAAATTCTCACCTGAGACTCTAAGAAAAATAGCTATGACAGACACATCAACCATACTCAAATCAGCAAACAGAGTAAACCAAGTTAAATAAAGGTAGCAGGCCTCAAACCTGTTGATGAGTTAGGGGGAAGTTTTGCCCAAACATGGGAAAACTTAACTTGGCAGAAGAGGCCAATGAGAACAATTTGTTCCAATGACTATGAAGGCAGGTGCAGCAGGCATTGTGAAGTGCTTAAAGATTGAGACTTGGTCAGACATCAAAGATGCCAAGGGCCATCCACTACATTTTGGGTCATCAGCAGTCTTCCTGATTGTTGTGTTGCCACTAGTCTTAAATGATTCTGGAAGAGACAGTAAAGCTAAGGACTATGTGCAACTTTGCCTGATTTAAATACAATTCATTTGCAAGTAAAAATATCACACTGTGATCTCATTAATTCTCTTCAAAAACAATAAACACTGATAGTAAAAAAAAAAAAAATGTTCTAAACAGAGTGGTGGTATTAACTATAAAGTATGGATAAGTATGGGGCCAGGAAACAGTTGTTATATATGTCCTTGCAAGTCAGGAAGAACAGGTCAGATTTAATTTGGTATGCAACTATAAAGTCATGGTGAAACCTTCTCATAACATATATTTGGCAGTAGTACACAGAATAAAGTAAACTGGAAATAGAGAGATTAGCTACATACAATTACTATTTAAGAGAAAATCCATAGTTCCCAATTGAGCACCATAATATCATTATCCTAACTATTCAGGTTCACAATCTTGGGTTTATACCTGATTCTTCCCTTTCTCACAAACCCCTTTCCCATCAAATCAGTCATCAAATCCAATCAAATTCCCCAAAGAGCTCTAAGATCTATTCCTTCCTTTCAGTTCACATGAACATCACCCTGATTTAGTCCTTATCATTTATTGGAATAGCATCCTCACATTGGCAAATTCAAAAACTGTTAATGGATCAATTGTTAAGCATTTTACAAATTACCCCAATGTACCTCCATGTAGTAATTCACCTTACTGGGCACATTCCCACATTTGGGGAAATTGTCATTTGGGATTCCCTGAGAATATGTTTATGCTTTCCTATTATAATGAAAAATTTATGAATTAACTTTAAAGCCACAGGTGTAGAAATGCATGAGTTAAAAATAAAAAAAAAAGGGAAGATTATATAGATTATAATATCATTAATATTATATTATTATATCTACATATACCCTTATTTTGGGTCCTTTTTCTAGGAACTGCTTTTCATCTGGTGTTAATCCATTAACATCAAATGTTAAAAAAAATTATGGTATTTAATATTTTGTCTAAGGTTCTTCTTAGATTATTGTAATCTGTATAATCACCCCCTTTTTGTTTTACAATAAATGTCTTTTATGTTTGTTTCTTCATTCAACTAAGCTTGGTCAGTGGGTTTACAGGTTATACCAGTAACATGAGAAATTTAGAAAACATTAACAAACTCTTGAAATTTGTAACAGGTGTACCCAGGGGGCATTATTGGTTTTTATAATTTTTTGGAATTCCTAGGATACTAAAACAGTGAAATAAATGATTTATCACAGTCTTAGTAGACTCTCCCCATTATAAAGTAGCTACAGTATAAGAAGAATAAGTGTCTACTGTAACATGAATATATTGGAGTTGGTTGAAAATAGAAAATGTGTTACATCCATTTGCCAGATATAATTAGGTTGCAACCCTCTAGGATTTATAGCTATTACGGGCTTAGAAGATTGAAAAGGGAATACAATTAGAACAATTTTTAACAATTTGTCTAGCCTGTTCCTTAGTAATATTATATTGTTTAATTAACATTTGAGCACTTTGATGAAATAATTTATGAGAAGCTCTTGCCTGTGCCAATTCAGGATGTTTAAGTGAAGGAAATATTCAAATAGCAAGTTTATCAGCAACAGAGTTGCCTTAATCCCCTTTTTATGAGCTTCATACATAACGTATTGCTTATTATGTCTTCCATATCTTGTACTTCTTGATATCTTGAACCCCATCAATTACCAAGCATTTATTAAGTGCCTAATATACATCTAAGAAATCGGGTTCACAAATACACGATAGGAAAGGCATAGTTAAAATAGACATTTCTTGGAGGAGAAAAGAACTAGAATATTTCATTTCCGACTATTCAGTGATGAAGAGAGCCATCGATACCCAGAGAGAGGACTGTGGGAAGTGAGTATGGACTACAACATAGCATTTTCAGTCTTTCTGTTGTTTGCTTGCATTTTTTTTCTCAATTTTTTTTTTCCTTCTTGATCTGATTTTTCTTGTGCAGCAAGATAACAGTATAACGATGTATTCATATATTGGATTTAGCATATATTTTAACATATATAACATGTACTGGACTATCTGCCATCTAGGAGAGGGGGTGAGGGGAAGGAGGGAAAAATTTGGGACAGAAAGTTTTGCAAGGGTCATTGTTGAAAAATTATCTATGCATATGTTTTGTAAATAAAAAGCTTTAATAAAAATAAATTTAAAAAATTAAAAAAAGAACTAGAGTTTTGGTGGACTCTAAATTTCGTAGGAGACACCAGCTTTACTTTCAAGTTTTGCCTCTCATTTCTCCCCTTCACAAAATTTCTATTCTAGTCAAACTGGCAAATTTGCTAATCCCTGAATTTGGCATTCCATTTCTCACTTTTATATAAGCTGTTCCCAAAACCTTCCTCACCTGTGTTTAACTTCATTCAAGACTCCATTCAGATGGCACCTCTTTAAAAGGTTTCTTGCCACACCACATTATTCCTGCTACTAAGAAAGCAAAAGGTAGTGGATTACTTGAGCTCAGAAATACTGAGCAGTAGTGGGCTAAAATTATTGGGTGACTTTCCTTTCTCCAAATCCAGGAGACCTATTGAATGCAATTGTGAGCTGTGAAAAGTCCAGTTTCTGCTTCTGTAAAAAAGGATATTTGGAAAAATTTGGTGCTCTGCTCCCCAATCTGTCAATAAGAAGGCCCCTGTGAAGGAGCTGTAGTATTACAGTAAAACTGTCTCAGCAGGCAGCTCAACTAGACTGACAATAACTGACAGGCCTCAAACTCAAGGGTGAATTAGGGGGATATCTACCTCAAGTATATGAAGAATTCCCCTGGCAGAATGGTAGATGAAAATAATTTGTTCCAATGGCCATGAATACAGCTGAAGCAGAGACTGTGAAGCAGTCAGAGTTTGGTCAGACATTAAAGATGACAAGGTAGCCCACTGCTTGCTGGACCCTGGAGGAGAGGTTAAGCTGATTGATAGACTTTGAACAGTTTTACTTAATCCTATTCACATGGAAATCAAAACATCACCTAGTGACTGTCCCTTTCAAAAACAAAAGACTAACAATAAAAGAGGGGAATGGATGGAGGAGATATTAGTCAAAGTTTCCATTGATGAGATTAAAAAGGCATGCTGATACATTAATCCTAGAGGTATATTTTGTTCCTCTGAATTGAAAACAAGCTGTAGCAAGTAAAAGCAGGAAATATTGAATTTGAATCTTGCCTCAATACTTATTAGCTATTGACCTTCCTCAGTTTCCTTATCTGTAAAATGGAAATAATAATAATGCCTCTTTCAGACTTCAGAAGGTGGAGCCAAGACTTGCAGAGTAGAAAAAACACTCAGCTGAGCTCTTCTAACATTCTCTGCTAAACATCTTTAAAATAATGGAGCATGGAGATAAAACACCAGTGGTGGGAAGAGGTAGTAGTGATAGAAGCAGCTGTACATTGGGGAATTCTCAAGCCAGAGAAAAATCACATCACTTTCTGTCAAATCTAAAAACAAATGACCAAAAAGTCAAAAAAGTTATTGCAATTACAATTAATGCTGAAAAATACAGAAGAGTTCACATAGATTATTATAGCTCAGTTAACTCTAAGAAATAAACCAAATATAAAACCAAAATAAAATTAAAGAGCTAACAGTGGTCATAATCAAAAAGCTTTATTCCACTGGTGAAGAGAAACTAGATACATGTGCCAGGATCTCCTCTAGAAGGTGACCAACTTTAGTTCGGGGAAATCTCAATATATACAAATAATGGCTACACAGTGAGCTATAAACCTGATAGTAAGTAGTAATAATAATAATGAGACAAGTTTGATTCATAGCTGGGTTTCACGACCAGAACACAGGTCCTACAGGTGCTTATCCAAGCAAACAATTCTAGAATTTTTTGCAGTTGAGTCCATTCAGAGGATGAGTGCAAAGAGCTCCTGTTATGCCATGCTCGGGGCACAGCTTGTTTTCTGGTGTTAGCTCTGGAAAAAAGAATGTCTCCTAATAATAAAAGGAGAGAATAAAAAGAGAGACGTGATCTTAGCATGGGATCCTGCCACTATGAATCACCCAAATCCCCAGAATTAGATCTGAAAAACAGTAGCATGAAAAAGCCTGAACACTGATTCACTCCATACTGGGAAAAAAGTCCAACTATAACATGAAGTTCCATATCAAGAAATAAGATGGAAAAATAAACAAACAAAAAAGAATCTGAACATAAAAGCTACTGTGAAGACAGGGAAGATTGAAACAAACTCAGAAGAATATAAAGTCATAACAACTATAAGCAATGCCTCAAAGAACAACAACAAAAAAAATGAATAGGACAAATATCTAACAAGTATTTCTAGAAAACAAATGCATTGTTGGTGGAGTTGTGAAATGATCCAACCATTCTAGAGAGCAATTTGGAACTATGCCCAAAGGGCTATAAAATTGTGCATATCCTTTGATCCAGCAGTGGTCTCTGCTGGGACTGTCTCCCAAATAATCATAAAAGAGGGAAAAGGACCCATATGTGCAAAAATGTTTGTAGCAGCCCTTTTTGTAATGATAAACTAGAAATTGAGTGGGTGCCCATTAATTGGGTAATGGTTAAGTTAAGGTATATGAATATTATGGAATATTATTGTTCTATAAAAAATGATGAGTAGGCTAATCTCAGAAATGCATGCAAAGATTTATATGAATTGATTCTAAGTGAAATAAGCAGAACCAAGACAACATTGTCTACAGTAACAACAAGATTATGTGATGATCAACTGTAATGGACTGGGCTCTTTTCAATAATGAAGCAGTTCCAAAACACTTTTGATGGACTCCAGAGAACTATGGAAACTAAATGTGGATCACAGCATAGTACCCTTTTGTTTTTTGTTTGTTTTTCTTTCTCATGTTTTTTTTCCCCCTTTTGATCTGATTTTTCTTGCTCAGCATAATGGATATGGAAATATGTTTAGAAGAACTACATGTTTGACCTTTATCAGATTGCTTGCTGTCTTGAGGAATAGAGACAGGGGGAGAGGGAGAAAAATTTAGAATATAAGGTTTGCAAAGGTGAATGTTGAAAACTATCTTTGCATGTATTTGGGAAAATACACACACATATATATATAATTCCTAGAAGATTTAACAAATGATTTTTGAAATCAAACATGAGAGGTAGAACAAAAATTAAATAAAGAAATAAAAGCAAAGAAAGAAAATTATGAAAAGATGATAATTGGTAAAAGAAGCATAAAAATACTTTAGAAAATAACAACTTTCAAAAAAAGAATTTGCTAACTGGAAAAAAGAGGTTTAAACATGATTGAAAATAATTCCTTAAAAGAGCAAAATTGGCCAAAATGGGATAAAGGTACAAAAGTTCATTGAAGAAAATAATTCCTTAAGAATTAGAATTAGGCAAATTGAAGCTAATGATTTCATGAGACATCTAGAAAGAATAAAAAAAAAAAATCAAAAGAATGAATAAACAGAAGGAAATGTGAAATAATCTGCTAGGAAAAACATCTGACCTAAAAAATAGGTTGAGGAGAGACAGTTTAAAGAGCCTTGGATTTCTTGAAAGACATGATCAAAGAACCTAGATATTATCTTTCAAGAAATTATCAAGGAAAGCTGCCCTAATAATCTCTAAACAGAGGGTAATGGTTGTCTTTTTTTTTTTTTTTTTTTTCTCAAAGAAATAACATCACTATGTCAGAATCAGATTACAGAATGCAACTATGGCTGATCTGACCAATAAGAACTCAGGCACAAATAGACCATAAAACCATTTGAAGTAAATTCTCTGAATTTACACATCTCATATTTCTTTTAATCTGCTGCAATTTTATTTTATTCATAGAGCACAACATTTTCTTTTATGTAGGCAACCCCTGCTGGATTGTCATTTACCAGCATCTACCACATCATGCCATCAATTGAAAAATTCTTCAGAGAGATCTTGAGAGTTTCCTTATATCACTTCTTCTGATGCCTTGCATGAGTTCTCTGTAAAATAGTCTTTTAGATAAACATACTTTGCCATTAAAACAATATGGCCAGACTGCTGAAGCTGCACTGCAGCTTGAGTTTGAATGCCTGGCAGTTTAGCTAGAGAAAGGACCTCAGTGTCTAGCACATTATTTTGCTAGATGATCTTCAGAATTTTCCTAGGAATAATTCAAATGGAAGTTATTCATTTTCCTGGCATTGCATTGGTTTACCAACTAGGTCTAAATGGCATACGAGGTCAGAAAAATGGCTTTGTAGATCCTCAGTCTAATACCTTATCTCTTCCACACTTCAGTCTCCCAAACCCTGAGCTAGTATTGGCAATGCATGTGTCAACCTCATCATCTGGATAATTGATCCAACAGAGATCAATTACGAATTACTGGTCAAGGGGCAGTGAATAGAGTACCAGCCCTGAAGTCAGGAGGACCTGAGTTCAAATGTGGCTTCAGACACTTAACACTTCCTAGCTGTGTGACTCTGGGCAAGTCATTTAACCCCAATTGCCTCAACAACAACAACAAAAAAAAGAATTATTGCACAACCTGAAACTCATACTCAGAAAAAGAGCATAAACATCATCTTTCAAGAAATTATCAAAGAACAAGAAGAGGGTAAGATAGAAATTGAAAGAATCCACCAATCACCCCCTAAAAGAGATCCAGAAAGTAAAAACTCCAAGAATATTACCAATTACATCCAAAGTTCCCAGGTTGAAGAGAAAAATGTTTGTAGAAGCTAGAAAGAAACCATTCTGGTACTATGGAGCCACAGTCAGGATCACACAAGATTTATATCTTCTAAATTAAAAGATTAGAGAACTATAAAATATGATAAGACAGAAGGCAGATGAGCTAGGATTATAACTAAGAATAACTTATCCAGCAAAACTGAGTATAATCCTTCAGGGAAAAAAAAAAAGTTATTTAATGAAATAGAGAATTTTCAAGCATTCCTACTGAAAAGACTAAAGTTGAATAAAAAACTTGATTTTAAAATACAAGAATAAAAAGATAACCAGGAAAGAAAAACTCACAAAAGATATAGTAAGGATAAACTTTACATTCCTACATAGATAAATACACACACACACACACACACACACACACACACACACAATGCCATACATTTCCAACTCTACTTCAAAAAGCACAACTCCTTTGGGATACCCACATTTTTAGAATGCCAAATGTATGCTTCCCCCAAAAAAATTTTATGGAGAACTCACACAGGGCAAGTATTCATAAGGTGGTCAAAAAAAGCAATACAAGGACATTCTCAAAATCTCTCCTTAATAACGTTAGAATAGATTATATGACATGGGAGACATTGGCATAGAACCATACAGCATGGCATGCCGACATCAGCGAAAGTGTGCTCTATGAACAAAGCAGAATCAAATTAGCCTAAAACAAATGTGAGATGAACAAAATTAGAGAAGCTACTCCAAATATCCATAGGAATTATTTTTCTCTGACCTGTGGCAGAGTATTTCTAGGCTCATATTGGGTTTGATCAGCCACAGTCAGACACCTTATAATTCAACTCTAACACAGTAATATCATTTTGATTCTCTTTGAGTAAGAACAACAACAATCTATTTTAATATATATTTAAATATACTTCATATATTTTTATAAGTGGAAACTTTTGTTTCTCATATTTATCTAATATTTAAGAAATGAGACTTAGAGAAACTTGCTCAAAATTCCTTCCACCCACCCACCCACCCAATTTCCTATTTTCTTCATTATTTTGGCTGCTTTAATTTTTTTTTGTAGCAATAATTCATGTAATTAAAATTAGCTATTTTACTTTCCATAATCTTCTCTATCTCTTATTTGGTAATAAACTCTTCCCTTATCCATAGATCTGACAGATATATTTTTTCCATATTCTCTTAATTTACTTATGATTACCCTTTGTGTCTAAATCATTTATCCATTTTTTGACCTTATCTCAAGAATGCAAAATGTTGGCCTATGCTTAGTTTTTGCCTAACTGCTTTCCACTTTTTCTAGCAATTTTTGTCAAATGGTGACAAAAGCTTGAATCTTTGGGTTTATCAAACACTTTATTACTATAATCACTTCCTATTGTATCTTGTGACTCCAGTCTATCTCACTGATCCACCATTCTATTTTTGAGCCAGCACCAGATTGTTTTGATGATTACTACCTTGCAATGTAGCTTCAAATTTGGACTGGCTATGCACCTTCCTTCATATTTTTTCATTAATTTTTTTTTTTTATATTCTTGACTTTTTATTCTTCCAAATGACTGCTAGTTTTAAAAAATGAATTCTTTTGGTAATGTGATTGGTTTGGAACTGAACAAATAAATTTACTTAGGTAAAATAGTCATTTTTATTATATTGGCTCAGCCTACCCATGAATAACAAATATTTCTCCAATAGTTAAACTCTATCTTCATTTGTGTGAAAAGTGTTTTTAATTTTGTTCATATGATTCCTGCATTTGTCTTAGAATCCCAAGTATTTTATATTGTCTACAGTTATTTTTAATTGAATTTCTTGTTGCTGGGTTTTGTAAGTAGCATATACAATGCTAATAATGTATTTTATATCTTGCAATTTTGCTGAAGTTGTTTATTATTTCAACTAGTTTTCTACTTGATTCTTTAAGCATACCATCATATCATCTGTAAAGTGACAGTTTTCTTTATTGCCTATTTTTTATTCCTTCAATTTCTTTTTATCTTATTGCTATCACTAACATTTCTAATACAATATTGAATAATCGTGATGGTAAGACATCACTGCTTCATTCTTGATGTTCAAATTTACCTCCATTACAAGTAATACTTGCTCTTGATTTTAGATAGATACTATTTATCATTTTAAGAAAAGTTCCATTGATTCCTATGCTTTCTATTGTTTTTAAGGAGATGTAATGCTTTAGGAAACTGAGCAAGGCAAAGATTAGAGACCAATTCAATAGTTTATTAAATGGAGATACTTGGACCAATGGATCCATGGTTGGTCCCAGGGCTGGATGAGACTATCATCCCGAGTATCAGGCCAGCAAGCTTTTTTATAGGATAACAAGAACAATGACAAAGTGGGGGAGGTACCCTGATGGGGATAACCTAATGGGGGGGAGGCCCTAGGATGACACAATGGAGGGAAGTTACAGATATTCTAATGACATCTAAAAATGGATAAACCTCTATCCTGTCAAAAATTAAGAAGGAATGTCTATAACCTAAAGATATAAAACCTTTATCTCATCAACCATTTAAGAGGGAATGATTATAGCCTGGGGCTTTGGGGCAGAGCATCTGAGGTAGACCTTTATCTCATCAAACATTAAGAGGGAAAGGTTATAACCTGAGGCAGAGTAAATAGGACAATTGGAGAAACTGGGTCACGACATTAAAAGGGAACTTTAATACAACAGAGAATGGCATTGTTTGTCCCAAAAAAGCACCTTTTTTTGGTATCAATTGATATAATCATGATTTTTGCTGTTGTTTTTGACATGGTTCATTTTGGTGAGTTTTTCTAATATTGAATAAACTCTGCATTTCCATTTGTCTGATATGACTTTTTAATGAGTTCTTCAGTGAATTTTTTTATTTATTTTATCATTTGGCCAAACGTTTTTCAAAGCTGTTATTTCAAGCCGTTGAATATTTTTTTCATGATTTTTTTTTGCATCACTCTCATTTCTTTTCCCAATTTTTCCTCTACCTCTTTTATTTAACTTTTAAAATTCTTTTTGAGCTCTTTTAGGAACTCTTTTTGGAGGCTGAGACAATTCATATATTTTTCTTTGAGGCTTTTGATATAGTAAATTTAATTGTTGCCTTTTTTTGAGTTTGTGTTTTGATTTTTTCTGTCACCACAGTATGAGCATTCTCTGCCAACGTTCTTTTTCTGCTGTTTGTTCATTTCCCAGCCTATTTCTTGACTTTTTATTCTGTTAAAATGATGCTCTTTTCCTTGGATAGAGGAGATACTGTCCCAAGCTTTAAATTTTTCTCACTATTACTCTAAGAGCTAGTTGTGGGAGTAAGTTTTCAGTTCTTCCAAGATGGCATGATCTAAGGAAAGGTGTGGTCATTGATCTCCTGGCTTGGACTCTGGTCTGTGATAAACCACAAGCATTCTTTTTTAACCTAAAACTGTGACTAGAGTGCTCAATAACCAGGGACTACAAGATCTGCTATGCTAGTACTCTTCCTTGTCCTGGGACCACAACAATTATATAGAGACAATGCATCAGAGTTCAGCATCTAGTGTCAGCAAAGGGATCCCTGTAATCTCCTTTTGACCAGCTATCTGACCCCCTTATCATCTGTGGGTTGAGAGTTCTGGAAACAGCCATTTCTGAAGCTGATTTCATCATCTCCACGTCAACTGCTGGTTTGCTAGGATCCAATCTATGCTGGAACAACCTGGATTAGCCCATTCCAGAATTCCTTTTGAGGCATTATTTAAAGTTGTGTGGAGGAGATTTTGGGAGAGTTAAGGCAAGTTCTGCCTGCTCTCCTCTATCTTGGCTCTGCTCCCTCCCTATTCACTTTTAAACTGAAAGTCTGCCAAGCATACTCTTTGCTTACATTTATCAAATAAAGGAATTATTATATTCATGTGACTAATTGGCATAGTTTATGAATAACAGTTGAAACTCAGGTTTGGGTTGTTCAGGCTGGAGCAGAAAGAAATTAATATATATAATTATATAATATATAATTAAATTGTTCTTAATGAAGTCATGGTTTCCTTGCACTGTGCAAATTAGTTGAGACAAATAATGTTGATATGATTTCATTTTCTGAAAGCAATGGGAATATGTAAGTACTTTTGCTGAAATAAACTGTCTGACCATGACCAGGATTGAACTGGTCTCCTCTAAAGTTAGTTTTCCATCAGTTGAATGCTGGCTTTCATATTATATGTTTGACAGACATGGTACTGATACCTAAACCAGGTAGGTTGAAAACAGAGAAAAAAAATTATAGACCAATCTCCCTAATGAATATTGATGCTAAAACCCTAAAAAAAGATATTAGCAAAAAGACTATAGAAAATCATCCCCAGGATAATATACCATCATCAAGTAGGATTTATACCAGGAATGCAGGGCTGATTCAATATTAGGAAAACTATCAGTATAATTGGCCATATTAATAATTAAATTAAAAAAAAACATATGATCATCTCATATTATATGTTTGTAGTTTTTGCTCTTTTTTGTTGTGTTTTTAATTTTTATGTTTGTTTTTTTTTAAGAATGTATTTTATGAATCTAATTAAAGTGTACAAAAGTTGTAACTCTAAAAGAATACACTTAACAGCTAGAAATATTGTGACTATCAACATAAGGAAATCAAAAATTTTAAGGATCACTCAAATCTACATTGAAATAAGATTAAATATATGAAAGTATAAATGAAAATATGATAAAAAAAATAAAGAATAATCCTGACTAATCCTTAAAAACTAATCAAAAACTTTAGAAAGCCCTAGCAGCTAGAGGAATTTCAATGAATCCTCTACATTTTAATATAGGAATGAAAGCTGGATGACGAGAAAAAAAAATAATGCTAACTATTGGTGTAAAGACAAAATGTTTGTTATAGTCAGAATAATATAATAACTGGAGTACAAAAGATTGAAGATTGAAAATTGACAATTTTTGGAAAACTGAAAAGATTAAACTCATTTTTTCATTAAAGCTATACCAAAACCATTGTTAAAATCCATTAGAAATAAATTGGCTAATCCCTACCCTCCAGGAATTTACATTCAGTAAGTTTTCCTAACCTTTTCCCCTACAGCTTTCCAATATTTGAAGGAACAATTTTTATTTTTTATTTTTTTTTGGTGTCATGAACTTCTAGTATCATAGATTATAACCCCTTATGGTTTTAACTGCAGTTGTCAACTTTTGATGAGTATTTCAAAAGACAAATACAGTCTGTTACTAAATCCATTCTCAAAGACTTAATCAGCTTACTAAGTCCTCCTAATAATGCATTGTTAACAAAGTCTTCAAAAAGTTACCTCCAATGTCACAAAGAGGCAAAAAAGTGGTATCTTAATGATTTTTTGGCCTTAAATATACAAAAGGAGGCTTATTTCCAACCATCTATTTATAATAAAAGCAATAATGTAATATAGGCTATGTTGGGGGTACAAAGGTGGTTAGCATAATGACCTTGTTTCCTTTTCTAATACTTAATACAGAATACAATTGTTAGAAATAATACTCTTGACACTGGACATTTCTAGTACAATAGGCATGAAGCTGTGGTTAGAGCCACAAATCTCTGAACATTGGCCAAAATAAACTCCAGGGCGAGTGGAGGTTAGAGTGGCTTGATTTAATCGTCCAGGGATAGCATCTGCTTTTAGCCCTAGAGAAGGTACTGCTCATACGTGGAGTACATCCTCTGATGAAATTAACACTCGAATTGGAAGTTCTATAGGAAGAACTACTCGATTGTCAACCTCTAGTAGTCGTAGTTGTCCGGGGGCTAAGTCTTGGGTTGGAACCATGTATGAGTCGAAGGATAAATCCTCGTAGTCAGTGTACTCGTAGCTTCAGTACCATTGATGCCCCATGGCCTTAACTGTAAGATAAGGGTTGAAAATTTCATCTGTTATATAAAGAATACGAAGGGAAGGAAGGGCGATTAGGACTAGGATAACTGCTGGTATAATTGTTCAAATAGTTTCGACTTCTTGGGCGTCTATAGTACTGGTATGTGTTAGTTTTGTTGTAAGCATTAGAATTAGCACATAAAGTACTAGGGAGCTAATTAAGAAGACGATTATGAGTGTGTGGTCATGAAAATATATGAGTTCTTCTATGATGGGGGATATTGAGGAAAATTTATTGAAGAAGAATCTTAAGAAATCATCTCATTGTTTCTGGCCAGAAACAAGCCCCATTCCTTTTCAGGAAGTAGGAGCAATGAGTACAGAGAATGGATTGGTTCATTTTAACCGGATTAGTCTTTCTGATACACCCACTACATGTTTCCCCTTAATGTATATAAAACATGTACCCTCTTATTATACATTCCATGTTCAAAAATGGCAGAAAACTCCTCCTCTGGGGTGTGTTGTTTAATATTCAATTAGACTATTAAGCATGTACAGTAGTGATTTGGATAAGTCCTATCATTGACCCCAACTAGTTTGAGTTGGATGGGCTATTATCTAAGTTTGTGGTTTTCTCAAAACCACAGGAGTCTTTCTGATTGACTGAACCCAACTATGCCTTCCTAGCCCTCTAATTCCTTGTTTACTCAAGGCTTTTATTGATCCCTTAATTGTTCTGTGAACCCTAACTTTCCTTAAGCTTTCATATTCTGAAAACCTCTTGGTCAGTGGTACCCACTATCCCACACTACCTCAAAGCTTGCAACATTGTGGAAACCCAACTTTTCAGCATTTCTCACATAATCATACAAAAAAGTATCAATTCTTAACAGTCAAACAATCAACAAATGAAAAGTTTGAAAATCACACCAATGGAACTGACTTGAGAAGGAACACTCACCTGAAACAAACAAAAAAAGAGATAACTATATTTGCAGCCCAAAAAATGTTGCCAAATTTCTCTAAGATCTCACAATCTAGATTATCTTGAATCAAAAAGTTTGGGTAGAGAATTTATCCAATTGTCCCCACAAAAGCAAAGGACTTGTATCCCGTATATTCCATATGTAACACTGGTTAGCAATGGCCAGTAACAAGGTGATGGCTGAAAAGGCAACAAAGATAACAAAACAGGATTTGATTGGCCCAGCCGCTCAAGCTGTGCTCTCCTTGATACAGCTTCCTGATGGTTCCTGGCTGTGTTGATTTGGCTTCCTGGTCACCTAGGGACATAAAAGTTTCCTCCTATTTGGAATCAGTGCCTTTCACATTTGATAGATTCCTAAAGACTATGTGAATCACCAACTCCTGCCCTGTAGCATCAGATACTGTTTAAATGGACAGGAGGGAGGCTGTGTCTATAGGTGCCACTATAAAATTGTTATCCTTGATATGCTAAGGCTAAACAAATTTTCTTTTGGAGACATCTATGAGTGGCTTATTTTATTCTAACATCAAAGCTGATGTTAAAACAATGACATCAAGACTGCCCTACAAAAAATCACAGAAACAGGGAGTTTAAAATATTGACATAGTCTTAGCCTGGGGGTCCTCTCTGGCTTTAGTCCCTTTAGTTCCTCCTTTTCCCATTCTCTTTTCCTCCTTCAAGATTTTAAAATAATGTCATAGTATGGCACAAAAATGCAGAAATGTAGGTGATACATAGCCTCTGCTTTGGTTAGCATAAGCCTTATTAGAGAAAAAATTTTCTAGTTATTGTATCTTAATAGATGTCCAGAAAACAATCCTATAGAGTTAAGTCCAGAAGTTGTTAGTTAATTTGTCAACAAAATAACCATTAAGGAAGTCACTGTCAACAAGCATCTGCTAAGCACTTTCTACATGACTAGCATAGTACTAAGCACTGGAGATACAAATAAAAGCAAAGCAGCCTCTACCCTCAGACATTGTACCCAGTAGACAATAGCAGAGAAAAATCCAGAAAGCACAATGCACTTGGCAGGTACCGAAAAACCTGGGAAGTAAGATGCCTAAAAGCAGTCAAGATGCCCAGCAGAGAGCAGTGTAATAACATCACCAGAAGAAATCATTAGCCCTACAGCACAAAAAGCGTGAGTTACCCATCTGTGTTTGTGCCCTCATAGTTTGCTTTGAGAAACATTCCCCAAATGTGCTCCGTGTTCCCACTGATGATGTGTGCATTTGTGAGCAAGTGGAAAGTGTCTATTGTTGCTTTTCCTCCTTCACTAGTCTGTTTGACTAGTAAATGTAAATACACTGGGAGGGAGTTTTTTGAATAGGTGCAGACCCACAGAGAATTTTAAACCTGAAGTAACTTTTCAGAGAGAAAGGACAGAGAAGCATATCCAAGCTGCTATAGATGTCTTAAAACCAATCAGTCTTATTTTCCACACTGACAAGTTTGTGCAGGGAAGTAAAGAAGAGGACAGAATATGGTGTCATAATGTCCAGGTAACTGCCCCAAATTGAATGGCACAAAAATGTAGAAAAATCAAGAGATGAAGATAATTCTAGAATACATGTAGTTCTTTTCTTCAATCTTTACAGACTGCATGAAAGATCATTATACTAGTCACTGGCTGAAGACTTTTAAATACTAGTCATCATATTCTCTGGCTGCTCTAAAGTATCTGGAAGTTGGCCAGTTAGTCAGACAAGAAGCAATTTTTAAGTGCTTATTATGTGCAAGACATTGTGCTAAACAATGGGATGCAGAGAGAGGCAAAACAAATAAAAAACAGCTATTACCTTGAGGGATATACATTCTAATAGAAGAGACAACACATAAATCATTAGATACATACTAATCACAACAATATGTACAAGCTGTAGCCTGGGAGTGCTTGATTTAAGGATTTAATAGAGAAGCATAATCACTCATATCCAATAGTACAAAAAAATCTATAGTCCAAAATGGAGGAAAAGTGTCCTCTCTTCAACTTCAGATGGTAAGGAAAACAAGGACAGGGAATGACTCATTTTTGTCTTTGTATACCTGTTTACTAGAACAGGTATTGGCACATAGTAAGCACTTCAAAAATGCTTATTTATTGACTAAATCAAGATCAGTGAAAAATGGAGTGACATGTTGCTACTAGATCATTCCCAATCCAAAAGAAATAGTACTCAAAGCTATAATTTCTTCATTTGTGACCAGTAAAGATTAGAATGCCAATTTGGGAGATGGGATTTCTAGGATTTCAGATAAAGCTCACTATGACCTAAAATTTTACAGACACACAGAAGAAGTCAGACCAATTAGTTAATGAATCAAAATACATTTATGCCAGGCTACATCAAGTATTGAATATACACATATACACACATGTGGCCAGAAATAGTTATTTACAACATGCTCATAATTAAGTAAATATAGGATATAAAAAAATAAATGCACAGTGATTAGAAAAGGTACTAACGTCTAGGGGAATCAGAAAAGGCTTCTTGTAGATGGTTGTACCTGAGCTGAATATTGAAAGGAATCAGGGGTTCCAAAAGAAAAAAAGAGAACATCCTAGGCATGGAGGACCTGAGCAATGGTATGGACTTGGAAAAAGGAATGTTACTACTTATGGGGAATAACAAATAAACCAATTTGATATAAAATGAAAGAAAGGGAGAAAAGTACAAAATCCCTGAAAATATAAGTCTACGTTGGTTAGGTTTTACCCACCAGCCTGAGAAATTTTCATGTTGACCATGTAATTGAAATTCTTGAGTAGAGGAGCAATAGAAGAATGATTTTTAGGAAGAATATTTTTGACAGTTAGTGGTTGATGGGTTAGAAAAAGGAGAGATAACCTTATAAACCTTAGTTATTTTTATTATTGAAGACCTATCCTCCTTGGACAAAATGCAATTTGAAAAATGTTCTTTAAGACATAACATCTCTAAACTTACCAAAGTTAAATGGACACTAACTGTCTGTTTTGGGAGAAACTTGGAAGAGAGCAGTTCCATTTAGGTTTTAAATGAACCTAATATAAAAAGGTTGAATTGGCTCAGAGGGGGTTACTCCATGGGCTATGTCCAGAGTCAAGTCCCTGATTCTTATTTACTATACATGTATGTTTACACACACACACTACCTTCCAAAGTCCTCTTTTGCGTGAAAAGGGGACTTGAAAATTGATGATTCATTCACTGGATGTACAAAAGAGAATGACCACACCTTCAGCTGTGAATCAATTTAGGGCTGTTTCTAGCTATATCCCCCCAAAAAAAGGTTTAGAAAGAGACACTTTGCATTGTCCCCTTGCCCTGCCTATTCCTGGCCTACAAGCAGTCAAAAGGATGTGACATCTAAAGCAGATGTCTTACCTAGGAGAGCCTTGTCTGCTTTTGGGCTATCTTTCTTGTACTTGTAATTTTTAGATCTTAGGTCAATGTGGCCTAAATACTGAGATGGATCTGTCCAGGTTGAGTAGAATCTCAATATTTCTCAAAATAGGTCACCTGCAAAACTGAAAAACATATATCCTTGTACAGTTTTCTAAGTATTTCCTTGAATATTTAACCAAATTATTAGTTTTTCCTTAAATGCCCCATTTTAGATTAAAGTCAATAATAATACACAATACTTTCAATTTTCAGTCATTTTATAAATAACTCCAGAGCTTCAACACTTCAAGTACATAAAATTTCATAGGTGTGAATACTACCTGAAAGGAACACAACCCCTCTAAAACTTTGCAAATCAGTTTTGAAACCTTCTGTCATCCAAAAGAAATCATCAGCCTATGACCAAGGTGAACTTAGTTTGTCTATTCAAATAGTAAATAAGTATTTAGTAAATGTTTATAACTGTGCTAAGTGTTGGAAATACAATTAGGAAGAATGATATTTCCTGCCCTCAAGAAGCTAACATTCAAATGGGAGAAGATAACATGTAACAGAAAGCTGAAAATGGAATAGAAGGGCTTGGGAATGGGGAGAAATAAAGATACCCTGCATGTAGGCATGGGTAGGCAAAGCCCAGAGTATAGTTCATAGAACAATGAGACATGGCTGGCTTGAGTATCTCTTTACAAACAGGTCCCAGGATGAATCATTCAGTGGGAAAGACAGAAGGGGTACATGGTACTTTCATGTATGAATTCAAGGGCTAGAGTGAACTTTAAACAGAACATCCATCACTAAGCCCACCAAACCAAGGAATACCTAACATAAAAATGATGCTTCAGAATAGGGCTATAATGAAATGAAATACTACAGAAAACAAATATGAAAACACTACATTCCATTATTCATTTTTAAAAGATTCATCCGTGTTCATATTCTTTGGCTTAAAAATATTTTAATTTCATGTCATAAATCAAATAATATTTTCAAAAGTCTCCCATTGGACAGCCACCTTACTTTAACATAAAGTAGCAAGTGCATTTTCAGACATTGTCTCCATAAAAATAATAAACATTCATAAATCCAAAGCTTTTAAAGACCTTTGCATTAACCATATGATCATCACAACAGATGCAGAAAAAGCATTTGATAAAATCCAACATCCATTCCTAATAAAAACACTTGAGAGGACAGGAACAAATGGACTTTTCCTTAAAATAGTCAGGAGCATCTATTTAAAATCACCACTAAGTATCATATGCAATGGGGAAAAACTGGAACCTTTCCCAGTAAGATCAGGAGTGAAACAAGATTGCCCACTATTACCATTATTATTCAATATTATATTAGAAACACTAGCCTCAGCAATAAGAGTAGAGAAAGAGATTAAAGGAATTAGAGTAGGTAATGAGGAAACCAAACTATCACTCTTTGCAGATGATATAATGGTATACTTAGAGAACCCCAGAGATTCTACTAAAAAGCTATTAGAAATAATTCACAACTTTAGCAAAGTTGCAGGATGCAAAATAAATCCCCATAAATCCTCAGCATTTTTATACATCACCAACAAAGTCTAACAGCAAGAGATACAAAGAGAAATTCCATTCAAAATAACTGTTGATAGCATAAAATATCTGGGATTCTATCTACCAAAGGAAAGTCAGGAATTATATGAGCAAAATTACAAAACACTTTCCACACAAATAAAGTCAGATTTAACTAATTGGGAAAATATTAAGTGCTCTTGGATAGGCCAAGTAAATATAATAAAGATGACAATACTCCCTAAACTAATCTATTTATTTAGTGCTATACCAATAAGACTCCCAAGAAAATATTTTAATAACCTAGAAAAAAATAATAACAAAATTCATGTGGAAGAACAAAAGGTTGAGAATCTAAAGGGAATTAATGAAAAAAAAATCAAATGAAGGTAGCCTAGCTCTACCTGACCTAAAGTTATATTGTAAAGCAGCACTCACCAAAACCCTTTGGTATTGGCTAAGAAATAGATTAGTTGATTAGTGGAATAGGTTAGGTTCATAAGAAAAAATAGTGAACTATAACAATCTAGTGTTTGACAAACCCAAAGATCCTAACTTTGGGGATAAGAATTCATTATTTAACAAAAACTGCTGGGAAAACTGGAAATTAGTATGGCGGAAATTAGACATGGACCCACACTTAAACACTGTATAGCAAGATAAGATTAAAATGGGTCCATAAATTAGGCATAAAGAATGAGATTATAAATAAATTAGAGGAACATAGGATAGTTTACCTCTTAGACTTGTGGAGGAGGAAGCAATTTGTGACCAAAGATGAACTAGAGATCATTATTGATCACAAAATAGAAAATTTTGATTACATCAAATTAAAAAGCCTTTGTACAAACAAAACTAATGCAAATAAGATTAGAAGGGAAGCAACAAACTGGGAAAACATTTTCACAGTTAAAGGTTCTGATAAAGGCCTCATTTCCAAAATATATAGAGAATTGACTCTAATTTATAAGAAACCAAGCCATTCTCCAATTGATAAATGGTCAAAGGATATGAACAGACAATTTTCAGATGATGAAATTGAAACTATTTCCACTCATATGAAAAAGTGTTCCAAATCACTACTGATCAAAGAAATGCAAACTAAGACAACTCTGAGATACCACTACACACCTGTCAAATTGGCTAAAATGACAGGAAAAAATAATGATGATTGTTGGAGGAGATGCGGGGAAAACTGGGACACTGATACATTGTTGGTGGAGTTGTGAACGAATCCAACCATTCTGGAGAGCAAGCTGGAATTATGCCCAAAAAGTTATCAAACTGTGCATACCCTTTGATCCAGCAGTGTTTCTACTGGGCTTATACCCCAAGGAGATACTAAAGAAGGGAAAGGGACCAGTATGTGCCAAAATGTTTGTGGTAGCCCTGTTTGTAGTGGCTAGAAACTGGAAAATGAATGGATGCCCATCAATTGGAGAATGGTTGGGTAAATTGTGGTATATGAATGTTATGGAATATTATTGTTCTGTAAGAAATGACCAGCAGGATGAATACAGAGAGGCTTGGAGAGAATTACATGAACTGATGCTGAGTGAAATGAGCAGAACCAGATCGTTATATACCTCAACAACAATACTCTATGAGGATGTATTCCGATGGAAGTGGATTTCTTTGACAAAGAGAAGATCTAACTCAGTTTCAATTGATCAAGGATGGACAGAAGCAGCTACACCCAAAGAAAGAACACTGGGCAATGAATGTAACCTGTTTGCATTTTTTTTTTCTTCCTGGTTTATTTTTACCTTCTGACTCCAATTCTTCCTATGCAACAAGAGAACTGTTTGGTTCTGCACACATATATTGTACCTAGGATATACTGTGACACATTTAACATATATAGGACTGCTTGCCATCTGGGGGAGGGGATGGAGGAAGGGAGGGAAAAAGTCAGAACAGAAGTGAGTGCAAGGGATAATGTTGTAAAAAATTACCCAGGCATGGGTTCTGTCAATAAAAAGTTATAATTATTAAAAAAAATAAATTAAAAAAATAAAAAATAAAGATCTTTGCATTTTCTACCATTCTGTAAAAACATGACTTAAATATGGAAAACAAAACCCAGAACATCACATGTAATTTTGGGGAGAGGCATTTTCTCCCCCACAACTTTATTCATTTTGAATATACATTGCTTTATGAATCATTCTGGGAGAGAAAAGTCAGAACAAAAGGGGAAAACCAAGGGAGAAAAAAAAACAAAACAGAAAAAAAAAGTAAACATAGCATGTGTTGATTTACATTCATTCTCCTTAGTCCTTTTTCTGTCCAAAGATTATTGGGATTGCTTTGAATCACTGAATTACTGAGAAGAACCAAGCCTTTCACAGTTGATCCACACATTCTTGCTGTTATTACGTACAATGTATTCCTGGTTTTGTTTTGCTCCAGCATCAATTCATGTAAATTTTTCTAAGCCTTTCTATAATCAGCTGCTTCATCATTTTTTAAAAAACAATAATATTCCATTACTTTCATATACCACAACTTATTCAGCCATTCCCCAATTAATGGGCATTCACTCCTTTTCCAATACTTTGTTAACACAAAAAGCTGCTACAAACATTTTTGCACTTGTGCATCTTTTTCCCTTTATGATTTCCTTGGGAAACAGACTTAGTAATGGCACTGGTATGCACATTTTTAAACCCTTTTGGGCATAATTCCAGATTGCTCTCCAGAATTATTAGATCAATTCACAATTCCACCAACAATGCATTAGTCATGCAGGGGTCCTCAAACTATGGCCCCACAGGCCAGCTGTGGCAGCTGAGGATGTTTATCCCCCTCACACAGGGTTATGAAGTTTCTTTATTTAAAGGCCCACAAAATAAAGTTTTTGTTTTTACTATAGTCCGGCCCTCCAACAGTCTGAGGGACAGTGAACTGGCCCCCTATTTAAAAAGTTTGAGGATCCCTGCTAGTGTTTCAATTTTCCCACATCCCCTCCACTATTTATCACAATCCTTTCCTGTCATCTTAGTCAATCTGTGAGGTATGAGTTGGTACCTCAGCGTGGTTTTAGTTTGCATTTCTCTAATAATAGTTATTCAGAGCATTTTTTCATATGATTTTAATGGTTTTAATTTCATCATCTGAAAACTCTGTTCATAATGTTTGACTATTTATCAACTGGGGAATGACTTGTATTCTTATAAATCTGACACAATTCTTTATATATTTTAGAAATGATACCTTTATCAGAAATACTAGTTATAATTTTTTTCCCCAGCTTTATACATCTCTTTTAAACTTGTTTGTATGGTTTAGTTTCTGCAAAAACATTTTAATTTAACTTAATTAAATTAAAGTTGTCTATTTTGCCTTTCATAATGTTCTCCAGTTCTTCTTTGGTCATAAATGCCTCCCTTCTCCAAAGATCTAATAGGTAAATTATCTCTTGCTCTCCTAATTTACTTATGGAATTATCCTGTATGCTCATATACCCATTTTGACCTTATTTTGGTATGAGGTGTAAGATATAGGTCTATGCTGATTTTCTGACATATTAAAAAATATCCAAGCATTTATTGTCCATCACATGTAATTTATAAAAGGATGTAAATGAAAACTAAAACAAAGCTGAATGCCAAGAAATTATAACGACAAAAACTGATCACAGATCACAGACAAGGAAATTCTTTTGGTTAAAAAAAGTAGGAGACTATAGGTTTTGACTTGAGTACTAAGAAAAGGTTCATGGTAAAGCCCCTACCCACTGATTACTACTTTTCTTCTTTTCACAGTGTCCAATGTTTAAAAAAAAAAAAAAAAAAAAGTTTAAAAAGAACAGATAAAAAAGTAAAGCAAACACTACTCAAATGTAACACAGAATGTCCACTGAATTTCATCCCAGGGTCAGAGTCTACCAAAGTGGGACAACCTCTCTAGGCCATATTTTTTATCCTTTTACCTACTTCCCTATCTCTCTGCCTTTGCTGTGGCTCAGCTACCATCTTGAAGATAAGAGCTAACATGGAAAGTATTTTTCTAATATACAGACACTTCATATTTTCCATGCAAGGATGAGAATAAATAGTGCAGTTAGCTCATGTCTAATTTAAAAAGTACTATAGAAGCTTAAAAACTACACCTAGACACAGCTGCAAACAAAACAGCAGAATATTTTAGCTCTAGGCTCTAGATGTATCATTTCCCAGTATCTGGAACTTCACTGACCTTGAAACCCCAACACTGAAATTCTCTGTTATAAATCTAATGCCGACACTGCTAGGTAATAGGAACAATCCTGAAAGTTACTAGATTCCTTCAATTACCTTTCTATTTTACCTTTTATGATTCATATGCAGGGATACGTATTTTAAATGACAACAACCCTGCAAATGTGTCAATCAAATCTAATCTAAGATAACTATTGTCTCTATCAATTCCACTGACTTAGTCCCTTGTAAGAATCCTTTGTTTCAAGTTCAGAATTCTGGCCCATAACAGCAAGTGCCATAATCATTTAAACTATTATTATTAAAATAATATTACCTATTCAAATAAGATATGTGTAAAGCGCTTAGCTTAGATTCCAATTCTGTTGGAATCCTTAGAAAGTATTGAGTCATTAGAATTGATAGAGACAATAATCTAATTTAGCATGGTTCAGTATGATTGATCTGATACTACAAGGAGATGTTATGGGCCAGAACTTGAAACAAGGTACTAAGTGGAAGTGATGGAAGCAATGCTTGTGTGCTTGGGTTTCCACCTTTAAGAATTTACACATTAGAGCTCACACATTGGAGTTCACAAATACAGGAGATACACAAAGTAAACTTTATAACTTTGCGAATTCACACCTCCCATAATCCCACTCTCTGAGGAGGAGTCAACCGTTTACACTGAGCATAAAGAGCTTCAGTCAGTCAGTCAGTGAGTCAGTTCAGGAGAAGCCATGAGTTGGAGCTGAGCTAAAGCCAGAAGTCACTTTGTAAGATTGACAGTGAGAATTCAGTTTGAGAGATTGAGAAGCTAATCTGCAGTAGGGCAGAACCAAGATTCAGAGAGAGGTTGAAGCTAGCAACAAGAGCACTCAGAACCAAAGAAAGCTAACTGGGCTATTTTGGAAGAAACAATAAAGAACTACTTTAATACCTGGCTGCATTTGAAGTGATTATTACTTTGAACTGAAACTAAGACTGCCTTCCGAAAACCTCCCCAAGAAACTTGTTCTCTCACAGAGAACCATCATATTATACAAAAGAAGAGAACCCACACAATTCCTTCATGAAATCTTTTCTTCTAATAAAGGTGATCTGTTTCTCCTCAAATTTTCTTTGAATAGTTCCTCAACAAATCTCCTTGGCAAACTTATTTTAGTATACGCCATTAGAATTGAGATTTTTAATCTTTTTTTTTTTTTAATCCCATGGACAGCTTTGGTAGAGTAGTTAAACCTATAGACCTTTTCTTGGATTTTTAAAAAAATAATTGAGGGAAATGCTAACTTTCAGATAGAAATTAATGGAAACAATCATTTAACTTTTTCCTCAAGTTCATCTACCCTCTAAAAATTTTATAGTCATCTGCTGATTAATAATCTTTGCAAAGGATGTGACTTCTTTGAGTATAGAGAGCCTGGACTCTAGAGAAGTATACTTAAAACAAGGTATTAACTCAGTGGAATTGATGAAATAATGGTTCTCTAGTATATGTGTATATATATATATATATATATATATATATATATATATATATATATACTTAGTACTTTAGTATGGTGATATAATGCTTCCCTAGTTCACACATAATCAGTATGCTCTAATGATGTAATTACAATAAGATATATAAGGGCCAACAAGGACTGGAAGAGACATTCTATCTTTGATCAACCTTGTGGTGATTTGCATACCTCCTATACTAAGATCAAGACTGGGCCAAAATAAAGAATCTAGACTCTATTCTTGATCATTCTGATGGTGTCTATCCTGCTGAGACCAAGGCCCATCCAAAGGATCTTCAGAGCCCGAACATTACATTTGAGGGCAAAGACAATACTCTTTTTTCATTTTTGTACCCCTATAGGATGCTATAGGCCCTTAAAAGCTTGTTGAATTCAAATTTTCCAATTAAAGAATTCATACAAATTCATGATTTAGCTTTATAAAGTCCTTGTCTCACAACTATCCTATAAAACACATAAACTGTACCTTAGCTAAGATCCTGGAGAAGTCATTTAATCTTTCTTAGACCAGTTTCCACAGATGTAAAAGGAGAATCAACCTGCCTAAGAGCTGGTGTACAACTCAAACAAGAATGTGTTCAAAATACTTTGTAAAACCTTAATGCACTATAAAAATGATTTATGACTATTACTATTTATGTCAAAAATGCATTTCAATTTAATTCAAAAAGCACTTAATAATAACTTACTTTGAGCCCTGGGTCAATCTTAGACTTGGAGGTCCAAAGGAAAAGTTACTGCCCACAATGAGCTTACATTCTACAGGAGTATATAGCAGAGCTGCCAAGTAAATATAATGAATGGTCAATCCCCACCCACAAGTGCTCAGCCCAATTGTCCTTGCAAAACTACATTCTCTTTAACAATAAGTGTTCTTGAGACACTGAGAGCTGCAGAAAGTCCAGGGTTGGAAAGCACAGCAACCCAAGAATTATATGAACACAATTACAAAACATTTCTCACACAAAGTCAGATCTAAACAACTGGAAAAATATCAATTGTTTATAGCTGGACTGAGCTAATATAAAAAAAATGACAATTCTGTCTAAAGTAGTCTACTTGTTCAGTGATTCAGTGAATCAAACCACGAAAACATTATTTTATAGAACTAGAAAAAATAACAAAATTCATCTGGAAGAACAAAAGGTCAAGAATATCAAGGAAATTAATGAAAAAAAAAATACAAAGGATGTAATGTTAGCAATACCAAAACTAAAACTATATGATAAAGCAGCAGTCATCAAAACTATTTGGTACTGGCTAAGTACCAAATAGAGTGGTAGATCAATGGAATAGATTAGATACACATAACACAATAATTAAGGCCCATGGCAATCTAATATTTGATAACCCCCCAAACTCTAGCTTGTGGAATAAGAACTCACTATATGACAAAAATTGCTGGGAAAACTGGAAAATAATATGTCAAAAACTTAGCTTAGACCTACATTTCACATGTACCTCTCAAACAAGATCAAAATGGATGCATATAAAGGAGGATACTACAAACAAATCAGGAAAACAAGGGATAATTTACTTATCAGACCTTTGGAGATGAGAGAAAAAAAAAGAATTAGAAAACATCATGAAAGGCAAAACACACAACTTTGATTAAATTAAAAAGGTTTTGCACAAACAAAATCAACAGAAACAAGATTAAAAGCGAAGTACAAAGCTGGAAAAAAAATCTTTACAGCCAGTATTTCTGATATAGGTCTCACTTCTAAAGTATATAAAGAGCTGTGTTAAATTTATAAGAATACAAGTCATTCCCCAATTGACAAATACCGAAGGGATATGAACAATTTTCAGATGATGAAATTAAAGCCATCTATAGTCATATGAAAAAATGCTCTAAATCTCTATTGCTTAGAGAAATTTAATTAAAACTACCACCTCATACTTCTGGGATTGACTAAAATGGCAGGAAAAGATAATAATAAATGTTGGAGGGAATGTGGGAAAACTGGGATACTAATACATCGTTGGTGGTGTTGTGAAATGATCCAACCATTCTGGAGAGCAATTTGGAGTTATGCCTAAAGGGCTATAAAACTGTGCATATCCTTTGACCCAGCAGAGCCACTACTGGATCTGTTTCCCAAGGAAATCATTAAGAAAAGGAAAAGGACCTATATGTGCAAAAAATACGCATTAGCTCTTTTTGTGGTAGCAAAGAATTGGAAAATGAGTAGATGCCCATCAATTGGGGAATGGCTGAACAAGTTGGGGTATTTGAAGGTAATGGAATATTATTGTTCTTTTAAAAACGATGGACAACTGATTCTAGAAAGGCCTGGGAAAATTGACATAAACTGATACTAGGCAAAACAAGCAGAACCAGGAATACGCTATACACAATAACAGGAAGAATGTGAGACGATCAGTTAGAAAGGCTTGTTTCTCAGTGATTCAGTGATAGAAAACAATCCCAATAGACTTTGTACAGAAAATACCATCTGCATCCAGAAAAAGAACTAAGGAGACTGAATGTAAATCAACACATGCAATGTCCATTTTTTTTTAAATCTCTCCCATGGTTTTTCCCTTTTGCTGTGATTTTTTTCTCCCAAAGTGATTTATAAAGCAATGGGTATAAAAAATAAATAAACATTACAATTAAAAAAAAAAAAAAAAAAAACAAAAACGCTTCCTCCATCACCCATCCCAGGGACACAGACACTTTCTACCCGTGATGCAGTTCACAGAAAGCATCTTCAAAGAGGACCAGGGATGTCAGTAGAAGCAGCTCAGCTCCTGGGAAAAGCTCGAGAATGAAGGTATCCAAGAGAAGCGGGAAGAAAAGGGGATGAAAAAAAAATCTACCAGGCTCCAACGGGAGCCAGTCTGAGGTTCAGGGCGTACTACTTTTTTAAATCCAGTATGATTGAAACTGCCGGCCGCTAGGCGCCTGCGCAGTAAGCGTGCCGTCGCTCTCTCCCCTCCAGAGACAGAAGCCCCGCCCCGTAACGCCTCACTCTTCCCTTGCCCAGCCCAGCTGCGCAAGCGCAGTCGGGGATCCGTCTGTTTGTCCGCTTCACAACGCTATCAATAAAGTTTGGCCAGGAGTTACTCCCTTTTTCCCGGCAAGATGGCGGAGTACGATCTGACTACTCGCATCGCGCACTTTTTGGACCGCCATCTGGTCTTCCCACTGCTCGAATTTCTCTCAGTCAAAGAGGTGAGCGATCTCCCAGGGCTCCGAGGAAGCTCCAGGAGTCCACGCGGTCTTTGCGCTGCCTGCTTGGCTGCGGGAGGGGGCCTCGGGCCTGCTACACGTGTGAGGCGGCCTGGGCCGGCGGGCTCTCCTTCCGCCGGGCCCTCCTTCCGCCGGGCCTGGCTTGTGCTTTCAACCCCAGGGATGCGCGGAGGCTGTGGAGCCGGTGGGGAGAAGACTCGGGTGTTCTCGAGGCCGCTTGGGCCTAAGGCGCCTCCGCGGCCGAACTGGGCTGTTGTCGAGCTCCTGGCCGCGCTCTCAGGTTCTAGAGCCGGAAAGGAGGCGTCAGAATAGCTTCTAAGTCTCAGGAAGGCTCCCATCTTCCTCTTAACTCCCCCAGCTTTCTCTGTAGCCTTAACGTTGCCCTTGCTCCTTGATCAAAATTTCGGTGTCTTTTTCTCTTATGGATGATTACGCACCTTAGAATTTTTGTGTCCTCCTGTCAGTTATAAGATTTATCTCTAATCTGTTCTTGCGTTCGCCACTTTTTCCTCCTCTTTCCTACCTCCTCTTCCTGCCCTCCTATCGCTTTTCTTTAGAATGCTTGGAAATTTTTTTTTGTTTTCAAGTTGTTAGCCCAGCTTTCTTTGTAGAGAATTGTAAAATGGTGCAGTGTGTATTAGTTTTGATGAAATTTGTGTACTTGTTCTATTTGTTTTCTCTGTGGGTGCCATAGGGTTGTTTAATCACTTCCCATATATATATACATATATACATATATGTGTGTGTGTATATATATATGCACATATATATTTATGTGTGTATTTATACATATATATGTATGTGTGTATTTGTACATATATGTGTAAATATACATGTGTGCACATACATATATGTGTGTAGATATATATGTATGTGTGTGTACATATAGGTGTGCATATATACATATATGTATGTTTATGTATACATACATGTGTGTAGATATATATGTGTATATGTACATATATGTGTGTATGCATGTGTATATACATACATGTGTGTAGATATATACATATAATCTGTATATATGTATGTGTATATGTACATATATGTGTGTATATACATATATGTGTGTAGATATATACATATATGTATGTGTGTATATACATATGTATGTGTATATGTACATATAGGTGTGTCTATACATATAGGTATGCATATATACATATATGCATGTGTATGTATACATATATGTGTGTAGATATATGTATATATGCATGTATGTGTGCAGATATATACATATATGCATTGTATACATGTATGTGTATACATGTATGTGTGTAGATATATACATGCATGTGTATATATACATATATGTATGTGTGTATATATATACATACTGTGTGTATATATATATGTATATATGCACATGCGTGTATATATGTGTATATATAATATACATGTGTATGTATATATGTGTGTATACATATACATATGTATACACACATATATGTATGTGTATATATACATATATCTACACACATATATGTATACATACACATGCATATATGTATATATGCATACCTATATGTATAGACACACCTATATGTACATATACACATACATATGTATATATATATATATATATATATATATATATGTAGAGATATTGCATTCTCATGCACTTGCTGTTCCGTGTGCTTAAGAAAGAATTATTAAAAGGAAAAAAAATATTATTTTGTTACATGCTATTTGGTATGTGATGTATATTGTCTGCTTAGTTAAGGTAGTAAACTGTGGAATTAGATTCCCTGAAAAGTTTTGTTTTTTTTTCCTGTTGTTTTAAAGTTATCTGTATATTAATTTGGTAACAATAGACTGATTTTACAGAACCTGTTTTGATGCTTATGTGCTTTTTATTAAAAAAAACAAACACCAAATGTAGTGTTTCAGTCATTTTTGGCCTGTATGTTTGTTAACGTGCTTTTAAATTTCTATCCCTAAGTAAAGACAGAATATTGTTTTAACCAATAAATCTTTTCTCCTTAGCCCCAGAGCTACACAAATTTTGAACCTTGATTTTTTTTTTTTTTCCTTTGTGTTACTTGGATTTGGTATAATCATTTCCTTTCTCTAATAACTGGTAGATATCTGAATGATCTTATCTTCTCTGATAATAATGCTTATGTTGCGTTTCACAGGGCAATCAGAAAAACTGAAGCGCTATTTAATGTGAGGTAAAGAAATCTGTGGTTAGAATAGCCGAGCTAGGAATCCTGAAGGCCTAGGTTTAAATCCCATCTCTGACTTAACTTTGTGAAGATGGGCAAATAATTTCTAATATGTCTCTGGCAATCTTAGAAATTTGTAATATTTGAGCTAGTCAATGAAGTTTTTTTTCTTTTAAGTGCTATATGCTAGACTCCAGTGCTAAAGATAAAGAAAAAGACAGCCCCTGTTCTCAAGGAGCTCAAAGTTTAATGAAGGGAAACAACCTGCAAACAATTATGTACAAATTCATTCCCAGCATAAATTGCAATTAATCACATGAGAGAAGACACTAGAATTAAAGGGGATTGGGAAAGACTTTCTGTAGAAGGTAGAATTTTAACTGAAACTTAAAGCAGAAATCAGAAATGAGGAGGGAAGATACATTCCAGGTTGTCTGAGAGACAACCATTGAAAAAAAGTTGGACTTGTTACAGTGTCTTGTTTGAGAAATAGTAAAGGAGTCCAATGTAGCTCAAAGTTTAATGAAGGGAAACAACCTGCAAACAATTATGTATAAATTAATTCCCAGCATAAATTGCAAGTAATCATCTGAGAGAAGACACTAGAATTAAAGCAGATTGGGAAAGACTTTCTGTAGAACGTAGAATTTTAACTGAAACTTGAAGCAGAAATCAGAAATGAGGAGGGAAGGATACCATTCCAGGCATGAGAGACAACCATTGAAAAAAAGTTGGACTTGTTAAAGTGTCTTGTTTGAGAAATAGCAAAGGAGTCCAGTGTACTACATAATAGAGTATGTGAGGGGGGGGGGTAGGTTTGTGAGTTATGAGACTAGAAAGGGGGAGTGGGAGATAAGGAAGAGCTTTGAATGCCAAACTTAAGATTTTTATATTTAACCCTAAAGATGATAGAAAGCTATGGAGTTTATTAAAAAGGTCACTTTGATTACTGAGTGGAATTACATGGAAGTGATTCTAGGTTTCACCATACTGCCAAAGAATCTGTAAGGGGAAAAATAGAAACTATAGTTATTTCATTCAGATTGATGGAGTAACATTGTTGAAATGTCTTAATCATCTGGTAGTCTAATAGTGAAAAGTAAGAAAAAAACAATAGTTACATAAAGTAGATGGTCTTGTCTATTATTTAACTATTATTGGTTGACACTGCAGTCTTGTCTAAAAGGACTTCTTTCATAATTATAAAAAGTAATTAGTCACCTTCCCTTGCCTCCCATTCTTGAACAGAAATATCTTTTTCAGATAAGTTTTGTCAGCTGTGTAGGAAATATTTTCCCAGAAAATTTAGCTCCTTTTTCTCCCTTGAATGATCTCCCCTACTTTGACTACCATTACTTTTTCTGTAAAAAATGTTACTTATCTAACCTAAGTTGTAACAAAAGTGCTGTTCATTGATCATGTAATTTAAGTGAGTCTTAAAATTTATAAAAATCAGTATCTTGGGAAGTTGAACCTGCTATCACCAATTTCCTTGGCAACCATTTCTCTGCTTTAGGTTTAGTTTGACTTTTGACCTGACGTCATTAAACTCCTGACAGCGGCTTATCTTCCAAGAAGTCCTATTCCTCTTAGTTGAGGGAATTCTCTGACAGGCCCAAGAGATTAAAAAAAGGTTACGAATCCTTGTTCTTTGTGTAACATGTATAAAAATTAATTTTGATACGTAGCAGTGGCAAGGAGATATTCTGAGGAAAATACTAAAAAAATTTAGTATTCCAAGAAAAAGTGGATGGTTTCATGGCACATTACACACATCTTAACTAGAAGTTTTATCCCAAGAAAGTTTAAATGAATTGCCCGAGGTCAAATATCTAATAAATATTGTAGCAGTATTCTGTTCACTGTGCTGCTAAGGGTAATAAATAGTGCCTTCAAGTTGGCAATAATGTAATCAGAAAAGTAAGGTAAAGAAGAAAGAATACAACATTTAGATAGCACATAAGCAGAAGGAGGTGGGAGAACTATTATTAGCCATTAATATTCAAGGAGTAGCCAACCTGAATAGTTACTTGAACCACTGAGTGTGGAAGGGAGTAATATGTAAGAAGACTAAAAAGACTCCAGATCATAAAGAACTTCAAATGCATTATTTCAGCTAAAGTGACCTCTGTCTTCCTCATACCTGACACTACTTCCTATCATCATGTCTGCACAAGTAATCTTACATATTTGAAATATACTCCCTCCTAACTTGTTTCTGAAAGATCTCCTATCCCAATGTAAAACAGTAAACATTTACTAAATAACTTAATGTGTGCTGTGTACTGTGCTAAGCAGTGGGGAAGAACATTTTCTTTAAAAAAAAAAAAAATACCTGGCCTTTAAGGAATTGATTTTCTAAAGGTGGAAATAATATACAAACAATTATATACATACAAAATATATAGAGTGTGTAGGTTGGTAATCTCAGAGAGATGGCTAGGGTAAGACTGGACAGAATGTTCCTGAAGAAGGTGGAATTTGACCTGATTCTTGGGAACCCAATATATAAAAAGATCATTCCAAGCTCGAGGGACAACCAGTGAAAAGGTATGAAATAGCTTGTGGGAGAAACACAAAGAAGGCCAGTGTAGTCTACTGGATTCATAGAGTAATTAATATAAAGTGAGAATAAAGTATATATGAGCAGATTGGAGAAAAAAGGACCAGGCTATGAAGGGCTTTAAATGCCAAATAGCAACTTTTGGGTTTTATTGAATGGGATAGGAGAGGTTACAAAGTAAATGTACATTTTAGCAAAGTCTCTTTGGCACCTGTGAAGAGGCTGGATTGTTAAAGGGAGAGACTTGAGGTCTTTAAACCAATCAGTAGACTATTATGATAATCCAGGCTTGAGTTAATGAGAACTTCCACCTGGATGGTGACTTTATGAATACAAGGGGGACGGGAACAAGAGATAGGAAGGTATCAATGACAAGATTGGATTTTTAGGGTAAGTGAATGTTAAGGAAGACATTAACATTGGATGACTAGGAGATTAGTGGTGCCTGGCAGAAAGGGAGAGGTTTTGAAGGGACACAGCAGATATTTAGCCAATAATCTCAATTAACATTTATTAAGTTCAAATTATCCAAATGGCACTTTCTGATGGCAAGAAAGGAGTTTGGATATATAGATCTGGGAATTAGTTGCTTAGAGTTGATATTTTTGAAGCCTTGGACACTGTTTAGTTATAGTATGAAGGTAAGAGAGAAATAGGTGCAGGACAAAGCCTTGTGAAATATGAAATGACTAAGGAAACAAAAGTTTAGGCTTCCATGTATATCAATTTATTAAGTGATGCATGTCAAATACATAACAAATCAGGGCCAGTGAGAAAAATGGCATTGTTTTACCTATTTTTATAAATCTTTTTAATGTCTGACATAATAGAAAACAAGTAGATTCTCCTATCAGTTGCACTTTAGATTCTCCAATCTGTTATTTGATTGAAGTAGTTGAAAAATATCTGACTTCACATAGACATATTTGAAAAGGGGAGGATTATAACTAAACAAGTTTTTATGATTTTTTTTCAACCTCTAGATTTTTCTGAAAGGAACCTCCAGAGTTTTTCAAATCACATGTTGAGAACTTTTTACTTCTGCTTTTTGGAGTCGTTAGGTCCTTTTAAGGGTCATTCCATGTATTGTATCTTATAAAAAACCTTTCCTGATTTTCATCTCTTCTTCCTCCCAATTATATTCTATATATGTTGTATTTATTTACATTTTTGTTTTTCCTAACTAGTTTGCAAAGTCCTTAAGAGCATAAAACCTATTTTGCATAGGATATAATAGTAAGTGCTTCTGTGAATACTTCATATTCATTGTTGGTCCATTAAATTCATGTACCACAAAGTTTTTAAACATAGATAGTAATTGATGGAAATTTACTTTGCTTCCCCTTCTTTGCTATTAATAAAAGTTCTCTGCAAATATTTTAGGATATATGGATTCTTTTTTTGAGCTCACTGAGATATTCCTAGTGAAACTTGTGAGTCAAAGAGTATGGACTTTTTATTTACTGTTCTATTTATCTTATGTTTTACTCTACCTTGGCTCACACTCTGTAATCTAGCTGTACTGATCTACTAAAACTTATTTCAACCTGACATTTTAACTCCAAACTTTCATCCTTTCCACTAACTGACCCCATGCCTGGAATTATGCTTTTTCACTTTCTGGTTTTTTTTTTTGTTGTTGTTGTTGTTGTTGTTGTTTTTTTCCACCTTGGTTTTACTGGCCTTCAGGAATCAACTTGAGTTCTAAAGTGCTGTGGTCAGGAAGACCCGAGTTTAAATTTGACATCAAACACTACCTCTGTGTCTCTAGACAATATACTTAACTTTGTGTACTTTAATTTCCTCAGTAAAATGGAGATAACTGCACACTCCCTGGGTGACTGTAAAGATCTAATGAGATAATATTTATATATTGCTTAGCACAATGCCTGCTGATAGTCTGTATAGAAATTCTTTTTGCCCTCCTTCCTCCATTCCCTTCTTTCCTTCTTCTCTTGGAAACTGGGAGAAGGTTCTGCTCCTCCCGGAACCCATCTTTAGGGAAGCCTGCTCAGTCTAGCCTTCTCTTCATTTCTCAATAGTTTGGTACTCTAGATTTCTCTTTACATGTCCCCATGCTGGGTACTTTCTCTTCTCTACCCTAACCTCCTCTTAGCTTTTTTTTTTTTATGTTTTATCCCATTGTAATGTAAACTTATTGGGGAATATCATTCCTTGTATTCCCCGCTCTTAGCACAGCATCTGGCACATAATTAGTAATTGATTGATTGACAGAAGACTTGAGTAGAGGCTTTGGCATAGTGATTTGAGATAGAGGTTGGAACCAATAAAAGACTGAGAAAGACCAGATTAGATGTCCACTCAAGGAGATATCATGGAAACCTAGAGAGAGAAGAATATCCAAGTGGAAGGGGTTGTGAACAATGCAGAAAAATGAGGATGAGGATCGAGAAAAGATGATCACATTTAGCAATTATGAGATAGCTATCTTTTCAGAGAGCAGCTTCAATTGATTGAGATTTGGAAGCCAAACTGCAATGAATTAGGAAAGTAATTAAGAGGAAAGTGGACTCTGGTGTCAATGTGTATCTAGGTTTTTCTTCTTTTTTCCTCATTTGTCTTTCAACTCAACATTAGCAACTTTGTTCTGTTATTCAAGCTGAAAGCAATTCTGCATAGTAGGAAAAAAGCAAAAGAATAGGAGTTGAGTTATCATCCTCTCTTTGAAACTAATTACATACCAGACCTAGTGATTAATCTTAATGTAAATGGATGGTATCTTGGAGGAACAGCGCTTGGGGAGTATACCAGACGTACTTATGCATTTAAAAATTCTTTTTAGTTAACGTGACTTTTGTTTTGTCTACTTTATTTACATCTCAGTTTATTTTTTGAACATTCTTTTCAATTTAACAAATCTTTTCCTCTTCATTTGTACTATTACATAAAGAAAAAAATTAAGTCTTTGTAACAAATATGCCTATTAAGCAAAAAAAAAAATACCCACTTGACTGTCTTAAAAAATATCTCATTTGAAATGATGGGTCCTTTACAGTTTCTAGTTCTGATCATTTCTCTTTTCATCAGTTCACAAAAGTCTTCCCAGATTTTTCTGAAACCACATCTTCATTATTTTTATATATCATAATTTTTTCATCCATTCCTTCCACCTCAAGAGATGGGCACCCATTTGTTTCCTGTTCTTTGCCACTACAAAAAAGTGTGTGTGTGTGTATACACACTATGCATACATATACACACACTTGTAAAGTCTTTTTCTTCTGTATTTGATCCCTGTGGGAGTAATGAATGTATGAAGAGTTTATTAGCTCTTTGGGCACAGTACCAAATTGCTTTCTGCAATGGCAGTACTAGTGTGTGCTTGTTTGTCATTTTCTTCTTTTGTCAACTTCATCAGTATAATGTTAAATTTGTTCTTCAAGAATTGCTTTAATTACACATCTCTTTTAGTACTTTAGAGCATTTTTTTCCCATGTGTCTGAGTCACCAAAATAACATGGCAACATGATGACTTGAAATGATAAAACAGTCTTGGACTATTAAAAATTATAGTGAGCATAACAAAGTAAATGATAGTCTTATTTGATTTTAGTTAGTTAATTTCTGGAGCATTATGTTTAGTTGTTCTTGCCACATTTTAAGGCAAGTAGAGTAGATTCCCAAAGCAGAGTACAGGGTGATCACCTGAAGTGCATGAAGATTTTTGCATCATCATATTAGTCCACCACCTCCACTAAACAGAGGGGAGTGTTTCATCATTGATACTCTGGAACTAAAAACAGACCAGTTGTTGCAAATAATCTAAATCCTGTTAAAACTGTTAAAAATTAAATCATTTTTAGTAATGAATTAATAAAAAAAAATTTTTAAACTTCTCAGAATATTTTTTTTAACTCTTCCTTGCAGATATATAATGAAAAGGAATTACTTCAAGGAAAATTGGACCTTCTTAGTGACACAAACATGGTGGACTTTGCAATGGATGTCTATAAAAATCTTTATTCTGATGATATTCCTCATGGTAAGTAACCTGGTAATAAATTAAGACCAGAACTTTGGGAATCTGACCATATGTTGTAAAATTTTTCAGCTATAAGAACTTCTTTGCTAGATAGCTCAATTATTTGTAGATTGACATAAAATTATAAGCACAGAAATTGTTATAAAAGATCATAAAATTCTTTTCTTTCTTAACAGTCCCATTTATTTGTATTTTCAATTCTGTACATGTCTATACTGATAACCTGATTTGTTCTAAAGGTATATCTTTTTTATTTTGAAAAGCATCTAATACTTATGAAAGAAACAATAAAGAAGTAGTTCTATCAGTTGATAAATGATCTTTGGATTAAAATTTTTTTTTTATTATAATAACTTTTTATTGACAGGACCCATGCCGGGATAATTTTTTACAACATTATCCCTTACACTCACTTCTGTTCTGATTTTTCCCCTCTCTTCCTCCACCTCCTTCCCTAGATGGCAAGCAGTCCTATATATGTTGAATATGTCGTAGTAGGATTTAAAATTTTCAATCATGCATTATGTTTGTTCTCACACCGACATTCATTCTTTCAGTAAATTTTTTAATATTTAATGTAGCTTTATGTAAAGAGTGCTGCCACTGTTGAGATCCCTGATCTGTCTTCCTAAGTAATAAAATGTATTAACTTTCATAAAAACCAACTAGATACATACTTTAAAGGAAGAGGCAATTGGTGTGTTTTCCTTTTTTATTAACGTGTCATCTAGAAGATAAGAAGTGAAAGGTAATTTAGCAAAGCTGAGCAACATATTCACTAAGTATAGCAGGATATTCAGGGTGCATACATCTGGATGTCATCCCTGCATGAATGTGCAGAGTTGCATTTTTTTAATGTCTGTTTTAGGGATATTTCGCCTCTGTAATGGTGTGTATTAATGTTGATTTTTAAAAAGTTAATAGCAAAGAGCCAAAAGTATTTTCCTATTCAGTTGTTTCAAAACTTTGAATTTTTTTTCTTTAATGGATTAAATTTTATGGACCTCCAGCATCATATTATTATAACCCAGGGTTTCCTAAACTTTTTCCACTCGTGACTCCTTTTCACCCAAGAAATTGTTATGCAACCCCAAGTGTATTAATATACAAAATAAGTATGCAAATCAAATTACTCATTGTAAATCATAAGGAAATTATTTTAAAACAGTTCTTTGGTAGATATATATAATTTTATCATTTTTTTAAAGTTGAAAGCAAATTTGCAAATTAATGAAGTGTATGTGCTTGTTTATTTTTACATAAATAATTGTATTTTGGTGGAATATTTGATACTCCAGGAACATTCAGAAACCATTTACTGTTGGCAAATTTTTTGTGACCCCATATTCAAAGGTCTTGACCCATAGTTTAAGAAGCTTTGTTATAGCCTATTAAGTGAGAAAATAAAAGCACAAGTTGTTGGTAATTTAGTAGGGCTTTCAGATGTGTTAGAGGATTTGGATATTCACAGATTTCTTGAAATGATTGGAGAATCCCTGAAAAGTAAGAACTACAGTGTAGATTATTGGTACTGGTATCTCCAGAAAGAATAGTATAGGAATTCTTTCACATGACCACTGGATTTATATACCTTTACTTGTGCTACATTTGTGATGTCTTATATGGACCTTAATAGCTGTATGACCCCCAGAGAAGTCATTTTTCCTCCGTTTTATCATCTGTAAAATGGAAATTATATTTCATTATTCAACCTACCCAGGTGAAGTCATTAGTGATAGATGAATAAATAAGTTTTAAGGATAGTGTATTCAAGTTGAAGAATTTGCATCAGCATTATAGTAATACTTCACTTTTTTTAATAGCTTTGCGTGAAAAAAGAACTACTGTTGTTGCACAACTAAAACAGCTACAGGCAGAAACTGAACCAATCGTCAAGATGTTTGAAGATCCAGAAACAACAAGGCAAATGCAATCGACCAGGTAGCCACTTCTTACCTTGAAACCTAGTGGTAGTTGAAAAAATAGTGACTGAGAGTTGAAAAGTCTTAGTATGAATCACTCCAAAGGAAAGTGTGGGAGAGGAGAAGTATTAGACTGACTACCAAACTGAAGTCCACAGTGCTGCTGTTGTGCTGACCTCATTGTTGTATGCCTATGAAACTTGGATAGTATACCAGCACCATTCCAGAAAATTCTATATGAATTGTCTTAGGAAGATTTGAATTATCTTATTTCTGGTAAGGTATCTTTGTAGGTCCTGTTTTTAAATCTCTAAAATGAAGAATTTGAAAAAGATCTCAGAGGTACTTCTCTCTCTCATTCAGTGAATGATTCTCATTCAGTGAAATTTTTCAGTTTTATTAATTTGAACATTATTGCAACTTCCTAAGATGAATATATTATTTTAATTAGTACTTTTTTTTTTTTTTTTTTTTGGCAACTGGCAGTGTTCATCACAAAATGCCATTTCTCAAAGAAATGAGAAAAAAATATTGTTTATGCAATAAACTTTTCACAATGGTCTTGAGCTCAGGTTTTAATTTTGTTTTAATTTTATAACACTTTGACCTATTATTTGTAAGTTTTTATTTCTTTTCAAAAAGATTTGTCCATCATGTTCCAATATCTCTGGGGATACCCTTGAGGTAGCACGTTCTAGTGCAAAAAATATGTCGGCCTCTACTAATTATGGGAATTCAAATACATGCTAAAAGAATAGTACACTTCCTTCTCTCAAGAGTTTAAATTCTAATGGGGGAAGATAACACAAAAGAAAAGAAATTAAAAAGTTCCAGGTAGGGAGGGGAAAAGGGAGGAGGAAGAGATGAGAAAATCTGGAAATTTAGGAGAAGAGGAATAAAGACATGGCTTATCTGGGCATTCTTTCACATGAAGGTTCTAGAAAGAACAAGTCAATCAGAGGAAGGGACCATAGGGATAAAGCACTTTCAGTGTGAAAAGTCCAGGGAACTTCCAGAATGAAGAGAGTTAGTAGTAGAACCTGAAGAGGAATAAAAACATAGTTCTCCTGGACTTTTTCTTTAAGATGAAGTATCTGGGAAGAAGCAGTTGATGAAAGAAGGAAAAGGAACATGAAGTTTTTGTGGCATGATGTATCAGTTAAGAAATTTGGTTCAGGCTAAAAATACTGTTTTGTTGTTGAAATTCGTGACCAAATTTGGGGTTTTCTTGGCAAAGATACTAGAATGGTTTATCATTTCCTCCTCCAGCTCACTTATGTGGAAACTGAGGCAAGCATAGGTGAAATAACTTGCCCAGAGTTGCACTTGTTCGTAGGTTTTTTAAGGCTGGATTTAAACAAGCCTTCCTGACCCCAGGCCCAGTTTCATCTTATTAACTTTCTTAACAAAAGTTTAAATAAATAGCTTTAAAAATTGGATAAATAAAAATATTTAAGCATTTGTGTTATTGGAATTTAGTGTTGTCCCTTTATTAATGCTAATTTTAACCACTCAACACCTTAGTTAAGATAGATTTCTGTATTCAACTGAATGTCTCTGTGTGTGTGTATATATATATATATATATATATATACAAAGAGAGAGAGAGAGAGACGTAGATATATATGTCTAGATATACAGATATACATATATATATATATATTCCTTCTTTGAACCAATTTTGATGAGTGAAGTTCAGGCATTGCCTGCTACCCATGTTTCCCCCTTCACTACAAAAGCTCTTCCTTGTATGCCCCTTTTGCATGATAGGTTTTTTCCTGTTCTTTTCTTTCTACCAGAAAATCCCTTTTTCTCAATACCACTCCCCTTTTTTAGATCATCCCAACATAATTGACTCATATCTGTGCTCTCTATGTAGACTCCTCCTAACTGCCAAAATGATAAAAGTTTTTATGTGTTATATGTATCATCTTCCCATATGAGAATGTAAACATGCATTCCTCATGATTACTCTTTCATGTTGACCTTTCTGTGCTTCCTTTGAGTCTTTTGTTTCAATGTCATGTTTTATGCAGCTCTGATCTTTTCAGGAATGCTCGGAAGTCCTCTATTTCATTAAATGACATTCTCCTCCCCTTCCTACCCACCAAAGTATCATACTCAATTTTATTGGGTAGGTAATTCTTGGTTGTAATACCTTATATTACCTTTACCTACCACATTATCATATTCCAAGCCCTTCTATTCCTTTAAAATGGAAATGCTAAATCTTGTGTGACCCTGACTGACTTCATGATATTTGAATTGTTTATTTGTAGCTCCTTGAAGTATTTTCTCCTTGACATGGAAACTCTGGGATTGGCTATAATATTCTTGGGAATTTTCATTTTATGGGTCTCTTTCAATAGGTAATCAGTAAATTTTTCAGTATTTATTTTGCCTTCTGTACCTAAGAAATCAGGACCATTTCCCTTTATAATTTCTTGAAATGATGTCTAGGCTCTATTTTTTATCGTGCATTCAAGTAGTCCAGCAATTCTTAATTGTCTTTCCTGAATCAATTTTTTATTTGTCCGATGAGATATTTCATTTTTTTCCTATTTTTCATCTTTTTAGTTTCTTTTATTGCTGCTTGATGTCTTATGGACCTCTAACTTGTCCAATTCTAATTTTTAAGGAATTATTTTCTTCACTAAGCTTTCATAGTTTTTCCATTTGGCTTATTCTGCTTTTAAAATAGTTCTTTTTTGGTGCAGTTAGGTGGCGCAGTGGATAGAGCACCAGCCCTGAAGTCAGGAGGACCCGAGTTCAAATTTGGCTCAAATTTGGCCTCAGATACTTAATACTTCTTAGCTGTGTGACCCTGGGCAAGTCATAGCCCCAATTGCCTCAGCAAAAAAAAAAAGTTCTTAAGTAAATTTTTGTGCTTCTTTCACCATTAGGCCAATTCTGTTTTTAAGGTGTTATCTTCTTCAGTAATTATTCTTGTGCCCCTTTTGCCAGAGTAATCCTCTTTTCATGATGCATCATTGCATCATTCTCATTTCTTTTCCCAGTTTTTCCTTTACTACCCTTAGCTCACTAACTATTCAAGAAATTTTTGCTGGCCATGGGCACAATTGGAGTCATTATTTATATTTATTTTTTTGAGGCTTTGCGTGTAGCTGTTTTCACATTTTTGGCTTCTAACTATATCTTAGTCTACTCTCTGTCACTGTAGTTTATTGGTCAGGTTCTTTTTTTGTTGTTGTTAGTTCCTCATTTTTCCAGCCTATTTTTTTCACTTTGAACTTTTATGTTAAAATTCCATTCTGCTTTCCTGGATGTGGGGCAATATTTGTGTCAAGCTTTAGACTTTTTAATGCTGCTGTTTTCAGAGTTAGTTCTGAAGATCTGCAACTTTTTGGTATTTTCAGGGTAGTATTATCCTGGGAAGGGATGTGGTTATTGCTCTCCTGATCTGTGCTCTGGTTTTTAACCCAAGAAAGATTCCTGCTCCCTTGCAGCCACAATTAATTACTAGTGTTCCTTCTGGCCCTTAAGTTGCCACCCAAAATGGCCCTGTAGAACTGCTTATAGACACTGAAGTTGCCAATCAGCATCAGCTATACACAATGTCCACACAGTCTTCTGTGATCTCTTTCTTACAGTTTATTGGATCCTTTTAATGAGCTTAGATCTTCAGCTGTCTCTATAATCCACTGTTGGTATTTCTATTATGCTCTACGCCTGTACTTAACTTAATGTCACAGACCATTCTTGCTGACCTGAATTATCTTAGCCAGTAGTACTCCAGAATTTGATTTGAGGAGTTATGTTAAAGTTGTTTGGAGGGGGGAATATTGAGAAACTTCATCTAGATCCTGGCCTGTACTATGTTATCTTGGATCTACCTTAAAAGCACCTGTTATTAACTTACATTTAATTTCCTACCAATTTGAACAGAGTAATGAAGCCACTGCTCTTTGTAGTTGAATAATCTTATTAGAAAGTAAGCTCATCTTAAACTCATTGAACTCTTTCAGCTTTCCTACCAATTTGAACAGAGTAATGAAGCCACTGCTCTTTGTAGTTGAATAATCTTATCAGAAAGTAAGCTCATCTTAAACTTACTGAACTCTTTCAACTACAATAGCACACAGGATGATAGGAGTGATATGATATAATAGACCATATATGATATCACTTCATTCATCCTGTATTGATGAAGTAGATTTTGATTTTGTTACAAGTATCTACTTTCAGAGTTTTTCATTCTATATAATTTGTAAATAGTATTTAGTTTGGTGACATCTATTAAAAACCCTTCTTTTTAAATGTTTAATGGCTCTGTATTATGTCCATGTAGTAGTTAAACAACAAATAAGAATGCCAGCTATTTGGGTTGAACAACTATATTCTTTTTGTGGTTCTTGGTGCTTTTTTCAGTGACTGACTAATTTTAACATGATACTATGGTTTAGAATCAACCTAACTAGTCACATCATTTTAAGAGTTCTTAATTTTAATTGGTTTAATTTTGATTATTTGTTGTCTTTCTTCCTTAGAATATGATCTCTTTGAGAACAAACTCTTGCTTTTCTTTTTTTAACTCCAGTATGTTACTTTACACATAACAAATATCTTAACATTAAAACTAAGCAAATAATGGAACATCATTTACTAGTATTTTTAAGTACCTGTCATGTATCCCAAGTCTTATCATTCCAGGAAATATAAAGTATGTAATCTGGGCATAGAGAAGAATGTATTTCTTCTAATAGGAAAAGGATAATTATTTTATATCCTCCTCACAATTAAAACACAATTACTAGCATTTAAGCCCTAATTCTAATGGTTTAGAAAACTAATAGTGTGCTGTTTCATTGTGAAAGCGTATTTCTTTTCTTGCAATATAAGTATTGTTTTAAACTTTTTTTTTTTGTTTTCATGACCCTAAGGAATTATTTATTTTAAATTATTCTTAAAAACTAAATACTTTTTTAAAACATTTATTAAGGGATGGTCGGATGCTATTTGACTACCTGGCTGACAAACATGGTGTAAGTATCTTGGTTTTTAAAAATATTTAAAAATTTAATTTAAGTATTATAATTTATTTAAAAATGATGAAGTGAAGATAATTTGATTATCTAAAGTTGAGATAAATTTCAAAGTAACATTTCTAAGGTTATTTGTCAATAATTTGGCTTTAAGTCACAAAGAAGAATTCATTTGTTGAAATAGAAATAAAACATTCATAACAAGGACAGTTAACATTTTTGCTCTGTCTTCCATGTCAGACTTCATCACTTGGGGAATCAAAATTATAACATAAATATAGTGGAAGAAACGAGTTTTGTTTAGTATAGAGAAGAAATTGGAAGGGAGGGAGTGAAAGAAAAGACAGTATTGCTGTCTTTAATTATGGAAAGCCTGTTACATAAAAGAACCATATGTTCTTGACCCAAGAGAGATAGGACCAGTAATATGTGGAAGACACAAAAAGAGCTTTTTGGCTTATTATTATGTGAAAGAATTTCTCAACAATTACAAAAATATGTGTTGGATGGTACCACAGATGACATCTAGTTCAACCTCTACTGATTCAAGAATTTTATCTTGCAGTCCTTCAATTATGGTTGAAATCATTGCTTTAAAAGATAGACTCTTTTAGCTTTCAAAGTATTCTAACTCTGGAATGGTTTAACTTTGGTGGTCTTGTTCATTGACATTGGTGCTGTCACATAGGATGTTGTAGATATTGAAGAAAAGATTCATTTCCTTTGTAAGAAGACAGAGTAGATAACTTAGAGTATATTGTCCAATTCTGGGGTCCTGTGGTTTAATCAATATTGTAAGGTTTTGGGCAACTTTTTAAATATTACAGTTATGGTTTTAATTGGCCTTGTAGGATGCAGGTCTTTGGTGTAGTTCTTATCTTTCCATAAAATAACATTTAAGTAATGGTTAATTGCTTTTGTATAATACTAACTTAGTATCTATTGATTTGAAAGTAAAACACAAATATCATGAGTAGGATTACCTAAAAAATGACACAAAGAAATCTGTAAATCAAACAGTTGTTTCATCAATTGTGAGGGGTAAGAGTTGGTTAAAACTATAGTCTTCAGTGAAACTAATTGATTGTGAAATGATCTGGTATTGAACTTAAGTAAAAAAATGCCATTAAGTTGAAATGAAAAAGTAAAAATTTTAATTTTTGTTTTCAGTTTAGACAAGAATATCTAGATACACTCTATAGATATGCAAAATTCCAGTATGAATGTGGCAACTATTCAGGAGCAGCAGAGTATCTCTACTTTTTTAGAGTGTTGGTAAGTAGCCCTTTTTCCTTGTTCTCTAATAATTTATTCAGTATAACATAGTGGTTGAAGAGCTAGAAAGACCTGAACTCAAATCATGCTTTTTAACACATACTGGTAGTTGTCCTTGGGCAAGTTAGTTACTCTCTAAATGTCCCTAGGCAGCTTCCTAAATTGCAGGTATGAATTGATATGGGGAGTTTCTTTACAGAAAATCCCTGTGCCAAAGAATTCAGTTTTGGTATACTTTTTCTTTCCAAAAAAATTATAAAGGAAATTATTTTTGGTTACTATTAAATGAATTCTCTCATTTAGGTTGTTTATTCTGTCAGACTTGAGGAAGCTCTCAGAGCAAAAAAGAAGTGTGTTTTGTTAGTTTATTTCTAATTTAGATGTTATGGACTTTATGTAAAATTTTGTTATTTGTGTGCTTTATATTTGTTTTTGTTGGTAATTACTATAAGTTTATAATACTTGAAAAGTGACATGTCAAGTTTTATTATTCCCTTTTTAATGTAGTATTGCTTATATTTTATATAAGCTTTCTGGCTTTTCCCAAAACAACATAATTGGGGGGGAGAGAGGGGGAATCTTCTGGAATGTATGAAATTCACTTTCTTTTCTGCCTTATTGTTTTAAATTTACTATTTCTACTTCATTCTCAGTTGTTAGAAGATAGATAAAGGCCGACCCTTCCTGATATTTGCATCATTATATGTAGTAAATAATCTTGTTTGGGGATTCAATATATTTGGCTCTGTTGACCTCTATGAACTTGAGTAAGGGAGATATGGTATAGCATATACCATATAATGGTATAGCATAGTGAAGTGTGGAGTCAGCACCATTTCAACCTTGGCCAAGTAATGTTAGATCCTTAGTTCTCTGCCATTTGTAAATGAAGGGTTTGAATTATAGATAATCTCCAAGGTTCCTTTTGGCTCTGGTCTATGAATGTGACTGATTGGAATAAAATCTTTCCCAGCTATAAGTTACATCATCTTTCTTTGCTGTGATTTTTATTTTTCTCATTGTAATTAAATACTGTTATTAGAGAGAATATTATATAGTGCAAAGACAGAAAACCAAGACTTTATGTTGAAGAAGTAGTTTGGTTTTTCTACAATTTTATTTAGATTTATGATGCAATAATTATAGCTGGCATTTATATAGAGCTTTAAGGTTTTTAAAGTGATTTGCAGTCACGTTTCATACAATAACCTGGAAGTAGGTTTTATCATCCCAAAATTTGCAGAAGTGACTTCCCTATTGTCACCAGCTAGTGAGTGTTCTTCCTAACTTCCAGATTCAGTGCTTCACCTACTCTAGCACCTTGCTGCGTTTATGTAAATAAATACTACAGATCTACAAACCTTTAGCAAAATGGTATAGAAATAGAGCTGATTCTGGAAGTAGGAAAGCTTGAATTCAAGCCCTATGTCTTCACACATATCAGTTTTGTTATCCTGTACTAGTTTTCTGTACTAACAAAATCACAGCTCCATTCCATCTTTGTATTCCTATCCCTGCTCATACTATTATGTAGCTCACTATTGCAAGGGAAATAAACTAAGAATATAATAGTTTTTCTTTCTAACTTTTGAATAAATAAACATATCCATAACAGGTACTTATAATGCTTTTGAATTTTTCTTAATCCAAGAGCTGTGAAATAGATTTCCTTTATCCAATAAAACTTTCAGCAGCTCCAACTTACTTATATGCCTAGTTTTCTAATGACCTATTCTTTCCATTTGAGTTTTAACCCAGACTACCACAAAGTTGCTAACCTTGTTTCTTATCCAAAAAGTTAATCTCTCCTAAACCTTACATTATTTCAAAATAAGCAAACAAATTGGCAGTAAAGCTGAGTCAAGAAAGATCCACATAATAAACTGTTAAACTGTGTGTTTGAAATTTCCTGTGTCATTTTATTTTTAAGTAAAATCTAAGTTTAATCTTATAACTTAAAATTTTTCTGTTTTTCCATAAACTTAGAAAAATAATGCCATTTCTAATTAATCTATTTGAAAATGAATTCTTAAAGTCCAGTTAATGGTTGATAACTTTTGCAGTTAAATTGAAAGGAGTTCCTTCATTTCTTCAGTCTCTCTGTCTCTTTCTTTCTCTTTTAGAAAACTAAATCTCCCTTTGAATATGGTGAAGAATATCAGATTGTGTTACTTTGGAAATGTAAACAGGCTGAATTAAGATTATAAAATCAGAACTCTTATGTTCTTACAGGCTCATGAAAAGAGCTAGTTATTCCTATCATTTGTTAATGTTGAGAGTGAATTTTGAGAGTAAAGATTTAGCGTCTTCTTAGAGTCTTAATACAATAAATTTATTAATTTAGTGAGTGATTATACCATTTTGCTAACACATGGAAACTTAAGGTAATTGTTGGAAAAGTTAGGTATTGAAACTGTTTTAGTGTATCCTTCTCTGAAAGCAGGATGGCATAAAGAGCTAACTATAATAACATGGAATTTAGCCAGAATAGAACATTGAAACTTTGAAAGAAAAAAATATTAAAGTTCAGTACAAACTTTTATGCCAGTATTATACATGTTCCAATTTTAATAACAATTTCTAGCATAAACAACCTGAAAAATATTTCTATGTATATTATGTGCCGACTGGGTTTTTAGATTAAGTGTTTTCTTTTAATTTGAAGTGATTCTTACTAAATTTTTAAAAAAGAAAACCTGACTTGGTCACCATTTATCTAATGCTAATGAGTTATCTAATAACTCAAACTATACTGGCACCTCCGATTTTTTAATTGAATGATCATCACTTTTAGAATTACAGTTCGAGTTAGTATACAGCAGTTTAGGATACAAGTTTATGTGTAATTAGTTCCTGTCTGCCATCTTATTAGAAATAGTTATCAAAAACTAGATTGGGGGGAAAGGGTGATTATTTTTGCCCATTTGGGAAAAGTGGGGCATATGTGAAGCTATTCTGCTTGCTTAAAATATTAGCCTTTTCTTAAATTTATTTATGCCTGAAAATAGAAAATTTTGGTGTTATCCTTTTGATTATTATAGAAGTAGGGCACAATAACTCTGTGTGTGTAAAATTTTGGTTGGTAAAGATTCTTTTAAATTGGTAGAGAAACATAAGCTATGAAAGAACCATTGTAACTATGAACCAAGATTAGAATTTGACACCTTAATTGACCTTGTGTATTTGTGTATAAGTTAAAGCTGTGTGACCCTAGAATTACCCTTATTTGACAACGAATTAATGAATGACTGTTTAGAGTCAAGTAAATTTAAGAACTCTGTGTATCCTATGAAATTTGATTTGACTTGCCATTCTATGAGAAATGTCTTTATTTCAAATAAAAGATTAGATATTTCCCATTAATGCCTGAGGCATTAGTAATTTTTTTTTTAATCTTTGAATAAAACTAATTCAGCATATAACGTGGATAAAAATCTGCTTTTTATTTTCACCTTTAGTCTGGCTTTTCATTAGGAACAGGAAAGAGGTCCCAATAGTATTGGCTCGAATATAATTTCATATCCTTTTATCAAAAATGTAATTTTACTATCAGGAATTTTGAGTTAAATACAGTCATTTAGTGCATAATTACAAGTTTTGTTAGTGGAGTTTGATGACTGTAGGACAAATGTTCCTTTCTGTAAAAGCCAGTGTATACTATACAATTAATAGTCCCTTTTGGAAGATCATTATACTCCAAAAAGTACAAAGGCTTAATTATTTGTCGCTATTTGAAACAAAGGTTTCAAAGAATTGTATGTTTCAGCATTGAAACTATTAATTAAATTACTATATTTTTTTAACAGGTTTTTAAAATTTTTTGCTATCCAGAGCATTTGAATTTATTCCTTTTATCAAAGACAGACTTTAGAACTGGAAATTGTTGAGGAAAGTCAGAAAAGCAATATATTTATTTACACATAAAGTTAAAGGTTTAAAGAATCAATTTTACTGTGGGAATAGGGGCTGAACTATGAGAATTTTTAGTATGTGAAACTCTGCCTAATATATTTTTTTGGGGGGGGAGAAGGACATGAGGACATGGCATGTTGTGATTTAATTTCTCTGGAGTAGGAACGATGAGCTCCTGAAAAAACTGATCTTACAGTGATTCTTATAATGAGTGAAAATGTTTTCTTAAATATTTTCGTCTTTGAGGGGAAGCATTTTTCTAGGTGGATGTATCTTTGGCTGAGGCTCTAAGAGAGACATTATACAATGCTGTAAAATTACCCATGCATATAACTCGTAAATAAAAAGCTATTAAAAAAAAAAGAGAGACATTATATATGACTTCATGTCAGTGTGAAAGATATGCGATATGTATAGTACAATGGAAAGAACACTACTTTTTGAATCAGAAGACTTGATCCATAGCACTAATTTTTCCATTTTCTTGACACATGAAATATGAAGGATTTGGACAAAATAATGAAATCTTGGGTTCTTTCAAGCTCTAAATCTGAACCACAGAAAGTGAATAATAATTGTAGTCTTTTATTATTGCTTTTTGTTTTATACCCCTTCATTTCTAAATACATCCTATGAAAGTTATCTCTTAGGATAAAATTAGCAGAAAAACCATTTCACTAAAACCATATTGAAGCCAACATTCCATAACATTCCAACAGTTGTCCCTTCTACTTCAACATCCCTTTTTGATTCCCCTTTCTCCTCCCCATAATGACCATGTAACGAAGGGAGGAGAAAGAACATTTTAAGGTTTGGAATACACATTTTATAATAACCATGTGAGGTTGGTAACCCAATTTTTACACATGAAAAAACTGACAAGAGATTTGAGTTACCCAATTTTACAAAACTAATATGTGTCAGAGCCAGGATTAAAATCTCCTGGCTTCTAAGTTTAGCACCCTTTCCACCAGATCAAAATGCACATTGATATATTCTGCCAGTACTTTGAAATACTTTTATGTGTATTAATCTAAATTAAATATTAAAGACCTATATTTTCAGTAAATCAAGTTAAGTGAAAAATTTTAAAGAGATTAAATAAAAGTACGATCTATTAGAGACTAAAAATACCCATGAGTTTCAGTAAAATCAGCAACTTTTTTTTCTGAATATAGTGGTATATGGCTATATAAAATATTGCATTATCTGGCACTTTGTAAACTACTTTGTTGTGAATATATAATTGTCTTTAATTGCCTAAACAGGTTCCCTCAACTGATAGAAATGCTTTGAATTCACTGTGGGGAAAACTAGCATCTGAAATTTTAATGCAGAATTGGGATGCAGCCATGGAAGACCTTACAAGATTGAAAGAGACCATAGATAATAATGTGAGTTAATTTTTGAAGTGCTACTTAATGTCAATGCTTTTTCCACCAGAATTTTTAATTAGCATATATATATGCAGAATTTCAGAATTTGTACTTGAAGAACTTTAAGAATAGCAATTTTTGCCTTTTTTCCCAACCCTTTAAATGTCTCTTGGCAGGGTGTGCATGTTTTGCATTAATCTGTTAAGGAAACACTGGGCAATTGCTAGAATAATGTTGGTGTATGTATAGTGCAGAATGTTGACTCATTAAAAACTAATTTCTTGACTAAAATTCAGTTTTATAATACTGCTGTTGCTAGTGGACGATGTATTGAGATATTGAGAGACATATGCTTCCAACATTAAATGCTTATTTTGTGAATATGCAGAATAACCCATTTCAAGAAATACTTATTACATGTAGTGTAGTTGTTTACTTTTACTACTTTGTTACAAGATAATGTAATCGAACCCCTTAGATGACTACATATTTTGTAACAAGTGAAAAGTCTTCCCTCTGAATTTCATGTAGAATCTTACTAATTTCAGCACCTCTCCATTTATTTTTAAATAATATCTAGTATATTTTTAATTTGTCTTTTTTCTCCTAAAAATGTTTTTTTTCCCCCCACATATGTTCTTTCCCTTATATCTTTACAGTCTGTTAGTTCTCCACTTCAGTCCCTTCAGCAGAGAACATGGCTGATTCATTGGTCTCTATTTGTATTCTTCAACCACCCAAAAGGTCGAGACAATATTATTGATCTCTTTCTTTACCAGCCACAGTAAGTAATTTTAACTTAAAGATCTGTGATCTTAATTTGTTTGGTTTTTAGAGTTTTAAAAATCACTGAGGGGAAAAATTACTGATTTTTTTTTTCTATTTCTTACGTTTCTTCTGTTCCTCTTTTCTCCCTTTCCTAAAGAACTATCCCTTATAAAAATAATTGAGACAAAAAAAAAAAAACCCAGAAAAACTAATTAGACATAATTTAAAAACCTGACATTTTTGTGAAGTGTTCTACAACCATGAATTCCAGTCTCATCAAAGGACCTAAGGAAAGATGTCTTCTCAGACTTTTGCTTAGTAGCTAACTTTATACACTATTTCACAATAACCAGTTGTATTGTTTTCTGATTATTCTTTTCACTTACATTGTTGTAAACATTGGGTATATTGTTATTTTGGCTTTGCTTATTTCATTTTGTCTTAGTTCATATAACCAATATAGACTATATAATTTTTTTCTGTGTCTCTCAGTCATGGTTTACATCTGATGCAATGTACCTGTTAGTGAAGGCCCAAAATTTCTTTTATTTAGGTACTTCAGCATGTTTTTGCGTACTCGCTAGGTAAAAGCAGTCTACAAAGATATAAAAACATCTTAAAGAAAACTCCTTTGGGTTCTTAGGGGTTCTCTCTCAGAAAACTTGCTTTGTGAATTTTTTTCCCAAAGGGCCCACACCTCTACAACTGAGTGAAGTGTCAGTCTAATTGGGACTGAACTGAAGTTAACTGAAACTGACTCTGTTTTACATTTTTTTGGGAGATTTACAACATCCTTCATTGGTGGTATAGGAATGGGAGGGTTTACTCAAACCATACTAGTTCTGCTAGGATCCTGGTTCATAACAACTATATTTCTGTATTCATCACTTAAAACACATTTCGTTACATTTATGATGCCATATTTTGTTTAGCTATTCCCCAGTATTTGGGCATTTCCTTTGCTTCCAATTTTTTGCTACCTTGAAAAGTACTGCTATAAATATTTTGCATGTGGTTTGATTCCTCACTTCAACCCTTACCCTAAAATATATGGAAACAATTTATTATTATGAGACCTAAATATCATTCCTCCAATTAACCAAATTGGTATTAGCATTCTTGGATAAGATTTGTTCTTATCAATTAAAGGGCAATTAAATAGCCCTTGTAACTTAGTTTACATAAATTTTTAATTTTTGTAGTTCCATATTAAAACCTAATTGCTGGACATCTCTCCCTGTTAGTTTAGATTGCTATTTCATTTTGTGTGAACCTGAAGTTCTTAAACTTTTTAAAAATCATAGATTCCTTTGGCTGGGGAGGTCAAGCCTGGGCACTCCTCAGAATAATGTTTTTGATAAGATACAATACATAGGATACAAAGAGAACCATTCTATTGAAATACAGTTTTCAAATTTATTTTGAAGTGTAGGGATCCCAAATTGAGGAATCCCTGGACCATTTCCATTCTTCATCTTTTTACTTGTTAGCTATTTCTCCTATTCAGCTTTATATTATCCACAATTTAGGACAATATTTATTGTGTGATGTCTTTTGGCCATACTTGGACTGGGACTAAAATATGCCAACTGTGGTATCATATTTAGTAATTCTATAACTTTTAGAATTAAAAAAACTTGGCTATGTCTGAAATGTTGGGAGGAAATTAACACATTTGACATTCATATGGTTTGAAGTTTAATGAAAGTTATTTTAAAATTTTACTTAAAGTTTTGATTGCTGTTTGGCAAGAAAATAAACTGTATATTTCTTGGTTGTGCTTTGACACACAAGGATAACTAAATTTTTTGGCTATAAAACAAAAGTGAAAACTTCTCTCTTCCTTGAGGAAGGATATTCTATTGGAATATTTACAGATGTGATCATTGAAGCAACCTTATACCTCTGTAGGTAGCCTAATTTGAAAAAAGTGATGAAATAATGTAAATTAGCAGTGGAATTTCAAGATGGTAGATTTTCTAGGACATTTTGACAGCATGTATCAAATCACAAAATGTGGAAAAAATAGATTTGACGTAATAATCTCATTATTAAGAATATGCTCTATCTCTACTAAAATTGTCTTTAAAAAAAAGTTTCAATAATGTTGTATCTAAACATCAATCCTTGCCTATTTCCCCTCCAGAGCAAGCCCTCTCTTGTCAGAAAGAAAAATAAGAATGAAGTCCAATAGAGATACCATATATGACAGTGTTTACAACATTCTCTCATAGTAGTCTCCCATACCTTTCACCTATGAGGGAAGAGAGTCATTTCATTGTCTCTTATCCAGCATTTTTTATTGGTTTTCATTTATTTTACTGTCTCTAGCTCCTAGCAGTACCTGACTCACAACTTAATAAGTGCTTGTAATGCTTTTTAAATATTTGTTCATTGATCCTCACAGCATTTCTATGAAGTAGATGTTACTATTCCTTTCTTATAGAGATGGAATTGGAAGCTCAAAGATTTTGTATCTTGCCAAGATATTTAATAGGATGATAATATAACATCAAGGTGTAATGTTAAACTCGTTTCTACCTCGGTCAAGGTAGAGTGTTGTAGGACTTGTAGCTTCTACTTTGTTCTTTTCTTAATATATCATATTGCTTCATGAGGACTGTAAATCATTAGATAGGAAGTTGCTTTTTAAACTGAAAATAGATGGTTAATTTGGCATTTGGAATAATTTGCTACAGGATGTTATTAATTCATTTATCAGTCATGCCTTAATTTTTTTGATCTCATTTAGAGTTTTCTTGACAGACATACTAAAATGGTTTGCCATTTCCTTCTCCAGCTCATTTTATATATGAGAAACTAAGACAGATAGGGTTAAGTGACTTCTCCTGGATCACTGGATCTGAAGATGAGTCTTCCTGATTTCACCAGTGCACTCAGGTTTTTTGCACCACCTAGCTGCCCCATTTAGGTTAATTCATTAGAATATGTTAAATGATAGGTAGCAATTTTTGAATAAGTATGAATAATTAAATCAAGATTATAATGTGGCTAATGGCAGGGAAAGAAAAGTTAACAGATTCTTGATTTAGAATTCTATTTCCAAATGTATTTCTAGAATGTCTTCCAAATTGTTTGTGGTAAAATGCATTTATACTTGAAAGATTTAGGCAGATGCTTCATAGAATTTCACATTTTTAAAGTTTATGTTCCAGGCCTTTCCCTTCGTTTCTTTTAATAGGAGCCCCATTTTCAAAATGAATGCATTAGACAGAATTTTTAATTTACCAAATTGAAGAGTATTGATTTTTTTTTTTTCCTTACAGCCTGGCACTGTGAAGTTGGAATTTTCAAATTGGAGCATATTAGATTGTTGCATCTATTGCCAAAAAATTGTATAGCATTTAAATCTCTTAGATGTTATAAAATAGGGTATCATACACAAATGATGAAGAAAAAAGCAGAGCTCTAGGGAAATATCTCTAAAGTTATATAAATACTGTGGGAAAATACCAGAGCCAGAAAAGATCTAGAAAGAAGTTTTTACTCATGGTATAACTTTGAATGATCTATTAATCTAAAACTTATTCCAAATACAAAGCTAATTGACACTTTATTTTCTTATTCATCAAATATTTCAGCTTAATTCATTTAGTTTTCATTTCCATTTTTTTCTATTAGAATTCACTCTTCAATTTTATAATGAAAATAAATGTATAACTTGTATTTTTCTCAGATTTTTTTAAAATAGATAATTCCTTACAATATTTTATTGGAATTTTATCTGTTTTACTGGGATGCTTGTATGATGTTCATATATTTTGAAATTTGTATTACCTGTAATTCAGTAAACATAATTTGGTTTCTAGGTAATTTCTAATTGATGTCTGAGATTTAATGGCAAAAGTGTTAATTTCTAATAGCATAACTATATAATTTAACATGCTTTGTTAAATTTAGACTAGTAGGTTTGTTTGTTTTTTTTATGTAAGACCAAGTGAAAGATAATTTTCACATATCCTTGAAGTGTTATGTAGAATGACAATGACGCTTTAAGTTGGTTACATCATAAAATATTGATGTCCTTGTTGCAGTTTATTCTTCATCTGAAAATGGAAGTGACTTACTCATTTGAATACTTTTGAACCTCTAAATGTAATATAATAACTAAGATACAGATATGTTATTAATTCTTCTAGCAATTAGGGAATAGAGACACAAAATTGAATTTCTGCTCTCAAGAAACTTATGTTCAGATGGGTAATACATGTACCATAGTGATGGCCAGAGAAGGAAGTTATGGTTGGAGACCTTTAGGGTGAGAAAATAGGGCAGTCATGTGACATGCCTATTCAGGAAGCAGCAATGGTAAAGAAGTGATCTTATTGGAAACATGAGGTAACAGTAGACTTCCACATAGTTACTCTGTTTTTCACCGCTAATATTGACATCCGGATGCACTTACTACTTAGGAAACATTTGATTTTGCAGAATAGAATGTTACTCTTAAAATTCTTCTGTATAAAGACAAGTTGTTTCTTTCATGTGTTTGAAGTCATAAATGTACTATAGGATTTTATTATGACAGATACAGTTAGAAATAATAACAAGTAAGAATCTTTGGGTCCCATACATTTAGCTGTCAAGTCCCTATACCATGACTAGGCATTGTTCATTTACCATTTCTCATCCTTAGATAAAGTCCAGAAAATAAAAAGTCCAGAATTTGAGTGTTGAAAGGAATCTCAGTAAGTAGTCTACTAAGATGAAATTTCAGTCATTCACATTGTAAAAGACCAGAATCCCAAATTTTGTCCTGTTTCCTAAGTAGTGGGTGCATCAGGATGCACACTCTGAAACTTAGGTTTAATGATCTATTTTAAATAGTTGTCTTTAAATAAAATTTTAATTATTCAGATATAGTACAGTTTGAAAACTCAGTAGTCTTGATTTGCCTAATTCATTTAGAGTTGTTTTACATTAAGCAGGCATTCATTATTGAATTGTAAATTTCCTTTTTAGGTATCTTAATGCAATTCAAACTATGTGTCCACATATTCTCCGCTATTTGACCACTGCAGTCATAACAAACAAAGATGTTCGAAAACGAAGACAGGTATTAAAAGACCTAGTCAAAGTTATTCAGCAGGTAAGAACAGGTCTTTTTGGAAGTTTTTTTGTTTTGTTTTGTTGTTTTTGTTTGTTTGTTTTTTTTAATGCATCTATAATTTTTGTAAAGGGTTTGGAAGCATAGATAAAGGATTGTCCACAAAACAAGTTTACCTCAGTTGAAAATCAGTCAGCAAGCATTTGAATTCTTACTACATGCTTGGAACTATGCTAAAATTTTTTAAAGTAGACAGAAGCTGTCTTTTGAAGAAGCTTATGTTTTATTGGACTGATTTCATCATAACAGCAAGAGTCAAGAAAAGGTTTGTGAAAGAAATAGGACTATATATAATCTTTGAAAAGAGTTGTGGAGTTTCCAAGAGAAAGAAGTGAAGAGGCAAAGCATTCTGGGTATTTAAAAAAAAGCCTGGAGAAAGGAATAGAGTTGGGAGATGGAATTTCATGAATAGGGAATAGCACAATACCCAATATGTGTGAACCAGATTGAGTTAGAGGAATTGGTGTTTAATCAACCTACAAAGAGTAGTTGGAGCCAGACTATGGAGAATTTCTTGAAAAGAGGAAGTAACACAATCAAATCTCTTCTTTAGGAATAACAATTTAACAGCTATATGGAGAATGGGTTGGAGAGGCTAGATGTAGAAAGACCAATGTCAAAGGTTATAATAATAATGGAGAGGCAATGAAGGCTAGGCTAGGGTGGTTGTGAGTTGTAAATTAAGAGAATGGAATTCATAAGCTGAGTTTGAAGAGTAAGAGGAAAGAGTCAAGTATGACACCTACATTGCAGATCTGGGTAGTAGTACTCTCTCCACAATTACAAAGAAGTTGTAGGAGTAAGTTTCAGGCAGAGTAGTGAATTCTCTTTGGACATGAGTAAGTTTGAAATGTCTGTAACATCTAGTTCAAGCATCAATGTGAGATGCATAACTAAAGCTCAGAAGAAAGATGAGGTCTAGCTGAATACATAGATTAGGTCATCTGGGAATAAATGATAGTTTAAGAGAGTGCTCAGCTTAGACCCTTGAGTATATCCTGTAGAGGAATATAATGAGATGGCTATGGGGTAAAGAAGGTTATAGTAGATGATGCATTTGCAAAGCACACTGAGATCAGCCCTACAGACGTACACCTAGGATGAAAGCCACAACAGGTCAATATCTTGAAAACCCTGAGAGGAGAGACTGATTATCCAGGAGAAGATTTCAGCACTTTTAGGCCCAGCTGAGAAACCAAGGATTGAGGAGTGAGCTAAGATTGTTAGATTTAGATATAAAGGGAATACTTGGTGATTTTGGAGACATAAGTTTCTGTTGAATCTGTTGAGTAGAAGAAGATTAGAATGAAAGAAGAGAATATAGTTAGCTTTTTCTATAAGTTAGATATAAAAAGGAAAGAGCAAAGATAGGATGATTTAATAGTGGGAAGGTGAAAGTTTATTTTAGGGATGAGAGAGTTCTGGGCATATTTGTAGGCAGTAATTAAGGCATTGAATAAAATTGACCAGAATTTGTAGTGGAAAAGGAGAAAATAAAGAATGTTAAATATTGTGTTATAGTGTTTTTAAATCAATCTGATGTCTCCGACTTATTTTTATAGGAGTCCTACACATATAAAGATCCTATAACAGAGTTTGTTGAATGCTTGTATGTTAACTTTGACTTTGATGGTGCCCAGAAAAAATTAAGAGAATGTGAATCGGTAAGTCTAAGTTAAACTCTAAAAATTTATTGTTTTTTTCAGTAGGATTATATAGTTTTAAAATTGTGATCATAGATCCATTTTGGTCAAGATTTTAAAAGTTGACAGTTTTTAAGAAGTTTAAATTTTAAAAAGTAGCTGACAAAAGCCATTGGTCCCTTTCCTGTGTTCTGAAATCTTCCTTCCCCTGGATGAGAAGAGGAACTTTGAGCATGTATCTGAAAGCAACAGGATATAATGGAAGGGTATTACAGTGAAAGCACAAAAACCTGACTCAAATCATGCCTTGGACACAGCTTTCTGACATTTAATATCCCTGTGCCTCAGGTTCCTCATCTGCAAAATTAGATTTTGGACTAATTAGCCCTTTAGGTCCCTTCCAGCTTTAGATGATTCTTGGTTAAATTGTATTTGGCTATATTTAGAACTTGACATGGTACTAAAACAAGCGTGGACCGGAGTTAGTAGATTATAATTCCTAAAGATAAGAATAAAATGAAGAATAATGAAAGTGTAGGTAAGATGCAGAAATTTGAAGGATTGCTAGTGTACTCATTTTTTTTTTTTATATTCTTGAATTGAAAGGTTCTTGTGAATGACTTTTTCCTGGTGGCTTGCCTCGAGGATTTTATTGAAAATGCTCGACTCTTCATATTTGAGACTTTTTGTCGCATCCATCAATGTATCAGCATTAGGTAGGCAAACTTTCATTTTTATTTTTATATTTAAACATTCATCAAGACAATCAATCAAAGAATAATGAAGCACCTACTATGTGAGTAGCACTGCCCTAGATAGAAATACAAAGAGTGAAGTGCTACTTACTTTTCTAAAGTATAAAAGTGTGTGTGAACTCTATACTACATAAATACAAAAAAGGATGAGTGTTTATGTCTTTGTATTTATATGCATGGTGTGTATATCAAGATGTATTTTAAAAGTATGTGTCTGTGTGTATCTGAGGTGTCTAGTGAGGTTAGAAAGATTAGGATAGGTTATTTAGGGATTTAAAAGGTAAATTTTAAAAAAAAGAAAACCATTGGAATTGGTTGAATAGTGATTTATATGGTCATTTCTGGACATAAGGAAAATTATGTAATTATAATTATATAAAATAAAGAATGGGACAAGATTTGAACTAAGGAGACCAATTTGAAAACTTGTAATTGAGAAGAGATGTCTGGAACAAAGGTTTGTATCTGAATAGAGAAGAGATCAGATGTGAGAGGTATTTGAAGACAGAAATGGACAAACTTGGCAGTTGTTTGGATACATGGTGAGTGGGAGAGTGAAGAGTAGAGGATGATACGAATCAGATACTGTCAAAACCTTTATTCTTCAATAGAAATAGGGAAGTTGGAAGAGGAAGGTTTGCTATAGTAAAATCTCAGAAATATAATCCCATTGTCTAGAGATATATTTGCTGTCTCTTTCCCACTCTCCCACCTTCCCCTCCCCAGAAGAAAGGTAAAGAGACAGTTCTGACTTATTCTTTGAAAACCAGATTTAATCTAATCTCTCCTATAGATTCCTGAGTTCTGAATAATTGTTTATGCTCAGAAGATTCCCATAAGTTTACTGCAAGGCTCTGTTATTAAGAAAGCTTACGTGGTTAATTTGTTGTATATTTCTGTGATTTAAAAATATGGAGTAATACATGTTAGACATTCACTAGCAAGACTAATTTAAGGTTTCTATTCAGTTCTTTCAGTTTCAGTTAGTCAGAAATTCAGTTAACCATGATCTCATTCTTCTAACATTCTAGTTATTAATGTTTATAATATTTTTTACATATGAATCCTATAATTAATATTTCCAATTTTTTTTTGCCAAAGAAAAGATAGAAACATTATTTGTATTTCTCTTTAGTTTAAATGATTTTATTTTTTACTGAAAGAAAATTGGTGACTTATTGATAAGGTAGTGCAATAAATTTTAAATTGCCTTGATTAAATATTTGGAAATTAGTATTTCATTAGTATTTGAATATTAAAAAATTCTCTCTGGACCACAAAGTCTAATGCCTATGTTGCCAAATACTGCCTTAATCAATTGCATTTTTTTTTAAGTACTGACTTTAACATTTACTGTCAGTTTGACAAATTCTTTGATTTATTATTTCTGTGTGACTTTCTTCAATGTAGGCCTTAAATATTTGATTAACCAATTCCTCACGTGACCAGCAGCAAGCATAAATTAAGGTGATTGCCTAAAGCTGGGGACGTAGTTTCTGGCAATTGTACCTAAGTTATTCTGTACCATATAGGGATTAAGCTCACATCTTGAATTTCACTCATTTTGTAGCCCACTGAATTAAATAGTGAGTAGTGTGCTTCTCTTGGCAAATGACTATATGTGCCTAATATGATTTTATTGGCCATGGTTGGAAACGATAGGTGTATCATTTCTAGAATTCTGGTGAGTTAACAAACTGCTTAATTTTCCTTTCTTTGGTTTTTTATTCGTTCCTAAGACCTATAATGAAGATCTTAAAGAAGAACTTAATTTTTTGGCTTCTCTGCAATAGAATTTTCTCCCTTCCTGGCTAGCCTCCTGTCATTTGGCTTTTCTCCTTGGATTAGAACTTTTTTTTGCCAGCATTGAGAGAACTGTAGTTATATCCATGATGCTTTTGTCCTTTATGTTCCACATTAAGATGCCTGTAATTAGAAGAACTACGTTCTTCTAATTTGCAATCTAAGTTTAATCAAGTGACTTCAGTGTTCCTACTCCTTAGTTTCTTATGTTGCTTACCTCACAGGATATTGTGAGGCTCAGATGTGAATAATATATATGAAATAATTTTGAAAACTTGAAGGCACTCTAACCAAGTACAAGGTCATATTATCTCTAACACTCTTTCCTCCAATTTTTTAAAAAAAACAGTTATTGGTGTTATTAATCAGTCTTAAATTATTAATAGTTTATCTTAGTTTGAACCTTTAATCATTGTTAAGTTACTAATAGCTTATCTTAGTTTAAACCTTTTAAAGATGTAATCATAGACTCTCAAGAGTTGAAAGAGACAGACTCAAACGAGTTCAGTCAAATCTTTTTCTATATCATTGTTAGTAGTAAAGACATTGAATTAGAATCTAGAAGACTTGGTTCTGAATCCTGGCTGCCTTTTATTATGTGACTTTCAGTAAACCTTTATGTTTCTCTGGGTAAAATGAAGGAGTTGAACTATATTTTCTGTAAGGTCATTACCCTAAATGGCAATGGTAGGGCCAGATTTTTGAAGATTGAAGCCTTGTATTCTTTTTTCACAGAATTATTTATTATTGCTCATAGAATTATAGAATCATGGCCCCCTGGTGGTCATAAAAATGAAGTGAAATGATGAGCTGTTGTTAGGACAAACATATAGAAATGGCATGTGTCATTCCCCCATGAGATTGGTAATGGGACACCAGAATGCAGTTTTATGGAGAGGCTGCCAGGGTATTACATCCCTGTTTTTTTCTTTCTTTTCTAAATCTTAAAGCTGCTTCATAGAGTTTTTTGCACTAGAAAATGTTATTAAGACTTCCCTGTGACTTGTTAATTGTAGCAGAACTTTTTTGGATGTCCCCAATAATTTGGAATTTATAGTAATTAGTAATCTTTGAATGATTAAAATTTATCTTTGGTCTATGCAAAATTTGTTAAAGTAGTTGTAGAAAAGAATTCTTTGACCTAATTGAAATATAACAAAACTATTTAATTAGCTAGGTATCCTATATCTTTTCATATACTTTAGGCAAACCTTGTGACACGTTGACTGGATGTATATCTTTTTCAAGGAAAAAACATAAAAAGTATATTATCAAAATTGGAGGGTTTTGATAATCCTTTAAAGGTAATTAAGTCATACCTAAAATTAAGGGGCTTTTTATGGCCCTAGCAGGGAGAAATAATATAGTGAAGAGCATTGACATCACACAGTGGAGAAGATCTGGGTTAGGATTCAACTTGTCATGATGTGGTTCTTAACCTCAGATTGTTTCAAGCAACCCTCATATGAGTCTAAATCACAGGATTGGTGATGATTGCATTAGTGTAAGGAGTTCCTTCAGGTGTAGTTATTAGCTGCACAGAAGACCTATGTCAGACCCAAATAAAGTTTTATAATAAAATAATAAAAATCAGGCCCAAAATAAAATTTATTTCATTTCATTCCTCAAGAAAAGTTTGAAAAACTAAATTCTTTCTTTCTTAGCAACACCAATATGAAATATTATCTCTATCCTTATATATTCAAGTTAAAATCAAGAAATTGAGTTTTCAAATGACTTTCCTCTTGTCAGATAGCTCATAAATATAGAAGTGGGATTCAGAATCAGATCTAACTCTTTTTTTTTTTTTTTTTTTTAATTTAATAGCCTTTTATTTACAGGATTTATACATGGGTAACTTTACAGCATTAACAATTGCCAAACCTCTTGTTCCAATTTTTCACCTCTTACCCCCCCCCACCCCCTCCCCTAGATGGCAGGATGACCAGTAGATGTTAAATATATTAAAATATAACTTAGATACACAATAAGTATACATGACCAAAACATTATTTTGCTGTACAAAAAGAATCAGACTCTGAATTATTGTACAATTAGCTTGTGAAGGAAATCAAAAATGCATGTGTGCATAAATATAGGGATTGGGAATTTAATGTAATGGTTTTTAGTCATCTCCCAGAGTTCTTTTTCTGGGCATAGCTAGTTCAGTTCATTACTGCTCCATTAGAAATGATTTGGTTGATCTCGTTGCTGAGGATGGCCTGATCCATCAGAACTGGTCATCATCTAGTATTGTTGAAGTATATAATGATCTCCTGGTCCCGCTCATTTCACTCAGCATCAGTTCGTGTAAGTCTCTCCAGGCCTTTCTGAAATCATCCTGTTGGTCATTTCTTACAGAACAGTAATATTCCATAATTTTCATATACCACAATTTATTCAGCCATTCTCCAACTGATGGACATCCATTCAGTTTCCAGTTTCTAGCCACTACAAAAAGGGCTGCCACAAACATTCGTGCACATACAGGTCCCTTTCCCTTCTTTATAATCTCTTTGGGATATAATCCCAGTAGTAACACTGCTGGATCAAAGGGTATGCACAGCTTGATAACTTTTTGAGCATAGTTCCAAACTACTCTCCAAAATGGTTGGACCCGTTCACAACTCCACCAACAATGCATCAATGTCCCAGATCTAACTCTTTAAGTCTTTCATTCTGTTGTCAATGTTATATGTCTAGGACTGTTCTTTACCTGGAACTGGAGAAGGGAAATAGTTAAGTAAATACTGTGCAAAATGCGACATTTTAATAAATATTAGTGAAGAATACTTTATTAGGTGCCATAGGAAATATAATTTCTAGATGGGGTAGGGCAGACTTATCATGTTCTTTACATGGCTTATACTATACCATTATAAAGTGATTAAATTATAATTCTTTCCAAGTTTTTAAATTTCTAATATATTGGCCCTTTTCCATAGTTAGTTCCCTTATATTAATTTGTAAAAAAGAAAAAAATTCTTCTCTTCTTCCCTCCACTCTTTCCTTCTTTCCTTCACTAATTCTTTCAAGTGTAGAGTATATGTTACATTACACCAAAGTCCAGTGGTAATTTATTAAGCATTGTTTTCCATTTGAAGGATACACGTATCCTGAATTTGCTTATTTTTTTTTTTTGTTTTTTACCAAATGTCTACAAACACATATATGGTAGCTATATTTTTTTGAAAACTGCATATTTAGAATGTGTGTTTTTTTTTTAATCAGTTTATGTATAACCCTGTAGATTTGTAGGATAAGATTTAAATCCTTTTGCCACTAGTGTACAACATCTGCCAGAAAAGATTATAGTGGTGAATATGCTAATGTGGGTCTGTGTGTCTGTAATTTAAAAGATATTCTAAAATAACACTTGGAATAGTTTTTAGTTGTAGATAATAAAATGTGATGTTTTAAATGTTTATCATAATATACTTAAGTATACATTAATAGGCCCTTATTTGAGTTAGTTTTGCCCTTCAAAAGAAAAGTATAATTAACTTTTGCATTTATGTTTTAAACTTACTGTGTTCTGCTTATTTTAAGTAATATCTAGATTATCTTTATATTTGTATTCCTTAAAGTTTGTTAATAGCCATCTTTTGTGGTTGCTAAGCAAGATAGCTATTAACTCTTAAATACACATCTTAAAATTTATGAACTTTTCAGAATCTCAATATAACATGTTTGTAGACAAGGTTGTGATTTTAGTGTAATCTGACTGGAAGTTTAAAAGAGTCTGGGATGAATTAGATGTTTTTGGCAGGCATTCTACATTTAGATATATTTTCTGCTACATTTTACTTATTGGTAAACTGAACATAAATGTTTATAATTAGATGCTATTTCATCAAAACTAAGTGAAATGTTGGCATTTCTCCATGTTCATTATCTACTCATTTCATCGTAACTAAAATTTATTTATTTATTTTTAATGTGTATACATATTTATACTGTTATCTTGATGCACAAGAGAAATAGAAAAATTAAAGTCTTCCAAACTTTAGTTGTAATGTTCAGATTATTTTGTGCCCTTTAAATTAATATATATATATATATTTTTTTTTTCATAGCTTTTTATTCACAAGTTATATGCATGGGTAATTTTACAACATTGACAATTGCCAAACCTTTTGTTCCACTTTTTCCCTTCCTTCCCCCCACCCTCTCCTCTAGATGGCAGGATGGCCAATACATGTTAAATATATTAGAGGATAAATTAAATACAAAATAAGTATACATGTCCAAACCATTATTTTGCTGGACAAAAGGAATTGGACTCTGAAATATTACAGTTAGCCTGTGAAGGAAATAAAAAATGCAGGCGGGCAAAAATAAAGGGATTGGGAATTTGATGTAATGATTCTTAGTCATCTCCCAGAGTTCTTTCGCTGGGTGTAGCTGGTTCAGTTCATTACTGCTCCATTAGAACTGATTTGGTTCATCTTATTGCTGAAGATGGCCAAGTCCATCAGAATTGATCATCATATAGTATTGTTGTTGAAGTATATACTGATCTCCTGGTCCTGCTCGTTTCACTCAGCATCAGTTCATGTAACTCTCTCCAGGCCTTTCTGAAATCATCTTGTTGGTCTTTTTTTTTTTTTTTTTTTTTTAATTATAACTTCTTATTGACAGAGCCCATGCCTGGGTAAATTTTTTTTTTTTTTTTTTAGCCACACTATCCCTTGCACTCACTTCTGTTCCGACTTTCCCCCTCCCTCCCTTCACCCCTTCCCCCAGATGGCAAGTAGTCCTATACAGCTTAAATATGTCACAGTGTATCCTAGATACAATATATGTGTGCAGAACCAACAGTTCTCTTGTTACACAGGGAGAATTGGATTCAGAAGGTACAAATAACCTGGGAAGAAAAACAAAAATGCAAGCAGTTTACATTCATTTCCCAGTGTCTGTTGGTCGTTTCTTACTGAACAATAATATTCCATATTATTCATATGCCACAATTTATTTAGCCATTCTCCAATTGATGGGCATCTACTCAGTTTCCAGTTTCTGACCACTACAAAGAGGGCTGCCACAAACATTCTTGCATTATTTTTCCCTGTCATTCTGACCAGTCTGACAGATATGTAGTGGTATCTCAGAGTTGTCTTAATTTGCATTTATCTGATTAATAATGACTTGTTATAGTCTCATAAATTAATATATTCTGTCAAAGTAGTACTATTTTTCTTTTTCAGTTCAACTTTTTAAAAAGTCATTTTAAATTTCAGAATAGCCTGATAGATATCACTTTTCTTACCTTTAAGAAGTTATTAGAATTTAATTTTTCCTGTTTGTGGCAGTTGGCATCTTAATTGGTACCTAAATAACTAGTTGAAGTACTCATAAAAATGATAAGAAACTCATGTAACGAGACCGTTATAGAATCACTGGTAGACAAGAATGCAACATATATATAGTTTTAGTCCCAGCTCAGCTATTAATTTTTTGTATAACTTTAAAAAATCTTTAACCTCTTTGTATCTTTTCCCTCTTTTTCTCTTCTCTAAATAGAAGTATTAATACTTAGGTCCCAAGGTTGTAGAGTTCAAGCGAAATAGTGTATATTATTAAAATTCTTTGAAATTATAAATTAATGTATCTCTGGCAAGTCCTTGTACTTAAATACTTAAATTGTATATATACTTTTTCCACTGGTGCATATTGCTGCCCCATATGTATCTTTGCAATGGGTCCCTTATTGTCTTATATCCTTGTAGAAATTAAGAACTTGTAGACAGGATCAAGGGAGGATGGGCTCTTGAACTCTTTATATGACATGGATAACACTTAGATTTGTGACATTGCTATTACACACTATTCCATTGTCATCTTTGCAGGTTACATTCATTGGATATAGCCTGACATATCTAGCATTATACTTTCACCTCTTAGGCCTGATGCTTACTTTCTTATTGTAGTATTATTAACTATTTTTCCATTAGTGTGTGGAAAAAACTACTCCTAGAAAGCTACATATACAATAAAATTTGTTTTTAGAGAGACATTCGTGTTGATTATAGTTTCATGTAATTATTGATAAAGGCTGAAAATGAAATAATGATTGGATCATGTTTATCATTTTCAAAACATTTCAATAAATATTTTTAGGGATATTTGCACATCACTGAGGAAGATCTCCACTTTTTTACATAAAGCAAGCAGTCCTTCTGGCACAGTGGGAAGAGTGCTAAATTAGGTGCTATGGAATCTGGACTTTAGGGTGATTCCATCTCTTCCTCGATTGCAAAATGATACATATTTGTAAATAAGACAGGTGTGTGCTGTGACTTTTGTGGTGTAGATAGTAAATTCAAAGGGAATCTCAAAGAGGGAGAGATCGTTTTTCAATTATATTCAACATGAAACTTAACCAATAGCCAATTTTAATAAAAATATGGGTAGAATTTAGCATTGCAGTATATTTCTCTTTACAGTATAGTAAAGAAGCACAAGACATAAACAGGCATGTTACCTGGATGCTTATGTATTTTTTCTCTCCTGTTAGCATGTTGGCAGATAAGTTGAACATGACTCCTGAAGAAGCTGAAAGATGGATTGTCAATTTGATTAGAAATGCCAGGCTTGATGCCAAGATTGACTCCAAGTTGGTATGTATTATAAAATGTCCCATAAATACAGAATATAAGTTATCCAAAACTCAATTTAAAATCATTTTGATCCTTGCATTTTATTTGACCTCTATTAGATGATTTTTCTAATTCCATATTGACTGCAGAAATATTTTTAATTTATTAACTAGCTCATCTGAATATGTAACCTAATATAACCTCATTGGGAAAGGTATGAAATATTCATATGTTGATTTTACATTTCATACTTAAAGTGTTATGTTTTTCTTTTTGAGCACCATCATTAAAATATCATGAGACCACATTTTCTCCTGTTTTCTTTCAGGGTCATGTGGTTATGGGTAACAATGCAGTCTCGCCTTATCAGCAAGTGATTGAAAAGACTAAAAGCCTTTCTTTTCGAAGCCAGATGTTGGCCATGAATATTGAGAAAAAACTTAATCAGAATAGTAGGTCAGAGGTAAGAACCTTGACTTTTCATTTCTGTTTTGGCTGATTTAAGAATAGTAAAATATAATTACCATGTAGACATGCTTGAAATGAATACTAATTTAAATATTGACTGCTGTATGATCTGCTATGTTTTTGTTTTTCATTAGTAAGCACGTTTTATTTAAGATTTTATACTTTGTGCTAATTAATTTCTGAGCAAGAATATTTTCTGTACTATATAAAGGTCAAACCAAAAAAAATTAGATATTCTGTTGTATTATAATTACTAGTTTGCCTCTTTATTTCTTCCTCTTATTTATTTGAAATTATGAGTTAATGAAATAAATATTAAATATGTAATAGTAGATGATAAATAATGTGTATTACTTATTAAAAATCATGAGTTAATGAAGTCAAGAAAGGAAGAGAGAAACTAGTACCAATTATGACATGCATTTCAAATTTCATTGTCTACTGTGTACAGAAATTATTACTTATAATTATCACTTTAATATTTTCAGAAAGTATTGTCTTTTTTCTCTTGACAATTCTTTCCTTTATATTCTAGGCTCCTAACTGGGCAACTCAAGACTCTGGTTTCTACTAAAAATCTTTGGAGGAGGAATATGTTAAAAAATTTCCACTTAACATATACAAAGTATAGTTCTCTAGAGAGAACCTGAAATATTGTGGATTTGAATTTAAATAAAATTGGCTATGTTTCATTTTATATTTTTAAGTTTGTATAAATGTTTGCTTAAACTCATTTATCCATAAGGCAACAATGAAACTATATTTATGTAAAATTATCAAACAATGGGGAATATGTGATTATGAAATTTTTGGTTCTAACTTCTGATCGTGGGACAAGCATTTAATTTAATAAATTGAATATAAACTTGCACTAGCTACCATCATTGTCTGCTAGATATCTAGCATGTTGACAGAGAAATAAAAATCATTCCATACACAGAAGTTGCTTGCTTTACACCATTACTAGACATTGATTGCTTTTAATGGGAGCAGTGATAAGGATGACAGAGTTGGTAAATTGAAAATGTTAAGATTGAAAAGACATCCACATAAATAGAGTGTACCTTCCTTGAAGACAGAAGATTGTATTATGTCTTTGGGGCAAGGAGATCCTTGCCATCATTTCTGAAAAGTCTTCCTTTTTTTAAAAAATTCTTCAAGTCTAGGCTTGATGGTTTTTGATGGTAGGTATTTAATAAATGCTTGAACTGAATAGGTAGTAACTGGTAAAATAATAGAGGACTACCAAGAGAGGAAACTTCCTCTACAGAAGTTTGCAGAATATATGCAGAAATAAATCTTTAATTTTGTGTTTATTGAGTTGCCTAAGGCAGGATTAAACCAACTACTACTTTTTGGCCCAGAGCCAAATGAGACTCAGAGCCTATTTTTGTTTGACTATGAGCTAAAGTGACTTTTATATTTTAAAATAAAGTTGTATTGTACAAAAAAGCAGGTTTCCAGTCATGTTTGGCTAAAACATGAAAAAACATTTTTTGCACAGAGCAGATTTCTTTCAATTAGTTAATATTTAATAATCATCTGTGGAAATACAAAAATGAAAAAAATAGGCTTTTCCTCCTCAGGATGGTTAGGTGATATAATATACAATCATAGATCTGGAATCTAAAAGACCTAAATTCACATCCTACCTACCTCAGACACTAGCCCTGAATCACTCTTAAAATCCAAAGCTTCTTAAACTGTGGGTCATGACCCCATATGAGTCTTACTGAATGTGGGAGTTTCAGAAAATTTGGGAAGAGTAAAAGGTTTCTGAACACAGTGATCAAAAATTCAAATCAAATATATAATGAAGCTGAGGGTTTCTGGAAGCGCTTATCCATTGTGTGACTTCACTGCAGCCTTGGTGGTTCTTTTTTTTTTTTTTTTAAATATACCTTTTTATTTACAAGATATATGCATAGGTAATTTTTCAGCATTGACAATTGCAAAACCTTTTGTTCTAACTTCCCCTCCTTCCCCCCCACCCCTTCCCCCAGATGGCAGGTTGACCAATACATGTTAAATATGTTAAAGAATATGTTAAATACAATATATGTATATATGTCCATACAGTTATTTTGCTGTTCAAAAATAATCGGACCTTGAAGGTAGTGTACAATTAACCTGTAAAGGAAATAAAAAATGTAGGCAGACAAAAATAGAGGGATTGGAAATTCTATGTAATGGTTCATAGTCATCTCCCAGAGTTCTTTCACTGGGTGCAGCTAGTTCAATTCATTACTGCTCTATTGGAACTGATTTGGTTCATCTCATTGTTGAAGAGGGCCACGTCCATCAAAATTGATCATATAGTATGGTGTTGAAGTAAATAATGATCTCCTGGTCCTGCTCATTTCACTCAGCATCAGTTCATATAAGTCTGTCCAGGCCTTTCTGAAATGATCCTGTTGGTCATTTCTTACGGAACAATAATATTCCGTAACATTCGTGTATCACAATTTATTCAGCCCTTCTCCAATTGATGGGAATCCACTCGGTTTCCAGTTTCTGGCCACTACAAAGAGCTGCCTTGGTTCTTAGATACAACATGCGCATTTTGCATTGCATTTGTACAAATGCTGCAGCTAGGACCAGACAGGCAAAAAAAGTGTCACAAGTAGAAAAAGTTCAAAAAGCTAGCTGTTTCCCTCAATTTCCTTATTTGTAAAATGAGGATAAAAGCACCTATCTTCCAAATTTGTTTTCAGAAACAAGTAAAATGTAAAATGCCTTCTAATCTGTAAGGTGCTATATAAATGTTAGCTACTATTCTAGTCTAAAAAAGAAGGGGGGGGGGTGTCATAAATTTACATGCAAATAAGTAAGCTGCAAAGTAAAAAAAAGAATTAAGAGTGCCACTAGGAAATTTTCAGAAGGAATGGTCAAAAATGTCTCAGGTCTGTGTGACCCTGCGTAAATCACAACCTCAATTGCCTCAGCAAAAGAAAAAAAGGGAAAAGATAAAATTCTTCAAAGTTCACTTTAGGTTTTAACAGATAAGATGTAACATACATCTTAACAATACAATATTTGGAGATGGGAAAGCACAGGGCAAGATAATGAACAACGATCTCATTTACCTTGAATATAAAATATATAAAGGGAAGGAATATAAAATAATGTTTGAGAAAGAAGAGATCTGAAATCCAAGATATGGCATTTGTTATTCCCATATAGTCTGCAATTATAGATCTGCATGTATAGAAGGAATTTTTTCATTTCAAACTCCTATATTTATATAATCAAGCCACTGGACTCTTCTCATATAGTCATATAAAGAATACTGCATCTAGAATCAGAAAAACTGGTTTCAAGTCCTATCTCTTAACTATCAGTAGCAAGTCAGACCTTCATTGAATCATCTTATGTATAAAATGAAAGGGATGAAATTATTAGCCTCTACTGTCCCTAACAACCCTAACTCTATAATCCTAGAATGACTTACTGGGGAGATTCAAACTCTTAAATTAGAGGCTATACCCCTGAGTACAGCTTGAACCAGGTTAAAATGTAATTGGGAAATAATTTAACAAAAAACTAAAATAGAACATGATATTTATATGCGATTTTCTGACTCAATATGTGGCTCATAGGGATACTTATGTATAGTATATGTATACACTTTGGGCTTAACTTCTATATACCCTTTAGGGATACTTATGTATAGTTTATTTCTAGGCACTGTTCTTAAATACACTTTGGGCTTAACTTCTATATACCCTTTATCATGTGATATATTTCTCTGCTTCAAGATTTAAACTTTAAGAATCTTTTGAGGCAATAATTAAAGACAAGAAAAAGAATTGTAATATTTTTTATTTTGAAGTCTTGAGTTAAGAGGCTATAAAACTAATGTCTCTAGTCTGTACTCAGAGCTAAGTGGCCCAGACCTCCATGAATATAATCACTGTACCACTAGAGCTTTTGGAGTGTGCGAGACAGGTATCTTAGTATAGAAATCAAAGCAGGAGAAACGGAAGACTCATTAAATATAGCCAAAAAGTGTTTTGTAATATATCTTGTGTCCATTTGTGTATGTGCTGGTACAAGATGAAATCTACAGAGAAGTGTTTACAGTAATTTTGGGCACATACTACTTAAAGCAAGTTTTCAACTTCAATTTTAAACAATTCTCTAGAATCCCTTTATCTGCCCACTGTATGTAAGATTATAGCTGCTGAAAGGACCAGGTTTAGCCAAAAAGGAGTTACAAACTTTTGTTTAGTACTTCATATATTTTGTTTCTTGCACTGGGGTGTCAAAACAAAGATACAGTGATTTAGTTATGGTCCCATTATAGAAACTCCTTTGTAATAGTGTCATTACAAGGGATAAAACAATTACTTTGTAACCATTTGATCTGGGTGGATTACCAAATGAAATACTACTATCTATAACAGCCATGACTGGGGGCAATTATGTATTTCATGAGGAAAGAACACCTGAGTTCTGAATGAGTCATTTAATTCTTGATAAAATGGTTATGATAATGTCTAAAATCCCTGCCTTTCAGCATTGTTGTGAGAGTTAGATAATGTACATACAGTACTTTGAAAATGTTAGAGCATAATTGTTACTTAAAGAGTAGGCAGAATTTCCACAGGTCTTTCCAGTTGAATCACAGTCTAGCTCCGTGAACTAGAGGAGGTATGGTCCCCGTCTTCCCCAATCATTCTTAAGATAGCCTTGATTTGAATCATCTAAATGTGCCAGTAGCCAGCACACTGAAGGGTCACTGTGACTTCCTGTTAGCCAAATCAACCAAAATCATCTAGAGAGACCCTCTTTCCTTCCCTGAACAGATGTATTAGAGACAAGTATACAACAGACATTTAGTATCCAATGAAATCTTCTTTTACATTTATTCTTTAGCTTAATTTTCCAAGACCATCTATAATTTATGTAGTTCCCTACTTTTTCATCCTTGTTTCTTTCTTGCATACTCTGTTCTGCTGACTGGTCTATTCACCAATTTTTGTCTTGCTCTCTTAGAGGACTTTGAGTTATACATGGAATCTCTTCCAATAGGAGAGTAATCCAGTTGGCAACGTACAGAATATATTCTAAAGGGAATAAACAGAGTTGAGTTAGGAATAGAAAAGTAGTGGAAATAGATATAGCTCTTCTGGGAATTCCATTGCATCTGTTGAGGGAAGGGAAAAGCCAAGACTTCAGAGTAGTGGGAAAATATCAAACCAGATGGTAGAACCAGAGCTTGGTGTAGCTAGCAGATAATAGACATGATCTATATCCAATCTAACACCAGTTTACTAAAGGAGCTGCATTAATAGAAGAGGAAAATGAGACTTTGCTGTCTACATAAAGTCGCATGGAATAGTTTTAATTCAAAAGTTTAGGTATCCTGCCCGCCAAGAGGGACATCTTTATAGAAGCTTAATAGAAGGAAAAAAGGAATATGGTTTTTCCCCTTCAATCTTACCATTCCTCTTTTTTAGGAACCTATGCATCTTTGTTTCATTCCTAATGTTAATTAATGGTGGTAAGTTTCTGCTTGCTGTTATTTCTCTTTCATTCATTGTTTACTTTGTTCAACTAATGATGCTACTGAAAGTGACTAATGTTAGAGGCTAAAAGGTATTGATGCATAACTAATAATTCTTAGAAGACTGACAAATACTTTTCAGTGGTGTTAAAATCCAGCGATGGAAATAATGCAAAAAAGTCTTGGGCAAGAGAAGATTTGATTGCACACAGGAAAATGTGACTTTTATATTGTGCAACACACAGATGATAGGCACTAATCAATATTTAAAGTAGATGTTTATGCAGGCTGACTTAAAGTCTAAATATTCTCTGTGTTCTAAGAGAAGATTAGAACTAGGAGTCAAGGCTTGTGTTTTTCTTCTGATTCTGAATGATGACTTTTTTTTTGTTTTAACCATCTGAGAAATTGTAATCACACATAGGTACCTGCTGTACCTACTTCATAAAGTTGTGATGAAGATCAAATAAAATAGGTTAAAGCTCTGTAAGAAATGCTAAACATCAAAGTGAAGATTAAATTGAGAGAAAAGTACTAATCTGGCATTGGCTTCATAGTGGCAATATGGTTGTAACCATAGGCATCAAGGTGATATGGTAGAAAGAGGTGAAGTAAGGAAAACTCACATACTTAGTAGCTTTGTGACCCTGGACAAATCACTTAAGCTTTCCCAGCCTCAGTTTCTTCAGCTATAAAATGAGATAATAGCACCTACTTCATAGGGCTATTGTGAGAATCAAGTAAAATAATTTATGTAACATTTTCAGTCATGTTCAACTCTTTGTGATCCCAGTTGGGGTTTTCTTGTGTCAGTATTGGAATGGCTTGCCATTTCCTTCTCCACGACAAGGAACTGAGGCAAACAGGGTTAAATGACTTGCCCAGGGTCACATAGCTAGTATGTGTCTGAGGCCAAATTTGAAGAAAATGAATTTTCATGATTCCAAGCCTAGTTGTCTATCCTTGCACTGTTTAACTGTAAAGTGCTTTGTAAAGCTCAGTGTATTAACTATCTAATAGAATGTAAGTTCCTTGAGTGCAAGAATATTGCCCCAGCTTTATTTATGTATTTATTTTGTTTATCTGGCATTGATTGTGACCACAGTCAAGATAGTACAAAAGTTAAGCCAAGAAGATGCTAGAACTAATGTAAAATTCTTTTGCCTTTTTCCCTGTCACTAGAGCATAATTGAGTGACCAGAACCTAGTCAACAACTATTATATTACCAATTATGTCAAGTGCAGAGAATACTTTTCCTCAAAGAGTTCACAAGCTAATAGCTAGGAAGCAATTACTAAGTGATTTTTGATTGATGAAATGGTGGGTTGTGTTTGTCTCCTGTTTTAAAGTTTGTAATGTGCTTTACTTGCATTTTGACAATTGGTTCTAAAAACTGCTTTTGTGATATGAAATGCTACATGAACTCATGATCTCAAACATTTTCTTTGGTGTATGTAGTTCACTTTTTAATGTACTTTCTCTCTTGTCCAGTACCCCTCTGTTTTCCCTGATTGATGGATATCTTAGAGGAAAGTAATCTAGAATAGATTCTGGAAACATAACTTTAGGAAATGTAGTCATTTGTGGAGCCAGAGTTATGGAAGACATGTCTGACTGCTCCCTGGGTCACTCCAGGACTGAGCTGTCAAGGCCAGTAGCAGGAAGAGCAGTTGAGACATCAGTATCTGAACCTATTGGTTTGGGTGAACATTCAAAGCTTCCTAGGGAGTTTTAATTAGGCATTTTGACTCTTAGGAAATGGCTTACTGATAGAGCTTTGTTTTGTGTATTTTATATACATAATTCATACCAATGTATCTTTAATTTTCACAGACATCACCCCATCCCCTACAACAGCATTAATTTCCTGGAGAGGTAGCACAAACATTGTTATGTTTTGTTAATTTTTCATGGATTTAATAAACTGTTTGACTTTTAGAAGCTGTAAGAAATAACATTAATTTAAGGCATCTCCTATTTTGGTTCTAAAACTGTGCCCCTTATGCTGACTTCAGTTCAGTATCATGGGAAAGGCAGAACAATGCCAGACCAAATAATTTTGACTTAAGGGCCTTTTCAGGAGTGGGACAGAGAGGGAGGGAGGAGGTATGTGTGTATGTATTTTTAACAAGAAAGCAGTCAATCTGATAATACTCCAGGTAAGTAAACCAAGGAAATGAAAATTTTAGGTAGATATATGAAATGTATTAAGAATAATACTTTTAAAATGTATACTGAAAATAGGTTCTAAGCTGGGCAGAATACTTTTAGAATACTTTTAGAATACTTTAAGAATACTTTTAAGAATACTTCTAAGTTAGAATATCTATTTAGAATATCTTTAGAATATCTAGAATACTTTTAGATATCTTAGAAGGTTGCAGTAGTCCTGATGATGTATGTGATCATAATGTATGTTCACATTGACAAGAAAAGCAACAACTGTATGGTTTTGTTTTGGCTTTTGAATCAGAGAATGGGACTGGGACTCAATATACCTGGGATTGAGCTCCAACTCTACCTGTAACAGAACTTGGATAAATCACCCCCATCTTTGTATTCTTTGATTTCTTCATTGATAAAATGAGGTAACTGGATTGAATGATTTCTATGGCCCCCATAAAGGTTCCCCAAGTTCTTTAATTATATATATGGTTCCTTCACTAAAGGTTTAAATAAATAGCAAAAAAAAAAAAAAAAACCCAAAAAAGTTTCTGAGTAGATATAACTGTGTTGGGGGGTGACTAACTAGACCAAAAAGTTAGTCTGTCCCAGTAGAAGCCCTTTAGTTTTTCTCCATTCCTGTCCACAGATTTATACAATTAATCTTTATCATCTGTTGGGTGTGTGTGTTCCCAAGGGAAACCTGAAGCGAGTGCAGATAGAATAGCTTAAATCCATTTATTACATGTTATAAAACTAACTAAAAACATATCTTATTGATGAAAAATGAGAAACTCCACCTTTGTGTAGTCAAAGGTTAAAGTGTGGATACTGAGGCAGCTAGGTAGCACAATGCATAGTATTTGGGCATAGAGTCAGGAAAATCTTGAGTGTCATTTTGATGATTGTTATTATCTGTTGGGGAAGAAATTATAAAATTTGTAGCTGCATATTAGAGCTATGCAAGTCATTTTTTTAAAATCCAAATTAACCTGTTTGGTGATTTCAACATAATTGAAATATAATTTATGACACTTGGAGTTATTTCCCGTATGTTATATAGTCTTCAACAAGGAATAACTTATGAATTAGTTTTGAGATATTCTAGGTATTCAGAGAAGGAAGATTTATTTGAACCCTTTGCTCTGTTTATTTTAGAAGCTGCCTAAGACTTGCTATCCCATTGTCTGTTCTAATGTCTTTTACAGTGAGTGAACAAAATTAAGAAACTTTGCATGACTCTACATAGTATCTTAAAATTTAAGCTAAAATGGCCCCGAGAGGTTATCCAATAATAATTCTGATAGCTAACATTAAGATAACATTAAGATAATTTTCTAAATTTTATAATGAACATTCTCTATATTTTCTCATTTGATCCTCACACCAACAGTGTAAGGTAAATTCTATTCTCATTTTAAATACTGGAAATACTGGAAAACTAAGAAAAGTTAAGTGTCTTGCCAAGGATCTCACAGTAGTTGGTGTATGAAGCAAGATTTGAACTTAGCTCTTGATACTACATTTAGCACTCCATTTACTATATCACCTAACAGCTAATCCCTTGAAATCAAGAGAAATGAAGTGACTTGTACAGATGGTTACATAGCTAGCACAATCAGAATCCAAATCCAAATCTATCAATCAGCTACAAATCCAGCACTCTTTCTACTATACTATTCAATCTTTGACCAATGATTTGGTTGCTATAGGTCTTAGATGAAATGCTACAATCCATCATTTGATAATAATAGTAACAATAACAATTCTCTATCTTTGAAATATAATTTATGACATTTGGAGTTCTAACATGTTATTTAGTCTTCAACAATTCTATGAGGCAGTTTACTAGGTATTACTTTAAATATTTGTTCTATTAATGAACATTAATTCATTTGACAAGCTTTTATTCCATGCCTACAACATGTAAGGCACTGTGTTGGGTACCGAGATTACATAAAAAACAAAAATAAAAGAGTCCCTTCCTCTAGAAATTAACATTTCACATAGGAATAATGACCTGGACACAAATAAGTAAATGCAAAATACATGCAAAGTAAAGAAAAATGAAGCACTTTGGGGATACATATGGAGGAGTTAGCCCTTCTGATGAATAAGGAAGAGTTACAGAAGTAATGAAGATGAGTTACTAACTGCCAAAATTAAGAAAGGAAGCCTTCTTGAGTAAAGAGGCTGAAGTGAGGAAGAAGAGCCTTACAGGAATGAAGATAGTCTATGTAAGGTGATAGAAAGGAAGAGAAAATATTTGGTGGGGAGAAGACCATCAGTTAGGCAAATTTGTCTGGGATATACAGTAAGTGAGAGGATGTAGAATCAGTCTTTGAAAAGTAGAACATTATTAATAGTTGATTATAATAATTAAAATTTACAGTACTCTTATTTTCTTAGGAAGCTAAATTAGTTTATTAGTAAGATTTTTAAATGCAGAATGACATTAAATAAAATATTTTTCATGTCAATTTTGCATCAAAGGAAGGGAAGTAAAAGAAGTAGCTTTTTGTTCTCTTCAACATTCTGGATGTTTTGAATAGACAGCAAGCAGCAAAAAAGAATTTTTTTCCCCTTAGCTGAATTATCCTCAGAACACTCTGCTCCAACATCGGCATGTCAGTGGAACAAGAGATGGTAATACAAGATGCACCAAGAGACTAGAGGTTTTGTGTGTTTGAAACTTTGAGTCGGCTGTAATGACTAAATTGTAGAGAAGCAAAACTAATGTTTTTTTTTTTATATATTTACCCAATGTTTTTTTGGGTCCTGTCTTCTAGGAGCGAACAAACTCCTTTTGTTTCTTAGCCTCCAAAAGTTCACCCCTCAATTGCATAAAAGAATCTAAGACGAGGGTAGCTAGGAGCAGAGTTTACACCATGATAGACCAACATGCTGCCCAAGAGAGAAATACCAGAGGTATACCCAGGCACAGGGAGGATTAGAGACGTTCTTAAAAGTTTGTTTCAGTGGACCATTTTTATGTGTGTGTGTCCTTTAGTCTTTAATTTTAGCATAAACAAAAATAGAGTAAGTTTTTGTGATAAACGGATCATATCTCAGAACCATATTTATAAAGTTCTTAGGAACTAGCTTTTAAATTTTATTCAAGAATGATTATGCTGGTTTTGTATGTATGACTGGACAAAAAGAATGTGGTTGTGTGTTTTGGCTTATGTGTTCCCAGATTTCTAAGGGATGCTCATGATAGCCAACAAAGGAATTTTTAATAACATTGTGGAATGTTAATGCTGGAGTTGTTTAAAGGTACTCTTATTTTAGAGAGAAGGAAACAGAAGTGAAATGACTTATGCAAGGTCACAGGGCACAGTGACAGAGCTTGAGAGGGGACTGGAGATCATGCCAGATGAGAATCAGATGAAAGAATTGGAAAGATGAACAAGTAGTAGAGAGTAGATAAGTGATAGTTAATGGAATCTTAGGAAATAGATTGAATAAATTTATTTTCCTTGGATCCAAGGAATTGGGGAAACTAGAGAGAGGCAGATTTGGTTCAATGTAAGCGAAAACTGGCAAACAATCAGAGCCTTCAGAAAGAGAAGTAAGCTGATGTAGGAGGGGATGGGTTCACCAAAGGTCTTCAAATAAGGTCAGATGACCTCTTATCAGAGATCCTGCAAGGGAATGTTACTATTCATCTGAAGGTTGATTGATCTTAACCTAGGGCATGTGAACTTTTTGTAAAATATTTCAGTGTAATTGTCTTCCTTTGTAATCTTATGTATTTTGTTTTATGTAATTTAAATATGTAATTTTGAGAAGGGAGTCTGGAGACTTTACTATATTGTCCTCCATGCCTAGAATTCTCTTATACTTTTATATCTGGCTTCTTTGGCTCAGCTAAAATCTTAGCTTCAGCAAGAAACCTTTCCCAGCCCATCTTTACTACTGTCTTACCTCTGTAACTGTCACCAATTTGTTGTTACTGTTGTTCAGTCGTGTCCAGCTCTTTGTGACCCTGTGGACCATAGCACACCAATACTGCCCATGAGGTTTTCTTAGCAAAGATACTGGAATGGCTTGCTATTTCCTTCTCCAGAGGATTAAGGTCAACAGAAGTTAAATGATTTGTGCAGGGTCACACACAACTAGTAAATGTCTGAAGCCAGATTCAAACTCAGATCTTCCTGACTAGATCCAGGGCTCTATCCACCCATTTACACTACATGTATCTTGTTTGTAGAATCGATTGTATTATATGGGAGGCACTACCACCAGATCACCAGCACGCATGGCATGCTCTCATCAGAGAAGATGTTGTATTCTATGAGCAAAGCAGAATTTAATTAGCCCAAAGAAACTGTGAAATATACAAATTTAAAGAATCCACCCCAAATGTTCACTTGGACTATTTGTGACTGATCTGTGGCAAAGCATTCTGAACTCATATTGGTCCAGTCAGCCACAGTCTGACATACTATCTGAATTTCCATATAGTGACGTCATTGTAGTCCTCTTCAACTATGAAGGACTTTTGAGGGAGTTGCTTTTTTTTTTATTCTTAGCATTTAACATAGTTTCTGACACATAGTTGACTCACTAAATTCTTACTGACTTGAGTAGATTCTGAAAGAGTCCATGATACAAAAAAGATTATTATAAAATAGATAATCATCTATTTTATTATAAGAGATTTTCTAGTGGCTTCTAAGGCCCTTTCCAACACTGAGATTGTATAATTTGAAACTATTACCTAAATTTTCTGATTCCTAGTACCTTATATTTTCCATTATACTTTGATTCTATGAGGTAGCATCATCCTCATGTAAGAAGAATTATTGTGTCATAAATTAAAATTATGAATATTGTATTAATATTACTAGTAGAGGGGTATCTTGGGCACTGGAAAAGAGAATCTTATTGGGTACTTCAGTGGGCAGCTCCAACAGAACATTTCCACCAACTCCCCTAATTCCCTAGTTCCTCTCAAGGTTTAGCTCAAGTGCCATCTCTGAGACATGGTCCCTTCCTTATCCTCCACATTATAGAGATCTCCCTCATTTCAAATTATCTGTGATTTTATCTCCAATAAAATTCCTCTATGGCAGAGCGTTTTCATTTATGGCTGTATTCCCAACCTGCAGCACAATGATTGACACATAGGTATTTGAAGAGTGCTGGTTGAATTGAATAAGATGTATGATAATGGTTGTTTGGGGAGCTGAATGTATAATTCTAATGGAAAAATTCTTAGGAAAAAAATTATCCCACCTCTACTTTTTACTTTTTTTTGACTAGTTTTATATTTATATTTTGATGCTTTAATGTAGATGAATTCAGGGACATTGAATATGGAATCTAAGCAAATTAGTTTTTAGAACAAAAAAACACCACAACTTATAATTAAGAAAGAGACTAGTTTCTGGCCTTCCTTATAATTACCAAAGAGAAGTTTAGGTAAGTAACAATGAATCTGATAAAAGCAGGATAGAGGAAGTATGGCAACAACAACAACAAAAGCTTTCTCAGTTTATTTCTATTGTTTTTCATTTGTATAGCTTTCTTCTGAAAGTTAAATTTAAAATGTAAACCATGACTTTAACATATATTATTATCAAAATGGAAAACACACACATACATTCACACACTAGAGAATTCAAGATATTAGTATCAACCAGAGATGTGAGTGTTGGGCAATCCACAAAGCACTGTTATGCAATAATTAAAGAATTTTTAAACTGAAGATTAAATTGGAATGTTGTTATAAACACCAAGGGAATGGCCAACATTTTTCTTTGTATCAAAAGAAAACTCATTTCTAAAAATAAGCTTGCTCTTTGTGATGACCCTCTCAAATTGTTCTAAGTAATTCCATTCACAGATGAGCTATTGAGTCTGTGGTCCTTTCCTGTAAGTGGTTTGCTCTTTGATCCTATAGCTTTTAATCAGGTATGTAACAACTAAAAGGAAGCATTGGGATGTGCAATATTGCCAGTGAGTGGGGATGGGAGGCTCTTTTAGTGTCACCTTGAAAGTAAATGCAGCATGGATGAAATTTGCTTTTTGTTTCTTTCGAGATTTCTCTTGGTGCCTCAATTTTAGGAAACCATTGCTAGAAGACTGTCTAAATTTGATTTCGCCCTGTTGTAAGCAAGTATAATAGTGTATTATTATTAATTGTATAAACAGTTACTAAATGAAGGAAAAATCCCTGACTGGGGAAAGGAATATTACTTTATTATTCCATCCTTACTCATTTTATGATGTGAAATTTTCAGACAGTGTTACTCTATCATGATATAATTATGTCATTTCTATTACCTTATCTGAGTTTTCTGGGAAGAAATATGACCAGAGAGTTTAGATAGGGTTTTGCCAACATTAAGGACAGTGGGCTTCCACTTGAGGGGACTTTTTTTTTTTTTGTGGGAGTTCGGGGGAAGGCAGGCCCTGGGATTGAGAAAGGAGCAAGCCAAAGATAAATGGAAGTTGGAGGGTGTAGTCTTCTCCTAATACAATTAATTCCAGGATAAAAGCAACTAAAGAAAATGCAGCACCCCAAAGATTTCATTCTGCCACTATAACATCTGATCAGCCATGTACCTTGAAATGTTGGGGCTCAGTTGCTCTAACTCCAGAAAACATTCCTGATACTGGCTAAAAGAAGTGATCCCTCTTCTCTCTCTCTTTTTTCTTTCTTTCTTTTTTTTTATTATAACTTTTTATTAACAGAACATATGCCTGGGTAATGTTTTACATCATCCCTTGTACTCACTTCTGACTTTTCCCCTTCCCTCCCTCCACTCTGCCCGAGATGGCAAGCAGTTTTATACATGTTAAATATGTTATAATATATCCTAGATACAATATATATGTGTAGAACCAAGCAGTTCTCTTGCTGCACAGGGAGAATTGGATTCAGAAGGTAAAAATAACCTGGGAAGAAAAACAAAAATGCAAACAGTTTACACTCATTTTCCAGTGTTCCTTCTCTGGATGTAGCTGCTTCTGTCCATCATTGATCAACTGGAACTGAATTAGATCTTCTCTTTGTCAAAGAAATCCACTTCCATAAGAATACATCCTCATATAGTATTGTTGTTGAAGTATATAATGAAGTGATCCCTCTTCTCAAAGAAGTTTACACTCAGTTATCCAAGTTCCTATGACACCTTTGGGGTTCTCTCCTAATAAGCACAAGCTTTACAGAAGCTTAAACTATAAGCTTTTACTACACAGTTGTAGTAGCTCAGCCTTGTTCCCAGAAGTCTCTGACTTTTAATTGTAATAAAAGTGTTGATGAATGGATGGATGGATTGATGGAAAGATGGATGAATGGTGGAGGCAACTTTTAGTCTATAAAAGCACTATAGCTTGTCAGAGGATGATTTGGGATCCGGAAGTCCTCTTCACATGTTTCCCTTCACCTCATTTTCTGCCATCACCACCACACAATTCTTTGAATGGCCAGGTACTGAGCTATTTTTGTTCTTGGTGAACAAATACCCAGATATACTTTTAATTATGAGTATTGCTATGGTTGAGATTTTCTGAGTACATTTTCCAACAAAGTTAAATTGTTTAAAATAATTTGTATCTATTACATTTTGTTTAATCCCATACAAACATTTGCTTCTGTTTAAAGGCAGCCTGTCATAGTATCATGAGTAGGCTTCTGGGCTTGGATTCTAAAAATCCTGGGTTCAGTTTCCATTGTTCTGAATTTCAATCTTTTTCTGGCCCTGAATCTTCTTGTCCTGAGAAGTAAAACTACTTTAAGTATAATTTAATGTGTCACTACCAGTAGACAAACTTGCTCACAATTACAGGCTAATTTGGAATGGCTAAGTTGGTTAGGGTAGTATTATTTTCTACTCTGGAGATTGGGTAGCAGGAGCCTTTTACAAAGATACTAGTCTAGGCTAAGTAGACATTATCTGTGGTTTAATTGTGGATGTTCCTAAGGCTCAATCCTGCTTGCCTCCCTCCCTCCCCCCCAACAACTCTATTGACTTTATCATCTTTAGACTTCTAACTCCTAAATCTCTCTCTAGACAAGGCTCTTCACCTGAACTTTTGTAATATATCTGGACCCCGAATCCAGGTTCAACTTAAATTGACGAGACTCCAATATGACTTCAATTGCCTCCTGGATACTCCAATTGAGATATCATACTACCTCAAACTTAACTTGTCAAAAACCAAATTCCTTATCTTCACTGGACATCCATATGCACATACATAGTTTTTTATGTGTTCTCTCTCCCATTATTATATGTAAAATAAACTGGAGAAGGAAATGGCAAACCATTCCAATTTCTTTGCCAAGAAAATCTCAAAAGGTTCATTAAAAGTAGGATAAAACTGAAAAATAAGGGACAGCTAGCCTGGGACAGTGGATAGGATGTCAGGACTAGAGCCAGGAAGATCCAACTTCAAATCATTCTGGTTTGCCTCAGTTTCCTCATCTATAAAATGAGCTGGAGAAGGAAATGGCAACTCACTCTAGTGTCTTTCCCAAGAAAACCCTTAAAAAGGTCATTAAAAGTTAGACACAACTGAAAACAATTAGTGAACTCCTCTAGGGGAAGAATCCTGGGTTTTTTCCCCTCCTTTTGTAATGCTAAAGTTCAGCCCAGGGTCTAGCTAATAATAAGCACTTAATAAAAGCTTGTTGACAAACTGTCTAACTCCCTCCCTCTTTGATTTCCTAGCTGTGCCAGTGGTAGCATTATTTTCTAGTCATAAAAACTTCAAATTGATGTAATCTTTATCTTCCTTTCCACTCTCTTCCCAACTTGATCATTCAAAAGCTCTGCTGATTTTCACTTTCACCTTCAATTTCTATTCCTACTGTATATATTGGTCTATTCCTCTATCACTCTTAGACCTGGATCACAATAGCCATGTTGTCTCAGTGTCACTTCCTCTGGCATTTAGGTGGTCCAGTGGATAAAAATTGGACTTGGAGTCAGAATAACAAAGTCAAATCTGACCTCAGACACTTATTAACTCTGAACTAAGGCAAGTCACTTAAGCTCTGTTAGAAAATGTTATGTTAAAAAATAATGGCATATGTTAGAAAATAATGGCTGTATCCTTTGCTGGGGTGTGTCAGTTAATATGTATGAGGGACTTGCAAAAAGTTTGTGCCCTGTCATTGACCCATTTGGCCAATTTAAACCTGGGGCCCCTTTATCAGGAACTTTGATATTTAGCCAGTTTTTTGACTCAAAAGGTGATTGGTTGGAAATATCTTAACAAGATAGTTCATCCCTCCCTTCATCCTGTTTAGATAATATCTATGGAAACCTTACTTTGCTTATTCCTCACAATACTAAGGGTACAGATATTAGGATGAGTCTTACCAAACTTCTTTCAATTAGAACAGGCCATTTTACTGTGGGTATAACATGAGAAATGTTGCTATAATGAAGTGCAGAGCATGTACAGTATATATATTATGGTTTTGAGTATCTTAAAATTATTTTGTGAATAATAGAAGGGTAGAAATATGATATGATATGATAGTCATATGATCAGTCTCCAAGTGAAACCTTTGAAATTCTGACCAACAACCAGAATAGTTGAGTGTCTTCAGTTTATGCCATATGAGGATAACTAATGAAACTAAGGATGGTTAACATGGAAAAGAAAAAACATAGGGAGATATAATGGATAACTGTTTTTAACTATTTGAAGATTTGTCATGTAGAACAGGAATTAAAATGGATATAATTGACATTGAAAGCAAAACTAGCAAGAATGATGGCAAATTTAAGATGGCTTAAAGGAAAAAAAAAATCTTAAATGTAGAGCTTCCCAAATGTGAAATAGGCTATCATGAGAGATTGAGGGGTCACCTCATCAGAGGTCTTTGAGAATCAGCAATGATATCACCACTAATATCAATATAACACTCTATGATATATCAAAAATATAATTGATATATGTGAATATAGTTTATATATGTTTTGAGGACATGGTTTGGACTAAATAGATTCTGAGGTTCCTTAGAACTCTGAAATTTCATAATTCTTTGAATTCAAGGCAGGAAAAAAGAGGAAATGAGCATTTTAAAAGTACAGGAGTTTTACAAATATTATCTCATTTGATCCTCATGCCAAACCTGGGAGGTAGGTGCTATTATTAACCTCATTTTATAGGTGAGGTAACCAAAGGAGACAAAGGTTAAGAAACTTGCTCAGTTAAGAAGTATCTGACGTCAAATTTAAACTCAGGTCATCCTGATTCCAATCAGTTCAACCCATTTCCCCATTTGTTTTCCAGTTTCTGGTCCTAAATTGCCATCATAAATCTCTTTTTTTCCCCAAAGCAAATCCACATAACTAAACAGTTTATTCAATGTTTTTTCACTGGCATACAACCCATGTGGCTAATTTTATGAAAATGTCTTCTGAGAAAGACCTTTGGATTCCACTTTTTTATCTTAGATTTTGCTTTGGCTTCATTCAGAAACAGGCCACTTTCAGTTACATGTAACAAGTCTATTGGTATGTACCTACTTCATATTAGCCTCTAATATTATCTGCACCTAATCTTTCCATTGATTCCACAGATTATAGCTTTAATTGAAAGGGACCATAGAGGACATCTATTCTAACTCATTTATTTTTCAGATGAGTTACTAAGGACAAAACAGGTTAAGTGATTTAGCTTGTCAGGGATCACAGACCTTATCATATTTATAAGATTTCCATCTAGGTCTTTCTGATCCCATGTTCATCATTCTATCTACAGTTTTGTTCTGAGGTGTGTGTGTGTGGGGGGGGTTTGAGGTGATTATTGCTATTGTTATTATCATTATTGTTTGCTTTCATATTGCTTATTTTGTGAAAAGATGGTTTCATTTTTTTTATTGGCATCCCCAACATCAGACACAGTGCATGGTACACACTAAACACTTAAAAAGTGTTAATTGATTGATTGATTCATCAGATTTGGAATCAGAAGACTTGTGTTATTAACAACAATATAGCATTTATATAGTGCTTTAAGGTTTGCCTAAAAATACAAATTCTATCTGTGTGACCCTGGGCAAGTCACTTGACCCCAATTGCCTCAGTATATAACAAATATTATAGCATTTGATCCTCACTAACAAATTTGTAGTTGTTTTTATATATTTTAAATTTTTAAAAAAATAATTTTATTGAAAAAAAAAACAAGGAAATGTTTTATAGTGAAAGAAACTATGATTAAGTGACTTGTCATATAGCTTACTTAGCAAGTGTCTAAAGTTAAATGTGAACCCAGGACTTACTGATTCCAGGTCCAAAGCTTTATCTACTATGTTGCATAGCTGCTATGACCTTGGCCAAGTTTTTTTTTTTTTTTTTTTAATTCTCTAAGCTTTCATTTCTTCATCTGTAAAATGAAAGAAGTTCAAAGAGGTGATTTCTGAGGTTTCTTTCAGTTCTAAACCTATAATTTTATGATAGAATATCAAGCCTGGAGTCAGAAAATGTTATCTTCCTGAGTTCAAATCCAGCCTCAGACTTAGTAACTGTGTGACCTGGGGCAGGTCACTGAACCCTGTTTCTTCAGTTTCCTCCTCTGTAAAATGAACTGGACAAGGAAATGGCAAACCACTCCAGTATCTTTGCCAAGAAAACCCCAAATTGGGCCCCAAAGAGTTGGACACAACTAAAAGCAATGATTCTCTGCAAACACCATGATTTTCATATGTTATTGAATTATTTCATAAGCTAACTACAGAATTAAATCCAACACAATCATTTCAGAGGAGGAAACAGACTGAGAAGTCATGGGATTTATTCATGGTCACAGGGCTACAATGTATTCGAAGCAGAATTTCAAATCAGGTCTTCTCTTTCAGCCTAGCACCACCCAATATTCACTGAACTAACTCATGCAACCTCCATAATCTAGAATCCCTTCTAAAACATAGCCAAATGGTTATTCAGCCTTTGCTTGGAGACTCCTGGTGATGGAAACCTGACTCCATCTCAAAGATAGCTCTTTACAGTTTTATAAAATTCTAATTACCAGGAAGTTTTCCATTATGTTCCCAAATCTGCATCTTTGTAACTTCCACCCATTAACCTAGTTATATCTGCTAACACTTAAAAATAGATAGAAAGCTTCCCTCTCTATCTCTGCTCCCCTCCCCATACTTCTCTTCAGTTCCAATCGTGCCCCCATCTTTCTTTCCTTCACCTTCTTGATCATCCTTCTCTTAATATGTTCCTTGTTAATGTGCACACTAAAATAGGACAAGCCACAATATTCTAGATGTGATCTGACCAGGGGAGAAAACAGTATATCATCTTGGTCATTCTGTAAACTATACCTTAACTAAGATTGTGTTTGTTTTGAGCAGCTGATGTGTCAGGCTAAAAATGAAGTTTTTAATTCACTACATCTTTTGTACAAACTCATGTGAATGTTGAAGAATATAAATTCCCTGAGGGAAGGAGTTAGTTTTTTCTCCCATGTTCATCTTTATATCCTCAGTATATTGCACAAAGCAGTCATCTAATAAATATGTATTTACTTGAATCTTGTGTTTTGTACTTTAAAAATCTGTTTCAGTCATTATTTCTATCTTTCTCATTACATGTATACTCTCATGCTTTGTCTTTCCCCTGTGCATGTAATGATATTATGTTATATTATTAAAATCAATGTTCTCTCTTTCTTGTTGAATGAGGGCTTCTCCCAGCATTTTTAAAGCATGCCAGATTGAGATCTTTGCAGTCTCAGCTTAAAATCCTCAATTCCTTTTAAATCCAGTACAATGACAAGATTGCCTTAAATGAGACAAGACCCAAAGAAATTTGGCAGTCTTCCAGAAATAACTTAGTAATAATATTGGAACAACCAGAAAGCAGATAGACATTGGGCATTTTCCAGCCCGTTTCTACTGGCATTTGGCAGCCTGGGGTCAATGGGCATCAGAATTTTAAAAGCTTGGATCCTTGAATTATTTTTGAGCTCTATTTTGTTAGTCCCCAAGTCAGCAAGAGAATTCCAATCAATCATCAATGTAAAAGACATCTGGTAAAACAGTTGATATCATCTCCTTAAATTCCCATAACAATATTTTAAATTCAATGTTGCATGAACCTCATTAACTGCTTTTGCTTAGGAAAAAGGGTGGGAATTAGATCTGTGATTTTATTTATTTTATATAAATATTTTATATAAAATACTCCAGGATGAGGAAGTTTTTACCAATGCAAATAGGTGCCTTCCTTGGAACTTGTAGCCTCATAGAGTTACTTAGATCACAAAAAGATTAAGTAAATAACTTGGCAAGGGCTGCAAAGCCAGTATGTTGGTAAAGAAATATTGCCTTTTCCATCTTTAGTATATAATACAGAGAAGTTAAATACTCATTTAATAGGAAAACATAAGGATAAAATATGATGTCCATAGTGGAAAACTTCAGATATGATTTGACCTTGGCACAGTAAAGTGGAATCATCAGTTTCCTAGTTCTGGATCCTACTCACCTACTGTGTCCTGGGTTTAATAGTCTTGTTTGTTTTTCTGCTGTGTTAACAAACTTGCAGTCATTTAAAAAATAAGTAAATATCTTTTTCATATAAATTTCTTTTCTCCATCTCCTTTATGTCATTTTAGTTAAGCAATGAATATATTGAACATTTGATTCAAGAATTACTTAAAGAAAAAGAGAATGTAGTTAATTTCTTATCTTTTTTACTTATTTTCCTTCAAAAGTTTAGCGACTACATGTAATAGTCAAAAAAAGAAATGGTCCCTTGGGAGTTGGATTTAGGGTTAAATTCTACCTCTGTCATTTACTACTTGTGTAAATATCCCCATATGGAAAATATGGAAGTTATACTATATAATCACTAAATTCTTTTCCAATGCTAATTCTGTCATCTTGTATTGTTGGAGAAAACTTGTTTTCTACAATTTCTAAAACTAAAATTCTTCTACTCTAATTAAAAATCATAAACAATAGGAAAGGCAGGATGTTGTGGTTTAGAAAGTGTCAGGAGCCCTAGATTTCAGCTCTGACTTAACCCCTAATTCTGTGATCTTAGAAAAGTCATCTTCCCTTTTTCAGTCTCATTACTGTTACCTGGAAAATGAAGGATTAAACAAGACTGTGTTAAACTTAAATGGTACCAATATTCTTTGACCCATTATCTGTATGCTCTGGGCAAAAATTAAATAGTTTGGAAAACTAGACCTTCTGGGCAAAGGCTAAGTTCAGAAAGCATGTGTAGCTGACAGTGAAAACACTGACTAAAGTAGAGGCTTCTGTCTTTGAGGAGGGGGACATGACCAGCTCTTGTCAAATTTAGCTTGGTTCTTAATGGAGAAAAGCTGAAATCCAATCTACTTTTCCACAAGTGCTATTTCCCACAATTCCCTTTTTCAACTTGCCTGGTTTTTAAACTCTCACATTCCTTCCTAGATATCGATAATAGAAATCATCAAATATGAGTATGAGATCACAACTGGGAAGGCATTGAAACTGTGCAGGAGGGATGAATGTTACTTCTAACACCTTATTAGTTCATAGTGAGGGATATTGAACAAGATGCAGAAAAAAGGTTTCCAAAGCTGTGATTTGTGTTAAGATACCATTGCTTCCCTGACACAATCATCCTTTGTCACAGCTGACAAATGACACTCCACCTAAAGAAGTGATTATATTCACGCTCCCTCCCCCATCCCGCCTTTTGAGGTTAGATTAGAGTAAAGTTTGATACTGTACTTGGGAGAAGAGGAAAGATGTAGTGAAGATAAAGCAAAGGAATGTACTTTTACTACAAAGATCACAAAAAGATACAGGCTGATGAATTTTGCAAGTTTAGACACTTGTGGTTTATCTCATATATCAGAAATGGGCCTCAGACATTCCAACGGTCATATGTTACTTGCTTTTTCGCTTTCAAGCCTGCTGCTGAGAAAACAGAACATGAATGAAGCAGGTGGTGGGTAGACCCGGAAAGTTTGGGTTTGTGGCTGATACACTCTTTGAACGTCACTAGAAGTTAACCAGCATGAAAAAGATCAGAACCAAAACCGGTATCAATGGCTTCATCTTTTAATGGTCAAATAGGTCACAGCTGGATATTTGGAATTATTTCCATATTTTCTGGGTTCACCAAGTAGACCTTTAGTTAGTTCTCCATTAAAATTGTTTCTGGTTGTTTTTGCATGGCAAGAAAGCATTCGATGTAACAGGGTTAGAGCCAAGGTTTTAGCAAAGAAATCTTGTCTTATTATAGGTGATAAATGACACAATGCGGTTAGGCAGTATAGGGAAAAATAGAGAGAAAAACCAATAGAGGGAGTTAGGTGAGAAAAAAGAAAATCCTCAGAGAGGAGTATCCAGTGGTAATCTTTCTTGACTAAAGGAAAGTCCCATGTGTGAGAGACTATCCTCCAGGAAAAAGGCAGTTTCACAGAGAAGACTCTTCTCTGTCTAGAAAGGAGTCTGGTGAATCCTATTACAGAAAGTAGATAAGTGAACTGAGTTTGGCTATATTAACTTCCTCATCTAAGGTTACATGGACATTAAATGTCAGAGCTGTGGTTTGAATTGCATTGTTTCAAAAAATCCGAATTCTTTATATTTAGATTCATAAGCTAAAAAGGGTCTAGGGATTCTTAACCTTTGTGTGTGAATGTTTTGAAGCCCTTTAGCAGTCTGGGGAAGCCTATGCAACCTTCTTAGAATTGTGTTTTCCAATGCATTTTTAAAATAATAGGATTACAAAGAAGACTAATCAGTTTGATATATAGTTATCAAGATTTTTTTTTTAAATTAAGACCTCCTGATCTAGTCCAAACTCCTCATTTTACAGGTGAAATAAGTGAGCCTCAGTAATTTGCCCATGGACTCATAAGAAATAAGTGGCAAAGGCAATATTTAAACCTATCTTCTGATTCCAAATCTAACTCTATATTTCTACCATACATTGGGAAAGGTCTGTTAAATAAATTCAACTGCACGATGATAATCTCTTCGAAGCCAAGAGGACACCCAATCAGGGCCTAAGAGGCATCAAAAACAAAGTCTGCCTAATTCATACTCTTGACAAGGGAAGCTTTATTTAGTATCATTTCCCAGAATTCAAATTTAATGAGAAACCCTATCTTTACTGAATTCTAACTGGCAAGAAGGAAAACAAAAAATGACACTTTTCTTTCCTCCTTCCCTGAGTTTATTCAAATCCCAGCTTATACCATATCTTCCACATAAATCCTTTTTGCCATCCCTCTTAATTCTAGAACCTTCTTTCTTCTTATTAATTCTAATTTATTCCACCCATAACTGTTTGCACATAATTGTTTGCATATTGTCCTCTCCTCCCCACCCTTCACCCCCATTAAACTGTGAGATCTTTGAGAGCAGGAATTATCTTTTGCCTTTCTTTGTATTTCCAGTGTTCAGCATAGGACCTAGCAAACAGAAAGGAAATAATACATGTTTGTTTGTTGAGCGACTGATTTTCTCTAAGCTTTGTTTTGCTGGTCCCCAGTATGGATGACCAAGTTACACCAATAGTTTGTTGAACCTCCTTATTCCATACTCTCTCACAGAAGACTTATTTTATTTTCAAGTTTTTCTGATGGAAAAGGAGAGGAAGCTTTGAACTTCAACCCACATGCAGAGAATATGACTTTGCTGTGTCATCTTCAGCAGGTTTCATTGAGTTGATTTTAAATTTTGGAAATTGATTACTTTTCCTATGTAGCAGATGAAAAATAGGAAGGACTATTAATAGGAAAGGGCTTTAACTGGAAAATGTAATGTGCCTTAGAATAACTTGTCAGGGAATGGAAATAATAGCAACCTCATTTCTGTTATTCCATTTCTATTTTTTGATGAGCAAACTGGAACCATCTTTAGGGCATTATGTATTCTTTGATGGTGGAAGTGGAATGGGGGGTGCTGTGACCTTAATCCATAAAGCCTTATAGAGTTTGGGTCTTTGTTATCTTAGAGATTGTTTCTCCCTCTATACATTGGGTAACCAATCATATTTTCCCCCTATCATCAATAATTTTTTTTGCTGATTTCCAGAACTTTGTTTAATGATGGGCTGAGACTTCTCAGAAATATCCATCAGTACAGGAATTTTCGGGAAGGTAATCCAACCATGGCTCATCAATTTGTTGCTCAAAATGATTTCTTTTACCAGAGAACTGCAACAGTTCTTTCTTTGCCACTTGTATTATTCGAGCTGTGTGACCTGGGATTACAGTAATTAACTCAGTTAACTAATAAGAGCAAACTACTCTCATTTTTCTGACAAAAACCAAAACTATTAGTCATATGTGAGTCTAAAATGATTTTCCAGTTTATTTAGAGGATCCCTGTTATAAAAGATGTCTGGTTTAATTTCAATCAATTCTTGCCTTTTCCAGTCTGCCTGCCTATTTTTGATCTTGGTCCTAAACTAAATGGTTAATAATAATAATAATAATAATAATAATAATAGTGATGATAATCATGACAATAAATATAATTCTCAGAGTACCCTTGAGAATCCAACAAACAAATCATACAGGAACCTGACCATTATCAGAGATGGAATTGTTGCCTACAATCACCTCTGATTTAAGATTGAATTATAAAAAAATTTAAGGACAAAAGCTTAAATAAATGTTATATTGTCAAATACTTATAATTTTCAAGTGTTGTGATATGGGACCCACCTGCCAGTGACTGCTGAAGGTCTAACTCAGATCTGTATAATGGATCTCTTCATGTGAGTGGATGATGATGATGATGATGATATAAGGAGGCTAAGAGGCAGATACTGTTCTCTGATATCTCTACAGAGGCCATTGCATTGACTGACCTCTCTCCTCTTTTCTCTTGCCTCCAATTTATTTCATTCCCAATCCTCAAAGAACACCAGCATCTGCAAAGCCATCAGCAAAGGCTGCTTTGCAACTCCTTCAAGTATTATGATCCACAGCTGCGGAGGCTCTCAGAGAATTGACCTGCCCCTTCACTTAGGCATGATCCTTAACATCCAAGCTCTGTGGAATGAAAAGAAAATTAAAATATAGAGATCTAGAAGGTGAAATCAAAACCACATAGTAACAGGACAAAGTGGACATCTTCCCTTTTATATTGTCTGCCCTGGAAATTGTCCCAAAGATGCTTTCAGTGAACCTACACAAAATGACTTTATATTCTGACCCTTTCACTCACTTAAAAAAACATCATTTTATCTACTTGTGCAATAGGATACGAAACATTGAATATAAAAGAAGAATAGCAGAATGATAACTTGTCCCAGGACTGTTTATACCTTAATTCCCATGAAAGAAAGAAGAGAAAAATGAGAATAACAATAATAAAAATGTTAGCAGCTGAAATATACACATCACGTTAATTTTATAAGATGTTTTACATACTGTTATCTCATTTGAAGTTGTCACAACAATCATGTGAATCAAAGACTATTATTTTTTCTATTATAGATGAGTGAAGTTCTTAATCTTCACTCATGGTCACATGATGTCTAAGATAGAATCTAGGTCCAGGCCTTCTGTCTCTAATTTCAACAATATATCCACTTTATTATATGTCCCCATTTTTATTGGGGCCTGCTTCATAGCATTATGGAATTATCAATTAATCAAAATAATAAAAGTTGTCACTTGCATAGTATTTTAAAATTTGCAGAGTGAGTAACACTCATTGTCCTATTTGAACTTCATCTCACATCATGTATCACATATGTTATTGTCCCTCTTTCGATTAAAGAGACTGAAGTTGGGATATTAAGTAGCTTGACCATCATCACACAGTAAGTGTTTGAGGCAAGATCAGGACCATTTTTTTCCTGGTTCCTCTCCTCATAGAACTTGTTTTTGTGTAAGGAAGATATTCAAAGAAATAACTTTTAAATGCAAAATTAGCCGGCAATGAGACAAAATGAAATGTTATTAAATACTCCTCACTAGATTCTGCCATCAATCAAGATCTAATCGAAGTAAGGGAATGAGGAAGGAAGGAAGGAAGAAAGGAAAGTAGGAAAGAAGGAAGGTAGGAAAGAAGGAAGGAAGGAAAGAAGGAGGGAAAAAAGAAAGAAGGAGCAAGAGAGGAAGGGAAGAAAAGAAAGAGGAAAAGAATAAAGGAGGGAAGAAAGCATTTATTAAATTACTACTATATATTGCTAAGTGCTTTGCAAATATTATCTCATTTGATTCTCATAACAACCCAGAGAGGTAAATGCCATTGTTGTGTTGATTTTATAATTGTGGAAACTGAGGCAGACAGAAATTAGATGATTTACCCAGGTCATATAGCCAGTAAATTTTTGAGGGTAGATTTGACTTTAGGTCTTCAGACTCCAGAACTAGCACCTTAATCACTTTATCCTCTTGTCTCTAGGATGTTTCTTTACCTTTGTTCTCTTTTGACTTCTTTGCTCAGCCTTGGAACCTTTAGGAAATCATATGCTCCAGAAACAGTTGTATGTAATCACTATTTAACATGTTTATTAAATTATTTATTAATATCTAATAAGCATTAACTTATTTAATAATTGTCTTTTTTAAAAGTATGCATGACACAGTTTTAAGTTTAATCTGCAGTATTAACATTTTCCCCAACCCCATGATGTGTAGAATTTGTTGATTTCTGAGGTGATTTCCACTGAAAATTTAAGAACTGGTAGAAACTGGTTCCATGGTATAGCTGGCAGACATCTCTCCACCTTCTAGAAGCAAACTCCTCTAGACTTCACACAGCCCTTGCTGCTCTTCCCTTTAATTGACTGATTTCTCCCAGAACTTCTATTCTAAGGAAGATATTTAGGTTATCCGGGTCTTCCTTTTTCTGCACTATTGCACTATTGTGTCTTCTCTTGGACTTTCACTATAATACCTCCACATTGAGTCCCTTCATATCTCCCCTGATCCTTTCTAGTTTCTTTTAATGTGTTGCCTCCCTTACTCTTAGAAAATATGTTATTTGAAGGAAGAGACTGGCTTTCTTTCTGTCCTTATTCTTAGCCCTTAGCACAGCTCCTGGCACCAAAAAAGTGCTTAAGAATAGCTTATGGACCTGTTGATTTGATTGCAACCAGTTTCCAGTAATTACTTTACACTGAAAGCTTTTGAGATCATGACCTTGTTTAAGATGCTCAACAGACACACAAAAGCAGTTAAAATAAGCCAGAGTCCCATATCATTTGAACCTTAAAACTGAAAGTTCTCAGCACTATGGATGCCCTGCACAAAGACCTCAAAAAAGCATGTGTTGATTTGATTTGATTTGATAAACCCAGAAACTTTATGGGACCTTTGAATTCCTTGGACTTTATTATGAAAGCAAGGAATTTATCAAATGTTCTTGATCAAAATAATTCTTTCTTCTATATTGTGGAGACTATTTCAACTCTGGAAGTTCATTTTTTTTTTCAGTCAAGTCTTGATGAGGAAGCTTTTTCCCTGTGCACATAGGAAATGGGGGAATTTCACTGAAACAACCTTTGGAAACTATTATCCTCACCCATGTCCTCAAAAAAGCATGTGTTGATTTGATTTGATTTGATAAACCCAGAAACTTTATGGGGCCTTTGAATTCCTTGGACTTTATTATGAAAGCAAGGAATTTATCAGATGTTCTCGTTCAAAATAATTCTTTCTTCTGTATTGTGGAGACTATTTCAATTCTGGAAATTCTTTTTTTTTTTTTTTCAGTCAAGTCTTGATGGGGAAGCTTTTTCCCTGAGCACATAGGAAATGGGGAAATTTCACTTAAACAACCTTTGGAAAGTACTATCCTCACCTATGTTCAACTAAGCCACATCTTTTTGTGAGCTCTAGAGGGAGGATGGGTGAGAATTTTACTCTCCTTTGTAATCTTAGTGCTTAGCATAGTGTCTAGCACATAATAAGTTCTTAATAAATGTTTAGTGATTGACTGACTGTTGCCTTTACAGAGCCTATAGGGGAAAAAAAAATCAACCCCTCAATCCAAATTTTTGGCAAATCGCTTTAGTAGACCAGGTACATCTTAGAGTAATAGATTGTTTTAATGAATTCGTCTCTGGGGGTTCTTCTGCCTCTAAAGTAAGTCACAATTTATTCATATCCACTATGATTCTTGCTCATTTCTTTTCATAAAACCTCCATAGCATAGTGATCTGCCCAAAGTACCAAAGATCTTCTTTTTCAACAAGGATTAACATATATGTGCTCACACTTACTTGTGCATATGTGTATATTTGTATATGTGCACACACATGTATGTGTATAATGGATTCCTTTGGCAGTCTGTTAAAATTTTGGATCCCCTTTTAAACTGTTTTTTAAAATACAATACAATACATAGGATTACAAATTAAATCTATTATACTGAAATACAAAATATTGACAAGAACTAGTTCCCAGACCCCAAGTTAATAAGCCTACGATAGAGTTTTTATATTTAATATACACAAGTGAAAAACTCTGGTTGTCTATTTCACTAAAATAAAAGAAATAGTTATTGAGTGTCTACTCTGTTCAGGGGAGTATATGTAATGTTCAGAGAGGACTAGCATCTTGGATGTGAAGGGTTGCTGAGCCCTTTCTTGTATGTAAATTCCTCACCCAACCCAATACTTTATGGAAGCCCCAGTCAATGTAAACTTATGCCTGAGTTATTTTCTTAACAGTCACCTTGCTCCTCAAGTAACTTCCTTTCCCCCTTCCAACTCTGGAAGTATCATCAAAATCATTACAAACCTTGCTCCTGAAAACCATGACTTAACCCATCCTTAGAACTTTACAAATCAGATATGCCTCTGAGATCACTACTCCCTTATTAGAATTCCTTGGGATCAGGAACTTTGTATTCATATTACTACTTCCTAGCATTGTACTGATTTGTAGTTAGTGTTTACCAATGTTTTTTCATTCATCTCATCTCATATCATTTTGAATCATCCCATTCATTCATTCATTCTTACTGTTAAAGTAGATAAAACTGAAAATGTTGTTTAGACTTTTGTCTACTGTTTGTTTCTATATCTGTATCTGTGTTCTGCTTGCCCATTTTTCTTTTATCATGTTTTCCTTAGGCCCAAGAAGCAAGTTCTGGGCATCCACCTCACCACCTACCATGAGAAGGTAGATATACACTTTTACTAAAAGTTGTTAGTATCTATTATGAAGAACTAAGAAGAGCTAATGAAGTTGTGTGGGAATGCAGATGAGAGCCCTGCCTCCCCTAAATTCTACTGACAGAGTTTCAACTGTGTCAGATTCTCCACTTCTCTAAGAATAAGTTACAAAATCTAATAACATAACAAAATGTTATATATAGGTATACTGAGGTATGTTGGGAAATAAAGAAAAAAATTCCATCTCCTTTTTCTGAGCAAGACATGCATCCCATATGATTTCACTGTTGCTTATTTTCCTTTACTACCAATAAGGGTGAATTTGTTATTCTCTCAGGTTCAGTATAACCCTGCCACCTTCATTAAGCCTTGTGATCCTTTTCATTTATTGTCTGATAATAATCTTAATTACCCTTGCTTAAAAGAAGCTTAACCTACTTAAAAGAGAAATAACAAACTAATCCTAATTTGACAACACATGCACACTGCATCTGGCATTAAGAAGTGAAGCTCCAGTAGAATCCATTACCATTCTGGTTCCCAGAAGGAAAAAGGCAAAAGAAAAGACACATAAAGCTTTTTCTGTTCTCTCTTCCTTTCTCTCTGTCTGTCTCTCTGTCTGCCTCTCTGTATGTTTCTGTCTCTGTATCTCTCTTTCTCTCTTTTTCTCTCTGCTTTTCTCTTCTTTCTCTCTTTTATGTTTCTCACTCTCTTTTCTCTGCCTTTCTTTCTGCTCTCTGTCTCCCTTTTTCTCCTCTGCTTTTCTTTCTGTTTGCTCTCTCTCTGTCTCTGTCTCCGTCTCTGTCTCTGTCTCTCTGTCTCTGTCTCTCTCTCTATCTCTCTCTGTTCTGTCTGTCTGTTTCTTTCTGCTTCTTTCTCTGTTTCTCTCTGTCTCTCAATCCCTATCTCTATTTCTTCCATAATGCAAGACTAGGATATAGGCCCATTTTATATCTCTATGTCTATGTTGTAAAGAACCATACCAGTCCCTGTTTTTTAGAGTTTGTCCAACTTTTTGTCATGTAAAAATGAAGGAGAGTTATTCCCCAGTGTGGTTAGAATCCAGTTAGAATTGTAGAAACATAACACAGGAAGTCAAAGAGGACCTGACCACCAGTCTCAAAGCATGCCCTCTTGCCAGCACACAATTTGTGTTCTATCTTTATGTTTATTCTGTCTAGTTTAAAGTGCCACAAGTAGTGGAGCACATATGCCCTTTGCTTCAGAGGAAATTCAATATGGATCCAATACCTATTCTTGCAGATGGGTCTTGATTTTTGATAGTAATGCTCTTAAATGGAGATCAGAAGAGAAGCAGGAAATTCTGGGGCTGGACAGATTTTATATGAGTGACTAATAGTTATGAACTCTTGGCCTTCTGTTAGGCCATTAGAATGAATGGTTCATTCATTTGAAGAGGAGGACGAAAAATGGTAACTGATGTAGTATATATATATATGTGTATGTATGTGTGTGTGTGTGTGTGTGTGTGTGTATATGTGTGTGTGTGTGTGTGTATGCATATATAATTATCAAATAGTACCCTGAACAGGGAGTCAAGAAGATTTAAGTTTGGAAACAGTCTTAAGACATTTAGGAAGCTAAAGGAGTCCTGAGAGTCTACAGAATCTAATCTGGCCATCTCAGTTTATAGATGAGGAACCTGAGACTCAAAGTGTTCAAGTGGCTTGTATTTGTGTCAAGGTCATATTGGAATAGTGACAGGATTTGAATCTTGGTTCTTTGACTCAAAATCCAGTGTGTTCTTAATAGGTTAAGAAGCTAGGTCAAGTCATTGTTTCTTACTCTCTGAACCTCAGCCATGAATTGGATTTAAAAATAATAGCACCTACTTCATAGAGTTTTGAAAATCAAATGAAATGGTATATGTAAAAGGCTATAGAAATGTCAGTTGATATTAGCATTATAGTTGAGATATTTTCAGATGATTTAGGAATTCATTCTGAGTGTATGCTTTGGGGTGGGGGGATAGTGAGAGACTGAGAGAAACAGGCAGAGATAGAGAGAAAATATTATCTTCATCTTTCAGATTTCTTCTTTGAGGGACATGAAATTCATAGAAAGAGCCACAGAAACTGAAGAACTATTATGGGAAAATATGCTGCAGGTACCAGGCTAACTTGCTATTTACAAAGCATTCTTCTTGTGATGTTATCTTGTCACCTAAAGGCATCAGACATCTGTGAAGACTGTTGGAATTCTGCCTGAACTCATCCACTTGTTGCTTTCTAGGATCATACCCTGTCCACAATTATATTGTAGTTGGGGATTTGAGAACAAAAGGATTGTCTGTACAATGACAGAAATAAAACTCAAATTTATTGAGCACTGACAATGTGGTTGCCACTGCTAAAAACATGAAGTGAGGGAATGCTTTTCATTAGTTTAAAATACAAAAGCTAAATCACAATGACCAATACTCAGTCCACAAAGAGTATGAGCAGAGCCACTGTCTCCATTCCAACCTGGCACTGGACTTACTTGCCCCTTTTGCCCTCTCTCCCTGAGCTTTCTCCTTGGGTTTTGTTAAAATACTTATCATTCAATTCTGCCAAATAGGAAAATGGGAATATTTGTGTTCTTTGGAGTCCCTGCATGCCAGTTACCGAAATCGAAAAGCAGCATAGGCTGCCAACCAAGCGATTGCCTTCAGGCTTATTGGATTTCTCTCTTCACTCCCACTCAGCAGTGCTTACCACCAAAGGCAGCTGAGGAAAACAATGTACCAAAAAAGGCATGCTAGGAGTCAGCGAAAAACTCAAAGCCCAGGCTCAAATATTATTAAAAACAGAAGAATTATTGAAAAATTAAGCTTTCAGAAAGGAAAACAAGGGAATGACCCACTTCAAGTCAACCTAAGCATAAATGGCAAAGAAGCATCAAGGATTTCCAAGAGCATTATGGGAGAGATTAATGAAAGGGTGATAACCCAAAGCAACCCCACCAACAACCCCATGACATTATCTTGTCACATTTTGCAAGTCTCTATCCCTTAGTGGCAGGAGAACATATGATGCAGCAAGGGGGCTATTTCCAAGGCCTGAACTTTGATAGAACTCATGCTACTAGTATGGAGTAATAACTCAAAGGGACAAAAAATTGGGGAGGGGGAGAGTGGAGTAGGAATGAAGTGTTCATGCCAACTGATATTTTTAAAAAGACCTAAGGCTTACACATAAGTATTAAATGTTGTTCATCAAAAGTCATTAAAATTTTACAATGTAAAATCACATACAGTCACTCAGCCCAAAATTAATCAATCAATAAACAGCATTTATTAAATGCCTGCTATATTCTGGGGAGTAGGGGATAAAAAGAAAAAAAAAACATATCTTTCTTCTTTATCAAATGAGATTATTTATAAAGCAATTACCACAGTGCTTGGCACATAATAGATACTTGATAAATGAATATTTCCTTCCTTCTTTCTTTCCTTCCTTCCTTCCTTCCTTCCTTCCTTCCTTCCTTCCTTCCTTCCTTCCTTCCTTCCATCTTTCTTTTCTTCCTTTGTTTCTTTCTTTTCTTCCTCTCTCTCTTCCTTCCTTTTTTCTCTTCTTCCTTCTTTTTTTCTCTTTCCTTCCTCTCTTCTTCTTTCTCTTTCCCTCCATCTCAGTGCAGTTGTGTAGCAACAAGACATGGGATGCAATAGACCATGAAAAATAAAAAAATAAAGATCATATAGAGATTATGGAAAGCTTAGATATTTATATATAAAATATATAATCCAATTAGATATAACATAAAGCCAAAAACTGAATTTAAAAGAACAGGAAATATACACTAGAATAATAGATAGACAGCCTGAGTGATTCTCACAATGTCAGGAGAATGCAAGAAAGACCTCCTGAATATTGGGTGAACCCTCTGTAGCAGAATTACAGGAGAACATAAATAAAAATTAAATACAGTGAGTGGGCATGAAGAGATTGGGATCTCTAGAGTTGGAGGGAACATCTGGATTAATGGGATTGGAGATCCACTTGAGTATTTTGAACCTAGATGTCTCAGTCTGATGCTTCTTTCTGGCATGGAAGTGATCCTGGGTTTTTGAAGGCTGTTTTAGTGAAGCACAACCTCTGGCAGGTGTTAGCAGAATGGAAAAGCTTCAAGTATGGGCCATGATGGAGAATGAGAGAGAGAAATATATATAATATATATAGACACCAGGCACTGTGCTAAGCACTTTTACAAACATGTCATTTTATCCTTATAGAAACCTTGTAAAATAGGTACTATTATTATCCCCATTTTAAAGTTAAGGCAAATAGAAATAAAGCGACTTGTCCAGCTAGTAATTGTCTGAAGTCAGATTTGAATTGAAGTATTCATGTCTCCAGATCCAGGATTCTGTTCACTGCAACACCAATCGTCTTCAACAGGCATGTTTTATGTCTTATATCAGAGGACCATTCCCTCTGAAGTTAGAGAGACAGTGCTTCCAAATCAACAGAGTTGTGAATTTTTCAGTGAGAACAACTCTCAAAGAGCATCTTTGGACCAAAATCATTAAGTAGTCTTTATCTGTGTTATAAGTAAGTTCACTTGCATACACACACACACACACACACACACACACATATATATATATGGACAGTTATGTACAGACATACATGTATATATGTATATGTGTGTATATAAATATATATATTTGTGAGAGATGTTACTAATAATATCTAATATCTATTTATGCTTTAAAGTTTGTGAAGTGCTTTACAAAGATGAACTTATTTGATTCTTACAGTAACACTTCTTTGGTAACAACTCTTTGGTAACAACTACAGTAACAACTCAAAGTAACACTTTGAGATAGATACTATTATTATCCTCATTTTACTGAAGAGGAAACTGACTGACCATCCTCAGTCTTTGGAATTCTTTCCTTAATTTTACCCCTTAACTTCCCTGGCTTCTTTCAAGTTGAAGCTAAAATTCTACCTTTGTCAATAAGTCCCTAAATGTTAATGCATTCCTTTTATTAATTATCTCCAACTTAGCTTATCTATGTATCCTTTGTATACATACTATTTGCATGTTGCCTCCTCCAGTAAACTGTGAAAGCAAAGATTGTTTTTTACCTTTCTTTCTATCTATCCCCAGAGCTTGGTATTTGTTGACTGACTCAAACAAAGATAGATTAAGTGATTTCCTCAGTGTCAGTCACAATGTGCTGTATTAACTGAGCCAGCATTCCAACTCAAATCTCCCTGACTCCAATAGCTGCACAATTTGATTTTTCCTGGGCCCCAATCTCCACCTTGATTTTTAGCTCTGGTATGAAATGAGAAAGGCAGCTAAGTGATGCATTGGATAAAGTACCAGGCCCAGCATTAGCAAGACTCATCATCCGAAGTTCAAATCTGGCCTCAGGCACTTACCAACTATATGACTGTGCTAGTCACTTAAGTTTCCCTCAGTTTCCTCATTTGTAAAATGAGCTGGAGAAGGAAATAGCAAACTATTCTAATACATTTTCCTCTCTCCTACCAAAGGAAAAAAAAAAAAAAACCTAAATGGGATCAGACATAACTGAAATGACTGAACAACCACAAGAAAAATGGGATAAGGATCTCAGTTGAGATCCTGCTTTTATTCCTCCGGCATTCTATCTGGGAGTCCTGTGCCTTCAGATGTTCACCTAGTGTTGGGAATAGGAATGAGAAATGTTTCATTTCAGTGGAATAAAAGATGAAAAAGAAGTAGAGAGGTGGAGTTAAATAGAGAAAAAATTCAGTAAAAAGCTTGAGGTCAGCATCAAGTTCTCATTGGCAGCCTATTTTCACTTCTGGTTTGGTAAAACTATCATCCAAACCCTCCTACTCTCATGGTTTTCAATTGCTATTTGCTGATGAAGGAGGATTACAGGCTTCAATGGAGGCTCCCTTGCCCTCCTCAGTCTAGTTGCAAAGAACAATCAAGTGAATAAATGCCATCAATAGCTTGTTCCTCTGAGGGAATGGCATTAGTAGAGCTTCAATTATCATTCCTGAAAGAATTCTGACTCAGAATTTCTTTAAAGACAACCCCAATGTAGCATTAAAAATGATATTCTGTGGGCCAGGGTAGTTGATGATATGAGATATAATAGAATAAAATGATAGAGGAAGATAATGGAGGCTTTATGACATGTACACTATCCTTGATTTGGCTCTGCTTCTCAAACTTCCTCCTAAGAGAACTGCTATATGTTAGAAAGAGAGGGAATCTTATCTTGGTCATATTCTTAGTAAGCAGTTAAGACAAATTCGTAACATAGAGTAATAGAATCATGACATCTTAGGAGTGGAAGGTCTTTGAAATTGTTTAGTCTCACATGCATTTGACTAGGAATCCCCTTTATCACATTCCTGACAAGTAGCTATCTGATGTCCAGTGGAATACTTCCAGTGTAGGGAAATCTACTGTTTCTGTTAATAGTGTAACTCTAATAAAAGAATCTCAGAGCTGGAACGGAATCCAGAGACCATCTGTACATGACCTAGAATCTCTTCAACGTTATCAAAAAGTGTCATACACAATCCCAAAGGACTAAGATGAAGCATACTATTTGCCTCTAGAGAAATTAATTGAATAGATTGAAGTATATTATTTTTCACTTTCTTTCATTTTTCTTTTATTCTAGTCTTCTTGTACAAAATGACTATTATGGAAATCTTTCTTACATAATTGTACATGTATAATCTACCATTGCTTACCATTTCAGAGAGATGGGAAGAAAGAGAGGGAGGGAGGTGTAGAATTTGAAACTCAAAACTTTAAACAAAAATGTTTAAAATTTGGGAAAAAAAATTCAAAATGAATTGACTGGAAGATCAAGAAAATAACATACATGGTTTTGATCCAGAGATGGTCTTTGAGAGTGGCCCTCACCAAGGAAGGACCCACACATTCCTGAAACAGCTCATTTTCTTTTTGACTTTTCTAATCAATGGGAAGTTTTTACTTATATATGCCCTTTTGAGCCAAAGAGAGCAAGTCCAGTTCTTTTTTATATAGAAACTTTTTACACAGGGACAGTTAAGTCCCTTCTGAACAAGATCTAAATAAGATTAGGAAATATTTCACAATAAGCTTTTTAAAAATTCGTGACATTTAAAAAAATTAATCTACTTTATCAATAATTTTTCTATCCTTTAAATCTAGAAATTCACAAAACAGTAAATCGAGTTTTGATTTGTAGCATTTGCCAACATCCAAGGTATAATTGTTCACACTGAAAATTTTATAATCAGCTCTTGTAAAGACTTTATAAGCAGGTTCTTCTTCTTCTTTTTAAAATATACCTTATCCTGTTAATATCTTTCCTGAAAGTAATGGTTCAGTATTGAATACAATATTACAAATGTGGTACAAATAAGCACAGAATATAGAGGCACATCTACCATTCATTTAAAAGCTGCTGTCAATAAATGTTTATTAAGTAACTACTATGTACTAGATTCTGTGCCAATTGCTTAAGAATTCAAAGAAAGGCAAAATACAAGCCGTGTTTAGGAGTTTAAATTGTTAGAGGAGCAATATATAAACAAATAAGTACAATTAAGCTACATACATGATAAACAGGAACTACACAAGCAGTTACTAGAATTAAGCAAGCTCAGGAAAGGATTCCTATAGATAGATGACTGAGACTTGAAGAAAGCCAGGGAAGGCAGCAAGTGAAAATGAAGGCAAGAATTCCAGATGTGACTTAGAGTCAGTGAAAATACTCAGTCAGAAGAAGGAGTATCATGTTCACAGAAAGCAAATAAGTCAGTGGTACCAGACAGTTGATGGAAGGTGAAAGGAAGACTGGAAAGATAGAAGAGAGTCAGGTTGTGAAGGCCTTGAATGCTAAATGGGATTTTATATTGATCCTGGAGATGAGGTGGAAACTCATACACTAATCTATGTCCTTGATTATAGTGTTTCATTCATTAATGATGATTACATATTTTTATGACTGTGTGTCTTATCTCTTTTTGGAGAGCTGGTAGCAAGGGCACCTAACATGCTGAAGTACTTTTCTAATAACATCTTTTGCTCCTGTTCTTTCCAGTTTATCTTTGGTGATATGCTGAAACTAGATTATATTCCTAAAACGCTTCTCCATTGCCATCCTTGGAATATTCATTTCCAACTCTTCAGAGACTGTTATTTATTTATATAGCAACACTGCTAGAATATTCAGATCATTAAAGGAACATTTTAATTTCCTGAATACAATTCAATATGCTTGCCTCCTCCTATTTAATACTGAACCCATCTTGTCCATCTTACTCTTTGTACCTGATATACATAATGATTCTCAGGCTCTAGAGACTGTATATACAATTGCATGTGATAATCTAGGAAATAGATATTCTTCATCCTCTTGGTCTGTATTGTGTGAATAGTCAAACCAGACTCCTTTGTGTGCTTATGGATCCCTTCTAGAATGCTCAGCAAATGTTCTGGGACTTGACATAGTCATCACAAGATATAAACAGATATAAACAGATATAAAACTCTACTATGCTCTTTGTTAATTTCAGGAAAGTATTTGATTCACTAGAATAAAATGCCACTTTCAAAGTTATTTTTCAAGTTATTTCCCATCTCTCTATACAACATGAATCTTCAAGAATGTCAGGAAAATTCAAAGGTAGAAGTGAGAAGAGATGGTATTCCAGATCTGGGGGAGTCATTGTAAAGGTACTAAAATAAGACAAAGTATTCAATGACTATAGTAATCTAGTAACCCCCAAACCCCAGTTTTTGAGATAAAAATACACTCTTTGACAAAAACTGCTGAGAAAATTGGAAACTAGTAAGACAGAAACTAGGTACTGACCCACACCTAACACCATATAACAAGATAAGGTTGAAATGGGTTCATGATTTAGATATAAAGAATGATATTATAAGCAAATTAGAAGAACGAAGGATTGTTCATCTCGCAGATTTGTGGAGAAGAAAGGAATTTGTGGCCAAGGAAGAACTGGAATTTATTATTGAACACAAAATAGATAATTTTGATTATATTAAATTAAAAAGGTTTTGTACAAACAAAACCAGTGCAGACAAGATTAGAAGGGAAGCAATAAACTGGGAAAGTTTTTTTCCTTTCAAGAATTCTGAAAATATATAGAGAATTGACTCAAATTTATATATAAAAATATATAGAGAACTGACTCAAATTTATATATAAAATATATAGAAAACTGACTCAAATTTATAAGAATTCAAGACATTCTCCAATTGATTAATGGTCAAAGGATATGAACAATTTTCAGATGAAGAAGTCGAAACAATTTCTAGTCACATGAAAAGGTTCTCTAAATCACTATTGATCAAAGAAATTAAAATTAAGACAATCTGGGGTACCACTATACACCTCTCAGATAAGCTAAGGTGACAGGAAAAGATAATAACTAATGTTGGAAGGGATGTGGAAAAACTGGAACACTAAATACCATGTTGGTAGAATTGTGAACTGATTCAACCATTCTAGATTGCCATTTGAAACTATGCCCAAAGGGCTACCAAAATGTACATACCTTTTGATCCAGCTGTGTTTCTATTAGGCTTATATCCCAAAGAGATCATGAAGGAAAGAAACCTATATGTATAAAAGTGTTTGTGGCAGCCCTTTTTGTAATGGCAAGCAAATGGAAACTGAATGGATGCCCATCAGTTGGAGAATGACTAAGTTATGAATGTTATGGAATAATACAGTTTTTTTAAGAAATGATCAGCAGGATGATTTCATAGAGGCTTGGAGACTCACATGAACTGACGCTAAGTGAAGTGAGGGGAACCAGGAGATCATTGTACACAGTAAGAATACTATATGATAATCAATTCTGATGGACATGACTCTTTTCAACAATGAGATGATTGAGACCAGTTCCTATTAGAGCCAGAACTTGAAATAAGGTATTAACTCACTAGAGTTGATAGAAACAATCCTTATGTAATTGGTTCATACATTAGAACCGAATCCTTACAAGGTGTTAAGTCACTAGAATGGATAGAAACAATGCTTATATTTATACCTTTGAGAGTTCACACATTAGCTCACATATTAGTTCACAAGTTTGGGAGATTTCAGTATTCAGTATAAGATTCACAAAGTTTACACCTCCCACAATCTCACTCTCTCAGAGGAGGAGTCAACCTTTGGGTTCACACCTTTAAGAGATCATATATAAGAAGCTCTTAGAGCTTCAGTCAAGAGAGTTGAAGAGATTGAGAGCCAGAGTTCAGTTGGGAGATTGAGAAGCCAGGAGTTGGAATTGAGCTAGAGGCAGAAGCTGGAAGAACCAAGCAAAGCTTACCATACTATTTTGGAAGAGACAATAAAAGATTGGATTTTAGCTCCTGGCTGTATTTGAGGTGATTATTACTTTGAATGGAAACTAAGGCTGCCTCCAGAACCTCCCCAAGAAACCTGTTCCCCAGAGAACCATCATATTTTAGAAAAAAAGAACAAGTTCCAATGATCTTGTGTTAAAGAGAGCCATCTACACCCAGAAAGAGGACTAGGAACTGAGTGTGGATCACAACATAGCCTTTTCATTCTTTTTGCTGTTGTTTGCTTGCATTTTGTTTTCTTTTTCATTTTTTTTCTTTTTTGATCTGATTTTTCTTGTGGAGCAAGATAATTGTATAAATATGTATACTATATTGGATTAAACATATATTTTAACATGTTTAACATATATTGGATTACTTGCAGTATAGGGGAGGAAAGGCGGGGAAAGGGGAAGAACATTAAACACTACGTTATTCAAGGGTCAATGTTGAAACGTTGTCCTTACATATGTTTTGAAAATAAAAAAGCTATAACAAAAAAAAATCCTAGAGTTCAATGAACATTAAAAAGTTGGAAAGATAGGAAAGGATTTATTAGCAAAGAGCTTTAAATACCAAAGAAAATATTATGTATTTTATCTTGGAGATAATGGAGGGAGCCATTGAAATTTCTTGAGTAATAGGTAAGACAAAGAACGATGTTTGAAGAAAATTACTTTGGCAATTATGAAGAAAATGGACTAGAGTAGGGAAGAGTATTGAGGTAGAGAACAATTAAAAGGCTAATGTAATAATCCAGGCAGAAAGGTGGTAAAGGGCTTGAATATGATGGTGGCTTTGGGAGCAAAGAGAAGAGCACATATGAGAGAGATGTTATGAATATAGAAATGACAAGATTTGGTTATGGATTGTATATATATAGAAAGAGTGAAATTGAGGAGTTAAAGATGACAACAACATTGCTGACCTGTTTGCTGGGAAAAGATTGGTGTCCTTGATAGTCATAAGAAATTTTGGAACAGGAGAGGATTTGGGGAGAAGATAATGAGTTCTGTTTTGGGGGTTTTAGATGCCAAAACATGTCCAAAGGCAGTTGGTAATGGGAAAATGAAACTTGGGAGAGAGAGATACAGCTTAGGTAATTTGGAGTTTAAAGGTCACCTTTTACTTATGTATTTCTTCCCTAAGCATAGGTCTACAATGAGCAATGGTATTCCTGCATAAAGGACTCTTTAAATTTTGACAGTAACATCACAGATTGACAATGGCAATATTTTGGAGGTGGGTGCCACGTGCTCCCTGGGAAGTGATCTCTACAAGAGATGTACTTCTGGGAAAAGTTGATGGCCATAACATCCTCTGTAGTTGAACAAATAAAATCCAAGCCATGTCCTGGTTGCATTTTGTGATATGCTTAGATGATATTGATCAATGAGAATGTAAATGTGAAAAGTACTATATTCCCACTAAATTATCTTTACTTGCCATGAGAGTGTAATGAATTGATAGATTATTATTTTATAATTCTGTATTTGTTAATACAAATTTATAAGACTTTTGTGTTTTTAGTGTTTAATATAGTAGAAGAAAAATATGTGTATCCTATATCTGATTCTTATGTTGTACACTGACCATTTTCTAGAAGTGTTCCTATTATCCACATTTTGTTGAGACTTTAGACATGATACATGAATAAGCTTTATTTTAGAGATTGCCCTGGATTTACTCTGCAATACAAAGCTTTACCCTCAATCTTGGGATCAGATTTCTCTAAGAAACCTTTTTTTGAGATCTATATGAATCCAAAGTGGAATATCTTATAATTGGAAGGAAGGAAGGAACATATACGATGTGACAGATACCAAGTAATTTTAGCGTATAGAGAGGGCATTAATAATGACTGATTGTGTGTGGGGGGGGTCAGAACATGAGATTTAATCAGCATAGAGAACTCCATGTGGAAATTCCATCTATTAATGAAAATCAATTTGTATTCATATGGCATTCACAATGAGAGGTTAAAAAATTTGCTCATAGTCACAAATTATTATATATATACTTTGTGTGTGTGTGTGTGTGTGTGTGTGTGTGTGTGTGTGTGTATGGAAGGTGCTGATCTGTATCAAGAAGAGATATTCTCTATCTGAAATCATAGCTTCAAATAAAAAGTAAATTTTGCATTTATCTGTGTACATGTCCTATCCTCTGTAGACTATAAGCTCCTTTAGAGGAATAATGGTTTTGTTTTTATCTTTGTATCACCAGCTTGCAGCATATTCAAGCATGCAACATTTTCTCTGTGTTAGGCACTTAATAAGCAAATGGATTAACATATTGAATGCTAGCTGTTTATTAGTTTATATATGTATATACATATATATATTAATATTATTATTAATTACATGTTCATGGGATAGAAGCGAAAAGGAGCCAAAAATATCTTTTCAAGGGAAAAAATGCATTTTCACCCCTATTTGGAATTATGACTCCTTAGAGGAATGAGAAAACAAGGCTACTCTGCTTTCCTCTCCTTGCTGCCAGTGAGATCCCTGTTCTAAGGTTGCAGGCTACAGTGGTGCTCATTTGACACTATTGAAAGGAGTGAGAGAAACAGTGGCTTATCACAGAACACCGGAGGTCTACTGTTTCTGCCTGTGTAGTACAGAGAATTTAGCATTCCAGAAGCTCTTGTAGTTGGATTGCCAAAAGAGCAGATTCCTTATCCAAGGTAGGGTCAAATTTTCTCTTCCTCCCTCTGCCCTTCCCCCACTTATAGTAACCATAACACCCAGAAACCTGAGCTCTCTTGTTATTTGGCTGCTTGCTTTAATTTGCCTGGAAAATATTACATCCATTGGAGAAGCCTCAGGGAGGAGCTGCCTCCTGATTTATTGCTCTTTCCTTCAGTCAAGTTTGGACTCCAGAGAATTGTATTGTGTCAGTCAGTGATGGGCTTTGGGCTTGGCTCTAAAGGGATTTTCATCTCTGTGATGGGATTAATAAAACACGTATTCTGGATTTGCTCACTCCATTTCTCCTCCTTGAGATTTTAGTTGCTTATTAGGTGAAAAAAAAGGAGAAAGGACAGTTAATTAACTTGCTTTTCTGTCCCCATAGACCTTTAATAAAAATTACTAACTGATGGCAATTAAAAAATATTTTAGGAGACTATAGATATTTTTAGAATGTTATACTTAAAATACTTCATAACCCTTCTATCAAAATAATCTAAAAGAGTGACATAGAGTTGAAAAAGGAAGTGTGATAATAATTAATGAAACACGGAAATTGAAAACTATGGGGTCAAAGCTGGGTATGGAGACAAATGAAAGGAAAAGAGTTTGTAATTAGTCTTAGAAGCAATAAGGATTTGACTGAATAGGGGAATGAGGTATTCAGAACTGTGTTTGAGGAAGATTCCTTTGGAAACTAATGGAAGTTGGATCAGAGAGGAGAGAGGCTTGAAGCAAGAAAACCAATAAAGAGGCTCTAGCAATAGACCAGTTAAGATGTGTCAAGGGACAGAAGTGTGTTGGTTATACAGTGAATAGAGAGAACAAATGTGAAGGTAAAATTATCAAAACAATAATAGCTAATTCTACATATCATTTTAAAGATTAAAAGTGATTTTACATATATTGCATGCATTATGTCAACTGATCCTCATAAAAAAGCCTTTGAGATAAATAATATAGGTAGTATCATTTTTATGTCACAAATTATGGAACTGAATTTCAGGGAAATTAAATAATATGTCCATTGTCACACAGATAGTAAATGTTAAAGGCACAACTCAAACCCTGTTTTCCCTTGACACTTAAGACCAACATTCTTTCCATTATACTTTGACTGCAAAGTATAGTAAGACTGCAAAACCAAATACTCCTATTCTCTCAGATAATACAGGAAAAGCATCAGTACAGTTGTGAAAAGATTGGAATACTAGGGCAGAGGAGTTTGGTCTTTATTCAGGAAAAAATGACACTGAAATGGATTTTTTGTTTATCTTGTTTTTTTAAATAGAGGAGTAATAAGACATATATATGCATAAGAAATATTATTCTGGCAGCAACAGGAAAAATACCATGGAAAGGATGGAACCAGGAGAATTTGTTAGAAGGCTATTGTAGCATATTATGAGTATAGAAGGGAAAAACCCATTTGAGATAATCAGAATCAGAGAATCTGAGACTTGGAAGAGATCAGAAGCCATCTAGGATCAGCCCACTTCTGAACAGGAATTCCCTCTGCATCATCCCTAAGAAATAGTACTCGGCCTTTGCATACATATCTCTAGGACCTTCTAGTTAAGTTTCCAGGGAAGTTTACTCTGCTGGTGTCTGGTTTTTTTTTGTTTTTTTTTTTTAATTTTGAGGCAATTAAGGTTAAGTGACTTGCCCAGGGTCACACAGCTAGGAAGTAGTAAGTATCTGAGGCTAGATTTGAACTCAGATCCTCCTGTTTCCAGGACCAGTGCTCTATCCACTGCACCCTCTACCTGCTCCTACTGTTTCTAGTTTTACCTGACATTAAGCCTTAATTTGTATTTCTGCAGCTTCTGCCCAATACTCCCATTTCTATCCTCTTAGGCTAAGCAGTATAAATCTCTTTCATATGGCAGTTTTTTAGCCACTTGTTGACATTGATCATGTTTCCCATGAATCTTCTCTCCAAGCTAAGCATTCCTTTTCTATATTGGTATGACTTCAAGGATTTTCCCCATTCTGGTTGTCCTCTTCTTCTAGTTTATCAATGCCCTTTTAATACCATGGTGCCCCAAACTAAACATAATTCTATTCTAGATGTGCCTTGATCAGAATAGGTAAATTATTACCTTCTGAATCCTGAACATTATGTTTTCCAGTGCAAACTGCTTTCCAGTTTTTTTTTTCTCCAGGAGTTTTATTATTATTATTATTATTAAAGAGGAGTTTTATTCCTAAATAATTTGTCTTCTATTTTTATCATACACTGGGTTGTTGAGTTCCATCATTTCTGATTTTACCTTGTCAAGTGTAGTTATTGATCTAGCTCTCTATTTTAAACCAATACCAGGTAGTTTTGATTGCTGCTTTATAATATAATTTGAAGTCTGGAAGTGATAGTCTTCCTTCCCTCTTCTTTTCATAATTTCCCTTGATATTCTAGTTCTTTGTTTTTCCAAATTATTATTACTATTATTTTTATCAAGTTCTGTAAAGTAGCCCCTTGCTCATTTTATTGGTATAACATTAAAAGCATAAATTAGTTTTGGTAGTATTGTCATTTTTTTTTTTTTATGTTGGCATGGCCTAAGCATCAGCAATGAATATTCTTCCAACTATTTAAGTTGGTTTTTTTAAAAAATTTCTTTTTGGAGCACTTTGTGTTTGAATCTATATGTCTTTTATGTGCTTTGGTAGATCAATTCCCACATTTTAAAATGCATTTTGTAGTTATTTGGAACAAGATTTCCCTTTCTATTCTTTCTTTTTTTTTTTTTTTTTTAAATAATTACATAGAAATGCTGTTTATTTTTGAAGGTTTATTTCAAAGACTGAAACTTTGCTGACACTATTATTTCTCCAAGTTAACCATCATATCAAGAGTAAACAGGGATAATTTTATGTACTATTTACCTTTTTTTATGATTTTAATTTCTTTCTCATCTTATTGCTGTTCTTAGCTTTTCCTAAACTATATCAAACAATAGCGGGAAGTGATTTTTTTTTTTCAAACATATTAATTTTTTTTTTAAAAAGGTTCTAATGTATTCCCACTAAATATAATGCCTATTTTTTTTTATTTTAGATGGATGCTTTTTACAATATTAGAAAGATGTCTTTATGCCTATATTTTGTAGGATTTTACTTCATAAAAGTGTTGTACTTTGTCAAAGGATTTTTTGCATCTCTATATGATCATGTGAATTTGTATGTTTAGTTTTTAATGTGATTTTGTTGATTGTTTAACTAATATTGAACTATCTTTGAATCTCAGAATGAATCCCTCTTGGTCATAATTAATTATTTTTTGGATAAATTTCTATAGTCTGACTGGATTTGTTTTTAATTTTTGAGCTACTGTTCATTAATGATATTGGTCTATAGTTTTCTTTTTGTTTTATCTTCCTATAGAAATTTTAAAAAAAAGATAAATATAGTCCAAATATAAAACATTATTTGTCTTACAAAAAATTCCAGTGGGGTGCTTTCTTTCTCAATTTTTGAAGATAATTTGCAAGGTATAGATATTATCTATTTAAAATTGATAGAATTCTCTTATGAATGCATCAGGATTTATTTTGGGGAGTCCCTTTACAACTGAAACTATTTTATTTTATTTTATTTCATATTTTTACTGAGGCAATTAGGGTTAAGTGACTTGCCCAGGGTCACATAGCTAAGAAGTAGTAAGTGTCTGAGGCTGGATTTGAACTCAAGTTCTCCTGACTTCAGGACCAACACTCTATCCACTGCACCATCTAGCTGCCTTTCTATTTCCTTTCCTGACATTGATTTAAGATCTCCCTTACCTTCTGGCCATTTAGGCATTTTATATTTTTGAAAGTATTTTTTTATTTCTTTTGGTTCTTAGCCTACAACTCTTCATGTTGTTTTTTATTTCTTGTGATTTTGTGGTGATTTCACCTTGTTCAATTTTATTGATTTTGCTTTTTGCTTTTCATCAGATTAACCAAAATATCTCCTTTCTTGTTAATATTGTTTTAGATCTGTTGATTTTTAAATGCATATTTAATTATTTATTTTATTTTATTTTTTGTTGAGGCAATTGGCATTAAGTGACTTGCCCTGGATCACACATACAAAAAGTATTGAATGTCTGGGGCCAGATTTGAATTCAGGTGCTCCTGACTTTGTATATTCATTTATTAATTCTCTCTTTTTCTATTTTATTATTTTTGTTTGAAAGAATATGATTTCCCCACAGACACACTCCAAAATTTTATACATTAGAGGTAAATTCCAGAATTTTTAGTGAGTTGTTTTATCATTATCTTTTTTTTTTCATAGGTGGTAAATTCATTGTTTCTATAATTTGCTCTCTAATACAATCATATAGTATTTCATTGTTGTCTCCATTTGAATCTGTACCATTATTTATAGTCCCTGAACCAATTACTATTTTTACTGCATTATGGTCTGTAAATTGTATTAACTATTTCTATCTTTTTTTTTTTTACATTTATTTGCAATATCTTTGTACCCTAAAACATGGTTAATGTTATAAAAGTTCCATGTGGTGCTCAAATATGTGTATATTATTTTACTTCCTCATCTAAAAGATGCCATAAGTGTTTTAACTTCATTTTTTTAGCAATTTATTTGGTTCCATATTTTCCCTTTTGTTTATCTTTCTGTTAGACTTATCCAATACTGAGAGATATTAAAATCTCTTGTCACTATTGTGTTACTGTCTATATCTTCTACCTCAGATGTTGTTTTCTTTATAAACATGGATGCTAAAGCATTTAGAGTTCATAAATTAGCTACTGATATTTGCTTATCATTCATGGTTCCTTTTAGCATGGTATAGTTTTCTTTATTTTTTTTTATTTTTTGAACATTTATTTTTGCTTTGTCAGAGGGCAGAATTTGCTTTTTTGAATTTACTTCACACATATTAAAGATTTTTTTTTTATTCCCTCAAGTCTATTCTGTGTTTTTCTATTTTTAAGATGTGTTTCTGGTAAGAAACAGATTGTAAGGTTGTTTTTTTTTTTCCTTACCTCATCTTTGACTCATTTTCATTTTATTGTATTATTTAATCCATTCACATTTAAAGTTATGAAAGTTAGATTTATATTTCCTTCATTTGTCTCTAATGTTGAATTTTTTCAGTTAATGATTTTTTTTCCTTTTTTGCTATAAATGTAGTACTCCATTTTTTCCCATTACCTAACCTTTATTTTTTAAAAGATGGTCCTGTTCCACTAGCTCTCTTCACCTTACCTCTTATCTCTTTCTTTTTTTAAAATTATATTATAGCTTTTTATTTACAAGATATATGCATGGGTATTTTTTCAGTATTGACAACTGCAAAATCTTTTATTCCAACTTTTCCCCTCTTCCCCCCACTCTTCCCCCAGATGGCAGGTTGACCAATACATGTTAAATATATCGAAGTATAAGTTAAATACAATATATGTATACATGTGCAAACAGTTATTTTGCTGTACAAAAAGAATCGGACTTTGAAATAGTGTACAATTAGCCTGTGAAGGAAATCAAAAATGCAGGCAGACAAAAATAGAGGGATGGGGAATTCTTTGTAGTGGTTCATACTCATTTCCCAGAGTTCTTTCTTGAGTGTATCTGGTTCAGTTCATTACTGCTCTATTGGAACTGATTTGGTTCATCTCATTGTTGAAGAAAGCCACGTCCATCAGAATTGATCATCATATAGTATTGTTGTTGAAGTGTATAATGATCTCCTGGTCCTGCTCATTTCACTCAGCATCAGTACATGTAAGTTTCTCCAGGCCTCTCTGAAGTCATCCTGCTGGTCATTTCTTACAGAACAATAATATTCCTTAACATTCATATACCATAATTTATTCAGCCATTCTCCAGTTGATGGGCATCCATTCAGGTTCCAGTTTCTAGCCACTATAAAAAGGACTGCCATAAACATTTTTGCACATGTGGGTCCCTTTCCCCTCTTTAAAATCTTTTTGGGATATAAGCCCCGGTAGTAACACTGCTGGATAAAAGGGTATGTATGGTTTGATAACTTTTTGAGCATAGGTCCAAATCATTCTCCAGAATGGCAGGATGTATTCACAATTCCACCAACAATGTATCAGTGTCCCAGTTTTCCCACATCCCCTCCAACATTCTGCATTATCTTTCCCTGTCATTCTAGCCAATCTAATAGGTAGGTAGTAGTATCTCAGAGATGTCTTAATTTGTATTTCTCTGATTAATAATGACTTGCAGTATCTTTTCATATGGCTAGAAATAGTTTCAATTTCTTCATCTGAGAATTGTCTGTTCATATCCTTTCACTGTTTATCAATTGGAGAATGGCTTGATTTCTTATAAATTAGAGTCAATTCTCTAAATATTTGGAAATGAGGCCTTTATCAGAACCTTTGACTGTAAAAATGTTTGCCCAGTTTATTGCTTCCCTTCTAATCTTGTCTGCATTAGTTTTGTTTGTACAAAAACTTTTCAATTTAATATAATCAAATTTTTCTATTTTGTTATCAATAATGATCTCTAGTTCTTCTTTGGTCATAAATTCCTTCCTCTTCCACAGGTCTGAGAGGAAAACTATCCTATGTTCTTCTAATTTATTTATAATCTCATTCTTTATGCCTAGGTCATGAACCAATTTTGACCTTATCTTGGTGTACGGTGTTAAGTGTGTGTCAATGCCTAGTTTCTGCCACACTAATTTCCAGTTTTCCTAGCAATTTTTGTCAAACAGTGACTTCTTATCCCAAAAGCTGGGGTCTTTGGGTTTGTCAAACACTAAATTATTAAAGTTATTGGCTGTTTTGTCCTTTGAACCTAACCTTTTAATAGGAATGGATGTTGGATTTTATCAAATACTTTTTATGCATCTATTGAGATAATAATATGGTTTTTGTTAATTTGGTTATTAATATGGTCAATTATACTCATAGTTTTTTTTTTTTGTTTTTTTTTTTGTTTTTTTAACATTGAACCAGTCCTGCATTCCTTGTATAAATCCTACTTGATCATGCTGTATTATCCTGGGGATGATTTTCTGTAGTCTTTTTGCTAATATCTTATTTAAGATTTTACCATCAATATTCATTAGGAGATTGATCTATAATTTTCTTTTTCTGTTTTCAACCTACCTGGTTTAGGTATCAGTACCATGTCTGTGTCAAAAAAAAAGAATTTGGTAGGACTCCTTCATTCCCTAGTTTTTCAAATAGTTTATATAGCATTGGGGCTAATTGTTCTTTAAATGTTTGGTAGAATTCACATGTAAATCCATCTGGTCCTGGGGATTTTTTCTTAGGGAGTTGATTAATAGCTTGTTCTATTTCTTTTTCTGAAATGGGACTATTTAAACAATTTACTTTCTTCTCTGTTAATCTGGGAAGCCTATATTTTTGGAGGTACTCATCCATTTCACTTAGCTTATCAAATTTATCAGCATAAAGTTGGGCAAAGTAACTCATTATTTCTTTAATTTCCTCTTCATTGATGGAAAGTTCTCCCTTTTCATTTTTAAGACTCTATTTTGATTTTCCTCTCTCCTTTTTGTAATCAGATTTACCAAGGATTTATCAATTTTATTGTTTTTTTCATAAAACCAACTCTTAGTCTTATTTATTAGTCCAGTAGTTTTTTTTTTTTTACTTTCAGTATTATTAATTTCTCCTTTTAATTTTAGAATTTCAAATTTAGTATTTGATTGGAGGTTTTCAATTTGGTTTTTTTCTAGCTTTTTAAGTTGAAAGCCCAATTCATTGATCTTCTCTTTCTCTATTTTATTCAAGTAAGCCTCTAAGGATATAAAATGTCCCCTTATTACTGCTTTGGCTGCATCCTACAAATTTTGGTATGGTGTTTCAACGTTGTCACTATCTTGAGTGAAATTATTAATTGTGTCCATAATTTGCTGTTTCACCCAATCATTCTTTAAGATGAGATTATTTAGTTTTCAATTACTTTTTGGTCTATTTACCCCTAACTTAGATCTTTGGAGAAAACTAAATGGTGACAGAAAGGAGTATACTTTCTTCTCAGCAGTTCATGGAACCTATACAAAAATTGACCATATATTAGGATATAAAGACTTCAAAATTAAATGCAGGAAAATAGAAATAGTAAATGCTTTCTTTTCAGATCATGATGCAATAAATTGTTATACAGGTAGTCTTTATATATATCCACAATAGAAATACAGTTCTCAAGAGTTCCTTTTATCTTTTTCTGCTTCTCTTAAGTCCTATGGTTGGAGATCAAATGTTTTTGTTTAAAGTTGGTTTTTTCTTTAGAAACAAATGGAATTCATCTGTTTCATTATGTCTATTTTCTTCCATGGAAGAAAATGTTCAACTTAGCTAGGTAGTTTATTCTTGGATGCATTTAAAGTTCTTTTGCCTTTCAGAATATCAGATTCTAGGCTCTTCCATCCTTTAATGTGGAGGCAGCTAGATCTTGAGTGATCCTTATTGTGGCACTTCAGTATTTGAATTGTTTTTTCCTGGCTGCTTGTAATATTTTTTTCCTTAGTCTAATAGTTCTGAAATTTGGCCACAATATTCCTTGGAGTTTTTATTTTAAGGTCTTTTTCAGAAGGTGTTCGATGAATTCTTTCAATGCCTATTTTACTTGTTGATTCTATTACATCTGGGCAGTTCTCTTTGATAATTTCCTGTAAAATAGTATCTAGGCTGTTTTTTTCATCATAATTTTTGGGAAGTCCAATGATCCTCAGATTATCTCTCCTAGAACTATTTTCCAGGTCTGTTGTTTTGTAGATATTTATTTATTTTTGTTTTGTAGATATTTAACATTTTTTCCTAATTTTTCATTTTTTTGGTTTTGCTTGACTGATTCTTGATGTCTCAATGAATCATTCATTTCTATTTTTTCAGTTCTGATTTTTACTGAATTATTTTCTTCATTAGCTTTTTTACTTCTTTTTATATAAGTCCAATTGAGTTTTTAAATGAGTTGTTTTGCTCTATGGAATTTTTTTCTGTTTCACCATTTTTTTTTTTTTTTTTTTTTTAGTGAGTTATTTTCTTTTTCCAATTCACAAATCCTACTTTCTTGGGAGTTCTTTATCTTTTCCAATTCATAAATCCTACTTTCTTGGGAGTTCTTTATCTTTTCCAGTTCACAAATTCTGTTTCCTGCACTTCCTGGAAATTCTTTACCTTTTCCAATTCACATTTCAGTAAGTTGTTACTTTCTTGCATAGCTTCTTTTTCCTTTCCCCATTTTTCTTCTAGCTTTCTTTTAAGATTTTTAATAGTCTAGGAGAGATTTATATGATGGGAACCAGGTTACATCCCCCTTTGTGGTTTTGTCTGGACACTGTCTGCTATTAGTCTCCTCGGGGTTGGAAACCTGCTCTCTTTCTGTATAGAAGCTATTGATCATCCTTTTGATTTTTTTACTCTTTTTTTTTTTTTAAGCCTATAGGGTCTGCCTTCAGGGCAAGGAGGTTATCAGCTTCCTCTGCAGAACAGGGATAGGTGGATGGACAGTAGCTGTCCTGCCAACAGGCTGCAAAAAGCCACTAGGTGTGGGAGTGCTCTGGGAAAAGTTCCCCACCAGAAGTGATTAGGCCTAGGTAGCATGGGGCCAAGCTGCCAAAGGGAAGTGCCCAGTGAAGAACCCCACTGTGAAGATTAGCTACTGCCCTGGGGCTAGAAGCTGAGCATCAAAAGTGTCACTACTCCAAGCCAAAGCCCACTCTGGGGCTATACGTATTAGCAGCTGACCAGTGAATAGCCCCACACAGACCAGAAGTGTCTCTGCTCAGGGAAGCACAGGGAAGTTCTATTGCCTCAAACTGAGCCCTCCACTGTGCAGATTAGAGGATGCCCCGGGCTGCACCCCGTGCTGTGCAGATTTGTGACTGCCCTGGCCTGTGCTGCAGAATGCAGCTGTACAGCTGTGCTGTGGCCTGTGCTGGTTCACTCATTTCTGGTTTTGGGTTGGTATAGCCAGATCCTGTAAGGTTCTGGCATTTTTTAGTGTACTTTTAGAGGGCTTTAATTTCTCTGCTGGTCTGCTGCTTTGCAACCAGAGAAGAGTAGTCAGCCTATGGCAGAGTAGTCTCTGTAAATTTTCTAAACACAGAGGCCACCCCCGCCTGGTCTGCTCAATATGCTAGTCTCTAATTCTCTATCCCTGTTTGTACTGGTCTGTTCCCACCTCTCAGGACAAATCTTTTCTAGTGATCTTCCAGATTATCTTCGGTTGGTAAATTGTTGTACTTCTCATCTTTGTGAATTTTACCAGTCAAGTGCTGTTTTTTGAGGCTGAATTCAATAATTTGTTGTGAGGGTATGAGAGGAGCTTAGAAAGTCGCGTGTGACTTCTCTGCTATCTTGGCTCCGCCCCTGCCATCTTGGCTCTTGGCTCTGCCCCTCCCATCTTGGCTCTGCCCCTTATATCTTTTTCTTGTATCCCTTTTCCTTTGGGATTTTGCTTTTTCTTTTCCCCTCCATTTTTTTCTGATTATGTAATTCTTCCCTCTGCCTTTTATTTTCTTTCTCAGTTAAGTAGATTTCCCCTTCCTCTTCTGCTATTCAATTAGTTCCTTTCATCGCTGTTATTTAGTCATTTCAATCAGGTATGACTCTTTGTAATCTCATTTGAGATTTTCTTGGCAAAAATAGTGAAGTAGTTTGCCATTTCCTTCTCAGCTTATTTAACAGATGACAAAAACTGATGCAAATAGACTTAAGTGACTTCCCCAGGGTCACACAACTAGTACATATCTGAGGCTAGCTTTGAACTCAGAAAGTTCCCATTCTTGTGCTTTCTTGCCCATTCTTGGCACTTTATCTACTCTACCATCTAGCAGCCACTTTTCATTAATTTTTTTTAATTTCATTTTTTGTGCCCCTTTCCCAAAAGGACTTTACTCCAGACTCTTATTTACTGATTCATGATTCCTATAATTTTTTTTTTCTTTCCTCCCTCTCTGTATTCCTCATGTAATCATCTAAGCTATCTATTCTAGGCTCTTATCTCTCCATTGTCTTGTAGAGTTTGCCTCATGTATTGCCCCTTTCCATTATATCTTACTCTCAGAATAAACCTTTTTTTTTTTTTCAGGTGAAAGAAAAACATCCTCCCTCATCACATCCCTGATTATGCTGCCCACACTAATATATATATATATATATATATATATATATATATATATATATATATGTATATGTATTTCCCCACACACACACACATACACCTGGTTACTTTTCTTTTCCCATTTGCTTCAAAATCTCTTCCTAAGTCCATGCTCTCCCAATACCTGAGGTGCCAGTTGCCTCGAAAAGTTTTATCTCTTCTTCTCCAAAGGGCAAATGAGTATAATTATCAAACACCAATCCCCCCAGGTCATACCCAGTCCAAGAATCCCATCTGCCTTCCCATACCATCTCTCTTCACTCAAAGAAGTAAATTATCAATTTGATCCTTTCTTACTTCCGGAGTAAGACTTCCTTCCTTTTATCTCCTTTTCCATCCTTCTTCCCTCCTTCTCACCCACTCCCCTGTAGGGTTCTCTCTTTCTAAGACCATAAGGATCATCTTCCTCTCCTTGTTAATCTTCAATATGATGCCAGCAAATTATACATTAATCTGTTCTACCTTTCAGGTACTTTCCTGTATTGCAATGTAGTTACTTTTTTAAAAAATGGTTATCCTTTAGATAGGGTTTTGCCAAATTTTGTCCAAAATGATTCATGCTTTCCTCTTCACTGTTATCTTCACCAGACTTCTGCCCTAACTTCTGTTTTCTTGTGTGCATATAAAAAGAAATTTCTTATTCTCTGATGCCTCTTTATTGCTGACCTTGACAGCTGCATTTATTGACTCCTTCTAAATTTCTTTTATTTGGTTTTTGAAAAGCATATAATGCTTTTTAGTTCTGATTTTCTTTCTAAAAATGTTACAAATGCTTCTTCATTATTGAATGTCTATCTCTTTTTATGAATGGTTAAGATCAGACTTGCAGGGTAGGTCACCCTGAATTCATCCTCAGCTCCATTGTTCCTCAAGACATATTATTCCTTCATTTTCTGGTGAGTACAGAACAATCTTATGTTTATTTGTGTAGGTCTTTCTACTAATCACTTGCATAACTTGTTTCTGAAATGAATTATTAAATTTAGCTATTATGCATCTTTGAGTTTTCAGCCCTTGAGTTTTTCTGGAAATATAATTGGTACTTCAGTTTCTATGTTCAGAACCTTTGGAAAGTTCTCTTCTGTAATTTCCTGCATTATGATGGTAAGGATTATTTTTTGTCCTGTTGTGTTTTTTTTTTCAGAGACCTGTGATCCTTAGATTTTCTCTGTGCATGCTATTTTCAAATATGTTTTGTTTGCATGGGGAGAATATTTTCTTTTAATACTATTGGGTTTTTTGCTTCTCTTCTTCTAGATTTTCCTTCACTTCTGCTTATTTGCATACCTAATCTATTATTTTTTCTTCTGTTTCTTTGGTAAGACTTGCATATTCCATTTTTTTCCTTTTATTCTCATCAATATTTTTGCTGTGCAGGCCATAAATTCTGCTCTCATAATTCTCATTTTTCTTTTGAATCATTCAGCAATAGCACCGTGTAGCTCTATGTTCTTCTGAGGTTCCATGGGATTCTCTGACCCATTAAATATTGGAAAAAACATTTTCCTTTGTTTTGCAGTATTTATTTATAGATGTCTGAACAGGTTTACTAGATCTGGAGGATATATTTCTTTCTATTGTTAATGGTTTTCCTGTTAATTTATCTGCTATATTCAAGATCTCTAAGTTTTCTTCTTCCCGAGATCTTTGGCAATTTCACTTTTTTTTCCCCCTCTCTTTTCTTTCTGATTTTCTCCTATTCACTTTCTAATTTTGTCCCCTCTAGTGGTGGTTTTCTTTGGATATCAAAGCACCTAAGTCCCTTCTTATGTTCATTAGTCTAGTTCTTTGTCCCAAGTGACTTTTGTGTGGGCAGAATTGGCCCCAGTTTGATGCTGTGATTTTTCCCTTAGGCTTAGTGAAGTGCCACATAATCTCTCCCACATACAGAGTCCTGTCCTCGAGTTCTATTCCATTCCCTCTGTCTCTTAGTTTTTTGGCACAGTATCAGCAGTTCAGAGAGCTCTCTTGTACCACTGCTATAGGCTTGTCTACTCCAGCACCAGCAATTCAGCTGCAGTGATGATACTGATGTGGATGCTGATGCTCAGGACTTCAGCCTCAGCTGACTTTTGTTCCTGAAAGGCTGCCCCAGTGCTAGTTGTCTTTTGCCTAGTTAAACTTCTGCAGCCTGAAGTGAAGGTTTCTATGGCACTAAAAAGAGGGGAGAAGGCTAGACAGGGTTTGGGGATAAGTATTACTAACCTTTATTGGGTCGTTGAGTCTGGTAATACAGCCTCAATGCTGATAGAATAGGAGGTGAAGGAACATGCTGAGTGAGTGAAGGGTCAATGAGCATCAGTTCATGGGCTTTGCTTTGTTTCATTTTTTTAAAACTTTCTTTTGGATTCTGGTATACTAGACCGTAGAGATAGTTGAAGTTGTTTATCTTTGGTTCATAATTTCTGTTTTGAAGAGGTTTATAAGGTCATGGGGATCAGAAAAAATTCTAGACCTCCCTCTTGTTGCTCACATGACTTGAAACCTCAAAGATGTTCCAAAAATCTTTGGTAGTGCCTCCAAAATAATATCTGATTGTTTTTTCTGTACTCAACTCCCTATTAGCCATTTTTGGTCTTTTCTTTATACTCCAAACAGACTGCTTCCTAGAGAAAAGAAGCAAAATAAAAGTTAAGTACCTCTACCTTTTCTCCTTGACTATTTTTTTCACTATCCTATTCAATCTCTATTTGATTCTCTTCAAGAATTCTGAAAGAGTTTAAAGAACTCTTCAGGAGTTCTTTAAAAGTCAATATGAAATTATTTTGTGTTTGGTATTCTAGATCTAATGTTAGCCAAGATCTTTTGACTTGCAACAGACCCCAAACTACAACTTATATCTGTATACTCCAGGTATAATGTTTTTTATGTCACACTATGATGACTTTTTTACAAAGGACCAAGAACTTGCCAAAATTTGAAAATTATTTCCTTCCTACTCTGATAAAATATTTCATTTTTAGGAGGAAATGCAAATGAGTTTTCAAGGGCCATGCTGTAGAAGTATGAAGTGGGGTGAGGGAAAGAGATGTGGTATAATGGGAAGAATGCTGACTGACTTCTGTTCAAATGCTACCCATGATGCTTACATTTTGGTGATTTGGGGTAGATCTTTTCTATCAAGAAATCAGCTTCCTCATTTGTAAAAAACAAAGGCAGTTAGATTAAATAGCTTCTGAGAGCTCTTCTTGTTATAATTTTGTAGTGCTATAATCTTGGCTTCTATTAAACTTCAATAATTTCATCTAGGGCCTTAGCAATAATAGCTAACATTTATTTAATACTATACATATATTATCTCATCTAACCTTTATCTTTTCTCGAAGTTTTCTTAACACTATTCTCCTTGATTTTTTCTCAGTCTGTTAGAGCACTCAGCTTTTTTTGATGGATCTTCATTCAAGTCATACCCATTAATAATAAATGTCACTCAAGGCTCTGTCCTGTTACCTTTTCTCTTCACTACTTGCCTCTTTTCTTATTCTCTATGCTATTTTATTTGGGGATCTCATCTGCTGCCATGAATTATAGTCCCTATGCAGATGCTTATCAGATAAACTTCTCCAGCCTTAATCTTTTTTGACATCCAGTCTTGTGGTAAAGCAGATGTCTTAGACAACTTAAATTCATCTTCTCCAAAATGAAATTTATTATCTTTCCCCCCATCAAATCCTCCCTTTCCCCAAACTTTCCTATGTCTGTCCAGGCTACTACCATCTTCTAAGTCACCCAAGCTTATAACTAAAGTGTCATCTTCATCTCATTCTCATTCACTCCTCAGATCTAATCTGTTGCCAAATTCTGTTCATTCTCACTTCAGAAAGTCTTTTAAAAATACCTTCTTCCAAAGCAATAAACTGGGACAACATTTTTACATTCAAAGGTTCTGATAAAGGCCTCATTTCCAAAATATATAGAGAATTGACTCAAATTTATAAGAAATCAAGCCATTCTCCAACTGATAAATAGTCAAAGGATATGAACAGACAATTTTCAGATGAAAAAAATTGGAACTATTTCTAGTCATATGAGAAGGTGCTCCAAATCACTATTGATCAGAGAAATGCAAATTAAGATAACTCTGAGGTATCACTATACACCTCTCAGATTGGCTAAGATGACAGGAAAAGGTAATGATGAATGTTGGAGGGGATGTGGGAAAACTGGGACACAGATACATTACTGGTGGAATTGTGAATGCATCCAACCATTCTAGAGAGCAATTTGGAACTATGCTCAAAAAGTTATCAAACTATGCATATCTTTTGATCCAGAAGTGTTATTACTGGGCTTATATCCCAAAGAGATCTTAAAGGAGGGAAAGGGACCCACATGTGCAAAAATGTTTATGGCAGTCCTTTTTATAGTGGCTAGAAACTGGAACCTGAATGGATGCCCATCAACTGGAGAATGGCTGAATAAATTATGGTATATGAATGTTAAGGAATATTATTGTTTTGTAAGAAATGACCAACAGGATGATTTCAGAGAAACCTGGAGAGACTTACATGAGCTGATGCTAAGTGAAACAAGCAGAACCAGGAGATGATTGCACATGACAACAACAATACTATACATGATGATCAATTCTGATGGACATGGCTCTCTTCAACAATATATTAATTCAGACAAATTTCAATTGTTCGGTAATGAAGAAAACCATTTATACCCAGGGGGAGGACTGTGGGAACTTCTAGTGCGAACCACAACATAGCATTTTTACCCTTCCTAATGTTGTTTGCTTGCATTTTTGTTTTCCTTCTCAGGTTTTAATTTTTCTTTCTAGATCTGATTTTTCTTGTGTGGCAAGATAACTGTATGGATATGTATACAAATACTGGATTTAACATATATTTTAATATGTATTACAATACAATACAATTAGGGGAGGAGTGGAAGGAAGGAGGGGAAAATTTGGAACAGAAGGTTTTGCAAGGGTCAGTTTTGAAAAATTACCCATGCATATGTTTTGTAAATAAAAAGCAAAAAAAAAAAAAAAATACCTTCTTCTCTCCTCTGATCCTAATACTAGCCTGTGCAGACTCTCATTACTTTCTGCTTGGGACTTTTGATTGATCTCTCTGTGCTCCAGTCCATCATTCAGCTATTGAATATTTCTCTCTAAAATGAGGGTCTATGTCAACCCCAATCTCCTCCATTTATTAAATTCTATTAGCTCGCTATCATTTTCAGGATCAAAGATAAAATTATCTGTTTGGTATTCAAAATCCTTTATATCTTGGCCCCCATCCTATATTTCCACTCTTTTTATACCTTACTCCCTTTTTCATTTCTTTAGAACATGAAATCTCTGATTTTCTCCTGGATGTCTCCTATGCCCAGAATTCTATTCCTCTTTATTTGTTTCCTTGTCTCCTTGACTTCCTTTAAGTCCTAACTAAAATCCTACCTTCTATAAGAAGTCTTTCCTTATCTTTCTTTCTAGTGTTTTTCTTTAAAGATTATCTCCAATTTATCCTGTTTATTTCTTATTTGTACATATTTTTTGCATGTTGTCTCCTTCACTAGAATGTGAACTTTGGGAGAACTGGGATTTTTTTGGGATCTTTCCTTCTTATCTCCAGCTCTCAGCACAGTGGCTGGATCTATAAGATGCTATTATTTTTCTCATTTTATGGAAGAGGAAACTGAGGCAGAGGGATAAATGACTTTTTCAGGATCACCTATTTGGTAAGGGACTGAAGCAAGATTTGCAGTTAAGTCTTCCTGATCTTAAGTCCTTACTTTAGCAACTATGTCACCATAGCTAAAATTTCTCTCCAGTATAGTGGTCTCAAAATCTCCTATGGCAACCAATTTTCAAGAAGGAGAAAGAAGAGAAGCACTTACATAGAGTTTTAGAGTTTGCAAAACACTTATGTTATTGTTTTTGATCCTTATGACAGACCTGTTAGGAAGTGTTTTTTGTAGATTTTGTAGATGAGAAAGTTGAAACTTGGCCAGGTTCATAGAGCTAGCTAGTGTCCTAGGCAGGATTTAAAATCAGGTTGTCCTTATTTCAGGTTAGCACTCCATCTACTATGCCAAGTCTGCCTTATGATCTATAAATCACATCAAACAATCAATCAATACAGTAACTATTGGGTTAAGAAAGGGCAATATTGGATGTAAGATACATATAAGACTTGTTCCTCTATTCCTAAACATCATGAATCTTTGGATAGTCCCTGAGTTCTTAGGTATTATTATAGAGACCTTACAAATCAGAGGGAATGTAAAACTCAATGTTGCCTTGGAAAACTAGCTTAAGTAGAATCTTTTAGGAATCCATTCTTGCTGCTATACTGGCCTTGTTTTTTGTTTGTTTGTTTTGTTTTATCAAGGTAATTGGAGCTAAGTGACTTGCCCAGGGTCACACAGCTAATAAGTATCTGCAGCCACATTTGAGCTCAATCCTTCTGACTTCAGGGCTGCTGCTCTATTGACTGCAACATCTAGGCCTAGGTCCTGTACTGTTTAATATTTTTTATCACTTGCTAGTATAACGGTATACTGAACAGATTAGCTGAAAGCTGAGAAGAATAGATATCACATTGGTTTCAAAGTCAAAAACCAAAAAAAATCTTGACAGGAAACAATAATGGGATGAATCTAATGGATCAATTCAGTTCTATTCATTAGTCATTTAAAAAGAAGTTCTTAAGTGATTATTATGTGCCAGATACTGGGAACATAAATATATTAAGTGAAACAATCTTTACTGAAAAGAAGTTTTCATTCTACAAAGGGAGAAGCAAGGACATACATATATACATATACGTACATAAACATACATATATATATGTATAAACAAGAACGTAAAGAGAATGTAAATCAATACAAAGTAGTTAAATACATGGCAGTTAAAAAGAGAGGGCATTAGCAATTGGAGAGCTCAGAAAAGGCTTTATGTAAAGATGGTTCTTGAGCTGTGTGTAAAAGAAAGAGAAGATTTCTGTGAAGGAGAAATTAGGAAGGAATATATTCTAGGCATGGAGGGAAGCCAGTTCAAAGACATCAAGATGGGAGATGGGGTATTATGTGTGAGGAACAGAAAAAAGATCAGTTTGGCTGGATGACAGTGCTGGAAGGGAAGCAATTAACTATGGAAAGACACGTGAAAAGTTTTAAAAGCTAAACAAAGACATTGAGAAACCAGAACATTTTTCAAAAGAACGAGAATCATTTTCAAAGGAGGACAACTAGCATGGGAAAAAAGGATTGGTGGAAGGACCAAAAGATATTTAGTATGGGGGCAGGTAGGTGGCACAGTGGATAGAACACAAGCCCTGAAGTCAGGAGGATCTCAGTTCAAATCTGGTCTCAAACACTTAACTCTTCTAGCTGTGTGATCCTGGGCTTAACTTAACTTAACCCCGATTGCCTCAGCAAAATATATATTTAATCTGGAGAAATAAAAAACTTGGTTGGAGGAAGGAACCGAGCATGATAGATATATTTGAATGTTTGCTGCATAGAAAAGGATTCCATTTTTCCCTACTTTGTTTAACTTCATAGGACTAGAAATAATAAATTAAAAAAAATTAGTACCTAAGAGTTGCACAGGTTTGATCCAAGGAAAAGTTTTTCAACACTTAGATCCTTACAGTCTGTGGATTCCCTCTCCATGGAGGTCTTTTAGCAAAAACTGGATTTGAAAACAAATATTGCAGAGGAGGGTTCTTGTTCAGGTATGTATTAGATTAGATGGCCTCTGAAGCCTTCCAGCTTTGAGATTCTGCAATTAGAAAGTTTCCTGAGAGAGAGATTTCTCATATAATAGTTTACTCTTTTCAGCATACACAAGTAATAACCACAATGTTTAAGTTAGGCTGTATTATAAATGGATCTTTCTAAATCTTCAAGCAACTGAATCTCTTGGTTAAGTTCATGATGGACTTATATGTTATTCAATGCTATAATGCTTAATGATATCTAGCTATAAATAATACAACTAATGAATAAATATAGGTTATCTAAAAAATCTTCATGCTGTTTTAAGATTTGATTACTTAAATTATTTAAACTTTAAGAGCTTAAAACAACACAAATACTTTTGGGTTACAAAGTGCTGCTGAAAGGATTACTACCACATTGTGACTATTATGTTTGGTACTAACATAGTACCATAACTCTATGTGAGTATCTCTAGTGATTTGCCATAAGTAAATGAGATGAACGTAGAAACACTTTAATTTTCAGGATAAATGACAAGTTTCTATTAATTTTCTCCTTCATTGCTACTCCTGAAAAGAAGTTGTTATGTAAAGTAGAAGAAATATGTAAAAGTTAAATGCTTAAGTTCTACAATAACTAGTTTTTCTGTGGTTTTGTTTTTTGTTTTATTTTTTCAGGAGTAGGAGGGAAGAAACATTGATGGCTATGAAATTTACACGGGATTCTCCAAAATTCAGAGGACCTCAAGTATGAAACCTTAGGGAAGGTAGGGACAATTATATAAAGTATTTGGTAAACCCTATGTACCTTATCTAGGTCTGCTGTCCATCTCTAGGAAATCTAACTTAGGTGAAAGAGATTTTCATTTTTGACATGTATTGATGAAGTAACTCTTAAATGTTGGTAAAGGCTTATCTGGGTTATAACTCTCCAAGATTCTTTAAACAATCCTCTCATTATCACTTGGCCAGAATGCTTTTAAGACATTCCAACAAAATATTGCAATTACATGATTGCAAAACTGCTTTTTGCCTAATGAGAGTGTCAGAGTTGCCTGACAAAGCTGGGGGTTGGTAAGACAGCTGAGATGCTGCTGAAAACTCAAGCCAGCAAAGTTATGTCTCTGCTTAAAAATGCTTCCAATGAGTAAGTGTGGTGGATTTGCCAGGCTGAATTGTAAACATGAAATCTTGTTTAAAGGAGAACACAATTGTATCACTTTTCTCTTTGGTATGTTCAAGTCATCCATGAAAGAATCACCCTTACCACAGGAGTGAATAGCTGGGTTACTGAATATCTTTACTCAGAAAGAATCTTGCCCTTTTAGTGATCTTCCCATTAGATATTATCTTTATATATGGTAGTCCCTAAAAAGGGAAAAAATACATGCCAACTTTTATGCACAATTATGGCACGATACCTATTTTATAGATATATTCCATGTAAATTTGCTGCCATATTGTGCTTAAATAAACTATAAAGAAGAAAAAAATTGGCTTGTTTTAGGATGGCTTTTCTAATGCTTTTGTGTCTTTTCCTCTTGCCACCATCAACTACTACAATCCAAGTCAAGTAATATTGCAACGTTTGACAGTGTTGAATTTGCAAGGCACCCTTCCTCAGGTCCTATATAATGCCATCATTGTGGCATTGGACATCATTTCCATGTGATAGGGTTGAACTCAGTCAAGAAAGATTACATACATGGTCTTTGGGCAGAATCTGTAGAATATATCATCATTGCTCAGACCTTGAACTCCTCCCCATTCCCATGTCTGTTGCATTCTGGCTTGGAATGGTAGAGGATATGTCCTTGAGAATGAAGACCTGCCAGATCCTTAACTGCTTTTGTCAGAAACCAAACTCACACAAAACAAATGGATGGAAATAGGAAGGCACAAATAGTCTAGTTGCTGTAAACTTTCTGGAGACTTACTTAGTTTTCAGTCATAGTATTCTCACTCTCACAGGTTTGTAAATCTCACAATTCATAGACTGGTCTGACAGCTGTAGACCAGCACTAAAGAAGCACAAATCTAGAATAAATGCCTCCTCTTCTTATAGCCAGGTGAAAGTGGAGCCTCCAAAGCTTATCTCTGATGTTTGGCTCCATTTATATTTCTCTGTTATCACACCTATTGTTAATTACTCTAGATAAGTTAAGAGTCTTACTATGCATTTGAGAGATATAGTATTTTTAGTTGTTAGTTTCCTTTTCTTAGATGATATCTAAGAGTTTTGGACTAGGAATCTGAAGATGAGGATGTTTTCATCATAACATTAATTTAACTAGGGGGCAGAATATTGAACCTGAGGGCAGAATACTGAACGTGGAGTCAGGAAGACTTGAATTAAAAACTGACCTCATACACTTACTAATTATGTGATCCTAGGCAATCATTTAACTTATGTCTTTCTTGGTTGCCTCAACTGGAAAAATGGGGATCATAACATCATTTACTTCATGGGCATGTTGTGAAAATTAAATTAGAAAATCCTTGTAAAAAAGTACAGTTCCTGGAACATAACAGGTATTTAAAAATACTTGTTCCTTCCCTCTGTACCTCTGATATATAAAAGAGTTTGTTGGACTAAATTATATCAAAAATTCTCTTCTGTAATACTGATTTAGCACATAATCTAATCAATGATATTTTTTATACAAACAGAACAATTAAAATAATGGTACACATTCCATGCTCTAACCAAATTGGCTTAAACACTTCTTCCAACTATTAGAATGTAAGCTCACTGCAAGCAGAAACTACTTTATTCTTTGTATTTGAATCCCCAGTGCCTAACACAATGTCTGGCACAGAGTAGGTATTTAATAAATACTTGTTGACTCATTAAAGCAATTTTATCAATTGAAATTTGGCCTAATCTTGAATTTTAAATTTCCTTTAAGTCTTTGCTTAGGAACAAAAACTCTCAGGGTCCTAAACGCTAAATGTTCTCACTTAAAAGTCTCTGCAGCCATATATATATATATCACTGTTTTTTTTTTTTTAAATCAGAAAGCATTATCACTTAATCTTAAAAGTACTAATTAGGCCTACAGCATAGCTTTTACCTAATAACTATTTTCTTTTGCAGATAGAAAAAGAAAACTTGGTCTTCCAACTCTCTTGCTCTTTCCTTTCTTCTCTGCCTTCTACAGCTTCCAGGTTCCAAATTGCTCTAGGGAGAAAACATGGCAGTCTTTTGACTAGCAAGAAACCACCAATAAAAATATGTTTCTAAGTGGCTAAAGTTTTAATATAAGCAGAGTTCCTGTTCCCGCTTCTCTAGGTTTCCTCTAAACTGGTAACATCCTTTTTTGCTAAAGAAACTTTGATTATCGTTGCAAAAACTTAAAACCAAACTTGATGTTGTATGATCTGACTTTCAGTAAGAAACTGCTTTTTCTGGGACTTGGTCTTTCATCTTCCTTCCTCCCTTCCTTCCCCTCCGCCCATTCTGGTTTCTGACCTAAACATTTGTGAACTGACAAGATAGAACAAAACAATGTGAAGTAAAGAAAAAAGAGAGCCAGACTAGAGGTGAAATGAGCTAGATATCTTTTGGTCTACATCACAGTTTCCTAATAATCAAAATAGGGTTAATGATATGTGTATTACCAACTTCATCAAAAGGAAGACCTTTCAGAAAACATAGCATGATAGAAATAGGAATTATTCTCATCAGAATGTTTATTATTGTTGTTACTAAATATAATGATATGACTGTAAAATGATTGAAATGAGCAAAAAAGACTTGTTATTACATAGATTCTTCATGTCATTTCATAATATTCCCTTGCATATCCAAATAGAGCAATTCAAATATCATAGCCACAGACAATACATATAACACCATTGGATTAGAGTGTGGATGTTATTTCTATCCTTCTATACAAATATTGTAAAAGAGTTATACTTTGCACTTTAAGCATTTTCATATGTAACATGGTTCAACAGAATAATGAGTTCTAAGAACTGAAAGGAGATGGCTCAAAGGCAGTCTAATCTAAAGTCCTGTTCTGTCAATGAATCAATCAATCCACAAGCATTTATTAAGCACTTAAAATATGCCAAGCTCTGAAATAAAACCTGTAAATATAAAAAATAAATGGAAAAAGAGAAAAGCAGCACATTACTTCAGAGATCTCACATAGTAATGGTTAAGACAACATGTAAATATATAGATAACCTATATAACCCATAATACCTAGAAGGAAGAAGGATCAAGTGACTACAAGGACTGGACAGGTCTACTGTAGAAGGGATTGTTTAAATTGAATATTTCAAGACACCAGCCATGTCCAGAGGCAAAGTGTGAAGAGGGAGAGCATTCCAGGCATGGGGTGAGACAGGGCAAATGTTCAGGGACAGGATACAGAACATTTTATGTAAAAAATAATAAGTAAGCCTGTATAATAAGGCCATATGAATATGCTCTACAATGTCTCCGAAGAGAGGTTATGGACTTCTTGAATAGAACCCATGAAAGGAGATTAATACCTTTACATAGCAGGTCATTATATATTAGTTTTTGTCTCTGAGTAAGTAGAGTCAAGTAGAATAAGTCTAATTTCTTTTCCACATCAAAATGTTTTAAATATTTAAAGACTATCATGACTCCTTGAATTTTCTCTTCTATAGTCTTAAAGCAACCACCTTTTTTTTTTTCTTTAAATATCCTTCATGGTCTCATAATTTTTCATGATATTGATTGCTTACCTTTAAACAGGCTGCTATTTATTGATTTTTTCCAATCCCCTTTAATGCTAATGTTGATTATAGACAATTTCTGTAAATATCTTTTTGGTAAGTAGTTATTTGCCTGTTATATCCATTAGGCTGTGAACTTTATTTTGTTTTTGTATCTCTAGTTCTGGGTACTATGCCTGGTAGGCATTTAATGAATGATTGTTGATTTGCTTTGACTTCTTGATTCTTCTTTTAAAATGTGATTCTTGGAACTTAATGGAACAGGAATAGGGAAATGACAATTCTACTGTGCACTGAGCTGGTCTCATTATTGCTGGAATGGGGCATGTTGTTCAGATCTACATTGTTGGAGGAATCATCTAAATCAGTAAGATCACTCAGTTCTATGTGTCTTGAGTATGAATGTTCCATACTAATTCTTCATGATTCATAGATGAACCTGTGCACAAAGTCACCTCCATGACATGAAAAAAGCCAACAGCACAGAGCTGAATGTCCAGATGAATCTGTAATGGATATTATTTTCCATGATAAAGATTGAAACTCATTTGTTTCCATGTATTTTGTTTCTCTCCTGTCATGTCTTACCATGCTTGCATAGGGGCTGGGAATCCAGCTCCAATGGTGATAAGATCCAGGAAACATGGCTTACTTACACTCACCATGTGTCATTTCATTGTTCTCTGTGTGATGTTCATTTGGAGATTGTAATTTTCCATGATTTGTAGTTGTGTAACAACACTGATAAAACACAGGTATTTTTAAAAGATGAACATTTGTTTCTGGGAGAAGTTTGAGGTCACCAAAGAAACTTTGCAATTATCCACAGACAATCCAGTATACTCTTCTCCTGTCTAAGCTTATGCCAGATTTTGTTCATTTGTTTATCCAATGGTAAAATTCACTAAACTATAAGCTCTATATATTATCCATCTAACTGGCTGTCATAATTTTAATGATATAAATCCTTCATCAACTTGGTTTTTCCTGTATGAATGATTAGACTCTTTTGAATTCTTATAGGTCTCTTCCATAAGGTTCTACAAAATTTTCAGGCTTGATTGTGAAGACCACATATTTTAAAATCAGCTGGAGTCAGGAATTCAGGTTAGGGGAAAATCGTCAATCTTTATTCTCAGTTAAGAAAGTTTGGAGGTGGAAGAGAATGGGCAATAGCAATGTGTGCAGCTGAGTTAAGAATTCTGCTAGCTAGACCAGCAGCCACACGACCAGCAGCTAGGAGTATCGAACCCAGGCCAATCTCTCCCAGCTTCTCTTCCTCTCTCCCTCTCTGCCTCCACCCACCAAAATCGTCATTTCCTATACAACACATCAGGACTTGCACAGAGAGTGGGCAGGGACCATTTTTTATCCAATCATGTATATTAATAGAGTATAGTCCAATTACTATTTAGCCTCATGTACTTGGGACCTCAGTGCATCAACTCAAACCTCAGCCCATTACACTTGATGACACTAGAACAAGATTATCCATAAGTATCAGCCTTGGAAAATCTTTTGTCAACTTTGTTTCAAACAAAACTGAGTAGGCAGACAGGTATTTCTATGTATGTTTTTAATAATAAATCAGTAAATCATCATATTCCATTTTATCACAGATATTGAATACATTATAGATGAAAAACTAGATAGTATTGTTCTTGAAGGCAGGAAGACCTGAGTTCAAATTCTACCTCACATACTTACCAACTGTGTGACTGTGGTCAAGTCACTTAATCTCTCTTTTATTCAGTTTTTGTAAAATGGGGATAATAACACCTATTTCATAGGAGTTATTGTGGAGAATAATATATTTAAAGAGTTCTAAACTTTAAAGTATGACATCAATGATAGCTATTTATTATTATTATTACTGGAATTACTAAAAAAGAAGATTAAGATCTCAAGTAGTAAACCTATTGGTACCATAATCCTATCAAAAATAATACTAAAATAACCAAGTAAATATGTCAGATGCAAAAGCAGTTGGAATTGATCCAATTTCTCCATGTCTTCCTTTTGAGTGATAAAGATCAAGTATCAAGTGATAGGACTATTAATTTCAAATCAGGATATAGTGAGCAAGGATTTAAACTACTACCAGCTTTAAGAATAATATTTTATTTTATGCTCTAGAATGTAAAGTCTAATGCATAAAGGCAAAAACATCATTGATCAGATGGGGCAAAGGATGGGGCACAAGCTTTTGAAAATATCTGGAATGTCACTAAAAGCAACTTGACTTCAGGTTATGCTAAATATCACTCCAATTTAGTGCTGGGATAGGATTAACTATTTTGTTTATTTGGTTTTTTTTACATAATTTTTTCCCCAAATAGTATTGTTCCACTTTAAATTTTCCACTGTAAATTTTTCTTTCAATATCCATTTTATAAATTTTTGAATTCCAAATTTTTCTCTCTCCCTTTTCTTACTCATCCCTCCCTAAGACAGTAAGCAATGTGATATAGGTTATACATGTGCAATCATGAAAACATATTTCCACATTAGGCAACTTTTACCCACATATTGAATAAAGAAACAGAACAAATGGGAAAAGCCACAAAAACTGAAAAAAAGTGAAAATAATATGCTTTGGTATGCATTCAGACTCTAAAGTTCTCTTTTTCTGGATATCAATACTATTTTCTGTCATGAATCTTTTGGAATTGTCTTGGACTATTACGTACTGCTGAGAAGAACTAAGTCAATCATAGATGATCATCACATACTATTACTATTACTGTATACAATGTTCTCCTGGTTCTGCTCATTTCACTCAGCACCAATTCATGTAAGTCTTTCCAGGTTTTTTCTGAAATTCAACTGTTCATCCTTTCTTATAGCACAATAGTATTCCATTGGATTCATATATCACAATGTATTCAGACATTCCCTAATTGACGGGCATTCCCTCAATTTCCAATTCTTTGTCACCACAAAAAGAGATACTATAAATATTTTTGTACATGTAACTCCTTTTCTCTTTTTTATGATCTCTTTGGGGATATAGAGCCAGTAGTAGTATTGTTGGATCAAAGGGTATGCACAGTTTGATTGCAGGGCAGCTATTTTAAGGAAGAAATGAGGCAATTCATTTACAATGAAAGCAACAGGGGGACTAAGCTAGAAATCCCCAAACTCCATTTTCTTGTGTAATGCCATATTGTCATGGCTAACAATGATAATCAACCTCTCGCTGATTGACTGCTGGGCTATTTAAGGTCCTTGTTGCAAGAACAATAGTTGTAACCAAAGAGGGAGGTGATGAAGAGAGAAGGCTTGTGATTTTAAAAAATCCAAATGTTCCCACACAGCAATCTGGCTTCTAGAAGCTAGCCAATTTCATTTTCTTACATTTGGCTTTCCCTTTCAGAAACTCATACAGTGGATGACACAATTTATTGTATTACATTTACTAATATTGATGCACTAAAGAATGAGCCAAGGACATTAACCATGTGAGATTTTATGTCTGGTGATTAATCTTGTAAATATAATGAATTACCACCAAAATGGAGATAAGGGGAACCTTTCCAAAATGTGAAAGAAAAATCCCACTCATTTAATGGATGCAGATTCCTTCTAAAAATGTTGTTAGGACTCAATTCATCTCTCTCTGAATGTCCTATCCTGATAATTTTGCAGAACTAGCCTGATGGCTATAGCTGGCAAACTGGAATTTGCACTCTCACCTTAAGAATATAATATCCGTAGACTGGTAAATTGGAACTGGTACTCTCCAAAAGAAATGTGATACCAATACCCTGCTGCTTTCCAACAGGAATATGGTCTCCACAGCTGGTAAACTCCAAATGACACTCTTGAACAGGTCGTTTGAAAGATGAGGATAAAATGTGTACAACATATTTTTCTTATTATTTTTATGTATATTGAGAGAACGAATAAGAGAAAAAGAAAGAGAGAGAGAGAGAGAGAGAATAATTCCAGAAATAAAATTCAAAAGAATGACAAAAGTTTCTCTTTAATGCTTTCTACTTTGTTTTTTTCCCCTCTTTTTGAAAGGAGTTAAAAAAAATTAACATGATTTTATTTTTTAATAGATTCAACAAAGTAATTTATAGTTGAAGAGTGTGTTTGAATTGATTCTGAGTTTTTAGAGTGGGAGGGGAGGCAACTTTTACCCACATACTGATATACACTCCCAAGTGTCCACCATATTTCTCCTTCATGTTCATGGGTTTTGATGTGAAAGCACATTTTCTAAATTGGTAGTACCATAAACAACTAGTATTGGGTTTTCTGTAGCCAGATAGAAAAACTCTGTATAGTCTTGCTTCACTGGTTTTTCATAAAAGAAAACATTTCCTCTGCAGCTTGGAATTAAATAATATAATTATTGGAGTTGTTTTCCTTTTCTTTCCTCTAAAATCAAGAGATACAGTTTTCTTTCTTCACTGAGATTGTTACTGAACTATCAGATGACCAATTGGATCTCCAGACTATGATATTTACAGCATGTAAATATTTTGGTGGTGGTGGTAATGGTGGGGAAAGAGGTGGTCTTCTCCATGTACACAACGTTTGATACTTTCTATTCTTTGCTATTTGAAAATCAAAATCCATTTAAATGTTTCTCAGCTAATAAGAGCAAACTGTCATTTTCTCCCCAGATTTTAGTGGGGGAAGTTATGGCTATATTTTTCTCTTTCCATCTAAGAAAGGCATTTTGGACCTGTGCATTATTCACATATTATTGATTTATATGGTGTATCAAAGTATTTTTTACTGAAATTACAGGCTGATAAACATGCAGCCCATTTTATGCTAAATCAGCTTCACCTCAGTGGCAGTCAGCACAGTCATTAAACAATCAGAAATTCATTTTGGAGGGAGAAATTGGTTTTTCTTAGGAATAAAAGATAGGATAGTAAAAATGAAGAGACCCCCCCCCCCCAATAAACTTCTGGTCATCATAAGTCAGTTTAGAGATACTCAATGAGTGTTGCAATAACTTCCAGTCTCTATTGGACTTTTAATCTATTTTTAGAAATATAGGAACTAATATCATAGGAAAGTGTAAACATTTAAAAACATTAAAGGTAAGACTAAATTGTTTACTGATAGTCTTTGTAGGAACATACATTACTTATATATGTCAAGCAAATATACATAATCATATAAGCACACAGAGTTAGTGATCCATTTGCCATATGCATTACAAATTCTTAATATGATAGATTTGCTCTGCCACCAGCATCCTTCAGGAATGATCCCTTCTATCATATTTTTTTTTCTTGGTGAACACAGGGAGCAAAAGCTAGTAATAATATTACAAAAACCAAGTATAATTCAATAGGATAAACCCTTTGTCCAAAAAAGTCATATTTAGCTGAGTAAATACACTTAGAAAAAATATATAATTACAATACAGTTCAAATTGCTCCCTAGTTGGAAAGGTTAGAAAGCAGTTCATCTGGGGGAAAAAATGATTTGGAGATTTTAGTTCAGTAAAAAACTGATCTTTCAGATCATATATAGGCTATAGTGAAGGATGCCTTGTACTGCTATTTTTCCCTTATTCACATAATGCAAAGCTAATCTTTCCCACCTTGAGCTACATTTAAAAAGGCAGTATCTAAGGACATGGTAGTAATAGTCCCATTGTCTTAAATCAAACTATCAGGAATAATTATTTCAACTTAGGACATTAAATTTTTGGAAACATTAATAAAAATGGAAAGTGATCAGTATGGTCAGATCTTGAGATCATACCATATACAGAGTAGGTGAAGCAATTCTGAATGTTTAACCAGAAAAGAGAACTCTGAGGATGGGTAAAGAGGCACAACATAGAACCCAGAGAATGGGTGAGGAGGCACAAAATAGCTATATTCAAGTACTTAAAGAGTTATGTCATGGAAGAGGAATCAGATTTATTCTTCTTGACTTCAGAAAACAGAATTAGGAGCAATTAGGAGAAGTTTTAGAAAGTCCAAATTAGGCTTGTTGGAAGTAAAACTTCTTAACAATTTGAGCTATCGAATTGTGTAACAGGCTTCCTTGAAAGATAGCTTTTCTCTTACCAGAAGTCTTCAAGTAAAATGGCTTGAAGCAAACATAGCTCAAAAGTGTAAGAGATCATAGTGTTCAACCAATTCAACAACTCCTTAAGGCTCAGAGTTGTTAATTATTTAGACCAAAATCACCTAGAAAGTTTAAGTCCTCAGAGAAAAGCTTCTTTGAATACAACTGCCTTCCTAATCTTAACCATCTCCAGCTGAAATCTATTATCCTAATCTCAGTTTCCCTGAAGCCTACAGCAAATACCTCAACCTCACACAGTCAGTAAGCTTCTGAGACAAGATATGAACTCAAGCTTTCTTGAGTACAAGTTCAGAGCGAATTTATATAAATTCATTGTGCTACCTAATTCCTCTGGGATTCTACTTGGAGCACATGATTGCCACTGGAATTAAAAATAATAACAAATTACAACTAACATTTAGGTATCCCTTGATTGTAAAAAAAAAAAAAAAAAAAAAAAACTTCATGTAAGTTATCTCATTTGGTCCTTATAACAGCTATCATTATTCCCATTTTACAGATAAGGGACTGAGTTGGAGAAAAGGGAATTGATTCCCCTTAGTCACACAGTGAGTAACTGACTGAAGTTGGATTTCTATTCAGGTGCAGATTAGATTACAAGATATTTTAGATCCCTTCCAAAACAGAGATATTGTAACTTGCCTCATATGGCTTTATCTAACAGTCTTTTAGTTGAATCCAACATACAAAAATAGCCATACCACACCATAGAAGATAAATGCATAAGAAAGGTACAGATAACTCACTTTCAGATTATTCCTGCCATCTAGCAGCAGGATAAAAAACTACACAGGGTGAAGCAAGAAGAGGAGGAGAAGAAGGAAGAGAAGGAAGCGGTAGAGATAAAGGAGAAAGTAAAATTTATATATAGATATAGATATATCCATATATCTATATCTATATATATCTATATATATGTATAAAACAATGACTAAAATCAACTATGAAGATCATTAATAATTAATGTTGGGTAAGTCTATTGTATGTCAGGCATTTATTAGAAACTGGGGATACAAAAATAATAGACATGGTTTCTGTTCTCAAGGAATTTCTAATCTAGTTGGGAAGATAGGGTATGTGAATAAAAGGAAAGCAGCAGTACAAGGCATCTTTCACTGTAGTTCTATATATGTATAATCCACAGGAGTAAATTGATTGAGCACAGATGATACAAGTGAGCCTCTATATGGGAGGAAGAATAATTTTAAATTGTGCCAATCATATTTCTTTTCAACGCTGCTATGGTATATAAGTATCATATGTTTCCTTAAGTAAATGTAGTCTAGCCATCTTTGGAGAGAGTCATTGGCAGGTTTGCCATTTAATGATGAATTTTTTAGCCAGAGAAACTCTCAAGGCAATCTACCATATTGTCAAGGGGATAGAATCGGTGAAAGAGGGGTTCACACAACAATGAAATCTCAGATTCTTAAAGTAGACAGCCTGAGTACAATTTTTTTCCTTAATCAGAGTGCCATAGATTTAGAACAAGAGGGAGATACACAAATCACATAATTTTGTCCCTGCATTTTATAGATAAGGAAAGTGAGCATCAAAGAGATTGTGACTTGTAATAAGTGACATAGGTAATAAATGACAAAAGGGGGCTTTATCCCTGTTTCTTTAACTCCAAAATCAGTGCATATATCACTCTATTGCACTGATTTTAGTAGTATAGCAATGTGTAAAAGTATTGGGTCCCTGATGCAAAATTCAATATATCTAAAAAATTATGGACATTACATGACTTTAATAAGACATTAGAAGAATGAAAGGCAAGAGGAAGTAAGGCCAATACATTAGAATCAAATAATTTGGCCAATTGCTTGTTATGAGATTTTTCTGGGTTTCAATATTAAGCTTCAGAGGCCAAGGGTAATGTTAAATAACAATCCTCCTTAAAAACACACACACACACACACACACACACACACATACACATACACACACACAAAAAAAACACAAAAAACCCCCAAGCCTAATGAATTTGTGTGCTCACACTAGTGTTGTCCTTCAAAGTGATTAGTTATTCAATTCTTACCAATATACTTGCTCTAGTAATACTGAAACTGCTCAAAATTTCTCTGAAGCTTCTTTTTTTAGGACCTACCATGTCATATTTTAGGTATTTAATAAAGGATCACATGAATTATTGTTGCATGAATTCTCTTTGACTTCCAAACAACTCAAGGAAATTAGCCTCATGACTTGGTAGTTATCCTTTGTTTTTGACTCCCAAATAGAATTATATAACATTTGCCAGACTTAACTCCAAATTGTATTTTGAGGATGGATTTAATTTTGAAAAGAGTGAAAAGTAAAGATTTTTCCCTTCTGAGGATATTCAAAAGAATGAGATGTCAGTTCTAAAGGTAATTCCAAAGAAGTTCTAAAAATGTTTTGAGTAATAATAGCATTTGGGAGATAAGTACATGACTTCCCAAAATGACTACTCTGAAAGGGATAACACATTTGGATCCTTTAATTCTGATATGTCTGTTTGAAAATCAGCTTAGTTACCCAAGAGTTATAACTTTTACACGTACTATGAGAGTTCACACACAATGAAAGCAGGCATGCTATTAAAATGACTGTTTTCTGAGCTTAAATGTCCTTTCTCCTAAAGAATAGGAGACATTCTCTATCTCTTTTTTCCCCATTTTTTTTTTCTTTTTGCAAGGAGTGCAGTCAGTCATTCTTTAGCTACCACATTCCCACAAGGAGAAAGAAGGAAATGTATTCAATTCTGAATTAAAGCGTTTCAGGAATCAGTAGATTAAGCAAGAAAAACAACTGAAAAACTTTAGGTCAAATGTTGGGGCCTCTTGTTAGAGCTGATTTCTCATTGGGCTTCCTTTGAAGTCAATAGAACTTCAAGCTGGATCACTTCCATGGGGACGAAGAGCAAGATGAGAACTTGTTCTTATCACATCGGTCTACAAAAGAGTTCTCAAGTGGCAGACCACAGCATGAACATCTGGAAGAGTCAAATATTTACAAATTGCTCAAATGTTAAATAAGTGCTTATGATGTGGATGTCTTAAAAAACAAATTAGCTGGATAAAAACAGGCCAGTGTCCTTGTTGGAGATACTGGGTATAATTAAATTGAATTACCTTATTTAAAATATAATTAACTGAATTGCCATACTCTGAAAAATGTTCTTACAAGTTCACAGAAAAGAAATCCTGAAGAAACTATGCTGAATTGTCAATAATGGCACAAAATTTTTTTTAAGCTTATATTTGATACAAAACTAAAGGCATTGAATGAAAAAATACTTTTGAATGGTAAATATGAACATGTAACAATATAAGTAACAATGACAATTAGCTGAGTTTTGGAAATGCCAAGCAATAAGTCCTAAAATCACATAAAAAAATTAAAGGATGATCCTTAAACCTCTATATTAATTTAACTTCAGCTACTCTTAAAGTCTCTAATAAGTAGAAGTAGAAACTAAGACAATCTTGAGAATAAAATGTATTTTAAAAAAAATATTGCTATTCCATACTATTTAGTCTTTCCAGCTAAGTCTTTCCACAAGTCTATTCCCAAGACAGGAATATAGGTAGTAAAGCAAATGAAAACAGCATTCTTTTTTTTTTATTTCATTGGGGAAATATATATATATATATATATATATATATATATATATATACACACACACACACACACACACATATATATATATATATATTTGGCAAGGTTGATATAATGAAATAATTTAAGTGAAACTGAAAAATATATATATATATATATATATATATAATCTATTGTATCCCTAAACTGAAGAGACTATGAGATCTGAGCCTTAACAACACATTCAAAGAGTTTAGAATGAAAGGAAACAGAGATATGGGATTAGAGTTAATGATAGTTTAGGATCCTCTAGGGTTGGATTTTTTTAGAAGCAAGCACATTCCAGTGTTCTTAAAATCAGTACAAATCTTCCAATGGACAACAAAAAAGTTTACATTATCAACAACTAAACCCCAAAATAGAGGAGTATGAGATTCACAATAAAATCAGAAATGGCTGTGGGACAAGTGTTAAGTGGGAATTATATTTAGAGAGCAGATGATATTATTCTTAGAGACAAACAACATGTGAGAAAAGCAAACCAGAAATCATCTACTCTTCCAGGGACTATTATTGTTCTATTCAACATTTTCACCCACAAAAGTGCTTTACTGACAGGTCTTCTCAACTCATCTCATCAATCTGAGTTTATTCCAAGAATATACTGGGTAAAACAAGAACAGAATATAAAACCATTAGCATCTTTTGAGAGTAGGAATTTCAGAAAAGCATAATTCTAGTACTAATAATGGCCCTTGAAGGGCTCATCTGATTGGTGGCATTTATCTGTCAATAATAGGAAGAAACTGTGATGTGAAAGTGTAGCTGGATTCCTCTAAAACAGGGCTTCTTAAATTTTTCTACTCACCACTCCTTTTAGAAATTTTTATGCAATCCCACGTATATAGTACATAAAATAGGTACCCAAATACCACTGATAAATCACAATTTTGTGGTCCCTACAGTCAGTTAAATTAAACCACAGTTTAAGAAGTTTTGCTTCAAGATACCATTGGCTTCCTTCCTTAAGGAGAGTAGACCCACCTAGACAATAATTATGAAGCTGACTGTCAAACCCTTTGGTTAACAAAAAGAATATAATGTAGAGTTAGGCCATTAAGACATAAATTCATGATATGTTTCTGAAAATTCTAGGGCAAAACTTTAAGCTAGATAAAAATGAAGCTAATGATGGAAAAATGCCCAGTAAAATGATGCAGGTAGTCTGTATTTTCTAACTGGGAAAATCTACCACCCCAGATTGTCTTTTCCCACCTTATATAGTAGCATCTTTCCCTAAAAGAGTATTGTCCAGTTTTATTTTAATTTTCCAGTTTCATCCCTTGAAAGAAATTAGAGCCTCAGAACCATCTTTTCAAACTAGAAACTTTATTCATCCCTTATTATATCACTGTCTCCCCAACTCTGACCTTGACCAGCTTAGGCCATTTACCTGGTTCCTACTCCTCACATATAGACAGAAATTAATTGTGTTCCTATTTTTGGGATCCTTTTGTCCTACTGACCCCCAAATAAGGCATGTTTTATTCATGTAATCATAAAACTCATACAATAGACTCGTTAAGAAAGGCCAGATACTAGCACAGGAGTTCTTAATCTTTATTGTATCAAGGACCTTTTGTTAAGAATAATGCTATGCTGACACTTTAATAATTGAAAGAGATGCTAAATATCAATTAGAGGTTAGTGAGAATAGAAATTGTTTTCATGTCCAAGTTAATAGGTCCTCTTCCCTAAAACCTACAAACAAACTCTTTGGAAACTTGTGTACCCCAGGCTGAAGATCACTTCATTCTGGGAATTTCCTGGTTTCACTGGTGCTATATGAGCACCTAAATGATGAATTTGATGAGACTTCCTGCTCTGCATAGAATACCAGTTTTTAATGATATAAGCATCTATCATAAGCAAATTTTGTCAAAAATTATAAATAAGTAAATAAGTATTATAAGTCAAAAATAAGAAAAAAACTCAATTGGGGAACATGTTGATAAAAGGTACTATTTTAATCTATGTGGGAGGAGCTCTGCTCAGGACAGTCATACATAGAAAGGCAGATGAGGACATGGAGATCAACAGGGCTAAGAAAATAAGAGGGAAAATATACAAAAAGAGATATATGCATAGGAAGAGAAAGCAATCTCCAGAGTCCCAATGGTTGTTTTTCATGGAGTGTTTTGAAACTCCTCATGAGAAAAGAGAGAGAGAAGAAGAAATGGAGGAGAGAAAGAATAAGAGTAAGGCAAAATGTTAAAGTCAACATAAGCAATTTTAATGACATACAATTCCCCCATGAGTATCAGACTTGATAAGAACCTAGTTCAGCTATTAATTATTCTCCTTTTCTATAATCTTGTGTCATTTTACTTTTCTTTCTTTCAATAATGACAGTTGTCTTTGCTGATTGTTATTGACATGAATTTGTCAAGGGTATGTGACTTCATTTACTTGTGACAAAGATACCTACCCTTGGGCATCCTTTCCTACTAACTAGGAAATTGAGGTGAGCTGTGGAAAATCACCTCCCTGGTTATCCCTCTCTGACTCTTACCTAGACATGGCACTTTCATGCAAGTCTATTCTCAGATTTACTCTGTGACCTGGCCTTTAAATAGAACAGGGCATTACAGTGGACTATAAGACATTTAGAGGAATATGAGCAATATACATGAGTTTTTGATTGGCTTCTGGATGTTGAACTTCTGAAAAAAGTCAATATATCACTGAGAAACAACGGAGGAAAAATTTATCTGATAAGAGCTGAGCTATTACAAAGTTCTTGATTCTTTATACTCATTATCCTATACAATCCACTCTGAACTTTAAAAAGATGTGCTGAAAATATCATTAGCAATACTAGTCAGTACCAGTTTAACTTACCTACCTTCTTCCCCAAACCAAGTATAGCATGAATCTAAGAAGTTCATCTTTTGATAGCTATAAGTTTAGGTAAAGCCCTTCTTACCTCATCTGGAACCAATAACTTCCTCATGATCATCTGCACCTTGGCACCTCAGGGAATTTCCATTATGATAGAGAAAAGAGCTTGAATTACTGAAACTCTTCTGTATATTAAGTTGTAGATCCTGTAAAAGAGAGATGATTCTATAGTGATCTTTTATGTACAACAACAAATTTTTGTAAGATCAGATAAAAACAGAAAGAAGTCATGCACCAAAAGCTTAAAATTTATGGAAGAACAAGCTGGAAGGGGCATAGAAGAAGAGGGATACATACTTATGATATCTAGTGCATTGCAGCTAGAAAGACAATACCTAAGTGGACAGTAGGGGCAAAGCTGACTAGAAGAGAAGGGTTTTTTCTACTCTCTTTCCTGCTCTCTAAGTGATTTGCTGTCTTTAAGGACTGGCCTTCACTCCCTTTCTTTCTTCCTCCCTCCTTCTCTCCCTTCCTCTCTCCCTGCCTCCCTCCCTACTTCCCTCCCTCCCTTCCTCCTTTCTTCCCTCCCTTCCTCCCTTTTCCCCTTTCCTCCTTCCTTCCTTCCTTATCTCTCTTTTTGTAGCTTTAGAGCAGAATGTTAGTGAAGGTTTTAAAAATTGGCTCCCTCCCAAAGACACACTTTTTAAGTTTAATCTTCATTTTCATTATCAACATTTTTTCCCCATCACTTTCTAAAGTCTAGAAAATCAACAAAATAATAGTTACGGTTTGTAATTTTTTTATTTCTGAGATGCAAATACTCACATTAAAAATTATATACCAGCTTGAAAATGTGTTTTCAAAGAGCTCTAATATACCGTTTGGCTGAAGCAAAAAGTCAGCAAGCATGTATAACATGTATATTGCCTGCCAGGCACTGTACTAAACTTTGGGTATCTCCCTCCCTCTTCCTTCTGTCTTCCCCCATCTCTCTCTCCTTTAATTCCCTTATTTTTACTCTTTCTCTCCTCTAATTCTTCTTCTCTCTCTCTCTTTTCACCAGGAGTTTCAAAAGACTCCATGAAAAACAACCTTTGGGACTTTGAAGATTGCTTTCTCTTCCTGTGCTTATATCTCTTTTTTGTATTCTCCCTCCCATTTTCTTAGTCCTGTTGATCTCCATCCCACTGCCTGCCTTTCTATGTGTGACTGGGCTGAGCAGAGTTCTTCCCACCATAGATTAAAACAGTTTTTTTTTTATCAACAGGTTCCCCAATTGAGTTATTTTCTTATTTTTGACTTAAAAATAATAATTTACATATTTGTCTTTAAGCCAACATTTTTTCCCAAATTAATCAACATATAGTTTATTGTAGAAAATAGACACATGCATTCCAAGAACTGAGAAAATATATTTCTTTCTCTCCTCCCTTTAGGTAAGGGGCTAAAGGTGAGGAATACTTCATAAATTATCAGAAGTGATAGATATATGGTTTTTGCTGAGCCGATTTTTTTTTTCTCTCTTGTTTTAAATTTCTCTTACAAAGGATGGCTGCAGGGGGCAAGAAGAAGGATTTTTTGTTTGTTTGTTTGTTTTTTAATTGAAGGCAATACAAAAAAAAAAAGGTAGAGATAAAAAATAAGATTCAAGGTACAGAGATGGATAGAGCACCAACCCTGAAGTCAGGAGGACCTGAATTCAAATCCAGCCTCAGACAATCTAACACATTATCTGTGTGACTCTTGGCTAGTCACTTAATCCCAATTGTCTGGTTAAAAAATAAGATTAAATAATTTCTTACCTAAATATAATACATATTCCTTTTTAAAAAGAAACTTATCTGATTATGAATTCCTAGGTACAATCTGCCAAGATCAACTATAATATTGGATGGAGCAACATGGTATGGTAAGAAGAAAAAAAGCATTGGCGTGAATTGGCGAGTCAGAAACTATATAGGTTCAAATCCCACCTTTTTATATTTTAGGATCTGTATTACTTTGGACAAGTAACAAAGTCTCCTGAGTTTCATTATCCTCATTTTAAAATAGATTTGAACTAGATTTCCCAAGTTTTAATAGAATTACATTAATTTGGGCACTTACCTGGTATATATTACAAATCTTCTGTGTCTCAGTAGATGGTATGGTTCTGTCCTTTAAATACCACCAAAAAAACATAATCACAGGGTGACCAATCTTCTGATGATTTATTTCCATTTAGTCTATTTCCAGGCCTTTCCATCTTGGTACAGATGAACAAATAAAAAAAAAAAAAGTTCCCCTGGCAAGATCCTGGAGAACTAAGAGTCACTGTTGTGCTACTATGAGACAACATCCTGTTAGAATTTTAATAGGGATCAATATACTGTGATCAATGTTTTAAAAGAGAGGATCCTGTTTAAAGAGATTTTTAGAATGAGTACAAAAATTACCTGGTCATAGAATTAGATTCATTTAATCAACTATTTGATAAGTGCTTACTGTGTACAATGCAGGCTATGGAAAGAGTTTGGGTAAAAACCCAGCAACTACAATGGATAAAGATTTGTAAAATAGCACCTTGAGAAGTGAAAGTTGAAAAATGATCTCAGAACACATACAAGGAGCTTAATGACCAGCCATTTTTCTTCTCTCCTGACAAAAACTAATGATCTTAAAATTGAAATAGATGAGATTCAGTTCAGGCATAAAGGAGAAGTTTTTGCTAAGGTCATAAAGTAGAGGTATCTTCTCTAAAATTCTGTTATAAGTCATATAATTTTCTAACTAAAAGGGTTCTTAGAGATTCCCCAAATGCCTTGATTTTTTAGATAAATAAAAAGCACAGAGATATTAATGTAAAAAGCCACATAGCTATTAAATGGCTTAACTAGGAAAAAATTCATCCCCTTCCTTTTGAGCTTCTCTTTCCACTGCTTCATTCCTTCCCTTGTGTTCTTAATGGATACTATTGATAACTCTTGACCTTGGATAGAATTTGCTGTTCAGCCTGAATACAAGAAGCTAGATAAGTATCTGGGGGCAGCATTTTTTATTTTTCTACATTTGAACTCTTTCCTATTGTAATAAAGGACAGGAATTAGATCTGTGATTTAATTGATAAAGGAAAAGGGAGTTTAAAACTCCCATTACCCAAACAGATTGACACTTTTTCTTCAGCTTACAGCCTTAGGATTGCCTAGAATTTGGGGGGGCAACTTTTAAGTGGTAGGATTCAAACCTAAGCCTTCTTTCCAGGCTAGCTTTTTGTTCAATACACAACTCTTTCTACTGTTAACTGAAATAAAGTATTATAGGAGAGATAAGAGGATTATCATACCAATTTACTATTTCAAAAAAACTGGCTCTCCAAAGAGAATTTGGTACAAAGTGTGTCTCAATTCTGCCATCTGAAAAGTACTAGGGTTTAGTGAACTAAGAAAATGGTTCTTGACTTGAGCATTGGATGTTGCAAAGTTATGTGTAAGCCTGGTCAAATCTGAGGACTAGGTTTACTTATTTATAAAACAGGAGTAAGACCAGCTTAGTGCATGGAGGTGGGGCATTCCAAAGTACATATTATGGGAATACCAATGAGATACTTTGTTCTGTTGTTATCAGGATGTTAATCAATTAGATGAAAAAATTGTAATATTTTTAACTGGTAGGTCAATTGATAAGTTAAAAATTCAATTGGCATCTATTCTAATGACAAACTTAAACATTTTTAGATGCTTACCCTAAATTGAAAAAGATCCCAAATTTATCTGAAAGCTTAAGGTAGAATAAATTAATTATGAAAATAATGTTACAATAATGTGTTACTGCAATAATATTGTTGTTATAGTTGTTAGGCAAAGAATATTACAATCTTCAAAGAACTGAAGTTGAGGACCATCTTGAGGTGAAAGGAGAGGTGCATGATGAACATGAGCAGGCTATCACACATTACAAATGAGGAATTTCACAAAAGTGGTATAAAGCAGTGATGTCAAACTAAAAGAAAACAAGAGCGCACTTCCAGCCAAGATGGCGGAGAGGAGGCACAAAGCTGCATAAGCTCCACGTTTTCTCCCAGAATTCATTTCATGACAAGCCTCTGAATTAATGCTTGACTGAAAAAAAAAAAAACCACAAATAGTTACCAAAAGAAGACATCCTTGAGATTCGCCAGGAAAGGTCTGTTTTTGCTCGAGGGTGAGGACAGTTTTAGATCGGGCACAGCCTGAGGGCAGGCAGTGGCAGCAAGATCCTAGCAGGCAGCTCATAGCCGAGCAGACCAGAGGGGGGTGGGGTGTGATCTCAGCCATCTCTGCAGGGAGAGCTTTGCTACAGGATTGGATACTTTGCCCTGGCAGCAAGTCAGTAGCCCAGCAGAGAAGCTAAAAACACAGGGGTGGGGGAGGGTGAAAAATACAACCCCAAACAGCTGGAGTTTCTCTGGACCTGGCCACTCCTCCCCTACAGTGTCTCAGCATACTCTCAGAGTCTCAGAGTGCAGGCACAGCACAGTCCTGTTAGTGCCTTGATGCTGCCCACCGCAGTCTGTAGAGGAAGCTTGGTAACACCACCTAGCCTCTCCCCCCAGAAAAAGCAGATTCAATTTGGGGTTTTTTTCTTTTTTCTTTGCTAGTTTGTCTCTGATTCTTCTCTGACAAAATGAGCAAAAAATTGAAAAGCACCTTAACGATTGACAGCTTCTATGTGGATAGAGAGCCAATTCTAAATCCTGAGGAGACTAAAAACAGACTGTCTCCAGGTGAATCCCCAAAGGAGATCATCTGTTCCTCAGCACAGATGAATCTCATAGAAGAAATTAAAAAGGCTGTCACAAGAGCTAGAAGAAAAATGGGAAAAGGAGAGGGAGGCTTGGCAAGAGAGTCTGGAGAAGTCATCCCAATCATTTAAAGACAGAGTGGATAAAGAAATCAAATCCTTGAAAAACAGGATTAGTGAACTGGAAACAGAAAACAGCTCTCTAAAAAAAAATTGGCGAAATGGAAAAAAATTCCATAGAACAAAACAACTCAATTGGACAATTAGAAAAAGATATTTTTAAAAAGTGAGTGAAGAAAATACTTCATTGAAAATCAGAATCGAACAAATGGAATTGAATGACTCGAGGAGACAACAAGAATCAGTCAAACAAAACCAAAAAAAAATCAAACAATGGAGAAAAATGTGAAATACCTTCTTGGGAAAACAACAGACCTGGAAAATAGGTCTAGGAGAGACAATCTGAGAATTATTGGACTCCCAGATAAATATGATGAAAAAAGAGCCTGAACACTATTTTCTAGGAAATTATCAAAGAGAACTGCCCAGAAGTCATAGAAACAGAAAGTAAAATAGACATTGAAAGAATTCATCGATCACCTACTGAAGGGGATCCTAAAATCAAAACACCAAGAAATATAGTGGCCAAATGCCAGAACCCTCAAATGAAGGAAAAAATACTCCAAGCAGCTAGAAAAACCCAATTCAAATATAGAGGAGCCACAATAAGGATCACCCAGGATCTAGCAGCATCCCCATTAAAAGATCAAAGGGCCTGGAATATGATATTCCAAAATGCTAAGGAACTCGGTATCCAACCAAAAATAACTTACCCAGCCAAAATGAGCATCTTTTTCCAGGGAAAAAGATGGTCATTCAACAAAATAAGCGAATTTCACCTATTTTTGATGAAAAAGCCAGAACTTAACAAAAAGTTTGATCTATAAATATAGAACTCAAGAGAAACCTAAAAAGGTAAAAAGAAATCTTGGGAACTATATTTCTGCTTTAAAGATATATAAAGAATACATGCATACCTTGTTGTAGAAACTAGAGGTGGAAAGGACATTGTACCAGAAAAAGGGTAAAGTGGGGGTACTACATCTCACGAAGAGGCAAAGGAAACCTATTATATCTGAGAGAAAGAATGGAGGGGGATGAATATAGTGGGTATCTTCCTGCCATCAGAATTGGCTTTAAGAGAAAAATTTTAGACATATTCAATTTATGGTGAAACTTCTCCCACCTCATTGAAAAGTGAGAAGGGAAAAGTGAAAAGGGAAGGAATAAGCTAAGCAGAAGAGAATATGGAAACTGTGAGGGAAAGTAGTAAGATAAGGGGAGGTATACTAAAAAGGGAGGGCTGTGAGAAGCAAGTGGTGCTCACAAGTTTAATACAGGGAAAGGGGGAAGGGGAAAAGAAGGGAGAAAAGCATAAGCAGGGGTTAACAAGATGGCAACTGATCCAGAATTGGTAATTTTAACCATAAATGTGAACGGGGTAAACTCCCCCATAAAGAGGAAGCAGTTAACAGAATGGATTAAAAGCCAGAATCCTACAATATGTTGTTTACAGGAAACACACCTGAAGTAGGGAGATACATGCAGAGTAAAGGTAAAAGGTTGGAGCAAAATGTACTATGCTTCAGGTGAAGTCAAAAAAGTAGGGGTAGCCATGCTGATCTCAGATCAATCAAAAGCAAAAATTGATCTAATTAAAAGAGATAAGTAAGGGCACTATATCTTGCTAAAGGGTAGCATAGATAATGAAGCAATATCAATATTAAACATATATGCACCAAGTGGTGTAGCATCTAAATTCTTAAAAGAGAAATTAAGAGAGCTGCAAGAAGAAATAGACAGCAAAACTATAATAGTGGGAGATCTCAACCTTGCACTCTCAGAATTAGATAAATCAAACCACAAAATAAATAAGAAAGAAGAAAACAAGGGCAACTAAATCATATATAAAGATATGTGCCAACCATATATTGATATAGGAAATCACATATTAAGGAAATCTGTATTTTAATTTATTTTGTGAAGCATTTCCCAATTACATTTTAATCTGATTCAGGCTACACTTGGAAGTGTTATGAGTCACATATGATGAACCAGTCACATGTTTGACACCTTAGGCATAAAAGATGTAATTGAAAGAATTTGTAACTGGAAAAGAAGATGGACTGATCTTTTGTCAAAAACAAGGGACAATTGATGAATAGCTCTTGTTCTTTATTGATGTCTATGCAATGATAAGAGAAGTTGAAGAAACTCTCTCCTCCCCCAGCATATTGGGTGAACACATTACATATGAATTTATAAGAAGACATGGACGAAAGTAATAAAAAAGGGCTAAAATCTAATATTAAAAGGAATATCCACATTGATGAGAGAACAGAACTTTGGGGTATAATAATATAGCACCTGTGTTATCTTTCATAGATTGTCTATCACAGACAAAGCAGAGGAGCATGGATTATGCGTTTGAAGGTTTCTCAGAAGTCAACTTGTACAACTCCTCATTTTACAAATAAAGAATATGAGACCTAGAAAAGTTAAATTTACAAGTCCTAGGTAACATAAACAGCAAATTGTAATACTCATATTGAAATCCTGGTCTCCACTTCAAATCTAATGCTTTTTCCATTGAGACTTCCCTGACCTTTATTCAATATGTGAGTAAATCACATTTTTACTCACATATTGTTTTTAAAAAGTAGTATCCCTTCTTTGAAACTTCTGGAAATATTGTGCCTCTGGCATTTTCATATTTCACTTTGTACTGTATTTAATTTTGTCCATATCACCCAAAGGACTATAAAACTGTGCACACCCTTTGACCCAGCAGTGCCATTACTGGGTCTGCATCCCAAGGAAATCATAAAGGAGGGAAAAGGACCAGCACACATATAAATGTTTGTAGCAGTTCTTTTTGTGGTAGCACAGAATTGAAAAAGTAATGGATGCTTATCTATTGGGGAATGGCTGAATTAGCTGTAGTACATGAAGGTAATGGAATATTATTGTTCTATAAAAAAGGATGAACAAATTGATTATAGAAAGACCTGTAAAGACTTACACGAACTGATGCTGAGTGAAACAAGCAGAACTAGTAATATATTGTACACAATAACAGCAAGAATGTGAGATGATCAACTATGAAAGACTTTGTTCTTCTCAGTAGTTCAATGATCCAAAGCTGTAATGTCTGGACTAGTTCTCTGGAAGATCTCTGGACAAGCCTTGGTCTTAGGTAGAAAAGTGATGAAGGCAGAAGAGTCACCACAAGGATGATCAAGGATGGAGTCGTCTGAGTCTCTGAGTCTGAGATCTAGCTCAAGCACATTCACTCTCCTCTCCAGTCCTCTCAGCCCTTAAATACCTTAGTACAATTACATCACTACAGCACACTGAGCATGTGTCAATTGTAGAACCATTATATTACCATATCACTCTAAATATATTTGAACTAGAAAACCATTATCTTATCAATCACACTGAGTAAACACCTTGCTGTAAGTATCCTTGCTTCAAGTAGAACACAGGTGGTCATACCTTTCTTGACTTCTCAGGAAAAGATGTGAACACCAAGGGAAATGGGGAGCCAAACCAGATACTGTCATCAGGTTTTCTCTGGGCTAAAGGGTCTTATACCTTACCCAGAGTTCCCCCACTAACTGCAGCCCTCTACACAAAGCAATCTCAATAGACTTTGTATAGAAAATGCCATCTGCATCCAGAAAAAGAATAGGGAGACTGAATGTAAATCAACACATGCTATGTTTACTTCTTTTTAATTTCTCCCATGGTTTTTCCCTTTTGTTCTAATTTTCCTCTCCCAACATGATTCATAAAGCAATGTATATTAAAAATAAACTTACTAGCACAACAACAAAAATAATTTTGTACATGTCTTATTCTTCCCTACTAGATTGTTTGCTTTTAGACATCAAGGACCACATGGTAGTCATCTTAATATTATCTACTGGTTGGTTCATAGTATATGGAGTTGAATGTAATAGCTACTCAATAAAAGCTGGTGAAACTAAGTCACAGGTTAGAGCTAGAAGTGAATCATTTTACAGAGAAAGCTAAATTGAATTTAATAAATGAATAGAACACTTAATATAGTAGTTAATAAATTTTTGTTAATTAACTAAACTTTGAGAAAGCCATTGTTAAATAGTACTGGCTTTAGAATCAGAATATATGCTTTAATTCTCCTCACATTTTCAATCTATTTCATGATGACAAATTACAGCCCTTCTGGGACTGTTTCCTTCTGTATAAAATATGGGATTTGGACTAGATGGCTTTTGAAGTCCTTTCTAGATCCATGATTCTAAAAGTCAATTTTTTTTTCATGTAGACAAAATAGAAGAATGAACATTTAATTATAAAAGAAAAATGTATATCTATTAGTATATAATTATACACATATGTAAGCACATTTGTGTATAAAATTTTACAAATTTCTTTGAAGGAAAGAGCTTTCATTTTTTTTTTTTTTTATCATTTGCTTTTAATGGAATGGCTGGCCTGAAGTAGGTGCTTAATGAATGGTTACTGGCTGATAGACTTTAAAATCTCCAATGGGGGAAAACGGAGACAAGTCCATTCAACAAGTCAGTTCCACAAACATTTATGCCTACATGTGCCAAGAAAAAAACAAAACCAGTCCTTCTACTCAAAGGAACTTAGGTGAAGAGACTAAATGGGAAAAAAAAAAATATGGAGATCCTTGAATAGAAAGAACGAATCTTTAAGTCTTTTCTTTTCTTTTTAAAGTTAAAGTAGACTCCTTTTCATTCTCTAAATTTAAACTGTATTGTAGTTCCTAACCCTTTCTTAGAGCCTCATGAACAGTCTAAAGAAATGAAAGCACATATATAAAACCTAAGGAGTTGTCCAATATAAAACCCTACAAGGGAGATGAAACATTGCTTCTGGGAATTTCGGAACAAATAAATTAACTAATTTGTAGTCAGCTCCCCTGTACGAGACAGACAATCGAGAGTGGTAAGCGATTGCCCCCAGGATACAGCGCCGCCTCGTAGAGTCTGACTTGACAGAGAAGTGAAGTGTGTCCTGCGGGCACTAGGTCAGCGATCAATGTTGCTGCTTTTCTGTCTTGTAGTTTTCTAAACCTTGGGATCAGCGGTCCAGAAGAATTCCGAAAGGTACTCAGGTCATCATGCTTTAGGACCTCAAGGAAACCGGAGATTTTCAGGCTTTAGGACCCGGGGGATTCCGGGAAGGGGAAAAAAAAAACCCAACCCTGAGATGCTGTGGAATACAGCACCACCTACTTATTGAAGCATCAATCCCCTGCCACAAACCCATTGCATCTCTATTCGAAATCTCACTCACCCTATTTCCCATTACTACGTATTAGAGCTATTTCTTCGCCTAATTTAAAGACAGGGGGGGAAAAATCTGTTCCCTAATATAGTGACAGTCAAAGAAAAGGTAGCAGGGAAAGAAGACTTCGACGTGGGAGAGGGGGGTAGGAACCATGCAGAGATACACCCCTTCCTAGGTTTCGTGGTGGGGGGCTTTGGCTGGGACGTAGCGGCAGTGGCTGGGGACGCAGCCGCACATCCCCCGCCGCTTCATTCCCTTCTGAAAACCTAGTTCGCGCAGAGAAGAGCTATAAGTCTGCTCACCGGCTGGAGAGGAAGGACTGACTTAGCGGCTTTTAAGTGCCTAGTCTACAAGGCTCTTCCAGCGCACGGGCGTATAGCAAACTTTTTTTTTTTTTTTTTTTTTTTTTTTTCCTTCCTCCAGCCCACGTGTTTTTGAGCAGGCTGCCTTGCCTGACACCGGGATGCAGCATTATGCCTGAGAGCCCTCGTGCTGCTGGGTCCGCTGTGAAGGTAAGTTGTTCTCTACCGGAATGCTTTAGTTCCTTCCCTTCTTGGGCACCCCAGCTTTGAACTTAAAATGGGTCCAGGGTGGAAGATATTGAATAGGAATGTAGGCGCTCTTCATTGCCTATATTCCCCCCTTCCTATGCCCAGGGGAGCGTTTCTTTTTCTACTCCTTCCTAGGATGTCTGCTCCTCAGAGATTTCCAATAATTGATTCCCTTGATTGCAATCATCTTATTGAAGTTGCTGCGCGCTCTGATTTAAGGCAGCAACCAGGGCTTAGTTGGGTCTAACTTGAACTGTTCCTTAACTTAGTAAACTTTCATGCTCAAGAGTATTTCATTTCAATAATAAGACGAAATTGATAAGCCTTATAGGGTGCTCCCCCTTTTTAAAGAGAATGGTTGGTTGATTCAAATGTACAGACGCCTCTCTGTCTCCCCGTCTTACCTCCCACCCCTTTGCTCTTCTTCCCTTGCCAAAACCCACCCTTTCTTGCCTCCTCATCTCGCAGATTTCCAGGACGGAGATGCTGCTGGACTTTAGGGCTTGTGACTCCGCTCTATATTAGCGCCTGCCTGAATCTTGAAACCCCTTCCCACGGGCTACCAACAATTCACTGTCTCTACCCCAGCCTCGCCAGCAGTGCCGGGCTCTGCTAATGACCCCTCCTGTTCTCGGACTTTGAGAGGAGTGTCTTCCCCCCAATCCAACCGTCCAGATGCAGTTTCGCCTTTTCTCTTTTGCCCTGATCATCCTGAACTGTATGGATTACGGTCACTGCCAAGCCAACCGCTGGAGACGCAGTAAGCGAGGTTAGTATTGCCTAGAGGAGGGGTGAGTTGTGAGGGACAGTTGGAGGCAGAAGAACGGGCGCTCTGCTGGGAGATATTATTCAATCCCAATACTCTGGCTTCTTGGTCTTGAAATGGCCAACACTGGCATTCTTCACTGGGGGTGGATTGCGCTGCGCTTTCCTATCTGGGCAAGGTGACACAGCTACCCCTCTTCCCCAGCTTTTTATTATTGAAGCACCGCTCTGGGAAAGAAAAGTGATACCATCTTCGTGCAAGTCGAATAAACGGATTTATACCTTTCCCTGAATTTAGCCACTCCTCCTTCTCCCCTCCTTACCCCCCCCCCCCCATGACATGTTATCTTTCCCAGTCTTGTAATGTGAGGCTTGCTCCCCTACCTGGAGTTTCCCCCTTTGCCTGAAGACCTTAATAGGCTGCTTTCTGGGGCCGGGCCACTCCACCAGGTGTACATCACGCAGGCATATAGAAGGTGGCAAACTGTCAGAGAGCACTCTTGGGGCTTGAGAAGTGAGATGAGAATACTCCATTTAAATCGCGGGAAGGAGGGACAGGTTAAAAGCCCCAGAAAGAAGTCCTACTCTGATTGGCTAGAGTAGGGGTCAAAGGCTTAGAATTCGAGTAGAGACCCGGTGCAACTTTGCAGGTTCAATAGTAACCCTTGGGGAAGCTCCCTAATTGCGCTCACAAATGAAGTATCATAACCAGAGTTGCCTGCTTTCTCTGTCATCTCCTCATCTTTCTATGTCAGAAAGCACTTCAGAGTTCGATTATAAAACGAACCTCACTAAGTTATCTTTTTTCACTAGGGTTTTGTAATTTCCCCTCTCCCAGCCCTTGTGCTTAATGCTCGTCACCAGGTGACGAGAGAATGGTCTTATCTGGGTGCTGGGGAGAACAGATGATTAATTTCGTGAAAATCACTGGAGCGCTTTCTGCGCTGTTCTGGTAATTTCTTCAGGTGGTGCTGTGACTGCCGTTAATTCAGAAGCACTGGGGCCTGGGAGGGTGAGATGAAGTTCTAGATCCCAGTGGGCAAGATAGTTTCCCCCATGGGAGGCAATGGAGATTGGATGGGAACCCCAAACATATTTTTCAGAGTCCCGTAGAGAGCTAGCTGTCTTTGTCCAGTAACTCAAACAGCACTTACACACAGGCAACATACATAATGGGGCTGATGCTTCTGGGTTAATAGGTCTTTGATTTTCCCGGGATATAAACGTCTCACTCAACCTGTGATGTGATTTGTTTATAACTTACTTGGGTTTTAAGCTTCTTGTATCCAGATTTTAGAGAGGTCTTATCTCGTTTGGACTTTCTGAACCTTGCTTGGGATGTCGTTAAGTAGTTCCTACCTACGGGCGATTGCTTAAGGCTTAATGGCCTTTTAGCTCTTGCGTGGAGTGATTATTTTTCAAATAATTCTTCAGTTTTATGTTTCTTACTCTACATATGGTCTCTTTAATAATAATTCCTTGTTAACTTGGCAAACTTTAATGTAGAATTTTAGAAAATGGTCTTGTCTTAGGGGGAGAGGGAATATATATTTAGCTTGTAAGCACTCTCATCTCCTCCCTCCCTTACTCAAAAAAAAATAAAGTATTTCAAAGCACTGGAAAAGTAAAAGTTGGCTATATACTTCAAGAGACTTGTATCAGAGAGAGAACTGCTGGCCGTATGTAAGGCTTAAGGAGAGGTTTTCATCATAAAAACTCGCATATTATCTTTGGGGACTATTACCTCTAGTGATGTAACAAATTTAGACAACATCATTACAAAACATATGACTTAAAATTGTTTTTTTCCAAATATTTTTCATTGAGTAAATTGTTTTGCTAATTAATATCTTTTGATAATTTCAAAGCAGCACTAAATATTAAACCTGCTACTTCATTTTATTTGACTAGTGAGAAACTGTAACATCACACTAGCAAGCTTTGGTATATTAGATTGAGTTCAGTGAAGTGAAATATATCATTACAGCACTCATGTGGACAAAAATGATACTGCACTTTATAAATAAGTTCATTTTCTGTAAATTTTAAAGTTTTGGTTTAGGTGTCTGAAACAAAACATTATTTCTTGCTCCCCCCACACCTTTTTAGTGTAGAATACAGTTTGGTGTGTCAGCTATCTAAGACATGCTTAAGTGATGGCATTTGGAAAAGCTGATCCAAAGTGTATGGTAGTAATTTTGTCAAACTACTCTTTAGTTTTCATGAAATTCAAATGTGCAGGGACTATTGCTTTCAAGCACATGCAAATTTTAGGATAGCCTTTTTTTTTTTTACCTCAACAATGATTTAGTTTTTTATATTTTCCCTAACAGATGGCTTTTTAAAATGCCAAGTTTTTTGGCTAAAATGACTGCAGTCTTAAAAGTGACCACACTATCTATGCCAACAAAGGATATACTGTGTCTTTAATTAAATGTGGAACTACTTAAAGTGCTGGCTAGACAGTGTAGGGTGATAGTAGTAATGTTTCTGCTTTACAAACGAAGCTTAAGGGTTGCATTGTGGGAGTATTGAAATGAATAGAGATTTAACTCAAGTTGTGTGAATTATCCCTCTTCAAAAACTTAAGCTGGTTTTAATTGATCTCATGTCCACTGATTGATCTTGGACCAATTGTTGTGTATAGTGAACAATTGGCTTTCCCAAAGGAGATTGATTTAAATTAGTTTCTTGGTGAGTATTTGAGGACTAGCCAAATAATGTCAGTGTTGACAGTTGACATACTAGAGTCTATTGTGGTATCTATGTTTCCTTTTTTTTTTTTCCTTGTCTAGGATAATGGTAGCTTAATATTTCTTCCAAAGCAGAAAGGTGATTCTTTCCTTAAAAAATTTAAGGAGAGCAAATATAACCTAATGTCTTAAATGTTTTAATGCTTTACTAAATACAGAGGCAGAAATGATATGAAAGTTGGAGAACAACTCACAGAATCATATCATAGAATTTTCCTCTGATTTAGATGCCCCCCCAACATATTCCATCTGCAAATAATCAAACCTTCACTGTGGGGTGCACTCAGAACTTCTCTGGCATTCTGTTTAGTCTGCTCTATGATCTCAGATGCTCCATAATATCATTTTCTTAATGAAATAAAATTCTTGGCAGAGATCAGATAATTTAGTCAGTTAAAATCAATTGCATCCAGTCTGGAATAGAAAGCAAATCTATCATTTAACTCTGTGTTTAATTTTAAAATTTAGCTTAAGGATACATAACATAATGCCAGCCTTTCCTTTCTTTTTTTGGAAAGATCTTTGTGCTTTAGGGAGGGTGGCAAAAACCCATAAGGAAAAAAAATATTTTGAGTGGGTCACTCTTTTTCTATTGAATTAACTTAGAAGTTGCATAAAATTAATGATGGTCTTTAACTTCATTTGGTCATTAGTGATAAATGTAGCAGTTCATACTATTAATCAGCTATAGGAAAGGGACAGGGATTGGATCTATGATTTCACTGGTAAAGGGAATTCCCAGATGAGGAAATTCCCTTTACCATTGTAGTTTAACAAGTTCAGCACCTTCTGTGTAATTTATAGTCTTACTTCTCTAATAACCTACATATAAATAACCACAATGGATGTCTGTTTATGTGTATGAAGAATAGGCTAACTTTGAGAAGCATATTGACAAATAGGGTTTTGTCTATACTGCAGCCACTTTCCCCCCTTCTTCCCCTCCCCCCCCGCCACCTTTTTTTCTTGGCAGAATGATCATTTATTCTACCTTCTATTATACACAATAGGGGTGATTTTTGTTTTGCTCCTCATACCAAAGGTTTACTGGTATAGTAAATTGGATCATTTGATTTGTTTACTTTCAGGAATTACTGTTAATCATAATTCAAGTTGAATAATTGAAAGGTCAGTAGATGAATTGTAGTATTATTAGGGTAGCCTCATACTTTGTGTGATTTATAAAGCACCACTCAATTTTGTAGCCTTTGGCTTGTGCCTAGTAGTACTTTAAACAAAAGTTTACAATAACTTTAGTTTAGTTTTATAAGAAGGAAGGTTATGAAATATATTATTCATATCTCTAATGGTCTGATGGTGGAGTTAGTGGTATGACAAGTGTTTTCCTGCTATATCCTTTCCTACACCCTACTGCCCCACTACTCTCTTCCCAATTGCATAACATATTTGGTTTTTCCAAGAAATTGAAGGGTTTATCACAAATTGCATTGTGGTTTTTCTGGCAACTGAGGCTGGAAAAATGAAATATATCTGTCAGAAACCTCCATCATATAGCAACATTAATTCAGTATTCAAAAAAAATTTAATTGAATAGAGAGATTTGGAGATACTTGTTTTTATAAATGTTTGTGATAATGGTTTATTCCTCATGGTATTCTTTTAAGTCATGACTGCACATGGAACTTATTAACCTAAGTTTAAGTGAAAAGACTTTGTATGCTTGCTTCAGAAAAGTTCATGTGATAACTTTTTCAGAGCAGACATACTTTTTTATGGACCACGTTCTCTGTAGTTGTAAGTCACTGAAGATGTCTGGCAAATATTTCATCATTTCAGGAAGGTCAGAGAGTTGACATATTCAAAGCAACATCTTATTTGGCTACTGGATTTTGGAAGTAATTCAGGATAGGTAACCTTCTTAACTGTGCCACATTAAAAATGTGTTTAATTCAGACTTATTTGCCTTTGAAATCTGTCTGAAGTACAGCATAATAATTGAAGAAAGTCCATGGTTAGAGATGGCATCTCTGTGTGCAATTCTCTTGATTTTATTCAGTCTCATTATTACCCAGAGTTGATATATGGCCTGAACTATATGTTGGGCTTGTCTTTTCCTAGCTGATGACCTTTAGTCCATGGTGCTAGTCATTGGTGTTTTTGTCTCTCTCTAGAAAGATAAATAGCCCAGAGACCATAATAATTAAATTACTTGTTATCAAAATTTGCAAAGAGATGTGGTCAGCATTTGGGGCAAAAATGAAACTATCATTTGTGGCTTATGATCCTCATACTAATAATCAAGAACTGAATATTGGGGAGATTGTGTCAGTACATGCCCATCTTTATGGTTTTATTATGCTTCAGCTACTCTCATATTGCTCCAGCTGGAACTAATTCTTATCACATCTGATTTTCTAGCACTTCATACTCTTTAGCATTCATACTCATTACATTCTCCCATGTGTTTCTGAGGATACAGTGTAATCTTCTAATTGTAAGCTCCTTGAAGAGCTTATAAGTCAAATTTATCTTTATCTCTGAAGGCTCATGCCCCAGTTGAGTTACTTAACATGTTGCAAATATTAACTTACTGGAAGATAGTTGATTAAAACTATATCCTTTCTTCACTTGGAAAAAATGTTAAGACTATGACCCTTTAGTAAACTTCAGCATTCCTATTATACATGGAAGTTCCAGAAAATATGCCTTAAATGTTTTTGGCTCCTCACATAAGAAAGGTAAATGAGAATTTTTTTTTAAACTTCCAATCTAGTATTCTTTCTCTTTCCTTCTAGAGTCTTGAAACCTAATTATGGACAATTGGGCATACAATATTTTCCACCATTTTTGTGCAACTGATCTCTTACTATGATGCAGGGTTGAATTTAAGCTGGAAAAGATTATCCAGAATGCAAACTCTTCTCCAGATGCTACCAGGCTGTAGGGACTTTGAATTTGGTCCTAGCTACAGATCATGTGGCTATTGTCTCAGTCATCCTTGTTAAGTATTTAGATACTTACTGTTACAGAAGGCTGGTCACCAATTAACTCCTGTCTTTTTCCCTCCCCAAGTATGCTTTATGAAAATCATCTATCAGGGTGGGAAAAGGCTGCAGTAAAAACATCAATGAAAGGCCTCTTTATACTAATTGTTTTATATGTCATTGTATGAAGGACCTGGAATTTCTACTCTGTGGGAACTAAAAATCTTGGTTATCTGTAATTTGGATTTTTAGTGTTTCCTGAGGTTCAGTAACATGAAGAAACCTACCTGGAATTATTCAGGCAAGAGTATTTTGGCTTGAGAAAAAGTAGGAATGATGAGTTAAACAATAAGGCAGTCAGTGAGAATACGTTTTCTGGAAACAATGATAGGATTGATTTGTTAATTTGATCTACCTGAGTAAAAGGGGAACCATGAGTGGGAGAATGGGAGAGTGGTCAGCATGTATCTGGCAGGTGTGGAAAATATCTGGGGCTAGTGAGATAAATCTCACCAAACTAGATAGTCCAGCATGGCCCTACTGTGGGTGTTCTAAAAACTCTTTGCAAGGCATTGCTCCTCTATCAAGCAATAGATGTGTGGAACATAATATAAAATAGATTCTAAAATGTTGGGGTTGCCAGGAATCTTTAAGATGATCCAACCTATGATACACTTTTAGATTAACTTGCCATACTTGTACCCACATGTAAACTGTGGAGATGAGAAAATTACATTCCAGGGACAGCACCAGGCTTCACCAGGGTCACATAGAAAGTCAAGAGAAGAGCTGGTTCTAGAATCATGGGTGTGTTTATGTTCTTTCCATGACACCTATCCTGCCTTCCTACAAGATGGTATTTTTCTTTCCTGGTGTAGCTTTTAGATTTCTGTATAAAATACTTGAAAAATAATGTGGCACAGTGAATAGAGAACTAGAATTAGGTATCAGGAATTACCTGGGTTCAAATTTTTGCTTGTGATAAGGATATAAAATAGGTAATCTAGGACCTGAGTTCAGATCTGGCCCCTGATACTGAATACTTCTTTGCTGTGTTACCTTGTAAATCACTTAACCCCAATTACCTCACCAAAAACAACAAAAAAAGTTTTTTTTAGAAGTAAGGATATAAAATCTAAACAAAGTGCAAAACAGTACAACTCTGAAGTCAGAGACAAACAACAACCTAAAACATGCTAAAATTAAACTGGACATATTATATTGTGCATTATTGGAGTTCAATTTATATACATTAAGATTTTCTTATGAGATATTTGGGATTTTATATACTATTTTCCTACTCCTCTATTCTCTTCCTTTTCCTCCCTTTTCTCCCATCTACTCCCTCTCTCTTCCCCCCCTTCCCTCTCCTCTCCTCTCCTTCCTTCCAAGATAACTCATACATGATTCAAGACAGTGAAGAGGGAATATTAATCATGATTTAAGTAGAGGTATAATAGAATCTGAGTATATTAAACTACTTTATACTTAATGATATCTCTCTCTGAGTATAATTGGCTTATACCAAGTCATCCTGGGGAAACCATAAAATTAGTACTTTAAGGCTTACTTCAAACTTGTTGATTAATCCTTTAGGCCTAGAGAAGTTTATGAATTCAGGGGAGCTAGCTGGCACCATGGAGAGCATTGCATCTGGAATTGGGAAAATTGGATTTCAAATCCTTCTGGACCCCAGGCAAATCACCTTAGCCTCTACTTGCTTCAGTTTCTTCATCTGTCAAATGGGGATAATCACAGCATTTACCTTCTAGGAATTTTGTGAAGATAAAATGAGATAATTGGAGAGTCCTTTGGAAGCTTGAAAATTATATGCCAGTTATGATTATTTAGTCCCTAAAATTTCCACAAGGAAGACTTTCTGTGGAACTTTTGCAATGATTATGTTTTTTTATTCTAATTTAGGATTAATGTAAATTTTTTTTGCCTTTTTTGCTGCATGTTATATATATATGTTTATATACTTGGGACCTCTATTATGATGAGTTAATGCATAAGTCTAATGTTGTGAGAATGTGTGTGCTTGTACATATGATTGCAAATGCAAGAGAATGTTACCAAATCACCACCAAATGTCCAGTGGCTTTTTGGAAAGTAGTCAAAATGTCACTTACTGTTTAATTTATAATGAAGGGAATTGCCCAGAAGCTTTTTTAGAGCTTTAGGTGGGTAAATTCTGTTTGTAAATGTTGTGACTTTTAATGAAAACATATTTAATAGCACTTTGGATTTACAAAACAAATTGCTCAAAGCAACCCTATTTAGTAGAAATTTTAAGCATTCCAATTTGTAGGTGAGGAAATAGAGAATCAAGGGGATTGGAATGAATGAAAAAAAAATTATAGGGGCTTACTAAGTGCAAAACTCTGTGCTAAGTACTGAATATAGGAACACAAAAGTCATTCCATCATCTGGACTCTAGGCATCTTATTTGTACCTCATGTACCTTTGTCCATATTTGTTTGCTTGCTATTTCTCTGATTAGATTAAATTCCTTGAGGGTGGGGACTGTCTTGCCTCTTTTTATATACCCAGGGTATAGCAAAGTGCCTGGAACATAGTAGACACTTAATAAAAATTCAGTGATTGATAGAGAGTTTGAAAACAAAAATGAAGACTAAGGGCAGAGAATTCCTTCCCTCAAAGAATTTATATCCTAATAGGGAAAGACAAATACAAAAAAGGGAATGGTGCCTAGGTGGGATATTTTGGTTTGGAAAGTTACTGCATTTGTGTGTGTGTAGTCTAATTGAAGTGGATTGATACATCCTTTCCAGATGTAATGGCAGTATTAATTAGATTGTGGTTCTATAAGTGGAAAAGGAAGGTAGGGGCATGGTTTCTTGACCAGGAAGCAATGAAGCTATTGAGAAAATAACCCAAGGCAAACAACTAGCCTATGTGAGAATCAATCCTTGAACCCAATAATCCTGGCTTCAAGTACCTGTTATATTTCTACTATATTATGGTGCCTCACTAAGGTGATAAGGGAAGGGAAAAAAAAAAAAGCATGTGTCAAATCCTGTTCATTCCCACCCTTTTAGAAAACCTGTTTGGAGGAACAAAAGGCAGCTTGTTAAATTTTATTTGGGGCTTGTCTTCTTTTAAAAGGTAGCTTTTCACGTGCATACTTCATATAATTTGGGAATAACATTTGTTGTAGCAAAATCATCTCTTAGGGGAATTATTTCTTCAAAGACACATAGATTACCAAATTAATTTGAAAATGTTAAAAGCTGTGCATTTAGGAGAGAAAAGTATTTTGGTTAAAATTTGTTTTTTGATATTTCTATCCTTAATGAATCTATAAATGGGGCTGTGTGTAAATTTTTAATTGCATTTTTTGATAGATGAAGAAACTAGAGGATTGAGGGGAAAAAAAAAAAAACCTTTCCAGAGCTCATATAGTTAATTTTTGAAAGATCCAGAACATAGTTCTCCTAAATCCTAGATAATTTTCTTGCCTGTAAGTCCGTGGTGCCTCTGCACATTTCTGCATCATGATCTTCTTGGCCTCTCACCCTTTTTGATAGAATTAGAACATAATCAACTCTGACTAAAGTTGGAGTTGGATATAATCAACTTAGACTGAAGAGGGCACACTTGACATCTTTTTCTTATGCTTACTGCTACCCATGTTCTGTGAAACTCTTAAACTCCTGACTACTGCTCTGCTTTCCTCCTCCCCACAAACCCTTTATTTATTTATTTTTTTCTAGTCAGGTTACCAGGGGAATGAAAGAATATTTAGCTTCCCCAAATCTTCCTTCTTGCTATAATTCTAAACTACCTGATTAAAAAAAAAAAAAAGTTGCTTATTTCGTGTGGAAAAACATGCAACCTCAGCAGTTCTTCCCAGTCATAAATTGGTGGAAACCTGAAGTGCTGTTTTCCCCTTTCTTCACAAGGAAATACCCTACTTTAGAAGCTAAGATATTTGCCCTTCTCTTATTCATGGGGTATGTTGTTAGGTATGAAGAGGACAACTCGTTTTCTTGAATTTCTTTAGTCGTGAAGGTTCATTTAGCATATTTTGTTATTTTGGAGAACAAATGGAGAATGAAAATTATTTTTGGTAAATTTGTGTAAAATGTTGGTGAGAAGCAATAGACAACCACTGTGATGGTGTTATGGTACAGTAAAGAGTCCTGGATGTGAAGTCAGAAGATCTGAATTCAAGTCCTGGCCTTGCCACTTGTTACATTTATAATCTCTGGCACTTCATCTCTCTAGGTCTCAGTTTCTTATAGACTCTATAAGAATTTCAAGTAAGCAGAAGTTACTATTGGCACAAAGTCAACTGACTTTGTAGCTGAGTTTTAAAGAGTTTGTGTATAACTTGAGGTTTTGAATCTTAATTTAAACTCACTAGGATTACTCATCTTTTGGGGGAAATGACAGCTATGGATATTGTAGGAATACCAGATTTCTGTAGGTAGGGCTGGCTGTCTCTTAGGCACAGATGGAGGTGAGATTTATATATGATGCTGATTGGAGAGGTATATTGTAAAAGGCCTTTTTTGTCACCAGCTTGGCAATGATTGAAATGACTATTTGAAATTCATTATTTTGGGTTAACACTTTCATTCTTGATGAGCTCATTGATAAAAGGTAGCAGATGTAGTGGACAGAAAGCCTTATTGGAGTGAGGAAAACCTAAGTTCAAAGCCTGTCATTGATTTACATTAACTATAAACACCAAATTGCAGAAAAGGCTGATCTATATCAGAAGTTTTCACTGTAGGAATTCCTTGCACCAATATCAAAAGGCTAGTCCCCTACTCTTCTTCAACACTCTCTCCTGCCTAAAAAAAAACCAAAATAATCCAGGGTTAAGTAATATATTGAGCTATTAGTGTGTGCTTCTTGCACACTTCAGTGAAGTGTGTGTGTGTGTGTGTGTGTGTGTGTGTGTGTGTGTGTGTGTCCTAGTGCTACTAAGTGCCTATGTAAAAGGAGCTGGAAGAAAGAATAAAGGAGCTAAAAAGGAGTATTAAAAGTTAAGCTAAGTTTGTAAAATAAACAATTTATCTTGATAATAAGATGAATTATTAATTGGGCAGTATAGCATGTTGAATTGTTTTCAACTAGATTGTTTTGTGAAAATACTCAAGAATATTTCTGTAGTTCTTTATCAAAAATACTTAAAAGCTTAACAATCACTTTTGGAGAATTGCACATTTAGGATAGATGTCACAGGCAATGTGGTATGATGTGCAGAGCCATGTCCTGTCTTCATGTTCTCTTTTATAATGTGGTTGGTTATACAGGAATTTATTTGACCTCATAGGATTCCTTTCTAGAATGAAGAACTAATATGATTTTAAAATTTTCTTCAGATTAAATAAAGTTCTAGGAGTTTTACTTATGTGAAAGACTTAAAGGGGTTGGATCTTTTGAATCGTTGGAAAAATATATTGTAGTAACTATGCCCTAAAATGTCTCTTACTTAGTTAAAAATCAAAAGGTTTAATCTGAGAAATTAGAAATCTGATTTTAATGCTTATGTTCCATTGACTCTAGTGCTAATTATTTGGGCCTTCCTGTTTTTTTCTTTAGTGATCTTCTCTTAGGAGTAAGAAGGAACTAGAGCATTTAGGGTGGAGAAGAGGAGTGGGGAGGAAGATAGCGATATTAGGATAAGAAAGGATTAGATTTTGTTGTTATGGTATTGTGTGTGGATTTTTTAAAATTTATTTTATTTTTTTGCTCCCAGTTCTGTCATCTGGCTCTAAACAAACAATCTAAGACCTTCTTCTATATGGTGACCCTCCAGATATTTGAAGACATTTCTTGTGTTGCCTTTTTAAGTCTAATCTTCTCCAAGATGCTTTTTATGATCATTTCTCATGTGGCATGATTTTGAAGTTTTTTACCCTCCTGCTTACTGTCCAGCTTTTCTAAAATGCAATATCCAGAAATGGATACAATTATTACAATGGGGTTTAACCATGGTAGAATATAATGGATACATCTCTAGTCCATGTCTTAATGTAGCATAAAATTATATTAATTTTTTAAGCTGTCATATCACATAATTGAGTCATTTATTCAGTTTAAAGCCCCAGATATTTTTCTAATGTACTCCTGTCTAATGATAAATTTTCCATATGATACTTGTGAACTTCATTTTTCAAACATAAATATAAGATTTTCAACCTTTTTTAGGTATTTAATTCTATTTGATTAGATTCAAACCAATGTTTTAGCCTTTTGGAGAAATTTTTGGATCTTGATTTTGTTACTTCATTGTATCAAAATTTCCAGCTTCATGTTACCTACAAATTTAATAAATATATATAAGTTTATACATGCATGTCATTGATAAAAATGTTAACTATATGGGATTACAGGCTAATCCCCTAAGACTTTTGACATCTTTGAGAGTCATGTTCCAATCATTAATGATTAATTACCCTTTTCTGGATCTAGCCATTCAACTAGTTATAAACTCACTTTACTAGATTATCACCTGCATTTATGTCTCTTCATCTTGTCCAGAAGAATACTAAGGGAGAATTCCAGAGAACAATATGGAACTATGTCCAAAGGGCTATCAAACTGTTCCTACACCCTTTGATCCAGCAGTATTTGTACTGAGCCTGCATCCCAAAGAGATCATTAAAAAAGCCCATCAAATTGGGGAATGGCTGAATAAATTATACTATATGAATGTTATGGAATATTATTTTTCTATAAGAAACAATCAGCAGGATAATTTCGGAGACTTACATGAACTAATGCTAAGTTTTTTTTTAGCAGAACCAGGAGATCATTGTGCATAGCAACAAGATTATGCAATCATCTATTCTGATGGATATTACTCTTTTCAACAATGAAGTAATTCAGGCCAGTTCTAAAGGTTTTGTGATGGAGAGAGTCATCTGCACCCAGAGAGAAGACTGTGGGGACTGAATCTGAATCACAATATAGTATTTTCACCTTTGTTATAGTTGTTGTTTACATGCTTTGTGTGTGTGTGTGTGTGTGTGTGTGTGTGTGTATGCGTGTTTGTGTATGTGTATTTAGCATTTTTCTGATCTAACAATTGTCTTGTCAGAAGACAAAAGAAAATAAAATTATCCCAGCATGACATATTCATGAAGTTATCCTGGTTTTCTTTTTCTAGGTGTTCATTAAATATCACTTTAATAATATATTTTTAGCAGTTTGCTAGTCATTGAAGTCAGATTCATTGGCCAATAATTGGTATCCTCTGTTCTTTTCCATTTTTGTGAAAACTGGATCATTTGTCTATTTCTAAACTTGTGTGGCCTCTCCTTGATCTTTCACTTAATGTATGGTTCGGCAATCTTATCTATCAATTTTTAGAAGTTATGTGATTTTGGACTTTGGACTTAATTTTGGCTATGGAGATTTTGGGATTTTCATTTTGGAGTTTCAGTCAGTAACCAACAGATTTTTTTTTTTGTCCTCTGGTTGTAATAAATCCAGACAAATAAATAAATTTTCATTTAATGATTGCTTGAAATATGACACTTTAGTTCTTTCCCTCTTTTTGGTGTTGGGAGAGGTTCTAATTTTCTAATAGTATGATTTTTAGATGATATCTCTCCTTGTCTTGATTTTGAGATCAATTGTTTTGATAACAGAAATTTTGTTTTCTTGTATTATTTCAGTCTTTTGAATTTGCTCTTTCATTTTTTGTTTTATGGTAATTTGTTTGATCTGTTATTTGAGTAAGATTTAGTACTTTCTTTTAAGCTGTTCATCTCATCCAAATCCTATATTTTCCTATCTAGTAATAACCTTTAAAAATGACTAATTTAGTTTCTTTCAGGAATTCTAGTGGGCCTTCTGGTCAAGCTATATTTTTATTTGAAGATTGCTTATAGGTGATCAGGACTTAAGCAATTCTGTGTTTTTATCATGGATGACCCTGAAGCCATAACCTTTTTTTTTTTTTATATCATAGGTATCTCTTTTTGTTTATTTATTTTTTCAGATTTATTTCCTGAATTTTGAACTTTGAGTTAGGGGTATTAGTATTGTATTCTTGAATTGAATATTAGGCTCTTTTTGATTATGTTTTTTATTCTATTCAATATTGGTATTTGTGTTCTGATTGTCAATAGATTTCAGACTTGCCTATCTCTTCTGGATACATATCTTTTCATCCTGCAGAACCTTCTGTGATGGGTTAAGTTAGTTGCTTCAGACTTTCATTCTTTTAGGACAAGTAAATTGGTTGAACTCCTGGTTTGAATTTTTATGACTTTTATTGCCATGTCAAGGTCATAAATCTGAAGATATAATTATCTCAGAACTTCCTAAATGGGTTTTTTTGGTCTTCTGGGTCCTTCATACACAGCATTGTTGTATCCTTGGAGTATTTCTGTTCCAGACTGGAAGCCACAATTATGAGTGTTGTGCTTGCTTCATATTTTCTAGGTGGATTTGTTTTTTAATATCAAGGATTTGCATTCAGAAACTATCTTCTCTTAGCTTCTCTAACAGATTGTTCTCAATCATCCCTACTATGTCCCATTTTCATTTTCTGAATAGGATTAAAAAGTCCCCAAACACTACTATTTTATTTCTTTCAAAAATAATTCTGAAAATTCATTTCAGGCTGCATGGAAACATGGGTATCCCAAGTGAAGAAAGGGATCATGCACTATGTTCTATCCATATTAGACTACAACTCTGTGAATGTCTCTTTTGAGGAAGAATCTGGAGACTCATATAATAATGACTTAACAGAGGAGGGTAACTCAGATTGAGCTCATATCTTATGAAGATTTATTGAAAGAATTAATGATATTTAGCAGAGATAGAAAAATCACATTAAATTTGGAGGGACTTATGATAGTGATCTTCAAAGTATTTGAAGGCTATCATGTGTAAGTATAGAACTTAACTTGTTTGACTTAGCCCCAGAGGGTAGTTTTAGGAACAATTGCCAAGAGGAAGGTTTGGTACAAGAAGAAAACTTCCTCACAGTTTTCTCAAAGTGGTAATGGATTATCACAGGAGATAATGGCTTCTCCTTCACTGGAAATTAGTGTTGCTTAGCAGATGACCAGCTTGTCTTGGGAGTATTGGAGGTGGGAGATACATTTCCAGTTATAGAATGCTCTAGTGGATTTTTGTGGTCCTATCAGCTAAGATTCTGTGATATTATGTGTTAATGTAGGACTGAGGACTAGACTTATTATTTCATTAGTATAAGGAACTCCCAAATGAGGAAATTCCCTTTAGCATAGCAAATAAACTCCTTTCTTCAACTTAAAGTACTAGAAAATTATTTTGGGTCTATGGCCAGTATGTGTCAGGAAACTGGGCCCAAGTCTTTCTGGCTCTGTCATGGTTTCTGTGTCAACTCTTTCATTCTGATATGCCTAAGGATAAATAGAACTTGCATCATTCTGCATGATTTCCACAACTAGAAAGATATACTAAAGGGCTTCCCCTCCCCACTCTCCCCAACTTGACGAAATATCACCAATTCAACCAAGTTCCATGGGTGTCAGGAGACAAAGCTTGAAAAACCACCACTGTAAGATAAGTGGACAGCATTCTTTCCCACAAGGATGATTAGTGGGTTGAGGTTGCTTTTTTGTGGCCTTGGGGAAGTGACTTATATCACTACTGGTGGTCACAGTATAACTTGTTTAGCTACCATGATTTATGACTGAATCGTGCCAGTTCTGAAAGATTTTCTTCAGTCTACTGGTTTCTCCTGTTTGTCTAATAATTGCTAACATTTAAAAGTTTTTAAATGTCTTGTGTAACTCTCTTATTTAGACCTCAAAATAAAGTAGCTTAATATGCTAACTCTAGCACTGGTGAATATCATCCATTCACAAAAATGCCCATTAAAAATATGACTTTTGTATATTTTAGTTGTAATTGGAAGACATATTGGGTTTTCAGTCAGTTAAAAAAAGTTTGAATGTCAGTTCTGTTGCATTCTGAGGGCTTTTCAATGAGATATACTTATTCTCTGAGGTTTCATCATGTATAAAAAGACAGGATGGAACTTTTTTTTTCATTTCTAATTTTATATTGCTAATAACTTCTTTTGCCTGTAGAAAAATCTTTATTATTATTATTTTTTTTGTATACAACCACTAGGAGGACTTGTCAATCTGTATAATTTGAAAAGTAAAATGTTAAAAGTGATGTAAAAAAGCAGGGAAGCTGATGGCTAGAGAGCCATTTACATTCTACCTATCCTGGTGATCCTGGGAAACCCAATTAATCTTTTAGAGAGTCAGATAACTCTGTAAGATAAGGTATAGAAAATGTGCCATGAATTTAAAAATATATATATTTTGTGCTTTTTTTTTTTTTTAGTGAAGCAATTGGGGTTAAGTGACTTGCCTATGGTCACACATCTAGGGAGTGTTAAGTATCTGGGGTGGGATTTGGACTCAGGTCTTCTTAACTCTAGGGCTAGTGCTCTATCCACTCTATATCTGCTCCATAAATAGGAATTAGTAAGGTTTGAACAGTACTTTCTTGACAATAAACCCAATTTCATTATCTTCTTTGAAGGGAGACTTTTTTAAAAAATGGGAAATGGAGATGATGTTTAAATACCATTATTTCTTCTATCTAGAAGAAAAAAAAACTTTACTGTGTGTACAGCCTTTTACTCCTTTCTTGTCTTTATCTTTTTTCTTTTGACCTGTGCAGTTTACTCAGGTCCCCTGCCTCATTAGCCCATTTGTATTAAGGGAATTATGTTAATAGACTTTGGGACTTAAAGTCAAGAAAACCTGAAATCAAATCCTGTCTTGCTTACTAGCTGAGAAAATTCTGGCACTTACTATTTCACAAATTTGTGAGAATCAATGAATAAATATATATAAAGCATTTTGCAAACCTTAAAGCACTACATGAATATTATTGCTGCTGCTGCAGTTATTACTGCTATTTCCCTTTTGGATCACAGTTTTGAATATATGCACCATCTTTGAATCCTTCTTTAAAATTATTAAATTATTGAAATATATTTTAATACAACAATCATGCAAAAAATCTTTTGCCTTTCATGTAATTAAGGAAAATCATTGAGCATAACAATTATGATTGTCAACATGAAACATTTCATGTTTGTAGCTGATTTTCTTTTAAAAGGGAAAGTGTTTTAATATCACTTGTCTAAAACCACTATCAGTCACTGAATTATGTTGTCTTCTGGTATTTCAATTCATATTATCATCATTGTGTACCTTCTCCTGATTACTCATTCTTCATTCAATTGGGTTGTACAAGTTCCATGTTTCGCTGAATCCCTCATTCATTGTTTTGTAAAACATAAAACTCTTCAAATAGTTATATGATATAAATTGGCTCTTCCTCAAATGGTTAGTGTTATTTGCTTTTAGTTCTTTACTAATACAAAAAGTGCATGCTTATTTTGGTATGCATAGGGTTAGAGTGATGGAATCAGTTTGTAAGTAAATTGTTAAATTTGCAGTGTAAGAATTTACATGTCAGGAATTGGTGAGTGTTCTACTTATCAGGACTTGATTTATTATTGTCTAGATTTCAAAAAATGATAGAGAAAATGTTAACAATGAAGATTTAATTGAAAGTGTTTCTTGCATGCATTTTTTTCTTTACTGACAGTTATAAAATATTACCAGCATACTTCTGCAGAAGACCCTTTGCCCTTCTATGTCAGGGAATACTTATTCATTATGCCCAGTAGTGGTATTACTGAGTCACCACAGGCAATGGATGGTTTAATTACTTTTCTCATGTTCCCAATTAGTTTTTTTTTTTTAATTCATTGTGTAAAACTTAATATAAGGGTTTATTCTTCTGAAAAATTAATGGGAAAAATCTTTGAAATATTTATTTTCTATGAACAATTTAAGTCATTTAAAAGTTTTAGACTAAAACACCAAATAAAATGAATATTTCCATATACAAAGTAGAACTGAAAAACAGGAGTATATACTAAATCACAAATTTCTATCATGTAAAACTTGCTCTTCCTAAAACATAATAAATAAAACTCAAAATTTTATATTTTCTTCTGGCCTCCTTTTTGTTTTCTCCTATCTTCAAAAAAAAAAGTTTTATCCCTCATTTCTTCCTTTCCTTTATTATTTATTTATTGATGAAGAGGAGGAAGGGGCCAAAGCTCTTTTAACTTTTTTTCTCTGTTCCTATCCCACCAACTGAAAAAAAAAACACAACAAAACTTTTGTAGTAAACATGCATAGACAAGCAAAAGAAAGCCCCACATTGGTTGGGTCCAAAATATATAAATGTACATCTTATTCTGTACCCTGAATATATAATCTTTGTCAGATTTGCTTTAATTTGCATTTTTCAAATTATTGCTTTTTAGAGCCTTTTTTTCACATAATTTTAAAGAGCTTGTTTTTAAAGTACTAATTTCTTTAAGAACTGCCTGTTTATTTGTGATGACCATTTCTTTATTGAGAAATGGATCTTTTTATATATTTGAATCAGCTCCTTGTGTATATCAGACATTTATGAGAGAAATTTGGAGCAAAGATTTTTTTCTCAGCGAACTATTTCTCTTCTAATTTTGACTACATTGATTTTGTTTGAAAACTTTTAAATATTATGTCAAAAACTGTCAAATTTACTTTTTGTGGTCCTCCTCATTCTTTGTTTATTTTTTTTTTAATTCTTCCATAATCCATGGTTGCAAAATTAATTTTCTTCTCTGCTTCTCTAATTTGTTTGTAATGTGACTATTTATACCTAACTCATTTATCCTCTTGGAGCTTACCTCAATATATAGTTTGAGAACTTTCTTCAAATATAATTTTTTTCTAGACTTTTTGATTTTTGAAGCAGTTTTTGAGATGATTCTTATAGCATTTTTTAGGTTTATCTGAAAACATATTACACTCATTTTCTTTTCTATCTTGTATAAATAAGCTGTTCTATAGATTAATGTTTTTATTTTTTTAAACCAGTACCAAATTTTATAACTGCCTTTTAGTAGAGCTTGAAATATGATAGGACCCCTTACTTTGCACCTTTTTTTTATTATTAACATTGAGAGTTTTGAAATATAGTTTTTTCAAATGTTTTTCCTTATTTTTTCCTAGCTTTTTAAAGTTTTTAAGTTTGGTATTGCACTGAGAAAGTAAATTAATTTGTTGTCCATCTTTATTTTTATGAGTATTTCTGTAGTGCTATTTTTTATGCCTTTGTGTTTATTGGTAAGTAGGCTTTTAAGGATGCTTTCTGTTTTATAAAGACTTTAAATGGACTTTTAAAAAATCTCTTCCTGCTGAGTATTACTAGAAGTATGTAGAAATATTATCTATATGGGACTTATAATTCATATGGGACTTAATTCACTTTATTTAAGTTGTTCCAATTAATTTTTAGGGGTTTTCTAAAATTTGGGGTTTTCTAAATAGACATCATATCATTTAGAAAAAATGCTAATGTGCTTTCTACCATAAATTCTTTTTTATAAACTATTTCTTTAGCTAGTTTTTCTAGCATTACATCTAATGTGGTGATGATAACAGATGGTTATTTTGTTCCTCACTACTTTCCCATTCACACACATTCTTATTGGGAAAGCACCTAGTATATCTTTATTATATATAATGTTGACTTTTAGGTGTTTTATGGTGTTTTTTCCCCTACAATTGATGCTGTTAAAGAAAGATTCAGTTATTTCTATGGGACTTAATTTTTTCTTTTTTAACTAAAATGGATGTTGTATTTTGTCAAAAGCAGTTTTAGTATCTATTGATATAAGCACATAATTTTCTTTTTGTCATTAATATGATTTGCTATGTTTATACTTTTCATTATATTGAAAAGACAGAATTGTAGGTATAAATTCAATGCAGTCTCAATGTATGATCTTTTCAGTGTGTTGTTGTGGTCTTCATGCTAAAATCTAATTATTTCTTAATCAATAGTAGGGATATTAGTCTATGCTTTTCTTGCTGTACTTTGTTTCATGGTGCTTTAGCTAGTAAGACTATATTTGTATTATAGAAAGAGTTTGGTAGGATTGTTTCTTCTGATGATTTTATAAGTGGATAATATTGGAATTAATTATTCTTGGAATGTTTGTTGGAATTCACTTATAAATACTTCTGGTCCTGGGGATTTTAACTTTGAGAATTAATTTGTGTGTTTTTTTTAATAACCCCCCCAAAACAAAACAAAACAAAACTTCTTGCATCTAATAATTCAATTGTGTTTAATTTAATTGAAAGTGAAATCTTTGATTTTTTTTTTAAGCATTTGTTATGGTATGCCTTTTTTGATTTTTCAGTTTTTTTTAAAGTTACATGCCTATATATATATATATTTGCTGATGAAGGTATTTAGAAAAAGATTATTTTTCCCTCAGAAGTGCTTTAGTTATATGATGTATTTTCTCATTGTTAAAGTGTTATTGAATGATATTTATTTTTCTATGCTTTATTTGACCCATGTACTGTTTAGGATAAAATTTATTCTTCAATTAATTTTAATCTATTATTCAAAGTTTTTCTCATGAATATAATTTATATTGTATTGTTATTAGAAGATGCTGAATATTTCCTACCTTTGGCATTGACTTCTGAGTTTTTAATCACTGGATTTTGAATCAGTTCTTGTAAAGATATTTACTTAGCTTAGGAAAAACATATATAATATTTTTGTTTTCATTTAGTAATTTACAGAGATCTATTATGCCTCAATTTCCCAAAATTCTATTTAGGTCTTTCCTTGCTTTTTTTTTTTTATTGTTGTTGATGTTGACAAGGGGTCATATTCAATTCCTCAGTAATTATAATTTTATAGTCTAATTCCTTCTGTAATTTCATCAACTTTTCTTCCAATTATGTATATGCTGTCATTCAGAATATACAAATAAAATATTTACATTATTGAATAGCTACAGCATTTTTATGCATAACTTAGTTTTCCTTCTTTATCTTGTTTTTATCATACCATTTTGTTTTAACTGTTTGTGATCATGGTTGCTACTCCTGCATTTTTTTTTTTTTTTTGTTCACCTGAAACTTTATAAATTTGGTGGCATCTCTTTATATTAACTTTGTTAATCTTTAACTATTATAAACAAGTCATCAAGTTGAGTTTGATAATTTTTTTGCTCTAAACTTTCTATGTGTTGGGATGGAAGAGGAGAACTTCTATTTCTCCACCATTTTTTATGGATTTGTATAGTATGTTCTAAACATCTCCACTATGTGAAGTATTCTAAAGTTTTACCTTTTTCTTTCTACTTTCTTCCTCAGTATATTAATTTCCTCCTTTTTCTTTTCTTCTAAGACTATCAAAATAGAACAAGGTCACAACCAGGACTCCGTTTTCTGTATTAACTTTCTGTATTAACTTTTCTGTATTAACTTCCAGTTGATCAAATGTCTTTAAAACCTAGGTTTCTCTTTCGCATTGCAACCTTTTTTTCTCTGGTCTTTTCATCAGGAATAATTGGAAGTCCTATGTTTCATCAAAGTTCATTTTATCTTTCCATTATAGGATGATACTCCAGTTTTTTTTTTTTTGTTTTTGTTTTGTTTTTGGCCTAGTAAATTACTTTTTGGTTGCAAGCCTGATTTTTGTCTTTTAGCATATCAAATTCCAAGCTCTTCTGTTTGTTATATTGGCAACTGCTTAATCTGTGATTGTGACCATGGTGTTTTGGTATTTGAACTATTTTTTAAAAAATGGCTGGTTCCAATATTTTTTCTTTAGTCTCAAAACCCTTCTTTTGGCTAGAACTTTTCAACTTCAGGAGTTTTGGTAATTTACAAGAGTAATTTTTCAATTTTATCTTTGATCTCTGGTTCAATTAGATTTAGATGGTTTTCATTTATGAGTTCTTAAAATCTGGTACCTAGGCCTTGCTTTTAGGTATTAAGAAATAATTTTTAACCTCTTTCTGATTTGACTTCTAAGTTAGCTATTTTTGAAGACAAACATTTTCTTCAAATTTTTTTTTTTTTGTCTTTTGTCCTTATTTTCTCATAGAGGAATTGATTTTCTTTGTTTTCTAATTTTCAAAGAGTCCAATTTTCGTTATGATTTTTAACACCACCAGTGTTTTCTGTTTATTATTCATACATTTTTTTTCACTTAGCACTTTTATTTATAATACATTTTAAAAAAGATATCTCTTACAGGAATTCTAATTGAATTTGTGGTCAAGCTGGAAGCTTTGTTCAAAGTCTGTGAAATTACTCTTTTCTTGCCTTGGGACCTTGGTGTCCCTGAATTTATGAAATTTATTTATTTTTGGTCTTCTATTTATTTGTATTTCAAGCTTTTATTCATGAATTAGAACTTTGTCTCAGCCCTGGATTCTAACTACTAATACATACTTCAGTGGGATATGGGGCCCCTCTTTAGTTCTGATCTGTATTGTCTGATAGTTTCTTGTTTAATTCCTTCTCCTGATACACAGAGTTCTAGTAGGCCTCAGGGTTTCTTTTATTCTCTAAGTTAAGAGGGCTGGGCTCTTCCAGGTTGTCATAGGTGGCTCATCATAGGGTTCTACAAACATATACCCCACATTTATTGTGGACTGATCTTTGCCCACTCAGAAAAAAAAAAAAAACAACTGCCATTTTTTTGCCTCTCACTTCCATGTTCAATCCCACAGCTCTATGTGATAAAGCTTTCTGGGGCTTCCTCACTGATGCTTGACAACCCTGAAGCACTTTTCCTGGTTTCCTGGTTAGAAGCACTTTGAAACTGTTGGTCAGAAAAGGCTTCTCAGTCCTGAACTTGCCTTCTCTGAACCAAAAGGTGAAATTTTTGCCAGCCTTTTTATTTACTAATCATTATTCAGACCTATCACTTTTATTGCATCTTTTCTTGAGGTCACATTTGAGAATTGGGCTGTATAGTTTCTGTTTCTTCTGCCATCTTGATCACTAAGTTTATAATGCTATTTTTTGATAAAATTAGTTAGCATTTTATTGATTATTATTAATCTATGTTAATAATTCTTTATCAATTGAATAGATTATCATTTTCATTTTATCTTTGTTCTCTGATTTACATAAGTTTTTATTTTGTGCTTTTAATTTCTTGAAGCTTATATCATGTAGTAGAAGTTCTGAGACAAAGGGTGATTGTTGGTTGTCCTTTGTTCTCCAAGATGACCATGATAGCAGGGATGTGATGCCAAAATATACAAATGAACTGGATTTGAGTCAATAAGGGCTGTGCAAGGTCCCTAGCCTCATTTTCTCCTCTGGAATCATCTTGATCCAATGACCAGGTACAGATCAGAAAGACTGGAGATGAGTCTGGACAAAAGGGTATGGATGGTTTTAGTCTGTCTCTCAATGTAATTTCAAGTGGTTTTCCAGAATACTTCAAAAATTAAAATTTATTAGTAATGTACTAGTGTTTCTGTCTTTCCATAATCTTTCCAACTGGATTATTTTCTTCTTTTGTCATACTTTCCTATATGCTAGATATGAAGCAAAACATCAGAGTAGTTTTGCTTTGCTTTTTTTCTTAATTAGAACTGTCTTTCATAATATTGAAAGTTAACAATTCTTTGTGTGTGTGTGTGTATCTTGGATGTAATAATTTTATCAGAGTTAATTAATAGGTTTTCCCCCAATCAATTGTCTCCCTTCTTTTCATAGCTGCACTGATTTTGTTCATGTAAAATTCTTTCAATTTTATGTATTCAAAATAGTCTATTTCATCTTTTCCTTGTTTGGTTAAGAATTCTCTCTAATAATAGGATAGATAGAACACTTGATGTGTAAACTCAAAAGAAAGATTTATAAGAATAGTAAACATATTCATAGAACTGGGTAAGGAAAAAAAAACAATTAAACCAGTGCTTAAGCGTATAAGCTCAGATTGTGTGGCACAGAGGAAGAGAAATGAATTGAAAACTGGAGGCTCTGGGTTTCAGGCGATGTAATCTACCCACATATTTGTTGTAGGACATTTGATAAAAATATTTCAGTCTTAATTCTTTCATCTTTGAGAGCTTATCATATTTCTTATCTCATAGAATATTGAAAGAATCTAATGAGAATGTATATCTAGCACTTTATAAACTATAAAGGGAGAGATAAATGGGAGAACTGACCTCCTTGCTGTACCTCACATCGGTCATCTAACCTGGTGCATTTTTACTGGCTGTATCCCTTACTTTCCTAGAATTCTCTCTCCTGTCTAGTCATTTCCCTGACTTCTTTCAAGTCCTAGTTAAAGTTCAACCTCCTACAAAAAAAATCTTTCCTAGTATTCCTTAAACTTAATATCTTTTCTTTAAAGTTACCTCTACAATTTATCCTGTCTGTATCTTGTTTGTACATAGTTGGTTTCATATTGCTTTTCCTATTAGACTCTGGGTTTTTTGACAGGAGAAATTTCTCTTCCCCCCTTTTTTTATCCTTAGCACTTAGCAAAATACTTAGCATATAGTAGGCATTTAATTTAACAGCATATTTATTGAATAATTTTTTTTCTTGACAAGTATTTCATATTTTAGAGCTATATCTTTTTATTAAGGGAGCTATGAACAGAATGTTAGGAGTCAGGCTTTTCTGGTTAAATGAAAAATAAGCAGATATCCTTATTGTTTCAGATTCTAGTTTAGTATAATAAATTTTTAGGGGGAGTATACATGACATGCAAGAATTTCTTGACTTATCTTCCTGAAGCAGCTCAAGATTTGTCTTCTAAATATCACCAATCAAATCATAGCTATAGAAAGTATAGAAGTTAGAGCTGAATCTCTACCTAAATTGGTAATGATTATCCTCTTGTTCCCCCCGCTGAAAAAAAGGTCAATATCAGGGATTATCATTTTGCTTCTTATAGATGGAGAACATGTGGTGTTTCAATATTATGTGCAAATTCTTATTAAGCATCTGTGAGATGCAACACACTGGGATTGCAGAAAAAAATGAAAAAAGAAAAATTACATTCTTTGGGGTAGGCTAATAAAATCTTAAATTAATAAGCAATACCCTCGGCAATTTGAAGAGGAAGGAGTGAGCACTAACATCTAAGAAAATCTGGAAAGGTTTCTTTTAGGAAATAGCATGAGTTTTCATTTCAGTCATATTCAGATTTAACTTTGAAAGCCCCAGAAGCAGTACATAGAATAATAACTGTGCATTTTTTCTAGGGCTTTCAAACTGTGCTGGTAATATGGTTATGTGACTAAAATTAGAATTCTTGTTGTTTTTGTGCAGTTTATTTTTTATTATGATGATATTTTAGTGGATGGGAAAACCTAGTTATTGAAGCTTGTGGCAAAGATAGAATTTGCAATATTCAATTTATCATATTCTTTACCTTTCAGAATGTCTTTCTGGGAGGATCATTACTTGACAGTTGCCAAATTTTAAAATATTTGACCTTTGAAGTTCATTATTAACAAAATTGTTACTCTGTATCTGACTCATAAATGATAGTCAAATTGTAGGTAATGTTATAAACTAATGGTCAGTCTTCATTGATAAACATTTTTGTAATAAGATACTTGAATTTTTAAATTTAGTATATGTAATAAAAATGATCTGTGCTGCAGTGGAGGTGGGGGTGGAGGAAAGACAGTTAAGGAGTATAGTAGATAGGGAACCAGCCCTGGAGTCAGAAGAACATTAGTTCAAATTTGGCTTTAGATACTTAATATATCATCTGTGTGATCCTAGGGAAGTCACTCAGCCTTGTTTATTTCAGTTCCTCATCTATAAAATGAGCTGGAGAAGGAAAAACCAAAGTACCACAGTATCTTTGATGAGAAAACCCCAAATTGGGGTCATGAAGAGTCAGCTATAACTTAACTCAACAACAACTTGTGAAATTTATCTCAAAAAAGCCGGAAATTCAAAGGAGTAGAGGTCAGGACAGTGTATTTCAGAGATGGGGGATATGCAAAAGTGTGGAGGCAGGAGATAAAGTGGTAACTTTAGGAAAGAACAGTTATGACAAATTTTGGCTGTAATATAGATGGCATGAAGGAGAGAAGGGTAAAATAATTCTAAAAGATGGGAGAGAGAACTTATTTTGAGATTTTAAATAGACAGTGATGGTGGAACACATTTTTGATAGCAGCTACTAGAGGAGGCAGTGACTAACAATCTTTTGAGCAGCTGGATCTGTAGATCAGGTATCTGTATTGAGTACATAGTGGAGGAAAGGTTGGGTGCACATCAGGTTGTATAAGGATGGAACAAACCAACTTAGCTGAAAAAAACTGAACAGATCAGAACTCCTGAGTTGATCAGTTGTATAATCAGGTCAATAGAGTAGGAATAACCCTAAGACTTTCATCATGAAAGGATAAGGAGATATAATTTTAAAAAAGAGAAAGACCAAGAAAGATTTTATATCAGATGGTATTTCATCTTAATGGCAATAAGGAGTTACTAAAACTCCTTGAAGGAAGAATGTCATAGTAATCCAGGTCTTTAGGAATATCATTGGATAGCCTTGTGGAAGAGAGTAGAGTGATAGGCATGAAAAATGTTTGTTTACTGGGTCCTAGTAATTTGAGGTTTTCTTTTTTAAAACCACTTATCTTAATCTTCATTATTTAAAACAATTGCTTCTTGTTCCAAAACTGCTTTGGAATGAGCTCTTTCCTTCAATTTTGACAAATTTTACTAAATAAGTGTCATGTTTGTTATTCTCTTGGGACCACACCATTTTTTTTTTTTTAGTATTATACCTATATGCATCTCTGATTAGACACATGGACCATGTAAATAATGGACTAAATGGGCTTTTTAACCATCAAGTAGCATGGATTAGTGTACAAAGGATTTGGTCTCAAGAAGATTTGGGGTTCAAGTTCCCCCTTTTGTCATGTCCTAGATATTGGACCCTGGGCAAATTATTTAAATTCTCTGCATCCCAAATAACTTGCTATAAGAAGCAAAGGAGAATAACTGTAAATCTGCACAGGCAGAAGGCAATTTCTCACAGGGAAGCTCTCATAATTGAAGAAATTATACTTCTGAATGCCTGAAAAATCTTGGGGATATCATAGATCAGATAAATTAGAACTAGATAAACAAAATTATTTCATTTTCATTCCACCATATGACAGAGGATGTGAAAACTCCCAATAGTTATTTTTATCATTGGTTTACTGAAACATTAGCAAGTCATGTGACATCAAAAAGTTTTTGGCTGTTTCCACTAGGAATGAAATCTGAACTTTTGAAAACCCGAATTCTATTAGCCATCTTCTGATAATGTTTTCTGTTAACAGCTTTCAGAGCAGCCAGTAAGTGGACATAACAGTAGTTTCAGGCTGGTGTAATCTGAGGCTCATTGGGTAAAATAACATTAGTCTGTGCTACTTAAAGACACTCTGCAAGGCTTAAGGAGGAGAGGAAAGAAAAGATTTGAGGAAATCAACTGACTGTGGTAGAATACAAGTTACTGTCACCTGAGAAGGATTAGTTTCCCCAAATTTGACCTATGTGGCAGCCCCTTCAGGGTTAGAATTTTTGCTTGTACCAAATCAACTGTTGCTAGACTATTTCATACACTGCTTTTAACCGAGTTGAACAATGAAAGGATAGAGATTTACTTGGCTTCAGTGTTTAGCAGAAAAGTTGTTTTAAAATCATACTTTAACATTCCATATACTTTAATAAGTATTATTTTTAAAGTGTAATTTAATAAGCTTTGTCTGATGCTTAATAATTATAAAAGTCAATATTTTCTTCTAATGTCTTCAACTATTGCCCTTAAAGGATTTGTTCATTGTAACTGATCAAAATGGAGTATATTTATTTGATTTTGTCCTAGGATTATATCAATGTGTACAACTTTAAAAAGAACTTCCATACTGATTTAAGGTGGAAATTTAATTGGTATAAATGGTTGTGAGAATTCATATCTTAGCTGAAATCGAAAACAAGCTTATTAGAAATCTGGAATATAAATTTATGTGTGTTTGCCACTAAAATACATGGAAAACCTTTTTGAAGAGGAGGAAAAAATACCAGGACAGTTTACATTTTAAGCATAACTTTTATATGGAATAAAGATCACTTCTATTACTATTAAGTCATTTGAGGATAAAAAATATTTAGTTTAAAAGACCAATCAATACACTCCAGCTTGTCTTAGTGGGTCAACCTAGGAGAACCTCTTTTGCCCCTTTTTAATTTTCAATTTTCCATTTGGGAATTTTGCAACTGTTGTGCTGATGGTAGTCCTTAAATATTTTACTTAAATATTTAATTTGTTCAGTGGCCAATGAAATATTAATTTAAATCTTAAATTCCCTTCCCTTCAGCCTTTCCTTTAAATGTCACTTTCTTGAGGGGATGAATTTAAATAAATAATTATTTAATGAAGGAATGGAAAAGCATTTATTAAATGATTACTGTGTGTCGACATAGTGCTTAACTCTGGGATTACAGTTAGAAAAATGAGATAGTCCCTGCTCTCCAAAAAACTGATATTCTAATTGGAGGAAGTAAACACATAAGAGGAATTAAGTGGAAGAATATATAAGTCCCTGGGGTCCTTCAGGTGCAGTGCCAGGTTAACCCTGGTAAATTGCCATTCTGCTGGAAAGATTGAATATATTTGATAACTGCCTGAGAAATTGTGACTGCCCAGTGTGAGGAATGATGAAAAGGCTTAACTAAGGGCCAATGGGAAAGGAACTGTTGAATTCAACAACTTAATCTTGCAAGGATTTATTAAATTCTCGCTGTTAGTAAAACACTGTTAGATGCTGGGATGCAAATATAAAATGGAAAAGTAGTTACATATTAGTTTTTTCTAATGAAAGTAGTACTGTGTTATGTGAACATTTACTATTTGTTCATTGTCTCAGGTAGCACAGTTCTTAGAAGAGTATATGTACTTTGGAACATAGATCTTACTTTTAGCAATCATTTCTTCACTTAATTCTATGACGTTCCTCTGGCTATCATAATAAAGTCTCTTAAATGAAAATCTCAAGTTGGGAAAATCGCCTAGAAAAGAAAGCCACTTGTAAAGTGTCCTCTTGCTCCAGATACCATTTTGTTTTGTGAAACAGAATATATTATGCGGAAAGCAGCAGCCTTATTTAGTCTTCATGAAGTAGTGATTACAGCTATCCTTAGAGGAACAAATTTTTAAAAAATCAGAACTTGTGATTTAGTGTGGAGAAAATTTATTGCATTATATCTCTGAAGCACTAAGAGGTTAAGTGACTTGCCCATAGTCACAAAGTCAGTATATCACTGAATCCATGCCAACTTTTTATCTAAGCTATTTAGCAGAAGATTAGTAAAGCAGTTGTTTGTTAAAACAGTTTGCTAATTTATGTTTCTTTAGTAAAGAATATGGAGAAAGATGACAAAATCAGAATATTCCAAACAACTAAACTTCTGAATTGAATATTAGCTGGTAAAAGTAATAAGCATTTGTATGCATGCAAAGAAAGTGATACTGGCCCGAAGTTGGCTTTCATGCTCACACAAATGTTTTAAGTGTTGTGATGAATGTAAGTCTTATTGGCTAAAGTTTAGTGCTCTGTAGGAGTATACAGAGTCCTCAGGGAGAATCAGATGCACCTCAGGTAGGAGGGCTTGCTGCATCAGGGCTACTCATTTACCTTTGGTATCTACTTTTACCAATTCTCATCTGTGGTCCCAAGAAACTTGGCAGGTGCAGTGGCCACATCCCAGTAAAACTATTTATAGTTTTATCATTTAAATCAGGAGTTGAGGGTATCTGATAGACTTCAAAGTTATTAGTGAGTTAGAGGGATGTCTATCTCAAACATGTGAAACTTTTCCAGGCACGATGGGCCTATGAAAACAATTCATTCCAAATGCAGAAGACAGTTGAAACAGGAACTGTGAAGTCTTAAGAGCTTGATCAAACATCCAAAATATCAATGTTATTCACTGCTTCCTGGGTTTTAGCCAGATGTCTTGATTTGTGCCTTATCACTGGACTGAAGTGACTCTGGAAGAGTCTGAGGCTGATGACTTTATGCAATTCTGCCTCATTTTAATCCAATTCATGTTCAAGTCTAGATATCACCCTGTTACATCACTGAAAAGGAAGATCAAACAACAAGCATATTAAATGAAACTTCCATTGACTAAGCATTTGGAAGACAAAAAAAAAAAACTGCTTCTTTTTTTCCCTTTTTAATGGAAAATTCACTGAGTTGAATGTGTATAAACCTTATGACTTGGGTTAGAGTAAAACTTTCCTCATTGATTAATAAAAAACTTTTTTGAGACTTTGAAATTAAATAGATGAAAATTTCTCCTTTATAATTCCTAGCTTGGGATGAGACTTTTAGAATGGAGTTTTGTTTCTTTTCTGAAAACATGACACTATCATCATTAAGGATTTAAAAGTACAGTAAGGCCTAGAATACCTGGTATCTTAAGGGGCATTGGATATTTTTATGTGTAGTTTTATAAATGGCTGAGGAATATTCCTTTCAGTATTGTATTTTTTTTAAATTATAAGCTTTCCTAGAATGAACTATATTTTCTTGTCTTAACTAATTATGTGGAAGATAAGTTATCCATTCCTTGATACCCACTGGGTCACATTTACTGTGATATGCTAGAGATGAGTCTTTGCTCATTTATACTAATAGCAGTGTTAAGACTTTTTTTTCTAAAAAAAAAAGTCATTACAGCTAGCTGGCTTTTTAATCCTTTGTCCCTTTCTCATAAATGTAGAGTGAATAATGGGCAGCAACTTAACCTATTGGGTAGTATTTCCTGTCTGCCTTTCTGCAGAGTTAACTAGTAAATCAAAAGTTCAAGAAGACTTCTCTCAAGAAATTTCCCAACTTTTGAGAGAAAATTGAGGTCGCTATCTTGGATTTTTTCCCCCCAAAATAGCTAACTTTTAAAAGTCTGCTTCTTCTTCTGCTTAATATTTTTTGACACTTTCTTAGTTTTGTGATCTAGGCATTGTCTTTCTATTCCCCTTTCCATTGGTTTTGTCTTTTAAAATAAAAAGCTATTCTTTTATAGACAGAACAAATAAAAATATTTCTTATCTTTTGCATGATGGATCAGTCAATTGGTACTTCTGGTATGATCTAAAAATCTTTCTTTTTTTGCTATGTTTGTTACTCTTTGCTTAAGGACTGCTTTTCATTGGTTAGTCTTGGATTTATATTTTGCTACTAGTGAGATGGGTATACAGAGAGAAGAGAATAAATATTTATTTACCATATATTTTGTGCCAGGCACTGTATTAAGGTAGGGCTGGAGTGAAAACATTGCTAGGTCAAGACATATTTTGCAAACTTGGAATGTTTCCAGGTGACCAAAATTTTACTGTAAATTTTTTTGGGTTTTCCAGATACCTGCATTTCATTGCCCTTATATTTCTATTTTCTATTATTTTGTATTTTGTAATAAATTGTCGAGTTAGTGGGCAAGAGGCATGGCTGCCTAAGTTTTGTGAGTTATTTAACAGTATACACTGTAAGTCTACAAGTATCAATTAGTGGAATCTTTGGGCATTCTGAATCTGAAGTTTTTTCAAGTGCATTGAGAAGCTCATGAAGTGCTCCTTTAGAAGGCTGTTCAAAGCTATTAATTGAATTATACATTATTTTATTACATGGCAACAAATTATGTTTGTAGGTATATACTTTTCTTGCATAGTATAAATGCTCATAAAAGCAGTATATTACTTAATAACTTGGTTTTTGATAAGGAAAATACTGTCATATTTTACTATGTAAACCAGCCTTGGTTGATATTTGGCACTTGGTTAGGAAAAAGATGATTTAATTAATATCTATTTTTTCATCCTCATAGTTTTATTTTTATTTTATTGGAGTTGCATTATCAGCATCAGACTATTTTTTAATAACAATCCATAAACATTTTTCCTCTAATTAAAAAAAAGCACTTTAAAAATAAAAAAAAATCATTTATGATTTCCATGCTTTGTAGATATTACACTGGTAAGATTATGAAATAACTGTATTTGAATTATCTAGTTTGGAAAATTTGATGCCAATATGCCTGCCTTAGTTTTGTGTTAGAAAAGATTCTTCAGTACGTCCAGTATGAATTGAGATGAATTAATCTTTTAAATTAGTAAGTAGAGTTGAGGCAAGAATATAAAATGTAATAATTTTACATTAAACTACCTCTTTTTTTACAATAATGGACAAATTAGTTAGATCTAATCTGGGTTCTGGGCTTATTCTCCCAATCATACTCACAGTAGCAGATAGATTCCTCACAATACAGCTATCATTTCTCCCCTCGATGTATTGAGAAATGGGAGTAGGGAAAGTAAGGTATCTATCTAGTTTGGGGACTTGCTGATGAAGTCTGAAGGACTTGAAGACTAGCCTAGATTCCTTCCTTAAGCAGAGGTTCTGGGAGGCTCTGTCTAATCAGGAGAAGGGAATCTCTCGAGTAGAGGGTTATTTCTGAGTTACAAAGTGGTTTTTCTGGATGAAGAGGTTATGAGGCTTGATGGGAAAATCCAGAATACTGCCCAGTGAGAAGTGAAAGTTCTTGGTCTCACTGGTGGCTTGGGCACTCTTATTGATGGATACTTATTCTCTTATATGTTCATCAATCATAATCACATGCAGCTGTTAGAGTTGATTAGCGTTGTATTGGTTCAGCTGCAATCCTTCTTACTTAGTAGAACTTTTCCAGGTGTCCTGATTTCTGCTGAAGAGATCAAAAGTGGTTAAGAAGATTGTTTTTGATGATCAAATTCACAACCAGATGAAACTACATTGGAGAAACTTGACTGGGGGTTGTGATTGCTTAGTTACTGTTAATGGCTGCTGAAAGATCATGGAAAATGACAGGGGTGTTGAAAGAGAGGTGTAGGTTAAACAATATTCTGCTATCTCAAAGAAGGTGGAGTCGGTAAGTAAAATCTGTGTACTATAAAAGTGTCGGTTTGGCTTCAAATCCAAGCAAAATTCTAGAATTTATTATTAAAGGGATGATTAGTGAACATGTAAAAAAGGAAGCAGCAATTACCAAGAGCCAGGATGACTTTTTCAACATCTGATTATATTATACAAACCTCGTTCCCTTTTTGGCTGGGATAACTAGACTGAGAAGGGGATGCAGAAAAAATTATTAATCTGCTTGTATTTCAGCAAAGCATTTGATAGTCTCATGCTATTGGAATGGCTTGGTATAATATATGGAATGCTGGATTTGAAGTCAGAAAAGAGATTTAAATTCTATCTCTGACAATAGTTATGTAACCACGTGCCAAGTCACCTAACTTTCCTAGATTGACTCAGTCTTCTAATTAAAAAAATGGGAATAATATCTGTTACATAATTTTACCATATATTTTTTTAAAAAACAAATCTTTATTGATCCTATTATCTTTGCTAATTGTTATCCTGTATCTCTCCTCTGCTTTATGGCTAAACTTCTTGAGAGCCATTTGTGCTCAATACTGTTCTTTCCTCTCCTCTCTCTTTTGGAACCCTTTTGCATCGACCAATGTTTCAATCTTCATGCCAGGGTTTCTGTCCAAGAGAAGTTATATACCTCATAACCATGGAAAAACCTATATATTTCCAGAGAAAAGAATTGGAGGCCCATAGAAGTTAAATAAATTGTTAAAGGTCACACAAGTAGTAAGTAGTAGAATCATGATTCAACCATAGGTCTTTTGACTCTATTAATATTCTTTCTCCCATACCATAGCTGCTTCTAGGGGTTTGTTGTCAAAGATGTCAAACTTAAGCAGACTCATTAGAATGGTAATAAGAACAACAACAATGATAACTCAGTTTCTAATTTGTTGTAAGGCCATTATAGAAGTTCATCTCATCTTTTTTTCCTCCCTTTCCACTTTCCTTTCCACTATCTGTCCTCAACTTACCCTCCTAGCCAACTTTCCTCTTACTCTCCTATATAAATCCTGCATTTGATCCATTTTAGATTGCTCTGCTCTATGTAACACTCCAAATTAATAATAGTTATGGTTTTCCCTCAACTGTGTGAATGTCTTTAAGTGTTTTTTTTCCTATTTGTAATGTTCTCTTCCTAATCTTTCCATTGAGGTTCTTTCTTTCACTCATGATGTATCTCAAATCTGGACCTTCTCTGACAGCACCTCTTCTTAGTCTATCTAGAAATGACTCCTCTCTCTTCATTGCTCCTACTACACGTCAAGATTTCCTTGACATATTTCCTTGAGTTGTAACAGATTGTGGCATGTGTTGTTCTCTCCCAAAATTAAAGGTCATTGGGAGCAGGAACCAGTATTGTGAGTATCAACATTTCTGTTTTTCTTGGTGTGACTTGCATAGCTTTTCTTTCTTTTGCCTGATGGGGAAAACGATTTTGAATATTTTTCAAATTTAATTCTTTTCTAGCCTTTTGGTTCAAGCTTCCCTTTTTGTTATCCTTTATTATTCCCTCAACAAATTGAGGCACAATCTTATTGGTGAGTCTCCCTTTATGGTTCTTTCTTTTTGCAATATGATTCCTACTTAATTTCTTTTCTTAAAGGGGGAAGATCCTTTTTTTTTTAAATGTTAAAAAACTATGAAACCAAATCAGTGTTTTGTTATTGTTGCTATTTTGTTTCTAACTCTGATAGTGTTTACTTCAGTCTCTCTCTTTTTTTTTTCTGGATTAGAGATCTAAAACTGTCATCACTATATACCCTATCCCTGTATTAGGGGATCAGTACAGAGAATTGAATTTCTAATTACCTGATTTTTTTTTTTTGCACTAAAGTTCCTTGAGGAAAGGGACCCTTCTTAACTTCTCAAGGAAAATATTTTCAAAGTTAAAAAAAAGCATTCGTTTTCTTGGATATTAGCTCATATTCCCTGGCACATAACTTTTCTTCTAAAGTCATAATTAAGTTTTGTATTAAGAATTTAATTTAAAAGGGAGAAAATTATGAATTTTAGATACAAGTTTGTGAGCAGATATAGATCAGCGTTCACCATTCTATAATAAAACACTATCAAAAACTCTATGGTTTGGAGAAATTCCTAAGGACAAATATGCTTATATTCCAACTATGTGATCTACTCTTCCACTATCTATTTAAGAGAAGGAGATAGGACAGAAAGGGATAAAGAGATGCCATTTCTTGTTATTGGATAGGTGTCTTTTAGATCAGGGGTTCTTAACTTGGGATCTTGTGAACTTATTTGTTTCAAATATTTTAATAATTGTATTTCATAACAATTAGTTTCCTTTGAAATCCCATATATTTTATTTTATATTTTAAAAAACATTCTGAGAAGAGGTCAATCCGTAAGCTTTCCTAGATTATCAGAAAATAACACCACAAAAAGTTGAGGATTCTTGGCCTCTAAGTATTGACATGATATTTGTTTGATATATAGTGGTCTGATTTAAGATCTAAACTATTCAAGTTATGTCATGTACAAATTTTGCCCTGATAGGGAGGGACTTGACACCTGACTTCTTAAGCATAAAGTTTTGGCTTTGTATAAAACATTTGAAATTAAATAGTGTTAGTGGCAGATAACTTGGTGGAATATGAACTACATATTATATTGAAGTTTTGTTGTATTCTCTTATCATAGGCTGATTCTTAAGAGGCCTAGTGTCCACAACAGGGAAGGTGATAGTTTCATGTGTGCTTATCAGACCAAATATGGAATATTAAATTTAATTCTGGGTACTGCAATTTGTAAGGATGTTAATAATGTCAAAGGGCTCCTCTCAGGGACCTAAAAAACAATATCATAAAAGGATTGTCTGAAGGAAGTAAGTTTATACCGGAGAACAAAAACTTTGGAAATGGAACTTTGGTATGACTATTCTTAAATATTTGAAGAGATACTACATTCTAACAAGGGTTAGATGTGTTCTCTTTGGCAAGAAAGAACTAGAAACAAAGGGTGGATGTCCAAGGAAATAGATTTCAGTTCAGGAAAAAAATCTTAACTATTAGAAATATTCAAAGATGGAATAGCTTCCTCAGAAAATAGTAGGTTCCTCCTTGTTAGAGGTTTTGTGATGGACTGGATAATGGGCTTGTTAGAGACGCAAAGAAGACAGTTCTGTTTAGGTGTCTTTTGAACACTTTATAATTAGAATTTAAAGATTTAAACAATTTCTTAGTGATTTTTTTTTTGAAAATGATATGTAAAATGTTAAGTTTTTCCCCCTCCTTATTTTTTGTTGATCTTTCGACAGAAGTTTAATAAACTAGGCTGAATTTTTAACCTTGTGCCAGTGGAGAACAATGTTCAACCAGATTCCCAATATTTGGGTATAAGTGATGCAATTAATTAGTTTTGAACACAGAATGTTAGAAGACTAGATTTATGATTAACAGTCTTTACAGTTCTTTTTGCTGAGATAAAGTAAAAATCAGAGTACATGAAGAGTAATGATGATTATTTCAAGATAGCAATATAATTCAGAAAAGATGTTTAGAATTTTAAAGTTCTTCTGTTGCTACTGTAATGAACTCATGTTACATTTTGACTATTTTGTCTGCATTGCATTATTTTCCTGAAAAAGCAGCCAATTTTCCTTTTGGCAAGTGTGCTTTACTGTATAAGCAATTGTCAGAGATCTGGTTACTTCAAGGTAACTTCGCAGATCACTAGTGGCTTCTGTAATTATTAATGATGTGTATTTTATTTGGGATGCTTGGCTTTATGTGAATATAAGAAAGTTTCAGAAAAATAAGGAAATGCATTATGAAATAATAGGAATCAGTATCCCATGGTTTAGCTGCTCTTTGAGGAGGTAATTTGATATGTGTTGTGTGTTAGCTCTGTGATTCTATTGGTGTTGGTTATAGTCTTTTGACTTTAGTAAGTTGCTGGACTGGTAGAAATATTACTAACTATGATTAAATTCATCACCCCATTCTGTAGATCAGTCTATAATTTATAGACTTGTTCATGGACAAAAGACCATTCTATTAACAAAGCTATATTGAGAACCCATTATTCTCTCAATATTGCACTGGTGTATGACTTTTATGGAGAATTTTTTTTAGCTGGGTCTGGATATGCTAGTTCCTTGGTATGTGAAACTCTTGGGTGCAGAAAAATTCGCTTCCAACCTTCCCCTCTTTCTGAAGATGAAGAATCCATTGGTAACTTTACATCTTAGAGAGGAGCTAGGACACTGAAGGCTATGAATTGCCTGTATCTATATAACTAGTATGTAGCAGAAACTATGTTTCATTCTACTTCATATTCCTACTTATTTCATGATTCTTTTTTGATAATAACTTACATTTTTATGGCTTCTTATGGTTCGGAAGGGCTTTCACTTGAGCTACATTTGATCTTTATAATAATCTTATTATGTGTTTTTACCAGTAGAGTACTTATTCCCATTTTACAGATAAAGGAGCCCTAAGACTGAGCAGGCTAAATAACTTGCCCTTGGGCAAGGCAGTTCATAGTGGTAAAGTTGGAATTTGAAGTCAGATGTCAATTCTTTTTTCCAGTGTTACATCCATTACATCATTGATTCTTTTTCAAGCATGAAGAATTCAACCTTATAAAAAAATTCATTTTTATTTAATTATTTTTTTTCTTTATATTACCTTTATTTCTGAATATTTCACTCATATCTAGAAAGTTGTCCTATGTGAGAGAAGAAAGGGAAGAAAAATCATTTCTATAAAACTAAAGAACATGTCAAATAAGCCTTAGTATACTGAAAGCTCTACACCCATAATCCTCTTTTGCAAAGAATGATGATCAATTTTCACCTCTTCTTTAGAGATAGCTATATTTAATGTCTTCATTTCTTTTCTTTCACTTTCTTCCTCTTTGTAGTCTAGCTTCTGATTTCATCATTCAATTAAAAGTTCTTTCTCTGAAGTTATCAGTGATCTCTCATTCACCAAATCTGATGGCTTTTTCTCTGTCCTCATTTTTTTGAACATTTCATAGCCTTTTACAGTTTATATAACTCTCTTTCCTTGTTACTTTTATTCTCTATTGTAGCATCATTCTCTCCTGGTTTTACTGTCTGTTTCTCAGTATCCTTTGTTAGATTTATATCCAAGTCAGGCCTGCTAATTATAGATGACCCACAGGACTCTGTTCTGGGCCTTCCTTTCTCCTACTGTATTTTTTGCTTGATGATCTAATTGGCTCCCATGAATTCAATTATCTTGGTGCAAATACTTATCATATCTACCTATCTAGAAGTAATCTCCTTGTTGACCTCTTTTTGCACCTCTTAACTACCTATTGCATACATTGAACTGGAGAGATTTTAAATTCATTATGTCCAAACTGAGGTCATTATCTTTTCTCTTAAACCTTTTCCTCCTAATTTCCCTATATTATTATAGAGGTTACCATTCTCCACTCAATCACGTAGGAAACCTAGGTATCATCTTTAGCTCTTTACTTTTAGTCCACAACTCCAAATAACCAAATCTGGTCATCTACACTCTAGGTGTAGATGGCTCTCTTTTGTCACAAGATCATTCGAACTGGCATCAGTCACTTCATTACTGGAAAGAGTCATTTCATAAGAATTGATCATCATATAATATTATTAGTGCTGTGTACAATGATCTCTTGGTCCTGCTCATTTCACTTAGCATCAGTTCATGTAAAGTTCTCCAGACCTCTCTGAAATCATCCTGCTGATCATTTCTTATAGAACAATAGTATTCCATAACATCCATATACCATAACTTAGTCAGCCTTCTCCAACTGATGGGCATCCTCTCAAGTTTCCAGTTTCTTGCCATTATAAAAAGAGCTGCCACAAACATTTTTGCACGTGGGGGTCCCTTTCCCTCCTTTAAGATCTTTTTGGGATATATAGACCCAATAGAAACACTGCTGGATCAAAGGGTATGCACAGTTTGATAACTTTTTGAACATAGTTCCAAATTGTTCTCCAGAATGGTTGCATTCGTTCACAGTTCTACCAACTATGTATCATTGCCTCAGTTTTTCCACATCCCCTCCAGCATTTGTTCTTGTCTTTTCCTGTCATCTTAGACAATCTGAGAGGTGTGTAGTAGTATCTCAGAGTTGTCTTAATTTGCATTTCTCTGATCAGTAGTGATTTGGAGCACCTTCTCATATGATTAGAAATAGTTTTAATTTCTTCATCTGAAAATTGTTTGCATAACAACACTGTCCTTCTTTGTCCTCTAACATTTTAATCATTCTGATGCTTATCTTCATTACTTCCTGCCTGGATTATTGCAATAGCATGCTGGTTGGTATTTCTGCCTCAAGTCTCTTTACACTCTAAATTATTTTCCACTTAGCTCTTAAATTGATATTCCTAAACTTCAAATTGGACTATGTCCCCTCTCCCCCTCCTCCAACCAGATCAATTAATGTGGCTTCCTGACCTCCAGAATCAAATATAAAATCCTTTGTCAAGCTTTAGCCAGTGCCCTTCTTATTTTTCTAGAGTTTTTACACCCTCCTTCTTTCCCCACTGCTCCCATATGTATGCAATGACAACATCCTACTTGCTGTTCTTTATACTTGACATTTTATCTCCTGACTGGGCATTCTTTCTGGCTAACCTCCATTTTTGGATTCTCTTCTTCCTTGGGCTTTCATAGCTTTCAATTTTCCTGTCTTCCACAAGAAGCCTATCTTAGTTCTTCCTGATCTTAGTGTCTTCCCTTTGAGATTACCTACAACTTAATCTGTATCTAGGTTGCAAACATATATAGTGTAGTTGTTTACATTTGTTCTACCTCATTAGATTGTGAACTTCTTGAGAACATGCATTTTATACCTTTCTTTGTATGCTTAGTGCTTAGCACAGTGGCACATAGTAGATACTTAATAAATGCTTATTGACTTAAATATTCAGTTATTATTACTGTTTCTTTTTTGTTGCTGTTGTTTCCATTTATATCATCAGAGTTACATATGTCTTTGCTGCTTCTACTGATATAGTTTGTATCACTTCATATAAGGCTTTCTGAACTCTCGTGAATTCTTTATATTTATCATTTGTTATTGTACTGTATTATTTTGTTACAGAAATTTGCCACAATTTGCTTCAATTAATAGGCATTTACTTTGTTCCAGTTATTTGCTACTATAATAAATGGGCTACTATAAATATTTTGCTGTACATGAATCCTTCCTTTCTGGAGGGCCTCTTATAAAAAAAATCAACATATTTCACAGACCTCCACATGATCATCATCATCATCATTGATTGAGAACATATGGATACATACAGACTCTTGGTAATAAGTCTGTTCCACACCCCTGCCACCCCCACTTCTCTGATACATCAGTTCCATATTGAGAATGACTGTACTGCATCATAATGGGTAAATGTCAACTTTTGAAATTTAGTATATAAGAAACATTCAAGGTTAGTGAATACTGCATTCCTGGTTTCAAATCTTTCTTTTCTCATACTCTTTCCTCCCTTTTTTTCTCCTGATTCCTAATGTCTTGAGGCTGGAATACATCTTCTAAAAATAGAGATAAAGATGTTTGAAAGTATAATGCTAAATCCATATTGATATCTTAGTTGTGACTTTATCCCAGATATCATTGGGGCTAAAAAGATTAGCAAAGAAACAGAAGTTTTGAAGATAGAGGAAGATCACAACAAATTGCATCAAGAATAAATTTTAGCTAAGTTGTCCATGGGGATCTCTAGAATTTACCCCTCATGAATTGAGATGATATTTCATACAATTTTTAATCATTATCCATGGCTTTAATTTTCAATGGGAGATTTTTTTTTCATTGCTCATCCTGTCTCCATAAATGTAATTATTTCGTGATCATATGGAAGGGACTTTAGAGAACAGTTAGTCCAAACTCTCATTTTATGGTTGAAGAAACAGGTCCATTGTAGAATGGGGACAGAGTGAAGTCATTTGCCCAAGGTTACATATATCCAAGAGGCCATCTGGTTTAGTCCATAACAGAACCAAGATTCTTTCTACATTATTATTGAAAAGTAGGTACCTGCCTTTGTTTGAATGCTTTCAGTATTGGAGGGACTCACTATCTCCTTTTGTACTACATTTCACTATTGAATAGCTGAGTTGTTAGAAAATATTTCTTTACAGGAAGTCTAAATCTACTTCTCTATAGTTTGTATACTTTGCTTCTCTACCTTCCCTTTAGTCTAAGAAAAACAAATCCTATAATGCTCGGGCTAGCATTCTTGAGGAGCAAGAAAGGGTTAGTTTTTCTTCAGGATTTCTGGATGGGACTTGGTCTTAGCAGGAAAGTCACAATGAGGATAGTCAGAGATAGAGTCTGGAGTCCGGAGTCTGAGCTCAAGCTCACACACATTCCAGTCTGCTTATTTCAAGTTCTCTGAGCTCTTATATATCTTAGTACAATCATATCACTACAGCACACTGAGCATGTGCCAACTGTAGAATCATTATATCCATACTAAGTACTAAATATATGTGAACTAGAGTATCATTATCTCATCAATCACACTGAGTAAACACCCTGCTGTAAGTATCTTTGCTTCAAATGTACTTTTCTCAGAATTCCCCAATATCTGCGGTCCTCTACATCTCCCACTTTCTTTTGTTTTAGAACACAGATGGTCATGCTCTCCCTGACTTCTCAGGAATGGAGGTGAAAACACCAAAAAGAGGTGATCACACCCTCCCTGACTTCTCAAGAAGGGAGATGAGAACACCAAAGGGAAGTGATCATGCCCTCCCTGACTTCTCAAAAAAGGAGGTGGGCACCAAAGGAAAATGAAGAGCCAAACCAGATATTGTCAGCAGGTTTCCCCTGGGCTGAGGGGTCTTACTTGAAAGAGGTACACATAAATCCATCAGCATGGAAGGTATTACACAAGCACATAGTAATTTAACACATACACAAATTTCATATGCCAAATTCTCTAATACCATCTTAACATAAGACGATGTAGACCCATAAAGAGTGAAGCTTTTTTCAGATCTTTGATAATTTCCAGATTAAAAGGAGTGTACCGTCTTCTTTCTCGATCTGAAAAGTCAAACTCTTCAATAACAGAGTATGCTTCTATTCTCAAATCAGATGTATCCTGTCCTTCTTCTTTAGCTTTAACTAATGCCTTTTGTAATCATGTCATAGGGAGTGGATAAAACTGCTGCATGGGTGGTGCTGATGGAATCACTGCCCTGTCCATTCCTCCTTTTTCCTCTGCCCATGAAGGTGAAATTGAGGGAGGAAGGTCATGAGATGGGGAGTATTCTAAGGGTGCCTGATGGGATGTAACTGAACTGTGAAAATGAGAAGCACCAAACCCCTTAAGCTCACCAGCACTGTACTTACTCCTTTCTTGTCTAATTCTCCATGCTTTTCAGCTGCTTTGTCAGTACCATCCCCCTCCTGCTCTTTTTCCTCACACTTCCTTACCTGGCTGTCCACATTGAAATTTTTCTTGTTTTAGAACTTGTGGGATTCTTTAAAGTCAGTTGTATTATGTTATATATAAGGAATGTTTCCTCAGGAATTGAATCAGGATCCTTAGTTTTGTAATATTCAATTAGTTACTCTCCCACTAGTTTCCACATATATGGCTTTAATTTTTCTTCCTTAGAGAGTCAAGGAGACGTGCACTCTCATATATTTAAGAGTCCAGTGATCTGCTTCCAAGTTACCAACAAACCTTGCTTCTTTCTTAATCTAACTATGCATGCTACCCACTTCCCTTGAGGTGGGAAAGGCTCTTTTCTTAGTATTTGCCTCATTTCAGCTGAGAAATGAAAGTGACTAGTTTAGCCCTAATCAAAGTTTCCTGCCTGTCTATTTTTATATTCACCCTATTTCCAGGTCACAGGGACTGCTCCACTGAGTTTATAGTCATGTCAGTTGAACTGCTGAGTGTCCAGAGCCTTATGTCCAGAGCCTCAAAATGTAGTGTGCTTTTTTCAGTGCCCCACATTGGATGCTAAAATGTAATGTCCAGGCTAGCTTTCTAGAGGATCTCTGGATAGGCCTTGGTCTTAGCAGAGAGTCACCACAAGGATGGTCAGGGATAGAGTCTGGAGTCTGAGTTTGATCTCTCTCTCACACACACACACACACACACACACACACACACACGAGTCTGCTTATTTCAAGTCCTCTGAGCCCTTATATATCTTAGTACAATTACATCACTATAGCACACTGAGCATGTGCCAACTGTAGAACCATTACATCACCATACTAAGTACTAAGTATATGTGAACCAGAGAACCATTATCTCATCAGTCATACTGAGTAAACACCCTGCTGTAAGTATCTTTGCTTCAAATGTACTTTTCTCAGAGTTCCCCAATATCTGTGGTCCTCTACAAAATGCAGTTTTTCTTTCATGTGATAGATCTACAGACTCTTGAAGCCCACAATTAAGTTTCCCATGTCATTTGTTCATTAGGTTAAAATAAGCCCTACTTCATTTAAGTGATGCTTATGTGACACACTATTTCAAGATCCTTTACAATATGAATTGCTGACTTACAGAATCTTTGACACTTGTCATCTTCATCAGAACAGTTAGGTGGCCCAGTGGATAGAGCAGTGAGTCTAGACTCAGGAAAATTCATCTTCATGAGTTCATATCTGTTTTCAGACACTTAATAGTTGTGTGACTTAGGGAAAACACTTTAACTCTGCCTTAATTTCTTCATATGTAAAATTATCTGGAAAAGGAATGGCAATCTGCTTCAGTATCTTTATCAAGAAAACCCCAAATGTGGTCACAAAGCATTCAACACAACTGAAAATGGTTGACAATAGCTTCATTACAATGTCATAAAATTCTATAGGTGGGTGACCAAAAGTAGTACACATTGGTTATTACCTTTCTAGTCCTGGATTCCACACCTTTTGGTGCATTCTAAGATCTTATTTGCTATTACCTTATCCTGTTTTTTGAAACAGATAACAATTGATTAAAATTTCCAAATCTTTTTTTTTTTTTTTGCATGAACTTCCTAGCCCCATATTTTACTTAATAGGCTTTTTGAACCCCAGGAGAAGTGTTTACTTTTATTCCTGTTATATTTTGCTATCTGTTTAACTCAATACTCAAACCTGTCAATATCTTTGTAATCTTTACATTAGCTGTTTCTCTCAGCTTTGTCATCTGAAGATTTGATTTTTTAAAAATTGTTTCTTTTGGTTTTTTTTTCACTATCACTTTCCAAATATTTATCCTTCATAATAAAATTCCCCTTGTAAACACATAGGCATAGTTAGTCATATACAAATTTGGTAAATATATCATCCATGACTTTATCATCCCAGGCACTACAACAATATTAAATAGAGGCTATCTAAAACACACATCCTTTGAGAACTTCATTGGAATTGACTTTAACCATCATAGACTATTCTTTGAGCCTAGAAATAATAATTGTTATGATTCAGGAGCCATGTGCCAGTGGCTGCTGGAGGTCTAACTCAGACCTGTAGAATGGCTCTCTTCATGTGAGAGGATGATGATGATACAAGGACACTGAGAGGCAGTTGCTGTTCTCTGACCTCTCCTGAGATGCAGTTGCATTGTCTGACCTCTCCTGAGATGCAGTTGCATTGTTTAACCTCTCTCCTCTCTCCCCTTCCCTCTGCCTCCAGTTTATTTCATTCCCAGTCCATAAGCAATACCTGTGTCAGTAAAAGCTGTTTTACAACTCCTTCAAATGTTATAATCCACAGCTGTGGAGGGTCTCAGAAAATTGACCTGCTCCTTCACTTAGGCATGCTCCTTAACAAATAATAGTAATAATAAATAGGAATATTTGTCTAGTCCTTACTTTATATACATTATTTTCTTTTGTCCTCACAGCAACCTTTGATGGTAGGCATTATCGTTATTTATATTTTGCATATGAAGCAACTGAGGCAGAGAAAGGTTAAATGACTTGCCCAATATCACAAAGCTTATAAACATCTGAGGAAAGTTGAAACTCTTATGTTCTTCTTTTTGTTGAGGCAACTGGGGTTAAGTGACTTGCCCAGGGTCACACAGTTAGGAAGTGTTTAATATCTGAGGCTAGATTTGAACTCAGATCCTCCTGACTTCAGGAGGGCTGGTGCCCTATCCACTGCACCAACTAGCTGCCCCAACTCTGATTCACACTAGCCCCAGCATTATATCCAATGTGCCACCTAGTTCCTGAGTTAATTTCAAATTTGCCTAATTATACTATCACTTAGCCCATTTTTTCCCTCATCTTTTCAACAAGATTAACAAAAGAAGTGCTGAAAAATGCCTTAATGATTTATAGCATTTCCTTGTTTACCAATTTAGTAACCTTGTTAGAAGAAAAAAATGAAGATATTCTGGCATAATCTGCTTTTCATAATTTCATAAGAGTGCTTTCCAACTTTCTCAAAAGTTCAGAGTTCTTTCCCAAGTAATATATAACCTATTCCTAACAAAATGATGCTGGTGCTTTGTTTTTATTGTTTCCTTTCCTAGATGTTTTTCTTGACTTTGTTTTCTTTTATTCCAAATATTCAGCCATTTTCCAGATACTGGCATTACTATCTTCATAACATCATCTCTAATGTATCTCCCCCTCTTCTTTACTCAAAAAGCACTATTCTACTTTGGGTCCTCATCATTTCTTGCCTGGACAATTACAATAGATTTCTCAGTTTCTCTACCTTAAGTTTTGACCAACTCCAAACCTCTATTTAACTGCCAAAGTGTAGATCTATACATGTTACCTTTTTCCTCACTTCCATTAGTAAACGTCAGTGGATCATGATATAGCTCATGAAGATCAAATATAAAATAATGCCTGGCATTTTTACAACTCAACCACTTTCTACAATTCCAGTCTTTTTTTTTCTCTTCACTCCCTTCCATATGTTCTATAATTTAATGACAATGGACTACTTAATATTTTTTAAAATGACATATCATTTCTTCTCTCCATTTTTCCCTTTTTTTTCTGCCTCTTAATTTCTCTGTTTCCTTCAAAACTCAGCTGAAAATTCCCTTTTATCATACACCTTTCCAGGTATCCTCATATGCTACTATCTTTCCCATTTAGAATACCTTACCTCTGTTCCTTATATACCTATTTATTTAGTCTCCTTAATTAGAATATAAGTTCTCTGAGCAAAGGACTGTTCTGTTCTTCATTATATATTCTGGTTAACACAATGAGTGACACATAGTAAGCACTTAAATGCTTTGTTGACTGACTAGAGGCTTACTTATTACCCCCTTCATAATCTAGAATCTTTATCAAGATTTGAATTAATATAGATTTCAGACTACCTTAATCTCCTTCCTCCCCCTTTTTTGATATGTATATAATTAGAAAAATTCTTGCCCTTTGTTTCCATCTTTAGTATATTTCCTTTTAAAATCTAAGTTGCTTGGCGAGCAATCTGTTTATCCACACCAGTCATCAGTTTAATATAAAACTCCAATTTTTTCCTCTGTATAAGAATTTTTCTTCGGAGATTTCTGTTTCTCCTGAGGTAAGTTTTGTATATTTCCTAAAATTGGACGTATGTAGCTGTCATAATTGTCCTTTCTCCAAATTCTTGGAAATCTACTCTCCCAGACTCTACGATGACATTTCCCTCCTCCTTCCTGCAAACCTCTGTCCAAATCCAGTAAACTCTAGTAGCTTCCTGTTAGCTCCAGAGCAAATACAAAACCTGTGTGGCATTCAAAGCTTTTCATCATCTAATTCCCTCCTAAATTTCCAGTCTTTAAACACCTTATTCCCCCCACCCCCATTCTTTAATCAGGAGATACTAGCCTCCTGACCAGTCCCTAAACAAGACAACTTCATTTCTTTGCTCCAGGAATTTTCTCTGGCTGTCCCAATTCCTCTACATCAATTATTGGTCTCTCTGGCTTCCTTTAAGTTCCTACTAAAATCTTAACTTCTTTAGGAAGCCTTCCCTAATGCTTCTTAATTCTAGTGCCTTTTTTTTTCCTATTAATCATTTCCTGATTAACATTATCATTAATCCTGATAACTTAATCATTATCCTGATTAGATGAAAATCCAAAAGATTTGGACAAGCTAGAGCAATGGGATTAATAAGATGAAATAGATATGAATGCTATCTTAGAGTGCGGTTAATTAGAAGTTAATATTAATTCTTAGAGTTTAGGACACAGGTTAATCTACATTTATGGCTGCATAAGATATCAGGGGTTTAGAACTCAATTTATTAGAGTATTCCCTACTTCACCATTAGAACTGCTGATTAATACTTTGTATGGAATTGTGGAGACACTTCTACCCTGATAAAATACTTGTAGGGATCACCAGTTTTATATGATCTTGACTTCAGGATAAAATAGTATAATCTGGCCTCAGAGGATAGGTGATCTAATACTTAAGTTTCTCTTCCAGTATTCCAAAAAATCTATAATTTCACTGATGTGAGAACTCCCACAAGCAATGTAAATTATAATCCATCCATGCCTGTTCACCCTGTGTAATTAACTATTATCCATGACTTGCAGTGTATCATCAGGGGAAGTCCACTCCATGTGCTTGAGATTTTCCTCTTTTTTTGGCATCACAAAAACACCACTGAAGCAAACAGGCTATAGAACAGTTATTCCATACTATCACTTTTTCATCTTTCATTTCTTTAATGAATCCTTCTATACCACTTCAAAATTCTCCTGTTGCAATGTTTTGCAACATGTGTGTATACACTTTGCGTGTTGTCTTTTAGGTGAGGCTCAACTACATTTCTTCAGATACTTTAGCATTTCATGATTCATAGACAGATTATCTGGAGAATATTAATATTAATATTAATAGACTTTTAAATATATCAATGTTACTTTAAATCTAATAATATTAATATGGGTCTTTTAAGCAAAAGTTTTAAAATTTATTTTAAATGTAAGTACAAAAAAGGGGGAGAAAACCTTTCTATGTACAGAACCTAGGTGGAGATTCATTATAAAAGTCATAAATTTCCATTTCAAGAAAACCTATATAACAAATATTTTCAAAACCATCCAGCTTACTATGCTCAAAAAGTTATCAAACTGTACCCTTTGATCTAGCAGTGTTACTACTGGGCTTATATCCCAAAGAGATTATAAAAAAAAGAGATTATAAAGAAGGGAAAGGGACCTGTATGTGCAAGAATGTTTGTGGCGGCCCTCTTTGTAGTAGTCAGAAACTGGAAACTGAATGGATGCCCATCAATTGGAGGATGAGTAAATTGTGGTATATAAATGTTATGGAATATTATTGTTCTGCAAGAAATGACCAACAGGATGATTTCAGAAAGGCCTGGAGAGACTTGCTGAGTGAAATGAGCAGGACCAGGAGATCATTATATACTTCAATAATACTATATGATGATCAGTTCTGATGGATGTGGCCCTCTTCAATAGTGAGATGAACCAAATTAGTTCCAATAGAGCAGTAATGAATTGAACCAGCTACACCCAGCAAAAGAACTGTGGGAAATGAGTATGAACCAGTACATTGAATTCCCAATCCTTCTATTTTTGTCTGCCTGCATTTTTGATTTCCTTTCATTTCAAAGTCTGATTCTTTTTGTACAGCAAAATAACTGTATGGACATATATACATATATTGTATTTAATATATAGTTTACTGTATTTAACATGTATTGGTCAACCTGCCATCTAGGGAAGGGGGTGGGGGAAGGAGGGGAACAATTGGAACAAAAGGTTTTGCAATTGTCAATGCTGAAAAATTACCCATGCATATATCTTTTTTTTTTAATTTAATAGCCTTTTATTTACAGGATATATGCATGGGTAACTTTACAGCATTAACAATTGCCAAACCTCTTGTTCCAATTTTTCACCTCTTACCCCCTACCCCCTCCCCCAGATGGCAGGATGACCAGTAGATGTTAAGTACATTAAAATATAAATTAGATACACAATAAGTATACATGACCAAAACGTTATTTTGCTGTACAAAAAGAATCAGACTCTGAAATATTGTACAATTAGCTTGTGAAGGAAATCAAAAATGCAGGTGGGCATAAATATAGGGATTGGGAATTCAATGCAATGGTTTTTAGTCATCTCCCAGAGTTCTTTCTCTGGGCGTAGCTGGTTCAGTTCATTACTGCTCCACTGGAAATGATTGGGTTGATCACGTTGCTGAGGATGGCCAGGTCCATCAGAACTGGTCATCATATAGTATTGTTGTTGAAGTATATAATGATCTCCTGGTCCTGCTCATTTCACTCAGCATCAGTTCGTGTAAGTCTCTCCAGGTCTTTCTGAAATCATCCTGTTGGTCATTTTACAGAACAGTAATATTCCATAATATTCATATACCACAATTTATTCAGCCATTCTCCAACTGATGGACATCCATTCAGTTTCCAGTTTCTAGCCACTACAAAAAGGGCTGCTACAAACATTCACATGCATATATCTTGTAAATAAAAAGCTATAATAATTTTTAAAAATCCCGCTTTTTTTTTTTTTGCTTCATAGTAGATTTTATTTTATGCTCTTCTGTGTACTTTTTATTTTATTTCCCTCTTTCTTCTCCTTCCTCACCAAAAGGTTACAATTAAACATGGTTATGTATGTATGTATATGCATATGTGTGTACACACATTCTGTTTTATGGGTAAATTCATGTAGTAACATGTACATATATGTATAAACATGCACATATATACACACACACACTCATCCATATATATGTAAGACCACACTGCTTATTTCAACTTATCATCTGTTTTTCTGAAGGTGGCATTTTCTTTCCTGAGTTCCAATCTTTCCCTGTTTCTCTAAATCAATCATCTCATTATTTCCTGTGCCACAGCAATATTCCAACCCAATCCCATTCTATCTGAGAAATTATCTATGAAAGTTTCCCCCAATTTTCTGCATTCCTTCTATTCTTGGTTGCATACTATTTATTTATACAAGAAAATTTTAATTTAAACTAATCAAAATTAGCCATTTACACTTCAACAATGATCTTACCTTATAATATGTTTTAAGGTCTAATACCACTGATTTTGTTACTTTTTTTACTTTCCTTATACCTCCCCCCTTACTTCAGTTTCTTTGAAGTTCTTGACCTTTTATTCTTTTAAATGAATTTTATTATTTTTTACCTTTTCTGACTCACTAAATTTTTTTTTTTAATAGTTTAATTGTGATGGCACTAGCTAGATTCGTAGAATAAAAAAATGGCTTTACCTTCCTGTGAACAATAAATATTACTTCAATTACTTAGATCTAATTTTATTTGTATAAAAATGTTTTATGTTTATATCCATATAGTTCTTATGTCTGTTTTGGCAGGTATATTTAGGTATTTTATACTATCTAGTTATTTTAAATGGTCTAAAATGATATTGAATAACATGGCTGATATATAGTGGTTTCCCTGTTTTCTCTTGATTAAATCTATTTTAGCTTTAACTTTGTCTGAAGTCATGGTTATTACCCCTGCTTTTTTATATAATAAATTCTACTCTGGCTTGTATTTTATGTTTGAGTGTATCTTTTCTTTTTATAGATATATAGATAACAACATATCATTAAATTCAATATTTTAATGTGCTATCACTTTTCATTTTATGGGTAAATTATTCCATTCACATTCTAAACTATAATTACTTGTGTATATCACTCCTCTCACTATACTTCCTAACCTTCCTCACTCCTCTGCTTTACTTCTGCCTGCTACTTTGTCTTCATATTTCTTAATCTACTCACCTTTCCAAGAATATCTCTGCTGCTATATTTATCAGATGTGTTGTAGTTCCTTCTTCCCCTCAGTAGCATGCATCAACAATGTAAGGTCCTTTGATTGTCTGCTTGGTAATAAGAGCTCCACACTTTCAGTGAAGTGAAAGTTTCTAAGGTTGAAACTGCCTTAGGGATTATTTGTTAATTCCACAGAGTTGGCCTAAGGGTGTTTGTATTTTATTCTGTCAAAACCTCTGCCTCAGGGGATCCGATCTTTTCTGGGGTGTTCTTAGGTTATCTTGGGGAAACTGCTTTACTTTGACATTTATTTCCCCTGCACTACATTCCCTCTGTAAAAAATGTTCTTTATTTTTTTGATGGAGGAAATTTGGAAGACAAAAAAGTTTTCTGACCTACTTTGCTATCTTTCCAGAATCCTCTAGGTATTTTTTTCATGAGGAAACCTGGAGTTTCATGAAGCTTCATGTTTGAGTTTAGAAACTATGAGTTTCACAATTTCTTAAAGGCATTACAGCTCGACTTCTTCCTGTTAAATTCTAGACCCAACTAATGTCAATTTGCAGAGAGAGAGGGAGCGAGGGAGAAAAGGAAGGACAGGGAGAAGGAGGGGGGCAGGGAGAGTGTGTGTATGTGTGTATATGTGTATATGTTTATGTGCATAAACACATAGAGGAATATTTGATAGACCATCCAACTGCATATAATGGTCTAAACAATAGATATATTAATCAATTAATTTTTCTTATACGATGAGTTAAACCAATGTCTTAGTGATCAGGCCTGTCAGTAGGACTATTAAGCCCTGGCTTTATGAATCAGTATATTATCTGCAAGGAAGAGCAACTGGAGAACTTCACTACACTTTTTTAACTTTGACACTGCTCTGGATATTTTCCGTGACAGTGATGGAAAATTTTTAGAAGTAGATACCTTCTTTTAATATTGCATGATATTAATGATGAGAAAGCTGAATTAGATTATCTCTATTATACTTTGCAATATAATTTGGTATATGAAATATAGATATATTGTTGGAGGAAAGTCTTTTATATAGAGTTTTACTCTACTGAAACCAGTGCTTTTTAAAAATAGTCCACATAGGCATAACCTTGTGTTACTATATGAGTCAATTACATGATTCTAAAAACAAAGTCTGTTCTGAAATATCAATTGTGAAAGCCTGATACCTATTCTGATACCTTAATTGAGGATGCTTTCAATGCATTATGTAGGTTATTTCTATGAAAGGAAGTACATTTGGCTTCAGTTGCTGAGTTTTTCTTGGTTGCTTTTTTGGAATAGTAGGTTTGCAATTTTTGTGTCTTTATTTTCTTGTTCCAAAAGCTTATAGGTCAGTCTTTCAAAACTGTTTTTTTTTTTTTTTTACTTCCAAGATAGACTTCTGTTTATACTTAGCCTTGTTCAAGTTTCTTCACTGCTTTTTTTTTTTCCAGTGCTCATTTCATGTCTTCCCTAAAGAGTGCTAACATGGCAGCTTGATTGTCTTTCTGATGCAGTTTGGTATAATAGTTTTCAGAACTTTTTTCCTCTGTCTTTTCAAGTAATCAGTTTTCAGTTGCATCTCTAAATCCACTTGAATGACTTTGCTTTCCTAGATCTCTTGAATGACTTATGTTTAAATGGATTTTGATATCTTATGAAGTAATACTGCCTATAATATTCCCTCAGTCTTCTGAAAGATTTTTCAGATAAAGTCATGTTCTAGACTGCTCTTGAACTTAGCTATCATATCACTCTGTTTGGCAAGTAGGTCAAACAGTTGATTAAAGATCATAGGCTTACTCTCAGTAAAGTTTCTATATGAAATTGTCATAATATTTATTTCCTTTCCTTCATCCACTACCATTTTTTGACATCAATATGTTTTAACTAAGTAATGTTGAAATAGTTTTAATTGAATGATGGTGTCTTAAAAAATCTTAGTGCAATTTTAAGCTTTAATCTTTTAAAATGCAGACTTTTGTATATCTGTACAACTTTGTATACTATACACACACACATTTTCTTTCCAGTTTTCTACTAACTTTGATATTTGATCTGACTGTACATAGACAGTTGATTTAGGATTAAATTCTACATGAGTAGCAAGTCATTTACTGTAACTTAAAATTCTTTGCTTGAGAAAGAATTCCTGACATTTAGATTAAAAATTCTTGCTTCTTATTCCTTACTCTGGAAAAATTATTTGTCAACCCCCTTCCTTTTTTTTTTTTTTTTTTTTTTAAAACCATTTTCACTTTTTACCACTCTTGTACTGAACTCACCCCACAGGTTTAAAGTATATCCTGATTTAATTTGAGAGTCTTACTAAGTTCTTTGTAGAATTTCTTTGCATTTTTGCCCTCTGCATCAGATGGTACAGGGGCTGCAATTATTTCTCTTACTGTCTTCTTGTAAATGCTTATCATGAGCACAGAAAAGATGATCAAACAAACTATGAAAAATTTTTTCTTGTTTTTGAAAATGAGTTCAAAATTCCCTCTACCAAATCTTATTTGCCTCTTCAAAGACTAATTATGAGTCATATTGTGATTTAGCTGCCCCCTTCCTATTGTCTTCTGATTGTGTCTACAGAAAGAATGTCAAGATTTATAGGCTTTGAATCTTCTCATGATGTGTCCATTCTTGGAGTTACTGGACCAGGATCTTATATTTACTATGAATATTGGCAACAAACCAAGTGTTTAGAATAGAGTAAAATCTGTTTGATTCTCAGCCCCTTTTAATGACTTTCTATTTTTATCTCTGTAGGAATAGAGGAGGAACATGGGATTGAGAAATATTTTGTATCTTTTGTTTCATGGGCTTGACTTTTATGTTTTAGCTAAAATGGTTCCTCAGAAAGCTGACTGTTGTTAAGATTATATTCAAAGCCCTTTCCAACAACTCTCAGAATGTACAAAAGCCAATGATAATGTATTACAGTAGGACATTGTGGAGTCATGTCACTCCAGAGTCCAAAAAACTCCCTCCAAAATACCAAACCAAACCAAATCAAACCAAACCAAAACAAACAAACAAATAATAACTAACAAAGCTTTTCAGAATATCAGTAAGCTTCTTGATTGTCTGAAAATTGTTGTTACCTTTTAATTTAGTTGATGTCGAGCAGTATTTTGTAGGTAACACTTATTTTTATTGACATACATATTGAGAGACTCTCCTACTTTTTGTATCTCAATAAGAGACATTTTTTTTTTTCTCTCAGTTGGCCCTCTTCAGTTTTTATTTACTTTTATCAAATGGTCTCTTTTTAAACAATAAAGGTTTAGGCAGTGCTTTTATTTTTTATTAAAAATTTATTTTTTTCCTAATTACATAAAGACAATTTTAAATACTTGATTTTTTTTTTTAATTTTGACTTCCAGATTTTTCTTCCCTCCTATTGAGAAAATAGACAATTAGATATAGGTTATATATGGTCACTCATGTAAAACATTTCTATATTAGTCATATTATTAAAGAAAACATAGACTCCTTAAAAAAAACTCAAGAAAAATAAAGTTTAAAAGTATGCTTCAATATGCATTCAGACTCCAACAGTTGTTTCTTTGGGTGTAGATAACAGTCTTAGCACTGTATTATTGAGAATAGCTAAATCATTCAGAGTTGATCAATGTACAATATTGTTGTTACTGCATATAATATTTTCCTGGTTCTGCTCATTTCAGGTTTTCTGAGAGCATCTTGCTTGTTATTTCTTATTACAATATTATTCTATCGCAATCACATACCATAACTTTTTCAACCATTCTTCACTTGATGGACATCCCTTCAATTTTCAATTCTTTGACACCTCAAAAAAGAGCTGCCAGAAGTATTTTTGTACATATAAGACCTTTCCCTTTCCCTTTTTCATTTCTTTGGGATGCATATCTAGTTGTTGCTATTGGTAGGTCAAAGGGGTTATGCATAGTTTTATAGACCTTTGTGCATAATTCCATCTTGCTCTCCAGAATGGTTGAATCAGTTTTCAAGTCCTTTCATTAGTGTCTCAATTTTCCCACATCCCTTTCAAACATCTGTAATTTTCTTTTTCTGTCATATTAGCCACTCTGATAGATAGGTATGAGGTACATTAGAATTGTTTTTATTAACATTTTTCTAAATAGTGGTGATTTAGAGCATTTTTCATATGATACTTTGTCTGAAAAGTATCTGTCCATATTTTTTGGCCATTTGTGAATTGGAGAATGGTTCTTTTTTTTTTTTTTTTTTTTTTTATAAATTTGACTCAGTTCTCTATATTTGAGGAATGAAGCCTTCATCAGAGATACTTGTAACATTTTTTTTCACAGTTATGATTATTATATTTTTCCTCTCTCTATTCAGTGCTCTTTCTTTTCACCCTGTCCACCTTCTGTTTTGCTTCTGACTATTATCTCCCCCAATTCTTCCTCTCTTCTATCAGCTATTCCCCTTTTTTAATATCTTTCCCCTCTTACTTTCCTATACGATAAGATAGATTTCTATAACTGACTGAGTATACTAGTTATTCCTTCTTTGAGCCAGTTCTGAAATATCTCTCCCTCCCTTTATCTCCCACATTTTCCCTTATACTTTCAGTTTTTTCATGTCTCTTTTATGTGAAATAATTTACTCCATTCTACTATTCCTTTCTCCTTTTCACAGTGCATTCCTCTTTTTTCGCCCCTATTATTTTTTAGATATCATTCTACCATAGTCAACTCACAATGTTGCATTCTATTCATATTCCTTCTAACTGTTCTAATAATGAGAAAATTCTTAAGAGTAAAAAGTGAGTTAAAAGTATCATCTTCCTAAGTTGGAATGTAAACAATTTAACCTTATTGAGTTATGATTTGTCTTTCCTGTTTATCTTTTTAATGCTTGTCTTGATTCTTGTATTTAAAAGTCACATTTTCTATTAAACTCCAGTCTTTTCATCAGGAATGTTTGAAAGTCTTCTATTTTATTAAATATTCATTCCCCAAACCCAAAGGATTATAATCATTTTGCTGGTTAGATAATTCTTGGTTGTAATTTTAGGTTCTTTGCTTTCTTGTGTATTATATTCGAAGCCCTCCAATCCTTTAATTTAGAAACTGATAAATCTTGTGTTATCTTGTCTGTGACTTCATGATACTTGAATGGTTTCTTTCTGACTGCTTGCAATATATTATTGACCTGGGAGTTCTGGAATTTGGCTATAATATTCCTGGGAGTTTGCATTTTGAGATCTCTTTCAGAAAGTGATGGATGGATTCTTTCAATTTCTAGTTTATCTTCTACTTTGAAGCTATAGAGGCAGGATTTTTTTTTGAAAATTTTTTGAAAGATGATGTCTAGTTGTTTTTTTTTAAGTCATAGTTTCAGGTAGTCCAATAATTCTTAAATTATCTTAAAAATATTTCCTCTACCTCTCTTATTTGATTTGTAAAATTCTTTTTGAGCTCTTTCTTGTCCTAAGACCAATTCACATTTTTCTTTGAGGCTTTGGATAATAGTAGTTTTAACTTTGTTGAATTATTCTGAGTGTGTTTTGAGCTTCTCTGGCATCACAGTAACTATCTAGAATCAAAATCTTTTTTGTTTTTTAATTTTTCTAGCCTATTTCTTGATTTTTAATTTTATATTAAAATTGGGCTCTGGCTCTGAGTTGGGAAGGGGCTTAGTTCCCAATTTCAGTTTTTTTTGCATAGCCATTTTCAGGGCTATTAAAGAGAAGTGTGTTTACTACTTTCATGGCCTGTGCTCTCATCTGTGAGTAACAAGTACTGTCTTCTACCTTGAAATTGTGACTGTGGTTCCATGCTCCCTTGTGGTCACAAGCTCTTGTGTGTGCTAGTGCTCTTCCTCCTCTGGCACTATGATCCAGATCTGAGTATGGGAAATGCAACATAATTCTGTGCCCAGTGCCAGCAAAGGAACCACTGTAATTTTATTCTGACCAATTATCCAAGACTCTTAGTATGTGTAGTCTGAGAATTCTAGAAGCAGCAGCTGTCTTTGCTGATTCATTATTCCCTGAGATCTGCTCCTATTTTACTGGGACATTGTCTCTGCTGGTATTGCATTCCACTTTGACTCTGGTGTGAGAGACCTTTCTTGCCAACCTTTTAAATAATCTTAGGCTGGAAAATTGTTTTACCTCTTTCTTTTTTGGATTTTGCCATTTCAAAATTTGTCTTGAAGCATTATTTGAAGTTGTTTGGAGGACAATGGGAGAACTCCAGCTGAATCCCTGCCTTTTCTCTGTCATCTTGGTTCCACCTTTTTAAGCAGTAGTTTTAAATGTGTTAACAGCATACTTTTCAGGATTTTACAAAATACACAGATTTCATGAAATTAGTAATAATCAGTTCTAGTGGCTGAAGTTTATTTAAAAAAAAGTAGTGGGGGCAACTAGATTCCATAGTGAATAGAGAACTGACCCTGGAGTTAGGAGGACCTGAATTCAAATCCAGCCTCACACACTTACCATTTTCTAGCTGTGTGACACTGGGCAAGTCACTTAACCCAGTTGCCTTAAAAAAAAAAAAAAAAAAAAAAGAAAGAAAGAAAAATGAAAAAAATTAAGATCATTTAGTTGCTTACACCCTCTTTCCCCCCCTCCCCCCCAGGAAAGAAAGTTTTTTTTTTTAACGATCTCTCTACATGCATATTTTTAGAACTCATGGATAGAGATTTTACTTTCTATGAAATGTCCACTTATTAGTACAGGCACATCTTTGAGACCTTAAGTGCCTTCTTTGTTGAGACCATTAAAAGAAATATTCATCTATTTAGTGGTGGATTCAAACTACTCTTATTGTGGTCTTATAAACAAGTAGATATTCTGATGGAATCTTGATTGAATCTAGTAATATAGCTTAAATGTTACATTGCAAAGTATTAATCAAATAATTATTTCTCTCAAATGCCATCATGCTGATATTGATGATTACTTACTGTGAAGGAATGATAGATATAATTGGTGGAACCAGTTGAATGTTCCTCTCAGTTTCATATGTCTTGAAGTAAAGCCTCCATGAAGATAGGAAAAGTGTCATATATTTATGTTCTGTTATAAGACATTGTCAAAAGATGTATGCAGCTATCTAAAATACAAGGTGGAGACAACTTGGTGGTGCAGTGGGTAGAACATCAGCCCTGAAGTCAGAAGGACCTGAGTTCAAATCTTGCCTCAGATACTTAATACTTCCTAGGTATGTGACCCTAGGCATGTCACTTAACCCCAATTACCTCAGCAATATATATATATCTGGTATAAAAAAGAATTAAGGAGCTTATTTGTCTTTCTTCTTCCTTTTCTTCCTCTTCACAAATGGGGTTAAGTGACATTCCCAGGATCACACAGCCAAGAAGTGTTAAGTGTCTGAGGACAGATTTGAACTTGAGTCTTCTTGACTTCAAGGCTGGTGCTCTATTCACACACCAACTAGCTGCCCCCAGGGAGATTATTTTTCTAACTCCATGTGAGTTTGTAGAACATATACTTATTTTAGATACTTGATGTTTAAGTTCTTTAACAATTACTTCAGTAAAGTTAATTGGAAGATGAAAGTACCCACTGCTCAAAATAAAACTTAATGCTTTTCTCTGCCTTGTTATTACAGTATGCTTATTTATATTAGGATGACTTTTTCTCCTGTATTTCAGTATTGTGTAAAAGTAGGCATTTGTATACACAAAACACTCCTATTTGCATAGGTGTTCCCTGTATGTATCATTTGTTTAGTAAATGTTCAGTTGAATGTTATATATGTATATACTTAGAGCTATTTTTTTTGTTTTTGTTTCATAATGTTACTTTAAAAGCATACATATACTTTTTTTTCCCAGTAATTCTATTTTATACTTTCTTTTAACCATATAAGGATCTCTGAGTATCATTAGTTTCATTGCATCTTCTTGGGAAAGTTTATACTAAATATTGGCCTATAGATGTTAACACATAATAATTTGTGGTAGATACTGCTTTCTGAATTGAAATACATTTTTGGGGGTGGGTGCTATGGATTTTCAAAATATTGAGGTCTTTTGGTTTTTATATTACATTCGTTTCTGAATGTTTTGCTCTGTTTTCTACCTTGGATTAGTTATCCTCTGTAACCAAGGATTAAAAAAAAGGAAGAAAACTAATTCAGTAAAATCATCCAATAAGTCACCCATATCTGTTGTTAAATGTACTGAGGAAGAGTGGGATATTTCTTCCAAGTAGATGCATTATTTATCAAGCTTCCCTTCAATGTGTGAAATACTCCATTGTTTTTTGTCAGTTTAAAAGTCTTAATCTTATCAGACATTTCTTTAAAAATCTGAATAATAAAAAATGTCAGAAGAACATATTGTCAACTACTTGATATATAACAAGCACATTGTGGACTCGAGCATCAGAAATTGTTGAGGAATAATAAGAATTCTATCTATCTAATCACATTATATATAGCTCTTTCAGTGGAATGCTCTTTTCACAGCAGTCTTTATTTTCATAAAAATATCCCCATTTTACAGATGAAGGAAGCTGAGACACAGTGATATAGTGGGTGTCTTAGCAGTCTGTGTTATGTCTAAGCTCAAATGATTTTTTTCTTCTAATTGTATAGACTTTTGAAAGTAGATCATTTTAAAACCTGTTTTTGTGATGTGTTTCTAAGGTAAATCGAAGTGGCTGTTCATTGATGATATACCACATATTGTGATTAAATTGTCTCTTCTGTTTATACTTGGTATTTCACCTGTTTGAAAAATAGGCAACTCAATTGGAAATATTGATGATAAAAAAGTTTATTCTAAACAGTTAAAATTACATTAATCTAAAATAAACCACTGGGAAGTTAGATGATACTGTGGATAGAATGCCTGACATAGAGTCAGAAACATTCAACCTTCTGAATTCAAATCCAGCTTCAGGCACTTGCTTATTGTGTTTCACTTTCCTTATCTGTAAAATGAGCTGGAGAAGGAAATGGCAAATTACTTTAGCATCTTTGCCTGGAAAGTCCCAAAATGAGGTTATAAAGTTGGACAAAACTGAAACTACTGAACAAAGTAAAGCAGCTGTTTTGGGTCATCTATGATGATTTTAACAAGGGCATTTCTGGATATTCATTAGCCCCTCTCGATTCTTTATCTTATCTTTCCATAAAACCATCCAAGAAATTCTGGGTGTAAGTTGTCATGCATAGGCTATTGCATTTGGAATTGTGACATAATGCGCTCCTTCAGTCCTGTCAATCCTCCCTTTGAAAACTTGCAGACTCCTCCACCAAATCAAGTATAAGCTATACTTGACATTTGATGCTTTCCTTTGGCTAACTCCAATCTACTTTCCTTCTCTTTGACTCCTTTTTTCATACTACATTCCTGCCAAACTGTATTACTCCTTGTCCCATGTTTTTGTCCTGTTCTTTTCCTGTGTCTTTATTCATATCAGCCCCTATGCCTAGAACAGGCTCCCCTTCTCTAATCTGATTTCTGAAATCCCTAGCCTAGATGCCACAACTTTAGTGAAACCATGCAGTTAAGTTACTTCTTACTTTATGAGATTTTAAATAATACTTTAATGTTTTTCTTTCTTGTTTCTTTTTTACTTTCTTACTTCTTAGAATGTTTAAATTATCAGTTACAATGTTCACTTCTCAAGAGTAAAGATTGTTTCATTCACTTTATAGACATAGATATATAAGTACATTTATATGTGTATATATATGACTATATGTATGTATTCATGTTTATAGGTACATATTCCATAATGTTTATCACTTAACACATATTAAATTTGATTATTGAACTACATTTTGTAAATATGCCACAATTGTGTATATATTTTCTATATCATGTGGTAAATCCCTTCAGAGAAGTATTTCTGTGATATCTACAGGTTGAACTATTACTTGTAGCCATTGGTTATTTCTAAATGAGTGTGAAGAGTGTTTTGCAAAATCTCTAGAGATATATACATTTTGGATTAATAAAAATAATCAACCATTTAGACTGATTTAATTATCTGTTAGTACCCAAAGTTCACTTCACAACAGTTCTTTGGGAATTATTATAAACTTTCACATTGTTCAATCTTTTAAAAAATTAATAAATATTTATTAAGTGCCTAATATGTGCCAGCCACTGAGTAAGGAGGCAAAAGAGAGTCTGCCTTCAAGGAGCTCCCAGTCTAATGAAAGGACACAACAATAGGCAAATAAATAAACAAACAAATAAATATATAATTATATATATATACATATATATATATATATATATATATATATAAAATATGTATGTATGTATATATTTATAAAGCCATGTACAAAAGGGAAGACAGTAGAACTAGGAGGGGCTGAGAAAAGATCTGTAAAAGATAGGATTTTAATTGTGACTTAAAAAATGTCAGGGAAGGCAATAGGCAGAGATGAAGAAGGAGAGGGATTCCAATCATTAAAAAAAAAAAAAAAAACTAGACAAAATGCCTTAGAGCCTTACTTGGGAGCCTAGAGATGGAGTGTCTTGTTTGTAGATAAGACAGGATGCCATTGATTGAAGAATTTGTGGTGGGGGAGTAAGGTATAAGAAGACTGGAAAAGTAGGAGAGGGCTAGGTTTTGAATGCTTTGAATACCAAGCAAAGGATTTGAGCCTAGAGGTGATGGGAAGTTACTGGAACTTATTGAGTAGGAGGGTGACATAGTTGTTTCTCTGCTTTAGGAAAATCACTTTCATGGTAAAATAAATTAATACAGACAGACTTATCAGCAGGTTATTGCAATAGTCCAGGTATGAGGTGCATATCCAGGACATGCACAAGAAATGGTTTAAGATGTTTAAGCTGGGCATCAAGTTTGAGCAGTCTAAAAGTTACTTGAAGATGTGAGATTAGAGGTCCATAGGGAGTTTTGGGCAGAAAGGTAGATCATCATCAAGGAGATAGTAATTAAAGCCATGGGAACTGTTGAGATCACCAAATAATTAGTATAAAGGGAGAAAAGAACAGGACTCAGGACATCTATAGGTAGAGGGTGTGATCTGAAAGACGATTTAGCAAAGGAGAGGGAAGGAATTGAAGAAGAATCAGGAAAGAATGTTGTCCTAAAAACCTAGAGAGAAGAGGGCATATGGAAGAGAGAGTGAGTGGTCAAATATGAGAGTAACAAAAGAAGTCAAGGAGAATGAGAACTAAAAAAAGATCATTGGATTTGCAACTTTGGAAAGAACAGTTTCAAAGGAATGTAATAGAAGCAAATGTAAGGGGTTAGGAAGAGAATGAGAGGAGAGAAAGCTTGGGTAGCTATTTTAGATGTCCTTTTCACAGAGGATAAAAGAGATATAGGAAAATAATTAGTGATGATAGGATATTATATTTACCAACTTTTAGAACTTTAAGTGAGAACTGGATTCAAACCAGCTGCCATTTACTTACTAGCTGTGTGACTTTGGACAAATCACTCTTTTTTTCCCCCCTAAATCTCAGTTTCTTTATCTGTAAAATGAGGAGGTTAGTGTAGATCAAATTTTGAAGCGCCTTCCAAGTCAAGAATGCTTTGGTCACAGTAGATTTAATTTTATATTTTATTTCAATATACCCTAAATAGTATTGAGGAGCATTTGGATTTTATGCATAATTTCTTTGCCTCTTTTCAGAAATATATTAAATTTAAAAACATTGTTTAAAAGTTTTTACTTTACTTTCCATACTGAGGCATAATGTGTTGGGTCTATACCCCCATGAAATTTTGGTAATTAAATTCATGTTTAATGTGTGGGCAAAACAGCTCCTTTTATGCTTCCTGGCTTTTTATTATCTTCTGTAATCTGAGAAGACTCAGACTAGAAGTTCTTTAAGTATTTGGGTAACTGAAAGAGGTATGTAAAATGCAGTCTCAATTACAGCTATAAAACCAATCTACCACTTCCTCTTCTCTGTACAGGATACAGGGCCTAAAAGACCACAAGCATAGCCATTTGCCTTTCCAAATTAATACTTGCTCTTTAATCACTTATCCATAATGTTTAAAAAGACCAGCTTCTAAGTACTTTGTTGTTATTACTACTTATGTACCCAAGATCACAGTATTAAACCCTTATTAAATTAAGTATGGTTTATGCTGTATGTGCTTTTACAAATACAGATTTGTTCATAGGTATTCTTCACCTCACTCCCAGTGATATTGCTATTCTGTAGAACAGAAGAAGCCAATTTATTCTTTATTTGTACATCTCTTTCCCTGAAGTGTTCACATTTTGTTGGTTTCTTAACTCGCCATCTACAATCAAAAGCATATCATTTTTGTTCTGATACCATATGCTGTGTCTTATCTGATCCGCATGCACTTAAACCCGGGTTTCCATGACAAAGACACAGTTGTTCCCCTACTGATTTGATTTAATAAGAAGCTGGTGCTTTCCAGCAGGACTGCCGTATTTCCTAAAGGTCTTCTGGTCATGAGGGCATATCTATATGGATCCTCAAAAGGATTTAAGGAACTGCCCTCATTTCTGAATTTCCTGAATTTGGTTGAAAGGAGTATTTTCTATTCCCTGGCAATAACCAAGAAGAGCACCGATTTGAGCTCCTTCTAAAGAGTCCATCAGTAATCAAGCCAGCCTTTAACACTATTAGAGTGAAATCATTTCAACTGATAAATTGAGAAATGACCTGTCAGAAAAAAAGAAAGATTCAGGGAAGTTGTAACTGTTCCTCTTTATCCCCATTTGAAAAATTTTTATTTTAGAAAGATGATGTAAGATGACAATAAATTGTCATTTAATCAGAATGCAGTCACCAGCAATTTGTAAAAAAAATCTTTCTTACTAATAATAAGCAGCTTGGATATAACTCTTTCAGACTTGTAAAATACTTTTTTTTTAAACACATATATAAACATCTCTTGAGCCCCACAACAACTCTGAGGTAAGTGCTGTTACAATTTCCATTTTATAGTTGAAGCTGAGAGAATTGTGAAATGACTTGCCTAGGGCCACACAATTAGTAAGTATCTGAAGATGATTTTGAACTCCAGTCTTCCTGTCTCCAAGTTTAGCACTCTACTCTTCTATCTAGTGCAACTGAAGAATGGGAATATCAGCTTTGTCTTTGCTTTAAATTAACATTTTCCCACAGTAGTTCAGAGTGAATGTTTGAATATTTAAAAGCAAGCTTTCCTCATTTTTTTCCCTTATAACATTTATTGTTTGTCTCACCTATCTTTTGTTAAGTAACCATTTCCTGATAGGTTATTTAGAACAGATATTCCTCACAAGATTGTTGTGAAAATCAAATCAGATAGTATCTATTGATAATGATGATGACAATGATGAGACTAGTATATACATACATAGCATTCTGGGGGTTGCAAAACCTTTACAATTGTTATCTTTTGACTATCCCATAAAGTGTTATCATCCCTATTTTACAAATGAAGAAACTGAGGCTGAAATCTGCTAAATTATATTTCTAAGGTTTCCCAATTGGTAGGTTTCTGAACTGAAAACTTCCTGATTTCGGCTTTCTTCATATTGTACCTCCTAGTTTTTTCAGAGTACAAAGGGCTATCTTAAATATTAGATGTTAATATTTACTCTTTGAGAGAGATTAGAAGAGGATCTAGGGATGAAATTTGGTAGTTACATTTACTGTGTTACTGTATGTTGGGTTAAATAAATTTGTAAACTCTTGGAGAATCAAGGGAGATAAGATTTGTAAACTTTGGCTGAGTGTCTGACACATAGTAGGAATTTAATGAATGCATATTCTTTTTCATTTCTTTTTCATGGAAAGTTGAAACTGCAGGTTTTTTCAGAGTCTAGCAGTTAAAGAGAAAGAAAGGTTCTATGGACCTGTGATCTCAGGAGAATAGGAAACTGAGGACTGAGTTAGCACCCTGGCTGCCTTAGAATCAGCCGGAGACAGGATAAGCAAAAGTCGTTAGTCTTTAGAGGTAGAATTGAAGGGAATGGACCCAAGCTCTCCACGATCTCCCTTCTCCTCTTCCATTGCAAAACTGACCCTGGCTTGTCTTATTCCACCATTTAATCCCTCCTACAATTCTCTATATACCAAAAGATCAAGCCAGCACAGAAGAGTGGGAAAGCATTTTCCAAGCATATCTAATAGAGTATTATCCAATAAGTAATTAGCCTTAAGTGCTCCATTGTCTGATTCCAGTGCATCTACTCAGAGTTTCAGCCCTTTACAGGAAATTGTTAAATGAAAAAACTCCTTATCAGTATGACATTACCTTCTCTGCAGCTAAGTACCTTAGTGTGGTTTAGAGCAGTGGTGTCAAACTCAAATAATAACAGGAAAATAATTCATGCATAAGCAGTTCTGTGGGGCTACATATTGACTTAGTTTTAAGATGTAATAGTATAAATGTCTCATTTGTTAAATATTTCCCAATTATATATTTTTTCTAGTTTGGGCTATATATGTGAATGTTTTGGGTTGGGACTGTGCATGTGTGCATACACCACCACATGACACCTCTTGTTTAGAGTGATTTGTTTTAAGCATAGTTGTTTAAACAATCCAGCTCTTCCTGCATCCAAGAACAGTTCTTCCCCCCACCCCCAACCCCAGACTATGCCACCATATGACTAGATCCTTAAAAATATTGGTTGAATTTAATTTTGTGTGCCTTTAAGGGACTATGTACTTAGAAATCAGTGAACTAAGATACTCTTGATGGAACTAGTCATAGTATGTTAATTATATGATCTGTTATTAGAGAAATTTCAGCAGCAGTTGACTAGTATGTAAAAGTAGTAACTAAATCCTATTAAAAGACTTTTTGATGGCCTTATTTTAAAGGCAAGGAGGTTTCATGGCAAGACCTGTCACTAAGTTTTATAGAAACTTGAGTAAGAATTTTGAATGAACTATGCAATACACTGAGCTTTAATTTCTCTCTATTTACATCAGGAATAAAACTTTTCAGTTCTTATGCAAATGCTAGATACCATCACTGGTGAAGATAACATTGAATTTGAAGCTGACTGGTCTATATTTGCAGGCTAAGTTCTCTATCCTTTTGTGAAAATCAGGAAAACTTTTTTTCTTGAGGTAATTGGGGTTGTGACTTGCCCAGAGTTACATAGCTAGGAAGTGTTAAGTGTCTGAGATAAAATTTGAACTCAGGTCCTCCTGAATTCAGAGCTGGTGCTCTCTAATCACTGCACCACCTAGCTGTCCAACATTTGCTTTTTCTAATCTTTTGGCACCACTAAATTTTCATGGTATTACTGATAGAATACACCTATTGCTTACAAGTAGGGGAATTTCTATTTTTTCATTCACTCCATTGAAATTGGACAAGCCTATGAGAATAAAGAAACATTGTTTTATGCATACAGTGCCACCATTACCACAGACTGAGAATGGTTTTGGTGAAATTTACAATTATTAATTATTATTCAATAGTCAATAACATTAGATGCCTATAAGTGCTAGATATACAAAAAGAGGCAAAAGAAAGTACCTGCTCTTGAGCAATACACAATTTAATTTTTTTTCACTCTTGTAAAACTCTGTTGTCCAGTTTTTTTTCTCTCCCCCCCTTTCCTCCCCTAGACAGCATGCACTCCAATATAGGTTAAACATGTGCAATTCTTCCAAACATATTTCCATTTTTATCATGCTGCACAAGCAAAATCAGATCAAAAAGGAAAAAAAGTGAGAAAACAAGTAAATAACAGTAGCAACAAAAAGGTGAAAATATTGTGTTATGATCCACATTTAATCCCCATAATCCTCTCTCTGTATGTACATGGCTTTCTCCATCACAAATCTATTGGAATCACTCATTGTTGAATCACCTCATTGTTGAAAAGAGCCAAGTCCATCACAGTTGATCAACACATAATCTTGTTGTTGTTATATATGTTTTCTTGGTTCTGCTCGTTTCACTTAGTATCAGTTCATATAAGTCTCTCCAAGCCTTTATGATATCAACCTGCTGATCGTTTCTTATAGAAAAATAATATTCCATTACATTTATATATCTTAACTTATTCAGCCATTCCTCAACTGATGGACATCCACTCAGTTTCCAATTCCTTACTACTATAAAAAGGGATACTATAACATTTTTGAACATGTTAGATCCTTTTCCCTTTTTTAATGATCTCTTTGGGATACAAACCCAGTAGGAACGCTGGTGGATCAAAAGATATATACAACTTGATAGCCCTTTGGACATAGTTCCAAATTGCTCTCCAGAATGGTTGGATCAGTTTACAACTCCCCTCACAATGTGTTGATGTCCTAGTTTTCCCACACCCCTTCCAACATTTATCATATCTTTTCCTGCTGTCTTAATCTGTGAGATATGAAGTGGTACCTCAGTTGTATTGATTTGCATTTCTCTAGTCAGTAGTGATTTAGAGCATTTTTTTCATATGCCTAGAAATGGCTTTAATTTCTTTGTCTGAAAATTGTTAGTCACTTGGACATTTGTTATCAAATTATCAATTGCAGAATGGCTATATTCTTATAAATTTGAGTCAATTCTCAATACATTTTAGAAATGAGGCCCTTCAGCCCTCTTTGTAGTGGCTAGAAACTGGAAACTGAGTGGATGCCCATCAGTTGGAGAATGGCTGAATAAATTGTGGCATATGAATATTATGGAATATTATTGTTCTGTAAGAAATGACCAACAGGATGATTTCAGAAAGGCCTGGAGAGACTTACACGAACTGATGCTGAGTGAAATAAGCAGGGCCAAAAGATCATTATATACTTCAACAACAGTACTATATGATGACCAGTTCTGATGGACCCGGCCATCCTCAGCAATGAGATCAACCAAATCATTTCCAATAGAGCAGTAATGAACTGAATCAGCTATGCCCAGCAAAAGAACTCTGGGAGATGACTAAAAACCATTACATTGAATTCCCAATCACTATATTTTTGCCCACCTGCATTTTTGATATCCTTCACAAGCTAATTGTACAATATTTCAGAGTCTGATTCTTTTTGTACAGCAAAATAACGGTTTGGTCATGTATACTTATTGTGTATCTAATTTATATTTTAATATATTTAACATCTACTGGTCATCCTGCCATCTAGGGGAAGGGGGTGGGGGGTAAGAGGTGAAAAATTGGAACAAGAGGTTTGGCAATTGTTAATGCTGTAAAGTTACCCATACATATAACCTGTAAATAAAAGGCTATTAAATTAAAAAAAATAAATAAAGTTAATCACCTTTCAAAAAAAAAAAAAAAAAGAAAGAAAGAAATGAGGCCCTTATCAGAACTGTTGGATGTAAAATTTTCCTCCAGTTTTTTGCTTTTCTTCTAATCTTGACTGTAATGGTTTTGTTTGTACAAAATTTTTTTTAATTTAATATGATCAGATTTATCCATTTTGCATTCCATAATGTTTTCTAGTTATTCTTTGGCCATAAATTACATCCTTTCCCACAGATTTGAGAGGGATACTATTCTTTGTTCTCCTGATATGCATATCATGAATTCATTTAGACTTTATCTTGGTATAGCATGTTCAGTATTGATTAATACCTAGTTTCTGCCATGCTATTTTCTCAATTTTCCCAGCAATTATTGTCAAATAGTGAATTCTTATCCTGGAAGCTGGAGTTTTTGGGTTTATCAAACACTAGATTACTATAGTCATTGTCTATTGTGTTTTGTGAACCTCATCTATTCCATTGATCCACCACTCTATTTCTTATCCAGTACTACATGGCTTGGATGACTGCTGCTTTATAATATAGTTTTAGGTCTGGTATAGCTAGGCCAACTTTGTTTGCTTTTTTTTTTTTTCATTAATTTCCTTGAAATTCTTGACCTTTTATTCTTTCAGAGAGCTCACAATTTAACAATGGAACTCTTCCATGCCAAAAAATATACCAAGCAATATCACCCTCTGGTTGTTTAGTTAGGAAATGTATATACCTGATATAAGAGATAGTATAAAATGTATAATGTGATGTTTACTTTAAATAGTAGTTACATTTTCTGTTGGAATCTTTACAAAGTGTAAAGTCATTAGAGTTGATAGAGACAATGATTATCTAATTTAGCATGGTTCAGTATGATTGATCTGATCCTATGAGGAGATGTTATGGGCCAGAACTTGAAACAAGGTGTACTCCAAGTGCAACCGATAGAAACAATGCTTGTGTTCACACCTTTAGAGAGCTCATATAAGCAAGCAGTATTTAAGTACTCATTGGAGTTAACACGTTTGGAAGATTTCAGGATTTAGTATGAGATATCCAAATTTACACCTCCCTTAATCCCTCCCTTCAAAGGGAGGAGTCAACTTTTGGGAGATCATATATATATAGAGGAAGCTCTTAGAGCTTCAAATAAGTTACTTCAGAACATTCCCAGAGGTTGGAGAGGAGCACTCTGGGACAGACACAGAACACTCTGGGAGATTGAGAGCCAGGAGCCCTCTCTCGGAGGCAAGACAGATTCACCTTGGTGCTGGCTGGAGGCTGAAGGAAGCAGAGGCAGAAGCAAAGGACAAAGCTGCAAGAGCTCTTAGAACCAAGCAGAAAGAGAGAGGCCTCTAAGAAAGCTAACTGGGCTATATTGAAGGACACAACAAAAGATTTGAACTTTTTATCACCTGGCTGCGTTTGGAGTAATTATTACTTTTAACTGAAACGAAGGCTGCCTCCAGAAAACTTCCCTAAGAAACCTGCACCCAGAGAGAATCATTTATTATTTTAAAGAAGAAAAACGCCACAATTTTCTAAAGACAATTATGAATGTTTGATACATGACTTCTGTTCTAAATGCAAGTGGCAAAAACTGGCTACCATGATAAACATGCCATGTCTTCTATCTACTAGCTGTTACTGTTACTGAAACCTGGTTCCTCCCTCTTGACAACGTTCCCAATCACCTTTTCCAATATTTATTGCTCCTTCATTCTGCTTAGCTCCATTGGCAGAATATTCCTCGCTTCCCATTGCCACTTCAAGGTTTTCTACCTACTTCTATCAATCTGTAACTTCTCTTCCTTTGAGGTTCATGTTATTCATATCTCCCACCCAATCAAAGTCATGATGGCTATGGGTATGTATGTATATATAGGTCAGTGATTTGAGTACCCGGCTAACAATTTTTTTCTCCTTCCCAAATCCTGCTGTCATATTAAGAGACTTCAAATATACATAATGACTCTCTCTCAAACACCCTAACCACTTAGTTCCTTAATATACTCACTTTTTGTGAGCTACTCCTCCATCTTATTTCAACCATACACAAATACGGTGATTTTCTTGATCTTGGCATCACTCAGAAATGTACCATTCCTATGTTTCAGAATTCTTAACTTTCCTTATCCAACCATAATTTATTGGCTTTTCACCTCTCCCTCTGCCTTCCTTTAATTACTTCTAAAGTGACCTCTAATCCTTTGATCCCTCAATTTCTCTTAACTTTCTATCAAACTTCTCACTTCATATCATCTTTATCACATCTTTCTCATTCTATACATCTTATTATATCAATAATTATACCTAGCCAAATCTCAACCTTGGATTAGTCTTAAAATTCATTGCCTTAGCTCTTATATACAGCTCAAAAAAATCACACAATCATTTTGACTGGATTTACTAAAAATGTGTGTTAAACAAGATCTCACTACTACTGGGCAATCCTACTATACCTCCCTTTACAACTTAATATCTTGTTAAGTACTACTTAGTATCTTACTCCCCAGAAATTTTTTCTTTTTGCTGAGGCACTTGGGGTTAAGTGACTTGCCCAGAGTCACACAGCTAGAAAGTATTAAGTGTCTCAGGCTGAATTTGAACTCAAGTCCTCCTGGCTTCAGGGCTGGGGCTCCATCACTGCACCATCTAGCTGCACCTCCCCCCAGAAAATTTTTCAAGCATTTTTATCTTTGTTTTAAATCTCTCATGACTGCCTCTTCCCCAATTCTCTTTCTTCATATTTTATAGGAAAAAAATAATCATTCATTTTGAGCTTCCTCATAGTCTGTCACTCAGATGCTTTCTGCCACTAGTTCTTCCTTTACTTTTGTTCACTGGATGGAATGGCCCATACCCTTCACTCTTCTACTTGTTCAAGTAATCACATTTCATCTGTCTTCTACAAATTGCCTCTTTGATCATCCTGACTTTCTCTTTCAGTCTCTCAATCTGTTGGCTCATTTCCTATTGTCAACAAATATGCCTGTTTCTCCCATCCTGAAAAGAACAATCCTCTCTTGATCCTTCAATCCCTGCTAATTGTTTTCTTATATTTCTTATTTCCTTTGTAGCTAAATTCCTTGGAAACATTATTTATAATAACTCCCTCAAAATTCTCCTCTCCCTTTCCTTACAGGCTTCTGTCGTTAATACCCTGTATGAAAACTACTGTCTCCCAAACTACCACTGATTGTTGTCAAGTCCAATGGCCTTTTTTCAGTCCCCATTCTCCTTTGCAGTTTTTGACACTGTTGACCCTAAGTTTTCAGGACAGCATTCTCTCCTGATTCTCCTCCTGTATCTGACTACGGCTTCCCTGAATCCTTTTTTTTTTTTTTAAGATCCTTTTGCAGATCTCACTCTCTAACTGTGACAGGATTTTTTCCTGGGTCTTCTCTTTTTTCCATTTATACTTCTACAGTTGGTGATCTCATCAGCTCCCATGATTTAATTAGTATCTCTTTACTGATGATTTTCAAATCTACTTATCCTGCCTCAAGCTCCCCACACATCTCACATCTCCAACTACATTTCATATATCTCAAACTAAAGGTCCAGTAGACCTCTCAAATCGAATTTATTATCTTTTTTTCTTAGTCCCTCATTTCCCTCCTCACCCCACATTTTTTGGTATTATTTTAAAATGCAGCAACATTCTCCTATTTCCTTAGATTCACAGTCTAGCAGTCATCTAGGTAACTTCCTGTCTCTCATCCTTCATAGCTAATACATTGCTAGTCACCTTTGCAACATATCTCAATATTCACTTTCTCTTCCCTATTTGTAATGCCACTCGAATTCAGGCCCATCACCTCATAGCTTGGACTATTGTAATAGCCTATTGGTGAATTTGATTCCCTCCAGTCTGTTCCCACTTCAGTCTATCTTGCATTGCAATTAGCCACAAAAAAGTGATTTTCTTAAAGCTCACTTTCAACTCTGTTACTTCTCTATTCATTAAACTCTAGTGGTTTCCTGTCTACCTTTTGATCCCTTCACGATAAAAAAAAAATACTCTGTTTTGCATTCTAAGTCATTCACAACCTAGTTTTTACCTACTTTTCCAGTCTTTTTACACTTTATTCCCGGAAATGTACTTTTCAATCCAATAACCAAATAAATCCAATGGCTTCCTGCTTGTTCCACAAACAAGTCACTCTCTTGCCTCTGGGCATTTTCTTTGACGGTTTACCTTGCCTGGAATGCTCTCTCTACTCAACTCTGCCTACTGATTTCTCTAGCTTCTTTTAATTCCAACTTATTTTCCATCTTTTCCTGGAAGTCTTTCTCAATCCTCTTAATTCTAATGCCTTTCCTCTGTTAGTTATTTCCTATTTATTCTGTTTATAGCTTGCTTTGTATATATTTGTTTGCCTATTTCCCCTTTAGAATATGGACACTTTATAGGCAGGGACTGTCTGCCTTTTTTGTGTCTCCTGTACCTAACATATTACATATGCATGTATATATGTATGCATATGTATGTAATGTATAATATGTATATGTATATATGTATATAATGTTTACTAATTGATTGAACTCCTTTCACAAGACAACCTTTTTCAATGAGGATAAAGGATATCCAAAAGACATACACTGTATTAGTGCTAAGACTTTCAGTGAGAAGTTCTTAGTAGATAAATGGAGTTAAGGGACCTACATTCATATTTCAGCAGATCTGGTTCTCAGTGCAGTCCTACTCCATATGTAGCTCATCTCATCCAACAGGATTGTTGTTAGAATCAGATTAGATAACTCTGTGAAACTATGCCCATAAAGGTTTATTGGTATTATTTTTAACCTGAGAAGAAAAAGGAATATTACTTATCTCTTACTAAAGTTTTTCATAAGTATTTCTGAGCACCTTTTTTTTTTTCTTTTTTTGCAAAAGATTTATTTAGGGGAATAGATTACAGAGAAAATGAAGGGATCCAATAGAGACTGGGAATGGTGAATATGAAATAAAGTGGGAATATATATGAAAGATAAATTCCTCGGTGGAACTCACAGTTATCTAATAGGAAGGGAGCATGCCTTGAGCTGGCAGGTTAAACACTGAAAAGGACTTAGCACTCTAAAAGAGTTAGGTATAAGGAGAAGAAGTAGGGTTGAGAAGCATAGTGGAGTTAGAGGAGATACCACTTGACACTGGGAGATAAGGAGAAAGACACCACAAGGCAGAGTGCTGTGGTGGGCTGACCTAGAGGAATGGCAGCAAAACTATGGGCCATAAGTTGTTTTATAAGCAAATTTTAGTCTCAGGGTCTTGGCATAACTTGGTTTTCTGACTGGATTACCTTTAAAAGGTGGGACCAAGGAACTAAACTGATCTCCATTATTAGGACCTTCTTCCTGCTTGCCCAAGGGATTAATTTTTTTTTAAATCAGTTCCTCTGTTAACCATACCCAATATTGAAGACCTTATCATTTCCCCACTCTTTTCATTTATTAAAGAAATCTTTTGAAAAGTGGGCTGGGGATTTGAGCACCTTTTAACAAACACATTTGTATAGCCTTTTATGATGGTACAAAATCAGTAGAAAGTTTGTGATGTCTGTGTTCAACGAAGTCATGCAGGTAGGTATCAGACCTAAAAAGTGAGATGCTTATTTCAATTCTTAGATAGCTTTCTTTGAAGAATCTTGGAGAAAGGATTGCTATATCTTTTAGAGTGGGAGAAGTTGATCTTTAAATGTTTTTAACTGTAGTCTGCTGAGGGAACGCGAAATACGGAAAAAATAAGCAAGAAGCAGAATTGGAAACAGGCTCATGTAAGAGGCAAATCTGGTAATTATGATCCAAATAGAAAAGGGCTAGATGTAGATTTTACTGCAATATATAATGGCATTTTGGTGGTCCAGTGAAGTGGTTTTTGCAATAAGTTCCTATTAGAATTCAAATGAATTCAACTTAGAATTCAAAATGAATAACCCCATAGAATCTAAATAACCTGTCATTTTATATGACAATTTAAAGATTTATAAAACATTAGACATATTATCTCATTTAATATTTACACTGATCCTATGATTTAGGTGCTATTATTATTCCCATGTTTAGATGAAAAAACTGGGGCTGTCAGGCAATCTCAAAGTCACAAAATATGTGAAAACCAGATTTATTATAAGAGAAACAAAAAGAGGATGTGGAACCTAAAGGGTTCTCAGTCTTTACAGAAATTTACATTTTTATAATAGCAGGATAAAAGGAGGGGATACCAAGAAGAAGAGTGACATATGGGAGAGGGGAGATAAAGCAAATGTGAGGAAAAAAGAAAAGACCATTCCCCCTGGGGAGGAAAAAGGCAAATGTCTCATTCTTTTCCCTTGGGAACTGCTAGACCATGAAGATAGAAAGATCTGTTTATGTGCAAAGGACCCCAGTTGCACAAGCATTATCCTAGCCTGGCATAGACTGGCTGGAGCCTGTCTTGCCTACCAAAGACACATAGGAACTTCAGCTTGAGGTGCAACAATTAATTATGTCAGCTGAGGGAAGCTTTGACAGATTCAGGGTCTCCTGAATATTCTGGGTCCAGTGTTTCTGGAAAATATGGCAAGTTCAGAGGATTCCTTAACTATCCTTAACAGGACCAAGGAGATTAAATGAACTACATCATAGAATCCCACAGCTTAGTAAATGAGCAATATGTTGCATACTCTTCTTTCTTCTAAAATAGGCCACTCAATGGAAGAATGATGCTATCTTTGAGCATTCAGATTCCATTGATTTGTTGTTATTTTTGACAGATTAAATTTGATTTATAGAAATATTTATTCTTCAGGTAATCAAAATGTCTAAAAATTCAATGTTCATATTTGTTTTGGGAATGAATTTATTAGAAGCTTACTCAATAATTTGGTTTTTCCCCACTTAAACATTAGGTAGATCCTTCAACTTGAATTCTACATATTGTTAAAATGAGTCCTATGCTTTCCCTTCTGCAAGACCCAGCAATTAAGGAATAACAGCATTTTGCACTCCAAATCTTGAGAATACAAGTGAAATAGGTGGTATTCTTACATGTAGACATTTGTACATTACAGAGGCTTTAGTGCTTTATTGAAATTTTATTTGCCCCTCTCTTACCTACTTACCTTTTTAATTTAAAATTCTATAACATCTTGGTGAAAAGCATATACATTTTTGTTCTTTTTTTAGTAAATCTGAAAATCCTCAATTCTTGGTAATGTCTTTATTTTCAATAGGTTTGGGAAAATATGATTTTTTGCCAACAATGACTGGAACAGCTTGAGAAATTATTGAAATTTTCTATGTATTGTTTTGTCTCCTATGGAGCAAAGTGCTTCTGTGTGGCCCTGGTTTTCCTTGATGTGGTCTATAGTTAATCTGGTTGGTTGCTTTAGGTCTCCCATGTTGACCTAAGGGAGGTTTGTGAAATATTGGTTAGTGTTTCACAGTGTGAGAAGGATTTATTGCAAATGCTGTATATCGTTAACACAAGCATTCTTTCCATATGACCCTATTCCTTCACATAAAAAATTTAATAATTTGTTTTTTCAATATTCCTTCTCTAAGCAGAACATGGCAAAAATTCTACCCAATGTTAAATTGATATTTTTTTCTCTTCCCCTCCCTTGACAATGCATCACTGCCATTAAAAATATATATATAAAGTAACCCCTTAATAAGTGTAAAAGGTAAAAATTTATTGACTGCTTACCAAACATTATTATATGAAGAAGTTAATTAACTTGAATTGTTCTCTGCATTATTTTGTTAGCCATTTGGCTAATTCCTGGAATAATAGAATAGTCTATATTCAGTCAAGAAACATTTATTAAGCCCTCTCTGTCAGTACTATGCTAAACACTGGAACATAATTTCAAATTCAAGGATTATATATGAATATGAATTATTACATATGAATTATTGTATATCCTTCATAAATATGATTATTCTGTAGAATAAGAATTTCCTTCTTTGGACAAATATTTGTCAAAATAAAATTTCAAATGTCATTTTAAAATAAATTTGAGTGTAATTTTTTATGCTTAACACATATATATATATATATATATATATATACATACATACATGATTGCTGAATTGTTAACATGGTACTATCTCATTTTTTCTTTATATTTTCAGTGCTTGCCATGTAATGCGCATTTGGATTAAACACTTTCAAATTCAGCATAATTAATGTCAACTTTAAAAGAACTCACTCATTAAAGAAAATGCAAAATTAGAATTTTGAGTTTTAGTTGTAGGGTAGTGGTAGTGTGTGTGATATAGATATTTTCCTGTCAGCTGTATGTTAGTGAATGTTTAACATCTAGCTCACTGAGGAAAAACTATGTAAATGTAAGTTGACACACTTTCAAGTTAATTCTCCAACATATTAATATCTTTTACATCATTTTCTTAAGTCTACACAATCAACAAAACAATAAATTAAGCTCTGATTTGTGGCTTTTACTGATTTCCGATATATAAATGCTCACACTACAAATTTAACATTCATCACCACTGTAGTCTCATTACTTGGCCTCCCAAGAATTTCCAGAATTCATGGATCAGTTTTCTGCAGCTTATTTCCCCCCTTTTTTAATCCTGATTTTCTCCTTTCTTTAGATATTGTTTGAAGTCAAACAATGCCTGAAAAACTTTGCCTGATTTTCTTATATATGTATTATACACACATTTTAATGTAGAAACTGATCCACAGTAGCATATGTATGAATGCTTGTATAGACCTTTTAATTTAATACATCCTTTAATTTAATGCTATCCTTTTGGGTATTTAAAATTAGATATACACATTCTTATCTAACACAGTTGACATTAGAATTTATTTTTGTTAGATAATTTTAATTACTTACACCAAACACAATATAATTTTTGTTTTTTGAAAGCAGAAAAGTTGTAATCTGTGGAAGTAAGTCATAGAAATGTTTCAAAACTCTCCCTCGACTCAGCCAGTAGACTTCTGTGTGGTATAGAACATCTTCATACTCAACATTTAGCTCAGACAGAAATTCCTGAAATTGTCTATGATTTAGTGCATTAGCTCTAATGAAGTTAAAACAAGATACCACAGTTTTCATAACAGAGTCCCACTTCAGTAATTTACTACACAGCACTTATTGGTGGATGAGGCAGTGTATGGCTATTGGATGAGAATGGTTATGTTTGTCCATCTCTTGGTTAATGTGAGCAATTACTCCTTTCTTAGACCCCACCATGCTAGGAGCACCATCAGTTGTCATGCTGGCTAGTTTAGCCCAGTCCAGTTTCAAACCTTCATAGTTTGGCAAAACTTTTCATAGATATCCTCTCCTGTAGTTGTTCCTTTGATGCTTTGCAGTGCAGCAAGCTCTTCTATGACTTCAAAATAATCATTTGTCCCATGAATAAAAATTAGAAGTTGTGCAGAATCACGAACATCATTGTTTTCGTCAAGTGCCAAGGAAAAATATGAATTTTTTTTTTGTGGAGTTTTGCAAATGCTGATGCAGATTGTCTCCCATTTCTTCAATCCTCCATGTAATTATAGGTCCTGAAAGACTCACTGTACTAAATAAATCGGGCTTCTCAGGACACATCTCTTTGGCAACAGAAAGAAGGCATTCTTTAACAAATTCTCCCTCCACAAATGGTCTGCCAGTGCCTGTTATTAGTTTGGCAACTTGAAAACTTGCTTGCAGTGATAAAATTTTTAGCTGTTTCTGCTTCACAAAAGTATTTTGCTGAGTTGTCAATGTATTTTTCAGTTTTAATATTTTCTTTTCTCACTTCTCCAACCAAACAATCATATTTATCTTTATGTCGAGTTTCGTAATGTCGACGCAAATTATATTCTTTGAACACAGACACTATATTCTGGCATATCAGACATGCAGCTCTTTCCTTGTACTGCATGAAAAAGTAATCATAAGTCCACTGTTCTTTGAATATCCTACACTCAGCACTGCAAAAACAATATACCAGCAATAACTTTGCCCACACAGAGACATACAGAGTGCAATGCCCAACTTCCTCCAAGCTGCCTCTGCACTATGATGCCTCCATTTCCCATACTCTCTCTCCCGCTCTTCGTGCTCCTGCTTCTGACCTTCACTACTACAGTGAATTCCCCCTGCAGCAGCGTGACATGTGCAGCATGCACTGTACATCCCCCAAGCCTGTCTGTTGTGGTGACTGCCACTACTGTACAAGGCCACGGGCTGTCAGTTCTCTGTCTTCTGCATCTCTCTCCCTTCCCCACACCACACACCCCAGCATGGGAACTCACCTTACCTCAGTATTGCCTGACATTCTGTCTCTGCCACCTCAGCTCAGTGCTGGAAGTGTGCATTGCTAACATGAGTTTAGGCCGAAAGTCACTTCCAGTCTGATTTTGCCATAACCCGGCGGGCCGCATAAACATCCTCAGTGGGCCGCATCTGGCCCACGGGCCATAGTTTGAGGATCCCTGCTTTAGCATCTTAGATCTTATAGATACAGTGGGATGGGGGGGCACACCTAACACTTTTAAGGTAGAAAAGAGTCTTTGTGGTTAGGTCCCTGGATGGAGCTCTAAAAACAATTGCATAAAATCCCTGAAGCTTGGGACAGTGTACCCTCCACCCTGGAAATGGTACCCTATTTTGACAAAGAGTTAAAGTCAAATAATAGGGTAGGAAAATAAGCAGACAAAAAAAGTTTCTGACCATAAAAAGTTACTATGGTAACACGGAATATCAAAATACACACTTAGAAGTAGATAAAGTCAAAGCATCTGCATCCAAAGCCTTTAAGAAAAACAAGAATTGGGCTTAGGCCATGAAAAAGTTCAAAGGGGATTTTGAAAATCAAATAAGAGAGATAGAGGGGAAAAATTAGGAAAAGAATTAAGAGTGATGCAAAAGGAAACACAAAAAGTAATGAGGAGAAGCATGCCTTAAAAAAACAAAATTGGTCTATTGTGAGAAGAGGTACAAAAGCTCACTGAAAAAAAATAATTCCTTGAAAATTATAATTGAGAAATTGGAAGTTAATGACTTAATGGGAAATCAAGATACAATAAAGCAAAATCAAAAAAAGGAAAAAAATTGAAAATTGGAAAAGCAACTAACAGAAAATAAATCCAGGAAAGATAATTTTAAAAATTATTGGTCTACCTGAAAGTCATGATCAAAAGAGACCCTGGACATCATCTTCTAAGAAATTATCAAGGAAAATTTTCCCAGTGTTCTAGAACCAAAGAGTAAAATGGAAATTAAAAGAATTCACTGATCACCTCCTGAAAGAGATCTTAAAATGAAAATTCCAAGAAATATTATAGCCAGATTCCAGAATTCCCAGGTGAAGGACAATATATTGTAAACATGCAGAATGAAGCAATTCAAGTTTGGTGGAGCCACAGTCCAGGATAATACAAGATTTGACATCTTCTACATTAAAGGATTGGAGGACTTGAAATATCATATTCCAGAGAGTAGTGGAGCTAGGATTACAACCAGGATTTATCTACCCAGTAAACTGAGTATAATCCTTTGGAACAAAAATGGACAATTCAATGAAATAGAGGATTTTTAAATATTTGTGATGAAAAGACCAGAACTAAATGGAAAATTTGATTTTCAAATATAGACTCAGAAGAAACATAAGGAAGTAATCAGGAAAGTGATATCATAAGTAACTTAATAAGATTATTTGTTTACATTCCTATATAAGGAGATGATACTTGTAATACATTAGAACTTTCTTATTATTATGGCAGTTTGACGGAGTGTTTATTTATATAGACAGAGGGCACAGATGTGAATGTGAAGGGGTAAAATCTAAAAAAAATGATGAAACTAAGGATGAAAGAGGACTGTACTAGTAGAAAGGGAAAAGGATAAGTGGAATGATGTAAATTATCTGCCATAAAAAGGAAGCAGGAAAAAGATTTTACAGTGGAGAAGAAAAGGGTAAGAGAGTAAATCTTATTCTCATCAGAATTGGCTCAAAGAAGAAATAACATACACACTTAATATGGGTATAGAAATCTATCTTATCCTGTAGGAAGTTAGGAAGGGACTGGGATAGGAGGGGAATTAGGAAGGGAGAAGGGTGATAAGAGAGGTCATATTGGGGGAGAGAGTCATCAGTAGCAAAACCTTTTTGAGAATGGACAGCATAAAAGAAGGGAAAGAATAGCATAAATGGGGGGGAGAATACAGTTAGAAATAGTCATTGTAAGAATTTTGAAGCAAGTTTCTCTAATAAGGCCTTATTTCTCAAACAGTATGCAGAGTCAATTTTTTTTAAAGTCATGCCCCAATTCATAAATGCTCAAAAGATATGATCTATGCGCAAAGAATTATGAGTTCATGCATGTGCTTTTATCTAATAATAGTACTGCCAGGCACAAATAGCAAAAGTTTTTTTTTTTTTTAAAGGAAAAGTACCTATATATACAAAAATATTAGTAGCAGCTCTCTTCTCAGGGCAAATGATTAGAAATTGAGGGAATGCCCATCAATTGAGGAATAAATTTATGGTATGTGATTATCAAGGAATAGTATTGTTCTATGGGAAATAATGAGCCAAATGCCTTCAGAAAGGAAAAAAAAAAACAAACAAACCTGGGAAGTCCTCCATGAATAAAAGAAAAGTGAAATGTACTGTATACAAAGTGATAGCAATGTCCTGGGATGACCAGCTGTAAATGACTTGATTATTTTCAGCAGTACAATGATCCATGGCTATTCTGAAGGACTTAAGATGAAAAATTCTATCCATATCCAGAGAAGAATCTGATTATGTATGAATTCATATTGAAATATTCTCTGTCTCTGTCTCTTTCCTTTAACTTTTTTTTCCTCAGAGGCTTTTTATTAAAAAGGGAGATCTATGTTTTCTTTCACAACATGACTTATGGACATGTTTTGCATAATTTCAGATGTAGTTTTTTTAATGGGGGGATAGGGATGGGGATAAGGAAGAAAATCTGGAACTCAAATGTTTTAAAAACAAATGTTAAAATTTTGTTTTAAATGTGACTGGGGGAAATATTAAATACACTTTTAAAAAAGAAAGGTATCATTTGGACCATCAGAAATTCTGGCATAGAAAGCTGGACAAGCCTTAGAAACTTGTTTTATTAATATTAAATTGAATATTAATCAAACTTATTAAAATTCACATTATTGTTATGCTTGTAGCAAGACAATTTATTTCAATAACTTCCAAATTGGAAAAAAAATAAAGTGATCTAATATATAAATGAAACCATATTGTCCCTTCTTCCTCATATGCTCAAGAATAAGTTTTCAGGTATTCATATCTCTTTATCACTAGCTCTCCATCCCATCTACCCTCTTCTAGTCTTCTATAACTAATGACAAATAACCTCTTTGTTGTTTTTTATATAAGATACTCCACTTATGACTCTGGGCACTTTGTTGACTATCCTTTATTCCTAGAATGCTTTCCTTCCTCATCTCTGCCTATCAGTTTACCTAGTTTCCTTCAAATTCCAACTAAAATTTTCTTTTTCTACAGGAGGCCTTTTCTGATCCCTCTTAACTCTAATGCTTTTTCTCTATAAATGTTCTCTATTTTATCCTGTATATAGCATGTTTGTACATCTTTGTTTGCATAGTATTTCTCCATGAAACTAGAACTTTATTGGAGGTAGAAAGGGAAGATAACAGCTAACCTCTTATAGGGACCTAACTTTTCAGTGAGATTAGAAATTGGACTTATAGTTTTATCAGCTACATCGTACGCATAAATTTGAGATGAATAGAGAATGAATAATAATTTGGAGGGGGAGAGTAATAAAAGTACCAGCAAGAGGTGATACTTCAAATATTTTTTGACAAAATCTAGGGACTCCACAAAGAGAAGTCATAAAGGCATGCATTCTGGATATTGGGGACCACCTGTGCAACAATGAGGGAGAGTGCTATAATAAAATGTTGTGGAAGGGGAATAACTAGTAGGCTAATTTGGAACATGAAAGTATTATGCATCAGTACTGGAAATATAATTTGGAACTACATTGTAAACTGTTTTAAAGGTCAAGGAGTTGACATTTTGTCCTAAAAACCAAGGATTTTCCTTAGTAGGGAAGAAACATATATTTGGCAAATATCATTTGGGTAGATATGTGAGGGTGGGATAGGATAGGAAGAGATTAATCAAAAAGTGAAGATTAAGTCCTCTGAAATTGAAAAGAAAACTAAGAGGATATTGTTCATATGGGGATATGAAGAAATACAAGCATTACCATCGATGGTGTGTGTCTGTTTCTTAAATGAGGTCATTTATTGAGCCCATTAATATATGAGGGATATCAAAGAGGCTTGGAATAGAAGGTCTACAATAAATGATATATGGGCATTTTGCTAGTTATAGAGATAAATAAAACCAACAAGAATTTAATGAGGAATTAATGAGGAGTGGCTATGAGTACAAATTATGAAATGATCCATATTCTAAAGGAAATTATATGTTATCGGAGAAAATATAAGATAGATGCTTATACAGAAATATACCTATGTGTATATATAAATATGTATAGCTATCCTAAATATAAAGTTAATAAAAGCATGTTCATTGAAAGTATTTGAATGCAAGTAGTTTGTGAGGGAGGATGCTAATAGTTGAGACAGAGGAAGGAAAAGGGGATGAAAATAGCCATAATACAGACTAAGATACTTGTCACATTTTGTCAAGTCATACTTGATGCAGTTCAAGAATAGCTTTAGAGGATAGGAGAAACATTCTCCCTGCACTTTCATAGCAGAGATTGGAATACATGGATATGAAACATGACATGTATCATCTGATTTAAAAAAAAAACATGATCTGGTTAGTTCTGATATTTTTCTCCTCTTTTTTCCATTTTATTTTCAAAAATATTCTTTGTTATAAGTGATGTCTTTCTGGGAGAAGGTAGTGGGAGGGGTACAAAGGAAGTCAAAACAACATGAAAACAAAAATTATTAAAATCCAATTAAAAAGAAATTAATCTTTTGAATTTATTATATACCTCTAAATAAACAAGAGGTATGAAATAGAAATTCATGATTTCAAATACAGTCCTTTTTTATAATCTACTTGGTATATGGGAATGCTGTTTTGGGTAGTTAAGTTTAGAATAAAAATATTGAATTTCAAAAATTTCAAAAGACAAAATGCTAGTAGTGAAAATTAAAACATCTTGTACAACATGCAGAATTTAATATTGGATTCAACACATCACTTTTCAGAGTATAAGATGAGTGAAGATGTTGCTAAATAACAGTTCATGTGAATGCTTGGGTGTTTTAGTACATATATTCAGTCAAGACAGCAAATGTGATCTTGGGCTTCATAAAACGTGGCTTAGTTTTCATTCTGCTTAATTTTGCTTTGATCAGACCATATATAGAGTTATGTATTCACTATTTAAAAGGATCCAATTAAAGAGGGATGTTGATATGCTAGATATTATACAGAAGAAAGCAACCAAAATTAAGAAAGTCTCAAAGATTGTGACCAAAAGAAGTGATTCAAAGAAGTGGATCTATTTATCTTGAAACAGAGACAACTCAAGGAACATGGTAGCTGTCTTGAAGTATTATAAATATGATTAAGTATAAGGAGGGGCTAGAATTATTCTACTTAGTTACAAAGGATAGAATTAAGAGTGGGTTGTTAGAAGTTTCCAAAAAAAAAATTAAGGTTGATGTAAGGAAAAACTTAGTAACAAATAATGCTATCCAAAAGTCAGATGGGTTGTCCTAAAGAAGTGCTTCCCACCTCAGTAGAGTTCTTGAGCAGGAAAATGGACGACAACTCATTTAATCTCCTATAAAGGGAATTCTCGTTCAGCTATATACTATATAGTGAACTAGATGATTACAGAGGTACATGCTAACAGAATCTGCAGCTGGGTAATACAGGGTATATTAGGTTAGAACATCCTTGGTAGTAGCACCTTTCCTTTCAGGTGCTTTTCCCACTTTGTTATCTTTTTGGCTAACTTGCCTAATTCTATTTTGTAAATTTTCCTTCCTCTTTACAATGGCAGGACCGAATTTGATATGGGCAAATCATACTTGTACACTGATCCTATGTGAGGGTGAATTTTAATTGTCATTTCAAAAAAGGCTTTTCTTTTTTAAAAATGAAAAGTTTGTTAAGTTGGGCAGAGAGATGTGTTTTGGGTTGGGAATAGATAGCTCTTTATATAATATAGTAGATAAGGTTTTGGTTTTGTACATAAGCACTTGTATTTTTATCCCACCTTGAGAAATTACTGCTTTTGTGACTCAAAGCAATGTGGCATAAACACCATTCTACCAAAACAATGTAGGGGAAACCCAAGCCATGAGAAATAGAGCAAATGAAGAATGAAGATTGAAAATGGCTTTTAGAGCTTTAGTATCTGGTAGTCTTCAAGGAAAGGAAAGGGGATTTACAGAGAGTGAATTATTGTGGCTTAGGCAGAGGAGCAGACAAATGGAAATAAGGGACATCAGTAATGGTCTGCACACAATCAGGAAAGGTCATGGTCTAATCTTGGGACCCAAAACAGCAGCAGCAACCCAACCCTCTGTGCCATAACTATTAAAAGTAGAACAGAAAGAAGTGTAATTACCGTGAACTCTCCCTTCTTTCTTTCTTAGTATTCTCAAAGGCTTAAATCCGTGTAGGTTCCATAGATGTCTTTGGAAATGGATCTAGTATTAATTCAATAATAATAATAATGATAATCATCATCATGGTAATTGTAGGTTTAAAGTTTGCAGAGGATATGATTTCGATTTTTCAAATGACAAATCTTCTTTAGGAAAGCTATTTGGAAACAAAACAAAATATTTTACTTTATCCTACTGGAAAGCCATGTCACATGGAAGACAGTCTGAGGTTCTGGGGTTTAGGATATATTCAAGGAAGACTATTAGTACCCCTGATGTGAGGGATGATTTCTACTTTTGATGCTGACTTGATTTGCCCAACTCTCAATTGTGGTTCCAAGAAGCTGTAGTAAGTAAATATGTGCAGTGGCCACACACCCTTGTAAACTGTTTCAGCAGATGGGCTAAACTAGATCAAGAATTATGAAATGCAAAATGGATAATTTTTAATTATATTAAATTATAAAGGTTTTGTACAAACAAAACCAAATTCAGCCAAGATTAGAAGGGAAGCAGAAAACTGAGAAAAAAATTTTACATCTAAGGATATTCTGATAAAGGTCTCATTTTTAAACATATAGAGAATTGACTCAAAAATTACTGATGCAAACCATTCTCCAACTGATAAATGGTCAAAGGATATGAACAGACAATCCATTTCTACTCGTATGAAAAAATGCTCTAAATAGGCATTGATTAGATAAATGCAAATTAAGAAAACTCTGAGGTACTACTTCACACCTTTCAGATTGGCTAAGATGACAGGAAAAGATAATGCTAAATGTTGAAGGAGATGTGGGAAAACTGGAACACTAATACATTGTTGGTGGAGTTGTGAACTGATCCAACAGTTCTGGAGAGCAATTTGAAACTATGTCCAAAGGGCTATTAAACTGTGTATACCCATGATTTCTGAAAGGCCTGGAGAAACTTATATGAACTGATGCTAACCACAGTGAGTAGAGAACATTATACACAGCAACAAGATTATCTGTTGATCAACTGTGATGAACTTGGCTCTTTTCAACAATAAGGTGATTCAGGGCAATTCTAATAGACTTGTAATGGAGAGAACTATCTGCACTCAGAGAGAGGACTGTGGGGATTGAATATGGATCACAACATCATATTTTCATCTTTTGTTGTTGTTTGTTTGCTTGCTTTTTATCTCTTATTTTTTCCTTTTTGATCTGATTTTTCTTATGCAGCATGATAATTGTGGAAATGTGTTTAGAAAAATTGCACATCTTTAACCTATATTAGATCACTTGCTCTCTGGGGAAGGAGAAAGGGGAGGGAAAGTTTTTCAAATGAAATACAAGGTTTTGCAAAGGTAAACCAATTACATAAGCATTGTTTCTATCAATTCTAGTGACTTAACACCTTGTAAGGATTCTTTTCTTCAGAGCCTCCCAAACACTGAATTAGCTCTGCAATGGGTACATTAAGTTCATCATCTGTAGAATAAGAGTAAGAAATGGGAAAACACAAGCCTTGTGTTTTGAAAATAGTATCTGTTCCCTCCTTTTTTTCTTTCCACTTTGGATTTGGATTTGCAATTCAGATTTATTAAATAGAAAAAAAAATTATATAAGTGATTCTTTATGAATAAAATCTGTGATAATACAAAATGCTCCTTTTAAATCTTATTTTAGCATATTTGTGTGAATGTTGAAGTTTGACATTTATCATTAAATTACAAAGATAATTTGCTTGGATGGCCAATTTTTATTCTCATGCTTTTCCCCCTCCCCCTCCCACTAACTTACTAGTAAAAATGGGTCTGGTTACAGATTTATTGCCAGGCATGTTTTGGGAAGTCATCATAAAGAAATAATGGTTTAAAACTTACTCATCTGGGCAAAATCCAAGTGCCATATTTGTTTTGGTGTGAAACTAATTCAGAGGGTTTCCTCTTTTTTTCTATTTCTAATTCTTCCCGTCTTCCTTTTTTAGGCTTCATCTCTATATCTTCTTTGTCTAAAAGATGTGAGATTGAGGAAATCAGTATCATTTCTTGATCAAAATAAATTTTTAAAAACTGTTTTCAAACTTTTGGAAAGCTTTTGTATACTTAGGTAATTACTGGCAGTAAACTCAGTAAAAGGATTTAAGACTTATGAATGTTCCAGTTGGAGGAAATTGTAATTAAGGTTAGTAATATGTATGTGTGTGTGTGTGTGTGTGTGTGTGTGCGCATTTTATTCAAATAAGGATTTTATGTCTCTTTTAAGAGAAAGACAATAACTCTTCCCTAACTATTTATATCCTCTCCATTGAAAAGCATATGTTTAACACATAAAGCAATAGCCAAATTCATTTACTTTGTTCAGGGTTAATTACTACTTTTAGTTAAGCATTTTCGTGTGACTTTAACAGTAAAATTCTCTAATAGATAGAAAATATAAGGAATAGAATTTAAATTAAAGGGTTGAAAATATTACTAGGAAAAACTAGCTTAAAAAAAAAAAACAGAACAGTTCATAATAAACACATTTAAGGAGATTATTCCACAGTTAAAAAAAAAAGTTGTGAATGAATAAATCTCTTCATTTGCTTGAAATATTTTATAAAATAATATTTAAATGGAATAAGTCACTTACCTTTGTGGATGAATACATTTATAATTTGTTTTAAATAATATGATGCTACATACTCATTTTCTTATTTTCTCCCATTTTATTCCCCAGAAAAAGTATCTTAAACATTATTTATTCCATTAAATATTATGGATTATTTCAAATTCTTTCCCTCCTCTGGCTCCTCCTTCACTCTTTGAGAAGATAAGCAATATTTCAGTTATAATCCTGTCAGCTTAGTTCCAAATTGCTTTACAGAATAGTTGGACCAGTTCACAACTTCTCCGGAAGTGTATTAGTGTCCTTTTTGTCTACATCCCCACTACTATTTATCATTTTCCTTTTCTTTCACATTAGCTGATCTAATAGGTGTGAGTTGCACCTCTGATTTGTTTTATTTTGCATTCCTCTAATCACTAGTGATTTATAACATTTCAAAAACAAGCTTATAAATTATATTTTCATTTTCTGAAAACTCCCTGTTCATGTCCTTTGACCATTTATCAGTCAGGGAATGACTTATTTTTATAAATTTGAGTCAGTTCTTTCTATAATTGAGCAATGAGTCCCTTTATAAAAGAAAGTTGCTATATAATTTTAAAAGTATTACTTTGTTGTCTCTGGTACCTTTTAACAAAATGTGCTTTTTCTGACTTTCTCTTTTAATTAGGCTATTTTTGCTTTTTCTTTGTCTTGAGATCATGATTGTTAGCCCTACTTTTTTTTTTTTTTTTTTTAAACACTTCAGCGGTGGCATAATACATTCTGCTCCAGTCTCTTATTTCGATTCTCTGTGATTCTATTTCAAGCATTTCTCTTTTTCCCCCCCCCTGAGGCAATTGGGATTAAGTGACTTACCCAGGGTCACACAGCTAGGAAGTGTTAAGTGTCTGAGCTCAGACTTGAACTCATCTGGTGCTCTATCCACTGCACCACCTAGCTATCCCAAGCATTTCTCTTTTAAACAGCATATTGTTGGATTATTTTTTGTAATCCAAAATTCATTCCACATTCATGATTATGATTATTGTATATTTCGGTCTTTTCTATTTCCTTCTGCAATTCCTTCTCTCTCTCTTTTGTGTTTGAATGTTAAATATTCAATTCATCTTTTGTATTTTCTTCAGGAATACCTTAAAGTCCTCTATTTCAGAAGGCATCTATTTTTTCTTCTCTTTAGAGTTAGATATTACTTTGTTATAATGCTAACTTCTTTGCTCTTCAGGATGTCATATTCCAATCTCTCTTATTCTTTGACATGGAAACTGCTGAATTTTGTGTGATCCTGATTGTCACTTCATGTTATTGGAATTGTTTCTTTCTGGCTACTTGTAATAGTTTTTCTTGAGCTTGGAGCTCTGGAATTTGATTGTAACATTTTGAGGAGTTATCATTTTGATATTTTTTTCAGGATGTGATTGGTAAATTATCTTCCTCTTGGTCTTGAGAACTGTGACCTAGAATTGCATATAGGCAATAAAGTTGACAAACAGTACCAGTGCCCAGTGTCAATTTAGGGTCCCCTGTAATCTCTTTTGGACCATTTGCCCCAACACCTTACCATCTTTGAGTTGAGAACTCCTGAAGCTGCTGTCTCTATAACTATAACCTTCATCTCCAAGGCCCAATGCTGGTGCCCTCTGGGCCAATTTCCATCTTAATGTGGCAGACCTTTTTTTGCTGAACTCCTAAATTGTCTTGGACTTGGAAAAATGCTTCAACTTGAGTTTTGTTGGCTATGCCACTCAAAAATTCAGTTTTAAAGCCTTGCCTTAAAATTTATTAGAAGGAAATTTTTAATAGTATGATTTTTTTTTTAAAAAATTAAAATCCCAAACTTATTTGATATTAATTTTATTTTAAAGTATTTGAACAAATAACTTCTATAACTTTTTCATAATTTCTCCTATTTTAAAATTATTCAAACACTTAGATTCCAGATTTCTGTATCTCTTTATTATTACATTCTTTTTTTTTTTTAAGCCATATTCTTTTTTTTTTTTTTTTGTAATGCTTTTTATTTTTCAAAACATATGCGTGGACAATTCTTCAACATTAGCCATTGCAAAATCCTGTGTCCAATTTCCCTCCTTCCCCCACATCCTCCCCTAGATAGCAAGTAGTCCAATATATGTTAAACATGTTAGAAATATATGTTAAATCCAATATATGCATTATATTTATACAATTATCGTGCTGCACAAGAGAAAAAGTGAAGCAAAATAAAATGCAAGCAAACAAACAACAAAAAGAGTAAAAATGCTATGTTGTGAACCATTCTCAGTTCCCACGTCCTCGCTCTGGTGTAGATGGCTCTCTTTATCATTGAACAATTGGAACTGGTTTGAATCATCTCATTGTTGAAAAGAACATCTATTAGAATTGATCATCACATAATCTTGTTGTTGCCATGTATAATGATCTCCTGGTTCTGCTCATTTCACTTAGCATCAGTTATGTAAGTCTCTCCAGACCTCTATGAAATCATCCTGTTGGTCATTTCTTACAGAAGAATAATATTCCATATCATTCATATGCCATAATTTATTCATCCATTTTCCAATTGATGGGTATTCATTCAGTTTTCTGTTTCTTGACACTATATATATATAATTATATATTATTATATATTATATATTTTATATATATATAAAATGTTGAGGGTGTATATTCTAGTAACTTGGCTTTACTTTTACTTATCTTCATTAAGAACTTTTCTTAGAATGAATAGATAGAAAGTATAGAGCAAGAAAACAAGCATTTCCCCAAGCTGAAAATCTTCCCAGAAATTTTCTAGCAGAAGCAGGCATTGAAGACAGTGATAAGGTATTTAGGAAATTACTCTAGAAGGGAGTATACTATTCCAGATGTAGAATGAGGAACATAGAATACAATAGGACTGTTATCTTGCCTGATTTAAACACATTGCTCTAGTGTAGCCTGAGATAACATTAGGGTTTTTTTCTGGTTTTGTTTTGCTTTGTTTTTAGCTGAAGTTATGAAATTGGCACGTATTGATCTTGTGGTCACAAAAGTTTGCAGAAGATTGTTTTTTTTTCCCCCATTGCAAATATTCCTAAATCAAATTTGCTTGATACAATAAGTGTACATTTAAGTTTTAAAAACTAAAGGCAAGACATTATAAGTACTCCTGCTAAACTTCATTTTGATAGTTTTGACTCAATAATCTAGTCTGAGAGAGCTTGAATTTAAGATTAAAAATTATTTAGATGCATATTTGTTGCCTTATTTTCTAAGACAAAATTTTCTAGTTCTCCTAAGAACTAACTCCATCAGACATCTTTCATCTTATCGCTTTCTTCAGTTTTTCTTTCTGATGGGCCTATACTTGTCTTCCTCAATCCCCTCCAAACTCAAGAGAGCCATCCCTTTACCTTGTTTACTCTCAAGCCACTCTTTTTTCCTTGTCTCCTCTACCAAACTCCATAGTCTGTTCAACATCAGCAGTCTTTAATTTATAACCTGCTTCTTTTTTATTCAAAACTGATCAGAATCAATGGTCTTTTTTGGTCCTCATCCTCCTTAATCTTTCTGTACTATTTGCTATTGATCATCATTTTTGAAACATTCTCTCATTTCTGACTTCTAGGACTATTGTGCTCCTTTGATTATATGATAATATTCCATCTTGGGCTTTAATTATTTATGATATAATAATAATAGTAACATTAGCTAACATTTATATGATATTTACTGTGCTTGGTGCTTTATTAATATTATTTCATTTGATCCCCACAACTGCCAGGAGAGGTAAGTGTAATTATTATCCCCATTTTACAAATGAGAAAACTGAGGCAAAAAGAGGATAAATAATTTTCTCAGGATTACACATTTACTAAACATCTAAGGCCAGATTTGAATTCAGATCTTAGTGACACCAGGCCCAAAATTCTATTCACTATAACACCTATTTTCTAATCAAGTGTTGTCAAGCTTAAATAGAAAAGGGGATAATAAACTGTACGTAAGGATTTCTGTGGATTGCATGTTGACTTGGAAAACCACATATCAACATTAAATGTGTTATATTGTATGTTTGGTTACTTTGTTAAATATTTTTCACACAGCTGAAAAAAATCAGTAACATTCCTGTGTGCAGTAAATATAAAATATAATTGTAAATATAAAATATAATTGAAAAATATTTTCTTTCTTTCTTTTCTTTTTTTTTTTCAGATCAGGTTTCCAATAAGTATTCAAGTCTTTTTTTCTTTGTTATTAGTTCTGGCTCTCTATCTTTTGATAGTGTTCCCATAGTACTTTTAAATATTTTTCTTTGTGCTTGAACAGGGCAGGATAGAATAAAAAAGGTTAATTTTAATATTTAAGAAAAGGAAAACAAATTACCAGTAGCCTAGTGTGCTGTGTCTACTCTCCATGGTGCTACTTCACTATGTCTTCCATTTTTCCTTCTCTCTCCTTCTGGTTTCCCTTTTCTTACTCTCCTTTCTTGCTTATTAGTCATCTTCTACCATATATCTGTGTATTAAATGTTAAAATGTCTAGTGATTTCATATCTCTGGTAGAAAGTGTAAAATTAATGCCACAGGCTTCAACTATAGTTTTTTTGAATGGCCTCAAATGGAACAATTTTGTCCCTAAATTTGTTGAACTCTTGTTTTGGGGAAATGATGGTTAATTGTATCTAATTCTGGAGACGCATGCATTAAGGAAACGTTTCACTCATATATCTATCTATATCTATATATAGATATAAATATGTGGATTCTTAACTGAATATGTTCTGAAGGGAAGAATTTTTTTTCCTCAATGCAAATAATGACTAAATTTGTTGCAATAATTAAATGTGTGTGTGTGTGTGTGTGTGTGTGTGTGTGTATGTAAATGTATGATTAAAAGATGTAATAGCATAATGGCTACAGAACCAGCCTTCTAGCCATGATGAACTGGGTTCAAGTCATTACTTTGATATGTTACTAAATATATGATGCTGGCTAAATGACAGCTTCTTACTGACACTATAAATCTAGCAAATTCTGACATTTATTATAATAATAATAATAATAATAATAATAATAATAATAACAAGGTGTTGATTTATATTGGCAGAGGGAGTTTCCTCATAAAGACAATTCCCTCTGTTAATGACAACACAAATCCATTCTTCATCTTCTTTCTTTATGTATTGTATATCTGAGTCAGATTGGACTAAATTTATTACTTTTTATATCAGATTATGCTCTTTTTCTTCCCTTCTCTCTTCTACCTGTTGGTTATTTAAAATTCAGTTTTGATCACATCTACAATATACTGAAACCTTTTAATTACACAGGTATGCTTCCTATTACTTCAAAGGGGAATTTGTTAGAAGAAGGTTTGTCTTCAAAGACTTCACAAGCAAGAAGAGTGGCTCATTAGTAGGCAATTGCATGGCCTGTGGTCATATCTTTTTCCTTTGAACTATTCAAGTGGGTCTCCTATGACACTGCATGTAATGCTTTCCATGACACTAACTAATATCTTAAGTGAAATTATGTTTCAGTATTTTATTCTTACTTAATGTCTCAGACCATCCAAAATAGTTGTCTTCATGATTGTATCTGGTCATATAATTTTTATATTTACGTAGCAGATATCTGTCCAAGGATAGTTTTTGAGGATGCATTTTGTTTTATTTAAATAATTTCTTTTGTTAATTAAAAATGCATGCAACTATATCTATTCTGTATCTCTTAGCCTACTCTGTGACTGCAAAGATGTGGCATGCTAGAAAAAATTGTCTGGCTTCCCATGTCTGTTCCTTCCCATCTTAGGTTTTCATGAGGTATATACTGAACACATATGTAGAACATTTTCATTTATGGTTTTATACAGATAATGGGTCTGTGCTTAGGTGCTTTCAATTGTGTCAAACTCTCTGACTCCTTTTGGGGTTTTCTTGGGAAAGATAATAGAGTAGTTTGCCATTTCTTTCTCTAGGTCATTTTACACTGATGAAACTAAGGTAGAAAGAATTACAGGACTAGCTCAGGTCACACAAGTAACAAATGGCTGAGGTCTTCCTGGCTGTAGACCCAGTACTCTATCCACTGTATCACCTGAATAAAGATAATTTTATTTATTTTTTTATCATTCACCATATTTGAACAAAAGTATCATCCATATTATTTTTCATTTTGAAGGGATCATCTCATCTTTGGAGAGATTTTAAAACTCAATCTCTGAGTACTTAAAAATGACTTACCCCAGTGCTCATCCTCTTTTCTTCTCTTACTCTATGTATTAGGTAATATGCAACTGCAGATGTACATCTGTATGTATATTTGAGGTTGTTTTTTAAACTTTTTTATTCTTAATTTATGGGATTAAACATACATTTCTTAAAATTTGCTGGGAATGTATTATTTATGATTTACTATTTATTCCATTTACACATATATGTATATATAATTTATATATGATATATTTTTCTTTTCTTTTTTCCTTTTCCCTCTTCCTTTTACACTAGAGGTGGCTACCATTAGACACAAATAGGTGTGTATGTAAAATTATTCTCTACATACTCCTATCCCGCTCAAGTGTAAGGTTGATCAATCAATGACACTTTTTGACAATATTTGTCAATCTCTCCAATTGCACCTTCAGTTTGATACTGAAGTGGATGTAGTTGGTGTGTGTGAAGGAGGACAATTTCTTTTGGTTGGTGAGAGTCAGGATCTTTCTTCATATGTCCTTTGTAGTTAATTATAATAATAAAAATGACTAATATTAGCTCAAAGTTATTCTTAAAGCATTATTGGTGTTACTGTATACAATTTTTTCTTGGTTCTACTTATTTTACTCTTCATTACTTCATGCAAGGTTTTTAATATTTTTCTGAGATCATTGAGTTCATCATTTCTTATAGAACATAGTATACAGTAAAATACCACAACTTTTTCAGCTCATACTCAATTGATGGATCCCTGTAATTTCCAGTTCTTTGCTACCACAAAGAGAGAGATTCTATAAACATTTTAGACTATGATTTTTTTTTTCCTTTTCCCCTTAGTCATCTTTGCCAATAGGCCTAGGAGGGATATTGTTGGGTCAAAGAGTATAAGCATTTTAATAACTCTTTGGTCATATTTCCATATTACTCTTCAGTATATGAGTTTTTTATAAATATCTTACTAATCTCCGCCCCCTTCCCCATTCTTCCATACTCATCCCCTAGAGTGAGTTTGCTTTTCTATCAGTGTAAAGCAGTTAAAATCAATTCACTTATTTTGGATTGTACAATGATGCCTTGTCTCAATTCTACAACAAATGAAAAATACATTTATGTGTATTTGTGTCTGTCTCTCTGTATTTGTATGTGTGTATACATATATATATGTATATGTATATATATATTTGTATGTAATCTCTTTTTACTAATTTTAAAAAAATGCATTATCACTGGGTACTTTCCATACTCTAGATGAGTTTCATATTAGCCTTTGTGAATGGAGTTTTCACATGGGGAATTCTCTACATGGGTGAAATCATAAATTCAGACTAATCAGTTTATATAAGAAGTCTATGAGTGTCTTGAGGGCAAGAATTGAACTGTATTATCTATCTAAACTTTACATCTTACCCTAAGCACATAACACTGTGTTTTATGCTGAAGTGTTTAGCAGCTATTGATTAGAATGATTTACATCATCTTAACACTTTTGAGTAAGACTTAGTAAGACTATTCTTCCCTCCAGTTATTGGTAATCTTATTCCAGGATTCCTTTTTCTCTTTGGACCACAAACCCTAAAATTGATAGATCCAGAATTAAGTTTTTAAATGAATAAAATAAAACATGTGATATTATCAAAGAAATTAATTATATACAATATAATTGCATATGAATATGTATATATGTATTTGTATGCATAGATATATGTATATATACATACACTCCCATATTTCAAATATCAAATCAAGTTTATAGATCCCAGGTCAAGAACATCTACTCTATTTAATTGGTGAATATTCCACTCCCAATAACTTTACCAAATTATTGTTTTCTTTAATAATGGTATGAGTTATTATATATTTTTATTAAAGCTTTTATTTTTCAAAACATATGAGTGCACAATTCTTCAACAATAGCCCTTGCAAAACTTGTGTTCCAATTTTCTCTCCTTCCTTTATGCCCTCCTCTAGATGGCAAGTAGTCCAATATATATTAAACATGGTAGAAATATGTTAAATCCAATATATGCATACATATTTATACAATTATCATGCTGCACAAAAAAATCAAATCAAAAAGGACAAAATGGGAAAGAAAATGCAAGCAAACAACAACAAAAAGAGTGAAAATGCTGTTATGAACCATATGAGTTATTATTTTAAAAAAATCTAAGTAGTACTGCTACTAATGGAAATAACATTCATTAAAGTTTAAAAAATAATTTATTACATTCTTATTGATCATCACAAGACCAAGAGGTTATTACTATAGATGTTTTGCATGTATATATGTTTTATGGATGACAGAGCTGGGATAGGGAAATTGTGACCTACCTGCGTTTAATAAGCCACTGAACCAGAAGTAAAATTCTAATATACCTGAACACATTTATATTGTTGTTCTGAACACACATACATATATATACACACACATATATGTAGCATAAGACCATCTATATTGTAGAAGGAAATTAATTTTCCTAAAAGAGGAATGGATTACTTCTAATCTTTCTGAAAAATAACTGAAAGTTTCTTTTATTTCAACCTATATTATCTGGACTACTAATTGTATGAACATTTGACTCAGTCATAAACTAGTTAACCTGAAGAGCTGTGACTTTGGGCTAGAGTGAGATAGCTCAGTGAATAATTAAGAAGTGAAGAACTTGGGGTAATGTATATAATTGTTTAAAGTATCTGTAGTGGCTCTTTGGGTGAATGAATTATACCCTTGGGATTTTGATTAGCTGTTATGGGATGCTAACCACAACTGGTGTCTTCATGTTCTCAACCATCAGATTACATGTTATATAAAGCTACTTCTAATTTGAGTAGGTCAAGAAATAGCTATAGTATGAAAACACTTCCTCTTCAAATTTCATGACAAATTGGAGATGATGTTCACTGCCTTGCCTGATTTAAAAAAAAGTTGATCTCTGGATCAACAGATATATTTAACATACTCTAGTCTACCACAATGGTCTGGTAATAGCCACAGGTATACTTGTGAAGAATTAAAGTCAATAAGCTTTAAAAAATGCTTACTTTTTGTAAATTATGCTACAAAACAGTGCCAGATACTTTCAAGAGACCTAGAATATTATGGGAAAATGACAGGATAATGAAATATTAAATACATATAAAAATGCAAAGCAATTTCAAGAGGAGCGAAGAGAGGGAGAGAGGAAAAAAAAATTGGGAGAAAGGTGATCAAGAAAAGTCTCTAAAAAGAATCCTTTTAGAAAGAGTTAATTTGGAAGAGAAGAATTCAAGATTACTGAAAGAAGGTGAGAGGGACGAATTAATCTTTTAGGAAAGAATGGAAATAAATACAAGAAAGTAAGGAGAAATCTAGAATGTGTTAGAATTGGGGAGCTCAATTTAAGGTGATGGCATAAACATCTAAATGCTCCAGATCAAGGTAAAATGGTAATTCCTCAGGGGAGACACCAGCCAAATTGTGTGTGAGTGTGGGGGATAGAAGAGGGAAAGAAAATAAGGAGGATGGGGGAGAGAGAGAAAATGATTGAAGAAATATGTGAAAAGAAACCTAGAAATCAGACAGGAAAAGGAAGAAAGGAGTTTAGGCTTAATTAAGACTTTGTTTTGATATATGATTTTGAACGTTGGGATTAGGGGAAAAAAACTGAGAAGTAGTACCTTAAAACTGAGAAGTAGCACCTTAAAGAGTTTCTGATGATTTAATACTATGAAAACTAGTTTAGTAAATATTATAATTTTTGATTCAAGCATATTGGTTTGTCCATGCCTTCCCTCTCTTCTCCTCATTAACTTATGAGGCCCTTCTGAAAAATCTTTTTTTTAAACGACTTGATTTGATGCTAAACAATATGTGGGCTGATGATTAACTTGGTCTTGTACTTCAAAAATATGTAATTTTGGTCATGTGGATACATTTGCTGTAAGCAGTCTTCAGGGGCTGCAATCACTGGAAAATTAATTGCCTTATGGTCAAATTTGGGAATGTATCTCTCTGTCCTTGAATAGGAATTTGTATTAATGATAAAATTACAAATAAAATTATTCTTGATTTAGCTTTGCTTCTTAGATTAAAGATATATATATATATATATATACATATACATATATATATATACTCTAAAATATGGAGCATATTTGGTTTCTAGCTGTAGAATAATTTTGTGATTACATGTGAACAGGGTTATATTGAATCAAGTTTATTTTACTGTTTCTCTGCATAGAATCTTCTCAGACAAGTTAGAAGTTTAATTCCTATTTTTTATCCTTATTTGTATGGCCTTGGCCAAAACCTAACTTCATTCACTTCAGGAAATTTTCTCTAATAGTGCTGTAAAGAGATTCATGGTATATTGTATCTATCACATTCTCTCTTTAAAAACAAAATGAATTTGTGCTGTGAATACATGGAATGTCTTGGAAGCTGCTCAACTCCCTCATCTTGAGGCTTTACTCACATATTATCTTGGTCTGAGTATAACAGTTAAGGGCTTACATTTCAATGCCTTTCCCTACATGGATTTAGTGCAAAAGTAGCAAGGAGATCAACAAGATACATAAACAACAGGGATACTGAATGACCAAGTTCAAAATAAGTTTTTTTGGGAGGATTTCATATATAGGTGTATATTTTGCTTCTGGTTTGGTATTGTGCAGCAGTTACTTAGCAACAGTAAAATTTTATACATCTATTACTTTGTAACAATTTGCTTTTCATTAAAGTAAATGCTTTTATTTTTGTTCCTTGCTACAAGGATGTATGGTCCCAACTTAAAAAGACAGAAGTATGACCCCAGGTCCTTTCCACATCAAAAGCGAATGTGTTCTTTCATCTGGGTCTTGTGTCTGGAGCAGTTATTTATGACTCTGCCCCTTCTTGTTGTGGGCTGAAAAATCACAGCTCTAAAAAGCCATCCTATTTGGCTATCTGTTTACTTATTTATAATTTTATAACTTAAGACAAGTGTGGCAATGGTTAAAAGATAGATTATCCATCCTTTAAAAAGCACATATTATAGAAACAGCTGAATTTGTTGGGGAGGTACCTTTGGGGTAACCTGAGTACATCACACACAAGTTAATATGCTTTAAGTAGGCTGAAAAAAGTAGTTGAACATGTATATTCTTGCCAGCAGAGGGCTTTTATACCTCAGGTATATCCTAAATGTTGTGCTTAAGTTTATATATTAAAAACAAACAAATAAACAAAAACTTGTCCAATGTCTAGTATTATAGGTGCTCAAATACCCATTTGGAGTGAGTATATCTTTAAAGATTTGTTTTTCACATTTAAATAATTGGATTATTTTCTTATATAAACATAGTATTTTGTGAGAGAGTAGCTTTCCAGGCCACAATCTTGTGCATTTTTCAACTCTGCTCATATTAGAGCCACCATCAGTGCCAACAGTCTGTCAACATTTCCATAGGGGACTAATAAGTAGGCTGTAAAAGCTAAAGCCAACACTTGGCGTGGACAGTGTACACTCTACAGCAAGGGGAAAAATCCTCTTTGCTTAAGTTATAGTATTGTAAACACCCACATGAAACTTACTCTTTTTCTTTTCCTTTTTTTTTTCTTTTTCTCTCCCCCTTTCCTCTTCCTTTTTCTTCTTTGCTAAGCTTTATGAATTTTTACTGTCACTATTTAGTTACTTGAACAATTTTCTTAAAAAATCTTAAACTATTTTTTTCATCCTTTTTTTAGTCCCTTAGAATTTTATTTTTTTAATGAAGAAATGCAAAATCCTCAAACTCTATACTCAGGATTTGAGGAAGAGAAATTTATCATTAGTGTTGTCTTCTTGAAGAAAAGAAGCTTTAAAACCCATGAAAAGGCAATTTCTAATCATCTTAAAAACAAGATTTGATACTCTTGTACTTCTTTTTATTACCAAGCACCATGGTTCAATTTAAGAATTTTTTTCCCATAAATTCATCATTAAATTAAAAAAAATTGGTATTAGGGTGAATATGAATGAGTATAATTTTCCTTTCTGAATGTTATTTTGACTTATGGGGGAAAAATAGAACATTAATAGCTTCTATCATATACATCCACCCACTTATATAGCCACAGATGTGGTGTAAAGACTTTATCACCTCCTATGTTGACTATTGAAGTAGCCTGCTGATTGATCTCTTGGCCTCAAGTTTCTTTCAGCTCTAATCCATCTTTCACTTAGTCGCCAAAGTGTTTTTGTTTGTTTTGTTTTGTTTTTCCTAAAGCACAGGTCTGTTACACCACCTTTGTTGTTCAATTGTGCCCAAGCTGTGCTGTCTATAGGTTTTTCTTGGCAAAGATACTGGAATGGTTTGCAGTTTCTTTCTCTAGTGCATTAAGGCAAAGAGAGGTCAATTGACTTTTCCAAGATCACACAGCTAATAAGGGTCTGAGGTCACATTTGAACTCTGACCTTCATGACTCCTGGAGATATCTAGCTGCCTCCATCCTACTACTCAGAATTTAGTTATACACACACACACACACACACACACACACACACACACACACACAGATTTAAAGATTTCAACATTTATTCCTCTTCTATATTTCTGGCTGTCTTACACCTTGTTTTTATTTTTCTTACTATTCCAATCCAGTTCACACATAATGTTCTTCCCATTTATACTGGCTATCCTCCTTACCTGGGATGCTCTCTTTCCTTAAAGACAGATCTGGCTTCTATGGTTTCTTTTAACACTTAGAACTCTTTCCTCATCATCTACTAGTATCTTCCTTTTGAGATTATCTTCTATTTGCAAAATATAGATCTTATAAGTGCATAATTCCCATGTTGTCTCTTCCCTTAGAATTGTGATCTCCAAGGAGCAGTTTTTTTTTTTCCTTTGTGTCCTTAGTGCTTAGAACACATGGTATTTGGCCATATTGAGAACTTAATAAATGATTATTGACTGATTGGTTGTATGATTGTTAATTCACGATAGAGCATTTACTAAGTTTAACTTACTATATGGACTCTTGGTTAGAAGGTGACAATTCAAGAAAACTAATTAGTCATCATAAGAGCTGCTATATTTTGATTTTCTTAGTCTTTCTGATATTAATTTTGGTATATTTGCAGTTCCCTATGAGGTAAATGTGAGAAGTGTTTTCTATGACATTTTTAATTCTGTAAGCAAGTCTATTATTTGAGAACATTTATTGTGGGAGGAAAAATCCTTCAGATGATTATGTGAACATTGTTGATCATTAAGTGTTTCTATTGAGGAGATATGTTTAGAACATCAATTACTGGAGAAAAATATTTATAGCCAGGAAATTTTAGTCAATCAACAACCATTTTCTAAACTTTGTGACAGATCATGAGAATATGAATAAAAAAAATTAAACTGTCTTTGAGTTTACTTTCTACTGATAGAGAAAAGTATAGGTTTTATGTGAATTTCATATATAGTGGGGTTTGTGTGTATATGTGTAGGTATATACATACATACCTATATATATGTGAATCTTATAGGTATGTATATATATATATATATATATATAACATGTATGTATATATATATACACATATTTATATGCTTATACAAGATATATGCAGAACAAAAATATATTACTAGAGAGGGAGGGAGAGCATTAGTAGCAAATATGATAAGGAAAGGCTTCATGTAAAAGATAGCATTTGAAATAGGCTTTGAAGGAAATTAGGGACATCAGTAGGCAGAGGTAAGAAGGAGCCATGCATATAGAGGAATGGAGAGATGGATTAGCATGTATAAGAGAAGGCCATATATGTGTGTGAGTGCGTGTGTGTGTGTGTGTACACACATACACACACATATAAAACCATTCTACACATGCTTTTGCTTATCAATTCTTTCTCTGGTTGCAAGAGGATTAGGAAAAAGAAAGAGAATCTATATGTCCTAAAATATTTATAGTGGTTCTTTTTGTGGTGATAAATAATTAGATTGCAGAGATGCCCATCAATTGGGGAATGGCTGAACACATAGTATGTGATGAAATACTACTGTACTATAAGATGTGATGAGCTTGATGGTCTTAGAAAAAATGTGGGTAGGCTTGCATAGAATAATCAAGAGCAAAATGAACAGAACCAAGAAAATATATATGGTAAAAACAATTTTTTAAATTAATAATAACTTGGAGTGAATTTGTAATTTTGACTTATCCATATTTACTACAAAGAACATATGAAGGAAAATAATGTTTTTGTCCTTTCATAATATCTCTGTGAGAGAGCACCCAAATATTCTAAGGGTTTTGAGATTTTATGGATAGCCAGGGAAATGGAGGGCTTTCCATGCGCTATCTTCTTGACTAAGATCATGTCTTTTTTTGATTGTGTATTTCTCTGATAACTGACTTTTGTATGGCTTCTCCTGCATAATCATTCATGGGCAAAATATCATAGCCTAACTCTTCATTTTTTATTCGAGTGAACTGAGACCTTAATTATTCAGAGATTGTAATATTCCATGATTTGCAGTTGTATCACTTGAAGAATATTGAAGTTAAAGAGGAGCTTTTTGATTCAAGAAGAAATTTGGGATTATTGAAATCATTGTATGATACTCCAAAGACACTATGAGACCATAATCTTTTATTATTGAAATATCTGGAATCATTATTGAGAAAATTATGACATCAATAGGAAATTTTTATTCAGATAAATGCTCTGGATAGAGACAGTGTTGAAGATGTGCATAGTCAAGAAGGGCTTATGCCACAGAGCTAGCTTCATGGATATCTGTTAAACATGTTTCCAAACGTTTTTCCCCCCCAAGTGTTAATCTTCAATTTACTGCTTTGACTTAATTATTATAACATGTAGCAAGAGAAGCCCATGTTGCCCAAACAGAAGCTCCTTGTCATTCTTTTACTGACAAGTTTCCATCTAAGAGTGTGGTCTTTGGAAGAGAAAATCCTAAATGATTATTGAATTGGGTGTTGGTGGAATGTTGCCAGTAGTGGAATGCTGGACAGTCTTCACTTTGGAGAGCCAGTGGTCCTGTTTTGTGGTGGCAGCAGTACTGGCAGCTTTGGGGGATTGCTTCTGCACATGGCAGGGAGCCTGAGACTAGAGGATATCATCTGAAGTGAAATGGGCAGAGAACTGCGTGGTTTTTTTCTTCCATTTAGAATTTTAGCTTAAGATGATAATTTTTTTTTTTAATATGAGGATGGAGATAATTGAGCTTTGTCAAAAGAAAGTTTTTCTACTAAATTGTATCATTGTTCCCTCACTCAGTCCCCAGCCAGTTACATAGCACTTTATTATTCTGTCTAGTGGAGACACAAAGAACAAGAAAGTATCCAGAAGAAAAAAATAGAATCCATAGGTTAGTACTCTCAAGTAACTTTACCTGCAGGACCTGAATATGGATCAACTCCTACAGGACCACACAAACTGGACATGGCGTAGCTCCAAAAAAGACATGCTATGAAAGTTTCTTCTTGCTTCCTACCCCTTTTCTAAGATTTTCCAAACTAAATGACTGAGACTCACATTTTCTTTTTTAACTCTTAGTAACACTGAATTGGGATTCAGCAGAGATCCAGTGGATGCTGTTTCTTTCCAGTCTGCTAGCCTGGATCCTGTTACATGCTTGTCAGCTACAGGGCTCTCAGGTGACATCACTAAGCCCTAGCTTATATTATTTCAGACCTAAGTTCTGGGGGATGGCAGGGCACAGATTTTTGGTGAATGTCCCTTTGCTTTCTCTTTTGAATGCTGTATAGCTTTGTATGGCTATGTTTTATTTTTTTAAAGGGAAGATTTGAGTATTTTTTGCAGCACTAAAGGACTATGTTGTTGAAGGCTGGCATCACCTATCTTTCATTAGCATAATACCTCTCAAACTATCAGAATGATAACTAAGGAAAGGGGGGAAATGTGAGAAAGGGTTCACTAGAGAAAAGATTCTCCAGCATTTTGCCCTGATAATATGCTCTATTGATCTCACTTCCAGATTGAAACTCAGACGAATAATGTTCTTTATAAGAATTTATATTGGGACTAGATCACAGGACTTTAGACTTCTTCAGCTTTTAGAGATAAAAGGTATTCATATCTTAGTTACTAACATAGTAGCTGGGATAAAGGAAATATTTAATATATACTGAGAGTACTAAGTGAAAGAGCTAGGATTTTAACCTATGTTCACTTTTACTACTATTCTACAAAAAGGGAGGATCCTACATAGAGTTCAGAATTAAAATAGTTTTTGATGCATTTTATATCCATGTACGTGGTTCTCTTCTACCTCAAAACTAGTAATTTGCTGTGGGAATAGTCTATGTCATGCATAAACTGAATCTCTCTCTCTCGCTCTCTCTCTCTTTTTTGGCTTAGCATAGTGCTTAACACACAGTAGATATTTAATATTTGTAGATTTTGCTTAAATAAGTCTAAAGCAGATAAGTGTTAAATTGTTTGAGGTTGGTGTTATTCTACTATCAAATTTCTTGGAAAACTATACAGTTAGCTATAGATTAGAATTCCTGAATTTGTTTTTGGGATGACTAAATTAGGTAATGGGGTTTGTGATAAATTCTGAGATGTTAACAGAAAAGGGCCTCTGAAGAAGCATTCAGGATGGCAAACTATGCTAGAAATAAAGACAAACAGGAAACATTTTAGGAGAGTCAGAGCTTATATTGTCTACTTCAAAAAACATATTTTTTTTTAGAAAATTAAAAAAATAATAATCATTGAAATCAATTGAAACTGATTTGTTTATGGAAAGAAAAGACTTTGGGACCTTTTAGTTGAATCAATAAAAGTTTTTTTTTTTTTTTTTTTTGGGGGGGGGTTGTTTGTATCAGGGCTTACTAGTGCCAGAATTCCTGAGAGTTCTGTCTTTGTGAATTCCTTAGTATATTTTGAAGGATCATAATGTGTTGCTAAACAGTATTTGTTTCTACAATTTTGATCACATGTATTTTTGGAGAAGATGGAGGTAGAGAAGGTGATGTTAGACATTTAAATAGTTGTTATATTGAATTAGATTAGTTTAAAAATACCCATTATCACATAGGACAAAGGGGATTTTGATAAATAAATATTCATCATAAATATCTTCATAGGACTAAATTTAGTTTGAAAACTAGAGATTAGAAAAGGTGTAGGAATAGTGAAATATTATGCCACTATAGAAAGCATTTCAGAATATTGACATTGGGTTTTGGTATACAAATAGTGACTGATGTTCTGACTACAAAATATTTCTAGTATTGACTTAGAAGAATACTATGATTTGTATCTGGTTTGTTTGTGTTTTATTTTTGGGAAAGCAAGATTATCTGTTTAAATAGCACAGTTTTGAAACATGTGTCAACATGTTTTCTCAAGATATGGCATTTTAAAGCAATTGACAGATTAGATTGTAGAATCCAAATTTAGGAACAAAAAGATCATTTTTATGGAAATTTTAACAGATCTTCAGAGACACTGATAGAGCTTGAGGAAAGATGAGTTACTGATTTAAACATTTTTTGTTTAATGTGCTGCAAAATGTTCATAGTAATAAACTATCAAGCTTTTTAATATTGATCATGTTTAGTTGTGACCAATTTACATGTTTTAAGAAACTATTTTTAATAGATATCTTCAATTCTGAGTATATAAATCTAAACATACTGTCCTATGGCTGAACATTTATTATTTCTATTTAGTCTTTATGGCTCATAATTCATGATCTTAATGACTAAAAGTGCACTGGATGCTGGTAATTTAAATATTTCATTATTTTCTTCCCAGTATTTATAGATTATAAATTCACAGAAGCCAAAGGTTTTGCTGATTATTTAGTATTAATGCCAAGCACAACACTATATAAGATAGATGTTTAACAAACTCTGATGTTTCTTTAAAAAGTATTTCATTAAAAACTCAAACAAGTTTTACAGAGGAAGAAAATAAATTTTAGCTATTATTATAGGGTCTATGGTTGCAACTCATAATAGCTACCCATTTTAATTAAAATTAAGTGTATATGATATCACATGGACAGATTCAACTTTGTGCCAACTTGCCAATAGTTCATTGTTTGATCCTGCTGTCAGAAGCAGAAATGTGCACCCTTTGTTAGAAATGGATGCCTTCACCTAGAAGGAATTTAGATTCCTTACTTGGCAAAAGCAAAATCCAGAAACAGGGAAGCACTTTAATGTCTGGAATCTATTGAAAACAGATGGGCATCCAACACCTACACAAAATGTTCTATAGAATAAGATGTAAATAGCTGGATCTGACTTAAGAAATCATGAGACTTAAAAACACAATCTGAAGATTCACAGGAAGTTGACTTTTTACTCATTGGAATGAAAAACTGAAGAAATCAGGTAGGTTGGATAAAAGATGAGCAAATCTGATTGATGTTGCTTTCTATCTTGATAGAATTGAGTTAATAAGCATAAACCTAACATAGTGGTTAGAGTGTTGACTTTGCAGTCAGAAAAAACTGAGTTTAAATTTTGCCATGATAATAGTTCTATTTCCATGAACTAATCACTCAGTCTCTAAGGTTATCTATCAATTACAAATGATTGCTTATGTATAATGATGAAAGAAGTTGCCTCACTGGAGGTTATCCATACTGATGAAATCACAATTCATACACCAAAATAACAACAACAATAACAAAACACCTCACTACTAAAACAAAAATCTTACTTTTATATAGCACTTTAAAGTTTATAAAACATTTGCTTTAATAACTATGAAGGTGGAAAGATCATCACTTTAGGTCCTATTCTACTTATTGTGCTGAACTTCTAAATTTGTATTTATTTATTTCTCAAGGAATTATATGCTTGTGTTCTTTAAAAATCATTGTTTTTCTCCTTTGGGGGCATTTAAATGTTGCAGAATCATATGTTTGGCTTTGCTCTTTGGGTGGATCTGGGTTTTGAGCTGTTTGGGTTGGAATGCTGCAGTTCTGGGTCTCAGCAGGTTTCAGGGTTGGAGAAGTTGAAGCTTACTAAGAGACAAAATAAACGAGATCATCAAAGCAAGAAATTAACTTCTCTGTTTATTCACCTGTACAGTTGAATCAACCCCAGGGCAATAAACAGCAATATTCTAGATGTTAAGATCCTGACAAAATAAATGATATTAGCCAAGTGTTTAAAGTTTTAATTCTTCCTAGTTTGGTTTGTGGCCTTTATATAGCACATACAAGTTTCTTGCCAAATGCACCATATACAATTTGTAGATACAATAGCAGATTTTGGGGAAAAGTAGGAGGAAGGACTTTTGTAAATGATAGCCAAATAAACTACAAATGTCTTTGTGTGGTCTTATGCTACAAATTATATTTGATCCTTGGAATATGAAGCTTCAAGAGTGATATATTTCCTTTGAGTTAGTCATCTGGGCATTAATAAATGTCCTTTATGATAGAAATTTAAAAAAATAACACTTTCTTTTCCCCAATTGTTTTGAAGTATAAATTATCTTTCTTCTCTACTTTCCTGAGACACCAAACGATTCTATATAGGTTATACATTTGCATCATGATCAAATTACAGTTTTGGTAAAAGGTAACATTGTTAGATTTGATTATAAGAATTGTTTTATGAACTTGAGGATAATCCATGTCCATAAGTATAAAAATATCTAAGTAGGCATCTTGGAGTTTGATCTATGTTTTCTACTGTTTCTTAGAAACTTAAGAGATGAAAAGGTCATCTGAGATCCTTTAATCTGATCTATATCCAAAACAAACCTGCCTTCTTTTGAGTCCCTAACAGCTTTCCCCAAAAGTGAAGAGATTCACAATTTTATCAGGTAGCCAAGTTTTATTTTGGGTGTCTGTAATGGTTAGGAATTATTCCACATATTGAGTTAAGGCATTTATCTCTGCAGCTTCTATTCATTGATTCTCATTGTGTGCCCTTTGGAGTGAAAGAAAGGAAGTATATGTTCTTTGACATAATGACCCCAATTTTCTTTCTCCTCTCTGTATTTACTAGGTTTTACTTCACAAAATCATCTTATGGTATACTTGCTTTTCTCATAATCATACTTTTCAGAGTATACATAGGGAGTGTCCTTATACTGTGGCCTCCACAACTTTATGTAGTATTTCAGAAGTAGCTTAATCAAGGCAGAGTGCAATAGAAGTATATCCAACTTTATTCTGAGTACATTATTTCTATTGTCATGGTCTAAGATAATGGCCAAAGCAGCTAGTATCATGTCACAAAGTTGACCTATTGAAATTGTGCTATGATCCTATGTGCTTTATGTATAAATTGCTGCATATCTATGTCTCTTCAATTTTATCATATAGTTGATTTTTTGAATCCCAACATAAGATTTTTTATATTTACTTCAATTTAAATTTCATTCCCTTGGATTATTTTTGGCTTTGTTTTCTTTTTTTATTCTATTTTGAATCCTGTAGCATATGCAGTCCCTCTCAACTTTGTGACATTACCAAATTAGAGAAGCATATCTCAATGTTCATATGAGTATCTAGTTAAAATATAATGAAGAAGAAAAGGACCAATCCTCACTCAAATGAAGCCAATGATTCTTTAATTGGTATACCTGAAATTTTAGGAAAAGTTTCTGAGGACAGGACTCTATAATTAGGAAAATGGTTGCTTTTTCTATTTAAGAATTTTCACTTAAGGTTATCTTCTTTATTCCCCTTATTATTTATACTCTTTACTATGAAATATGATTTGTGGTGATGTAGAATTCTTGGATTAATTCTTTGAATTAAAAGTCAGTTAAGGCTGAGCTTCAGTTCCCTGAGACTAATATTCTGGCCATTTTCCATTTTCCTCTTAAATTATGTGACTATATAGGTAAATCCTTTAGAATTCTGTTTTTAGCTTATAGAACTGAAGTTGAAATTTGAGGTATATTGATAGAGACTTTGAGGATCTCTAGTTGAACATAAGATTAGTTAGTGTCATAGCCAGGGAAATTCTCTTTCATTCTTCTTAACAGTGCACAATAGAGTATTTATTACTCCCAGGATGAAAGAAAGGCACAGTTCCAGTATGTCTTATTGCATTTGACATTTAAAATCTCTTTCTTATCATGAAATAGTTTTTGGCTGCTTGGACAAATCCATAATTTGTATGCATTACTCACACTTGCTAGGGATTGTTACATTTTTGAGAAAGTTATTCTTAGTGGAAATGGCATATGTGGAATTTGATTTTCCTGTTGAAACAACCCTGTAATTAGGGTTGAAAATTTTAATCTAGACTAAATACAATTTTTGTATTGATTTATTTAGCATTCAAATGATTTCCTAGCATAGCAAAATATTTTTTAAAGTATCTAGAGATCAACACAACAGAAAAAAACTGATTTCAAAACCACTCAAAAAATGTCAGTATCTGGATTCTATCTTTCTAAAGAGGTCTTTCTTAGTCCACCCAGATGTTAGTAGTGATCTTAGAGAAGATGATACTCTCTTTTTCTCATTGCAAATTTAAATTAGGGAAAGTATAAGCACAAAACAGCAGTTTAATGGTTTTAAATTTTTTAAATAATCTGTTGTGGGTTTGAAATCAGGAAGTGCCCAACTTTGAATCATCTTATGCTTTATGATTATGGGCAAGTTCCTTGACCTTTCTTGAAACGTGGTTTACTTCACTTGTAAAATGGTCATTGTCACCATTGCCATTATCTCTGATTTTAAAGGAATGTGAGGAGAGGTGTTTGATATATAAATGTGAACTCTCATTATTAGCAGTGCAATAGTGCCTGTGCATAAATGTGTAAAACTCCTTTTTCATACATCAAATGTACATGACCTCATTGGCAAAGGGATAACTCATGCATGTGCTAATTCTTATAAAGAAGTTTTGCAGACAGTTTTTTTGAATTGTTATGGCCAGAAAGTCACTATTGTCCATATTCTTGATAACTATATTTTTGTCTACACATAATTAGTTTGTAGTCAGCAGATACATTCTGTTGCTGGAACTATCCTTTTATCCTTTGCTCCTTGGTAAAACTTACTAGTTTGTATTTTACTAGAATGGCCTTTGAAGGAGCTAAAAGGTACCAATGTGCCATAATTAGGCAGGCATAAGAGTAAAGCTTCAGCAAAGGCATTACACTAATAAATTTATTTGCTGTCCTGTAATCTCTTGTCCCTAGGTGCTGTTAATAGCATGCTTATCAAATTCAGTGGCATAAAGTGAGATGTCCTGAAGCCTTAATAGTTTTTTTTTTCATTATAGTAATTTTTTATTGACAGAATCCATGCCAGGGTAATTTTTTTACAACATTATCCCTTGCACTCACTTCTGTTCCAATTTTTCCCTCCCACCCTCTACTCCCTCCCCTAGATGGCAAGCAGTCCTATATATGTTGAATATGTCCTAGTATATCCTAGATACAATGTATGTGTGCAGATGCAAACAGTTTTCTTGTTCCACAGGGAGAATTGGATTCAGAAGGTAAAAATAACCCAGGAAGAAAAACAAAAATGCAAACAGTTTACATTCATTTCCCAGTGTTTTTTCTTTGGGTGTAGCTGCTTCTGTCCATCATTGATCAATTGAAACTGAATTAGGTCTCTTTGTCAAAGAAATTAGGTCTCTTTGTCCACTTCCATCAGATTACATCTTCATACAGTATCGTTGTTGACGTATATAATGATCTCTTGGTTCTGCTCATTTCACTTAGCATCAGTTCATGTAATTCTCTCCAAGCCTTTCTGTATTCATCCTTCTGGTCATTTCTTACAAAACAATAATATTCCATAACATTCATATACCACAATTTACCCAACCATTCTCCAATTGATGGGCATCCATTCATTTTCCAGTTTCTAGCCACTACAAACAGGGCTGCCACAAATATTTTGGCACATACTGGTCCCTTTCCCTTCTTTAGTATCTCCTTGGGGTATAAGCCCAGTAGAAACACTGCTGGATCAAAGGGTATGCACAGTTTGAAAACTTTTTGGGCATAATTCCAGATTGCTCTCCAGAATGGTTGGATTCGTTCACAACTCCACCAACAATGTATCAGTGTCCCAGTTTTCCTGCATCCCCTCCAACAAACATCATTATTTTTTCCTGTCATCTTAGCCAATCTGAGAGGTGTGTAGTGATATCTCAGAGTTGTCTTAATTTGCATTTCTTTGATTAATAATGATTTGGAACACTTTCATATGAGTGATAATAATTTCAATTTCATGATCTGAAAATTGTCTGTTCATATCCTTTGACCATTTGTCAATTGGAGAATGGCTTGGTCTGAAAGCTTAATAGTTAACAAGCCAATTGTCTTTCCATCAACAAAAGATTTTTAACCACTGGTGATATCTGGTGACTAGAAATACAGACACAAATTCTTGTTTGCATGAAGCTTATATTCTATTTAGAACAAATGAAACTTGCATAAGTAAATATAGGTAAAACATCTACAAATTTAGGATGAGGAGTTAGATGAACATGAACAACTGGGAAGACTGGGAAAAATTTTTTGTAGGAAACAGTCACTGAGTCATGCTTTGAATAAAGTTAGGGAATCTATGAGGTGGTTAGAGAGAAGAATATTCTAGAAATTGAGCAAAGCTTCTACAAAAGTTAGGAGATAGGAGATAGAATGTTGCATGTGAGGAACAGCAAGAAAGTTAATTTGGCTGGCTGGAATGTACAATATGTGAGGAGAATGTTGTGAAATTACCTTTGTTTGGAACCACATTATAAAGGAATTGAAACACTAGAGAGAACAGTGTGTATTTTCTTCAAGAAGCAATAGGGAACCATGGAAACTTTTTGAGAAGGGGGAATATCACAATAAGAATTGTGGTTGAGAATTCTCTCTGAGACTAGATATGAAAAGGATGGATTGAAAATGGTAGAAAATGGAGGCAAAAATATCAATTAGGAGGATATTTTAGTAGCCCAAATGAGAAGTGAGGGCCTGAACTAGGATACTGGCTACATGGAGTCCAGAGAAGGGGGACAGATCCAAGAGATGTTGAAGAGAAACATTTATAAAGCCTATCTCACATACTTGTCATGCTAAACATGGGGATATTAAGAAAGATAAAAGGCAACCCTACTCTTAAGAAGCTCATAATCTAATGGGGTTGACAACATAAAGACAACTATATACATACTATATACAGAATCAAGTGGAGATAATCATTAAAATTCAGTGAGGAATATATCACAACAATTACCCAAAGTAATTGAGAGGTTTTTAAAAGTGACTATTAAGATGGTGAGTGCAGATGGTACAGGGTCAGGCTAAGAGTCAGGAAGACCTGAGGTCAAATGTGACCTCACTCACTTACTAGCTGTGTTACTCTGGGCTTAACAAGTTAATCCTGTTTGCATAATTTTCCTCATCTTTAAAATGAATAGATAAATGACAAACCCTTCCAGTTTATTTGCCAAGAAAACACCAAATGGATTTATAAAGAACCATATATGATTGCAACAACTGAACAACAACAATTAAGATGGTCATTGGACTTGGGACTTAAATATACTCATTTTTCTTAGGTTCAATCTGAAATTTTTAAGCCAAACCTTCAAGAAGGCAAAGTTGGAAATTTTCTCTTTATAATCTTTGTTACTAGTTATAATTAACTATTTTAGCCTTATCTATCCTTAAAATGTTATGAGTCAAACTTGATCATTTCTAATCTCCCTTTATTAAGTTACTATTGGAGTGTTATGAAAAGGTTAACTTTGATATTCTTCGTGCCCTATTGTTGTATATTACAAAGACTATTTTATGATGTAATATTTTTGATCCTTGGGGAGTCAAGGTATCTTATCTCATCATTAATGCCTATTCTTTCCCTTCCCCACCTCCCTATATTTTGACTTCCTCCTAAGACTCTTAACTTTTCAGAATGGTACATCTTGCTTTTTGTTTTTGTTTTGCAGCTAGCTACGTATCAAATCCAATTTGCAAAGGTTGTTTATCTTGTTCAAAGGATAATGGATGCAGTAGATGCCAGCAAAAGTTATTCTTCTTTCTGCGAAGAGAAGGGATGAGGCAGTATGGAGAGTGTTTACATTCATGCCCATCAGGGTATTATGGACACAGAGCACCAGACATGAACAGATGTGCAAGTAAGCATTTAAATTCTTTTTTTTCTTAACTATTTAATGTGAGCAGTAATTAGTATTAAATTAGTATATCGTTAAGTATGTCTTGATATTATGTATCAATATTTTAAGTTACCATATATAACAAAAAATAATATTTGTGTTTTTTTTACTTTTGTAGAATGATAGTTTTACTATGCTTATGATAAATAAATGGAATAATAGTAGTAAACAAAAAATTAGCATAAGTAGGAGGCAATTTGTACTCTAAGAAGAGGAAAGAGTGGTAATTCAATCAATCAATGACATATTGAGGATTTACTTTATTTTAGATATTGTATTAGGTGCTAGAGATTTAAAGAAAAATAATTCTTACCCTTTAAGACTTTTCATTCCACCTGGGGAGACAATATGTGCTGTACATATGTACATTCAAAGCATAAAGAAAATAAAAGATAACCTTGAAGAAGAAAGTAGCAGTAGCTGGTAGGTACAGGAATGATTGTGTAGAAGGAAGCACTTGAGTTAAATCTTGCAGGAGGCTAGGGATTCCAGGAGGTACAAGTGAGGAAGTGTAAGTATTCTAGTTATTCTGTAGCCAATGCAAAACCATGAAGGCTAGATAGTGATATGTTGTGTGTGAGCAACATACAGTTGAGCCAGTATCAGTAAATTGTAAATTATATAGAGATGTAACTATGTAAGAAGGGTGAAAGTCAGAATGAAATCAAATTATGAAGAGCTTTAAATACCAGTGGAATTTTTATTTGACATAAATATATCACATATTTATGGATATAATTTATATTGTTGATATAATTATAATTGATATAATTTTATTGCTATAAATATATCAAATATTGATATTTAGAATTTATGGAGTAAGGGGGAGAGAATAACATAGTTCAAGCTTTGTTTTTAAAAAATAGCTGTCAGCTATATGAAGGATGAATTTTAGAAGGAAGATACTTAAGGCTAGAAGACAAACAAGGAGGTTATTACAGTATTCCATATAAGAGATATGGAGGGCTTGAGTTATGTGAGAAAAGACTGATGTTGAGGAATGATTATAACTAAAAAGTTATGAGAATAGCAACTGTAGGAAAAAGCAGTGCCCTTTAAATTTGTAAGGAATTAACTTCTAGGTTGATGATCTTAGGAATAGTTAAAGGAAATTAATACTTTGATGTCAAGAGCTAGTTTATGTAAATTTTGTCAATGAAAGTATATACTTTGGAACATTATTAATTTGAACTAATCAGCTCAACAGTTTTTCATAGAAGGCTCTCTTGTTGGGCACTTAACCCATTTTGGGGAATTCTTCCTTGACAAAGAAATTAACCTCCTTCTTCCTGCTTATCAGTTCTACAAGTGGAGGAAAGTTGCAGAATAATAGAAAAAACACACCTAGTCAGGAAATTAGCAATCAAATCCTGACTCTAGTAGAGTATAAGCAGGCCCTCCTCAGGAGAACCTTATCATAGACAAAATTTTCACACACACTTTTAAAAATGAAACCTCTATTTGGAAATTATTTAATGAACGGAAAAAAAAGAGGAAGAAGAATGATGATTCTGTGAATCAGCTTTATAAAGCAGATCAGCAGATATTAACTCTTTTGTTGTGGTAATGCTTGTAGTAAATGATTGAAGTCAAAGTTTTTTTTTTTTTTTCCTATTGCTTTGAGGTAAATCTGCTCACCTTGAGCAAGCAGAGGGATGGTTTGTAGCAAGACTATTTTAAGCCAATGTGCAAAATAATAATTATTTGCTAATGGTCTTTAAGATTCTTTGAATCAAAAAAAGAATCACAGACACTAGTTATAAATTATCAAGTTGAAAGGTGTAAAGTCCGGACTAGCTCTCTGGAGGATTTCAGGATTAGCCTGAGTCCTTGGTTATAGTGGAGGAGTGAAGGAGGCAGGAGGGCCACGTGGCTAGTCAAAGATAGTCTGCAATCTGGCGGTTTTTTTTTTTTTTTTTTTTGTGTGTGTGTCTGTGGCTGAGAACGATGGTCAAGAGAGCTGAGGCTGAGAAAGTGTTCTGAGTCTAAGACTCCCCAAGTTCAGAGGTCCTCAAACTATGGTCCATGGGCCAGATGTGGCAGCTGAGGACGTTTATCCCCCTCACCCAGGGCTATGAAGTTTCTTTATTTACAGGCCCCAAAACAAAGTTTTTGTTTTTACTATAGTCTGGCCCTCCAATAGAATGAGGGACAGTGAACTGGCCCCCTATTTAAAAAGTCTGAGAATCCCTGCATACTCCAGCACGATTATATCACTACCTCACACTGAGCATGCACAACCACACTGAGCATGAGCAACTGTAAAACATTACATAAGCATATTACCCTAAGTATTTGCTAACTAGATTGATTACATCATTACATTTCGTTAAGTATGTGCTTAGAGAACCATTATCTCTTTGTGAGTAGGTACTTAACCATAAATACCCTGCTGTCCTAGATTTAAGTATACCTTTTCAGAGTTCCTGCCCTCTACAAGTCAGATTCTTGACCTCAAAGGTCAGCTAAGTCAAGCCTTCTCAAATAATGTATCCTTTCTACACTATCCCTAATATAAATAATAATCTGGTCTCATGAAGACCTCTAGTAACAAAGAATTCACTAAACTTTCAGGAAACCCATTGCATTTAAACTTTAACACTTCCTAATAAGACTTGATAACTCTAATTGTTAAGAAATTTTCCTTTAGACCGAGTCAAAAATCTGCTTCCTTCTAATCTCAATTTAAATATATTGTTTTTGGGGGACAAATAGAACAAATATAGCTTCTTTTGCATGTGAGACTCCTCTAAATGCTTGAAAACAATTTTCATTCCATCTCCTCCAAAGACTGTTCCAGGAGAAACATCCCTTGTGCTTGCACCTGTTCTCTGAACCTCCTTGAAAATTTCAAAATATTCTTAACATGTGGTGCTCAGAAATAACTGGAATGCCAGAGGTAATCTTTCCTTAATTAGCTATGTGGAGTTTAGGAGGCTTCTTATCTCCATGGATATTGATTTTTTTAATGCAGCCTAAATCAGTGTTACCTTTGTCATCAGTTATATATGAGGGAAATAATTATAAGTAAATAATTATAAATATGGCTAGAAAAAAGATTCTTTGAATTGTCAAAATTCTGTACTAATATGTATTAGCTGTTCTTCACAGAAAATCTACCTGTACTGAATAGATATTTTTACATTAACTCAGAAGTTGAGGGGGTCAGAGCCAGGATGGTAGAGAGCAGACTCGTCTTTATCCGAGCTCTTCCTAGTATCCTTTAGATCAACAACAGATCATGTCTCTGAACTGGTTTTGGCATGACAGACCCCACAAATATTTTGAGTGTCACAAATTTCCAGCAGAAGATACTTCATAAAAGGTCTGTTTCAATTGGGCAGGACAACAGGTGGCTGAGTACAGACTCAGCATAGGGAGCCAGGGCCATTAGGCTACTCTGTTCTGGTTATAAGTCATTGGACCAGTAGATTAACTGTGTGATATTCAAAGTAAATACAAAAGGCAAATAGTGAGCCTCTGCACCCCAGAAAAACATGGGACCTGGCTATGCCTATGCATGCACCAGAAGTCAATCAACAGCACCGGCTCCAGGGCAACCTAAAGTGTCTATCACTCCTTTTCCTTAAGAACAGATCTCAAACTTAAAAAAAAAAAAAGATAAAAAAAAAAAGCAAATAGCTTTTATGGAGAAAGAGAAGAAAAGACCTCAGATCCTGAGGATCCTAAAGAAAAATCATCTCCAGATGAAGCCCCAAAGGATGACATCAGTTGGTCTCCATTTCACAAGGCTCTCATGGAAGAATTCAGAAAGCATCTTAAAAGAGAGTTAGAAGAAAAATGGGGAAAGGAAATGAGAACTTTGCAAGAGAGTTTGAAAAAGGAAAAAACAAATTATCTGAAGAAAACTTTTTAAAAAAAGATTTGATAAAATAGAAAAACCATATAACAATGTACAAAATAGATATGAAAAAGAAACCATTCATTAAAATACAGAATTTGTGAAATGGAAAAAAAAATGCAAGGAATAAAAAACACCTCATTTAAAAGTTCAATTGTCCAATGCAGAAGTAGATTAAAAAAAGCTAACTGAAGAAAATAATTCACTAAAAATTAGAATTGAACAAATGAAAGTAAATGACTTAATGAGACTTCAAGAATCAGTCAAAACCAAAAAAAAAAAAAAATAGAAAAAAATAGAAGAAAATGTAAAATACCTCATTAGAAAAAACAACTGAGCTGGAAAATAGATCTAGAAGAGACAATCTAAGAATTATTGGACTTCCTGAAAACCACAATGAAAAAAAAGAGCCTAGACATCATCATTTTTCAGGAAATCATCAAGGAAACTGCCCTGATATCCTAGAAGTTGAAATGGTCAGACAATAATTATAATAATGTCTAACGTCTGTAAAGTAGTTTAAACTTTGCCAAATATTTTGCAGAGATTACTTCAATTCATTATCTGGTGTTTTAAGTCATAAACCACCAGCCCTGGTGAGAAAGCTCAAATTTATCTATCTACCTGTATGTGGTCAGAAGGCAAAGCAAATTTAGAATCAACAGAGACTTAGGTCCAGTTGCTATTCTGTGTAAATGACATCAGATAAATCATGGAAATTTTCTGATCCTCAATTTCCCTATTTGTAGAAAATGTTATGAAAATCAAATGACACAAAATGTGTTCTGTCTAAATCTTGAAGTCCTATGTAAATGTCATTTCTTATTATAGCACAGAAAATAAGAGATATAAAATTGGGAAAGAATCCCTTTGAAAGAAGAGGTGAATGGATAGATGAAGACAAATTAGCAAGTGTTATAATAAATGTGTCACAAGTCACTCAAATTCTCTGACACTTGAATCTTATGTGTAAAATGAGGAGTCTGGATCACATAACCTATAAATTTATTTCCAACTTTAAATCTATGGTCCTATGATCTCTCTATTTACACTTTAGTTTTTAAAGGTAACAGTTTAAACTGTTAATCAGAGGCATCACTGTGTGGAGTGTTGACTTAGCTTGGTTTCTTGGTTTGAAATACAAGTCTGTTGAAATTCAAATATGCTTATAAATCCTCAACCTTCTACAGGAATTTATTAAACATCTGAGTATTTATTTATGGTCATGAATGGCCCAAACTCTTAGCTACCTCTGCCATTAGCTGGCAATTGAACATTAGCCATCGCACACATACACGTACACACACACACACACACACACACACACACACACACACTTTCTAAAATTGTAAAGAGTTTAAAAATTAGCTCTTTGGGAGTTACTTGTATATTTTTTAGTCAGCAAAACAATTTCACGACCTTCCATGGAAAGACTAGACCTAAATAAAGGAAATAGCACTAATTTCTAGGGATCTCTAAATACAGGTTTGATATCAAAGATTAATTGTATGAGTTAGCTTACTCCTAGTTTTTCTTTGTGACAAATGCTTTAGTCCTATGGTTTTAGAACTGGAAAGAGATTTTAGTGATTATTTAGTACAACTCAATCCATTTTACATGTGAAGAATATAAAATTCAGAGTAAGTGACTCTGTCACAGAGTTATGAAAAAGTAGAACCATGATTTGGAGTTGAGGCTTCTCAGTTAAAAGCCATTTCCCCCCCATTCTTTTTATTGATTTCTTTCATGTTTTATAAAATCCTTTAAATCTAAAATGCATTGAAACATTTCAATTTGTGTGTAGGGTCTTTTGATACAATTATTTGAATATATTGATATGTAAGCATAATTTTCTAGTGTCCTGTGATAGTTTGATTGGAAATTCAGAGATCAGGATTTAAACCCCAGCCTGAAGTTCTATCACTAATAGCTATTTAACTTTGGGCAACATAACATTTCCTGGTTCTTGTTTTCTTATCTATAAAACTTAGACTTTTCGGTCTCCAAAATTATTCTTATTAAACTCTCAATTCCAAGCTGCACTTTGAGTATACAACCTATTGCCAGTTATTGGTGCAAACAGTATAGCATGGATGGGATTTAGGAATTTCTAAGTAGAGAACTGCTATTTCAGCCCCCCTGATTTAATCATAAATCTCCCATTTAAATATGGCAAATTTCTCTAAAACAGCTAAGTATAAAGTAACACTAACAAAGACGTTTTAGAACCTTTAAAAGAAAAAAAGTTTAAGGTATGGTTTCATATTTTGATTTTTAAAGGTCTTTAAAGACAAAGCAAGCAAAATCAGTTCATCCTGAATATTAAATTAGAATCAAAGGTCCTTCTTGGTAGCTTGTTCTCAGTCTTCAGCCTTTCTCAATATTAAAATATCCCATGTCCCAGGATCAAGAATAGATCATTGTAGACTGTAACCAGTCATATAATTTTGAGTAAATTGCTTAATCTCTTCAGGATTTAACCTCATCTATAAACTAAAAGGGTTGAATTAGATGTTCTTTTCTCCTCCCTTTCCCCCACCTCCCACTCATTTCTACTCCATATTATCTTTGATTCTCTGAACTCTCAGTCTCAGCCACTCACTGTCATTTTACCTCATTAGGCTGTTCTAGTTAACTGAAGCAAGGACCTTAGCATGGTTTTTCAGCATTCCCTGTCAATTAGCAAGATCCATAGTGGTACTCTGTTACTCTTCTATCTCTTACTCACATGCCACCGTCTGCATTTGATGTCTCTGTTTCCTTTCCTAACACTCATTCCTCAACCTCTGCAGTCTGACTTTATAAGTCAAATGAAACTGTTCTGTCCAAAGTTATTAATGTTCTTCTAATTACCAAATATAATGGTCTTTTCCCAAATTCTCATCATTCTTGATTCCTTTGGAACGTTTGAAACTGTTGACAGCTCTCTCCTGGATATTCTCTGGTCTTTGAGAGTCCATGACAAGTCCTCCTCCTACCTCTCTCATTTCTCTTTCCTTTTCTCATTTCTCATGCCTAGATTTTAATACTTTTGTTAAACTCATTAACTGATTGTATCCCAAGGTTCAGGCCTAAGCTTTTTTTCTCCTTGGTTCATACTATCTCACTTGGTGATCTTGTTAGTTTCCATAGTTTCAGTTACATTATACTGAAATTGTTTTTTTCCTTCTGGTTTTCCCTTCTAATCCATCTTCTCCATAGCTTCCAATGTCAGTTTCTTAAAGTATAGGTATGACTGCTTCAGATCTTACCCCATACCTTCAATCACAGTTCACAAAAGTAAAGTATCTTCTGTTATCTCTAAGATGAAATATAAACTTAATATGACATTCAAAGCTCATTGCACTGTGCATCTTTCTGTTTTCCAGGTGCCTTAAATATTCCTTTCCATTTATTTTATGGTCTAGACATGCAGACTTACTTTCTATTTTTACATCTCCCTTATCGGTGCAAAGACTCAGGCTGTCCCCATGTCTGCTATGGTTTTCCCATGATATCTCCGCTTCCTATAACACCTGATTTCCTTTAAATCTGAACTCAAACACTTCCTTGTGCAAAATTTTTTTTCCTGTTTCTCTCACTGTATTTTCTCTTCATTTATTTTGTACATCAAAATCAGGTAGAAATGGGAATTACTAAAATGTACATGAAGATCCAGGTAGATGACTTAGAAAACCACATACATTCATACATTTCTTTCTTTTAATTATTATATGATTCATTAAGATCACGAATTACATTTTAATTTGGTTCAGGCCACAGCTGTGGAGTAGCACTGTTGACACCTTTAGAGTGTATTGTATATGCCTATATGTATGTGTCTATATTTGTATGTATGTATGTGTTCTTTCTCTTATAGGAATATGTTTCATGAGGGCAGGAAGTTCTTTTGCTTTTTTCTTTGTATTCTTGATGCTTTCCACAGTAACTGGCATATAAGTATTACTCAGTAGTTAACTTCTTATACTAGCCTAAAATAATGCAGCATATATTATTACCAAGGAATTTAAGGAAGATACATACCATGGTCTCAAATGGGATAAATATATTCTGGGTTGTAATTAAGGCTTGTGAGCAGTACTTTCTGGCAGTCTCTGACTCTGAGGAAAGCAAAGGAAAGCAAGACATTGTTTGTTGTGGGATGAGTTTCCTGGATCCTGGTAATGAGTGAGATGGCCTATGTATGTAGGGCTATCCTCTAGTTATTAAATTATCATATAATGGTAGTTTTATATAAGAAGAAACCCATTGGTTTTTTTTTTCCTCTTACACTCCCCTCTTCAGAACTTCTGTATTACTGTGGAGGAAAGGACCATCCTTCCAAGTTACATGAGCTTGCAAGTTTGGTATCCTCTTCAACTCTTCAATCACATTTATTTCACATATCCAGCCTGTTGTCAGATCTTATTTCTATCTTCACATCTCTTGTGTGTGTCTCCTTTCTACTCAACAGCTGCCATCCTAGTGCAGGCCCTCATTATCTCACATCCATACTAATTCAGTAGTTTTCTGGCTTATCTGTCTGTCTCTCCTCTCTCCTCATTCCAGTTCATCTCTTCACAGAGCTGCCAAAGTGATCTTATACCACAGATTTGACCACATTGCTGTTCAGCTCAACAAACTCCAGTGGATCCCTTTTATCTCCAGGATCAATATAGGTTCCTCCATATGTCTTTTAAAGCGTTTTCCTTCCTCCCTTTGCAACCTCCTTACACTTTAGTGCCCCATGTGTATACTATAGTTCAATAATACTGGCACTCTTTCTGTTTTCTACACATAACATTCTATTTCCTGATTGTACCTTTTCCATTAGTGTCTCCTATGCCTGAAGTGCTCTTCCTTCTCACTTCTGCCTTCTATCTTCCATCAAGCCTTGTCTCACATTATATTTTACATAAAAATGTAAAATTCTTTCTTTGGTTTCCCTCTAGTGCCTTCCTCTGAGGTTACTTTGTATTTACATAGTATATATCTGTAAGTAGATAATTAATTATATGTTGCTTTTCACTAAATATGAGCTCTTTGCAGCTCCAGAACTCAGAACAGAATCTGGCAGAAAAGGGATTTGATAAATGTTTTGGTCACTTGAAAAATATAGTCCGGATGCTCAAAGTAGAACAATCAATCCTTGCTCTCAAGGAGCTCTAATGGGGGAAACAACTGCAAACAACTTTGTATAAATACAATTATTTTTGTCCTGGTTTGTATCCCCAGAGCTTAGCACAGATTTTGGCACATAGTAAATAGTTAATATTTGTTGACTGGTTACTATTAATGTCCCTCTTCAATTTATCTCCTTTGCTCTCTTAGTAATTTGTTCTTAACTACTTTGAGGGGAATAGCAGCACTTTAAATATACTGTTTTAGGAAGATGTCAACAATTAATATGCTAAATGAGAAGAGTTCATCTTAGAATAACAAAACTATTCTTTTTACCATTGATTAGGGGATAGTAAACCTAATACCAAAACTAAGCAGAAGAATATTCAAGAAGGTTGTTGCCCAACATATTAAACTATTTTGGCCGTATTTTTTATATGAGCTTGATTATTTTTGCTATTCTCGGTCATAGAACTTTAAAACTAAGAGGAACTTGGTAGACATCTGGGTTGTGCCCAAGTTCTTTGGGCATTTTTATAATAGGGAAATTTGATTATTTGTGTTAAAGGCTCATTGGAGTTTGTATATTTCCAACAAGAACATGATTTGAGCTTATTGACAATGTTAATCATGAAGGAGATAGTACATCTCAATATAACAATTTTCCAGGCTTAAAAAATAGTACTTTCTCCCAACTTGTAGGATTTTTTAAAGGCACTCATCCTTTTAGAGATACAGATTTAGGATTTGCTGGCCTTTATAATTTAGCTAAACTTTGGTTGGTAAAGTAGTATGTTATAATTAGAGTGTTCTAGTCAGATTACAAGAATCAAGTTCCCACTAAGTATTTCTATAAACTTAAACAAGTCTTAGCATATCTGAAGTTGTTTCTTTTTCTGAAAAATATAAAAAAATTAATTATCCTACTTATCAAGGATAATTGTTAGGAAAGTATATAAAATGCTGTATAAATACATGCTTGTATTATCAATTTTAAAGTAATGTCCATTTAGGTGAAATATGGATATTTCACTAAAGAGAAAACATGGGCAAACATCTCAACTTCTTGACTGATGAAAGAACTGTTTAAAATGTTTTAGTTGCATGTTATAAATTAGAAGAGCTATATTGAGAGGTTTTCAATCAAAGTTTGATCAGTTATTGAGTATGAGATTTTCTCCAATTTGGATATTCTATAATTCTCTGAAGCATGTTGCAGTACTTATAATGGCTTAGATATATTATTTTGATAAAAAAATTGGTAAAATAAATAAGTTATTGGGCATCAATTCTTTTCACTGAAATGTAGTAGAGAATAGCAGATGGCCTTAGATTCAGGAGGAGTCAGAGTTTGTCTTGCTTGTGCCTTTTTTTTTTTTTCCACCATAAATCAATCTTTTAATACTTTGATGCCTAAAGTAACTCTTGAAAATAGCTGACATGGGATGCTGGTTGATCTGAATTGGTGGAAAATGGGGAAGATAATCAGTCAAATTACAGATTTAGACCAAAATAATAACAAATTTCTTTATTAATTGGTAGGTATATGTCTGTCAAGGTACAAATGGGGAGAGACAACAGAAGTATATGATAGCTTTACTATGTAAAAATGAACTTTCATTCTCCTTAGGAAGACAAGACAGGTGCACTTTAAAGAATTATTAAACAATCAGAATAAAGTAAAAAAAAGTGGTTTATATTAAATTTTGAATTTTACCATATAGTTGTTGGAGAATAGAACATATAATATCTAATAAGGCATCTAGTTGCTTCTTAAAAATACTGAATGAAGAGAAAGAAGTCAGGCTGATAATTTAATCCAGAGGAGCTAAGATTACAAAGTGTGAGAGTATACAGAAAAAAAGAGAGGGTTCAGGACAGAATCTTGGGAGTAGACCCACAGTTAATAAGCCATGATAGAGTTGTGGGAGAACAAAAGAGACCAAATTGTGGTCAAACATGTCAAAGGATAATGAAGCAAAAAATCCAGAGATGGAAGTATTAGGAGATGGTGCTGAAAGTATTTAGAAAAAGGTTTCAGTAAGATCAAAAAGGAGATATAGAAAAGACCAATAGACTTAACAATGAATAATATTACAATGAATTAATAGTTATCATTTTTGTAGCAGTACACACTTTTAAGTTTAATCTCCATTACAAAAATCTCCATCGTTTTCTTCATTGTGGAGAATTCAACAGAACACAAATCCAGCCTTGATTGGTAGCCTCTGCCAGTTTGCAAGATGTAAATACACTGAAAATATAAACAGCCTGCTCCCACAAACCTGCACACGATCCCAGCCAGCTCTAGGACAATGCTGTTTATGTTCCTTAAAGGCTATTCCTGTGGACAGACACTGAACCATATTTGAATCCATTTAAATGTTGTGTTGCATTAGGATCACAGATTTGGAATGAAAAAGATCTTGTTGTAGTTTAATTCCATATTTTCCAGAGAAAGTTGAGGTCTTGAGGAGTGAAGTGATTTACATATTCTCAAACTGAGAGCAAGTGGCAAAGCAGGGATTTGAGTTTTTGCTGAGGCAGGTGGGGTTAAGTGACTTGCCCAGGGTCACACAGCCAGGAAATGTTAAGTGTCTGAGGCCACATTTGAATTCAGGACCTCCTGACTTCAGGACTGGTGCTCTATCTACTATACCAACTAGTTGCCCCCTTCTCCCCCCATTTTTGTGAGGCATGAACTACTATTTTTTTTATTTATTCATTCATTCATTAATTTATCTATCTATTCATTTGTTTGTTTTTGCTGAGGCAATTGGGGTTAAGTGACTTGCCCAGGGTCACACAGCTAGGAAGCATTAAGTGCCTAAGATCAGATTTGAACTCAGGTCCTCCTGACTTCAGGGCTGGTGTCTATCCACTGAGCCACCTAGCTGTCCCTGAGTTTGGGAATCTTATAGCCCTGGATCCAATTTATAGCTTACTGTCCTGTTCAGAATGAATGTTTTAGAGACTTTTCTTCTTTTGGTAAATTGCTTCAGTCTTTGAACATACAACATCCCTGATCTATCATTACAGTAGTTGTATTCTTATTATTTTTAAAAGGGGTATGAAAAGCAGAGACAAGATGGCCAAGTTGTGAAAATTAGTGAAGTAGGCTTCCACTTCCCTCCCCCCAAAAAAACCCAATAACAATAACATCACTACCTCTTCTAAACAAATATAGAAACTGCATCATAACAAATCCTGAAGGGGAAATCCAGAAAATATTATAGTGAGGCATTTGTCCAACTCAGCTTAGCACAGGAGAACAGGTCTGCAGATAGAATCAAAACAGTATGTCACTGCATGAGGAGTACTAGATTACCCAGGGAGAGTCTATACATCAGAATATGAGAAGAAAGCAATTCCATGCAAAGGCATTTCAATGAAGACAGGTGCCAATGGCAGCTCTGTCACCCACTATCCAGTACTGGGTCACAGATCCACTGTTAAGTGAAAGAGGAGTCTACACAAAGGATAGAGAGACTCTGGATGGTTTATTTAAAAAGGAATTAAGTCAGATGCTAGCGGCAGTAGGGTAGTCCTCAAACCAGAGCAGAGTCTCACTTCCAATGTCTAACTTAGCCTACAGAGAAATAACCAAGACAGGAACCTCAGATCAAATGAGATTCTAGAATTTCATGAGTTTGAGCCAACATAGCCTACTAGCTGGCTGACAGAGATTGAGACTGGCAGCAGTCTGTTGCTCAGACCTCACCCAAATCAGGAACTTCAAGAGTTCAAACAGGAGAGCAGCAATCCGCTCATGACTATTTGGATGAATCTACTTTGAGAGCCCTGAAAGTTTTGAAGGTCTCCAGTCACCCCACTTAATATTCTAAGAAAGCAACAATAGGAACATCCCAGATTTTCCCTCCAGAAATGTGATGTAACCTAATCCTAATATTAAGTTTGAAATCAGGAAGCAGGCTGCAATAATGGGCAAAAAAAAAATAAGGACCCCATGACATTGAATTATTATGGTGGAAGAGACTCTTAAGACACACACAGAAAAAAATTATGACTTCAAATCACCTCAAGCAATGCCTCAGAGAAAAACACAATGTGGGTATAAACACAAGTAGAATTATTGGAAGTGATAAAGGGGCACAAACACAAATATAATTCTTGAAATAAAAGCAAGAGTTTGCCAAAGAACTTTAATTTTTCCATACCTAAATTAAATAGGAGCATTTGAGGGGAAAAATGAAAAAGAAGTGAGAAATATGGAAAAAATAATTAGAAAGGGAATTGGCTTGATGAGAGATAGAAAATCTTGCCTACATAACAATGTTTTGAAAATTAAAAAAAATACCAAGTAGAAGATGTAAGAAAACAAGAAATATTAAAACAAAGACAAAATGAGGCTGAAAAAAAGGGAAGAAAATATAAGATCTCATAGTACAACCCATTTTCCTGGAAAACAGGAGAAAACATTTAAGAGTCACTGGACTATCTGACTACCATGACCAAAAATAAAAGTCTAGCCACCCTATTTCAAGAAATCCTAAAAGATAAACTTCCAGATTTCTTAGAACCAGAGGGCACTGTTAAAATAAAAAGAATCCATCACCTCCTGAAAGAAATCTTAAAATAAATACTTCCAGGAAACTTCGTAGACAAATCCAGAGCTTCCAGGTCAAAGAAAAAATACTGCAAACCTAGATTGAAAGAGCTACAATCAGGATCCTCTAATGATTTAGCATGCATTATCATAAAGGAGCAGGGAACTTGGAATATGATCTTCCAGAAGGTGTAGGATATTGGCTTACAGACACAAATAACTTACTCAGCAAAACTGAGTAGAATGCAACAGGAGGGAGAAAGATTTTTAGTGAAATATAGAGCACCTTCAAGCATGATGGAAAGACCAGATCTTGGGAAAAACTTTGAAGTTCAAATACAGGAGCAGAGAAACCTATGGTAACCATGAATAAATAATGATAAAGGATGAAACAAAGATAATTGGTTTATATTAAAAAATGGGCAGATTATACACATATCTACTCTAAACATTATCATCAATAGGGTTTATGGAAAGAGTTAAATTAACCAAAGCCTAAGCATGATTTTGTTATGTCTTGATAATTTTAAGGAAAAAATGGAGAGGAGAAGAGGAATATACTGAATGGAAGTGAAGGGAAGGGAAAGGAAAGCTTCAGGAAATTATCTCAGGGTTTACAAGTAGACAACTATGCAAATAAATAGGAGCAGGTAGAGTGAGTAACATTTGAACCTCACTCAATAGGGTAATAATGGAGGAAGAAGAGAAGTGGGATTAGAAAGAAGGATTAGTCCCAGGCAAAATAGTTTAGTTGGGATGCAGCAAAATTTTTATAGCTTTTTTGTGTACATTAATAAATATTTCTATATTACATTTAAAGAGTCTGCTTATTTGCATTGTTTTTTCAACAATCAAAGTAATTGTTCAAATAATTAAGAGCATTTTTCTGCCAATTAGAGAATCTCATCTTTTAATCTTGTTTGCTTTGGCTAAAACATCATCCATTTCAGTTAGGGACCTGTTATTGTTGATATGAGAAATACAAATTATATTTCTTTTCTAATTTAGTTTCACAAAATACTCCGAGTCTCAGAATGTGTAGATGACTTTGCCCATTGTCCCTAAACTAATAAGGGGTTTATTATATAATTATATATAATATTGATTATAGAATAAATATATAATGTTATATAAATTAAAAAATAGCTTTTTTGAAACAAGGTCTTCTTGATTCTACCTAACCCAGGACACTATATGACATTGTGTAATCACCAGTATTCTGAATTCATGATTCACAAATTCAGTAGTTCTCAGGTTTGGGCTGTAATTTAATTAAGTCCCTTTTCTAGACTCCATGACATATATGTATTCTAAAGGTAGACATCCTATATAATGCAGCTTCTGCTTCTCCTTTTTTTTTATATTGTAAGATTAGAAATTGATGTTGGATTTTCACAAGGCAAATATTCCCTGGCAATGTAGTGATATCTGGCTGTAGAGCACTTCTATGATTTTTCTGTTTCCTACTTCCTTTTTCCCTCCCTCTTCTTATTACATAGGAATTAAGGGAATTGGAGCTATTTTGAAGGTAAAAGAAGTAAGGTATTTCATAGCTAAATGCTATAACCCACAATTCCACATACTTAGTGATTTCTTGCCAGAAGATTTGTTTGGCCACAATGTTGCATTGTAGTCTCCTGCCTTTTAAAATGTTGTTTTTCTGGATTCAAACAATTTCTCCTTTGTTTTATGCCACAAGTAAGCCAGGTCTATGAGATGACCCAAAGTAATATGCAACAGAGAACCCAATATTTTTTTCCCCCTCTGTGGACTAGTCAGACTACCCCTGTCTCTTCCTCCCTGTTCTCTCCCCACACTGCTTTGTATCTGCCCCAGAGTTACCAGTGATGGTTGCCTTCAAATGAAATATTTGTAAAATGCATGGCATAGATAATGACACATAAAGATCTTTAAAATATCTTTTCCCTTCTCTTCCCTTCTACCAAGAAGCTGACAGTACTGCGATGCAATTAGTTATGATGCTCTGGAGTGCTTCCAGTCCTCTTTCAATAAAAAAAAACAAAAAAAAAAACAAAAAAAAAAACCAAAAGAACAAACCAAAATTGAGGTAAAAAATATGTGAAGAAGTTTTGAAATATGATAAAGAAGTACATATTTCCTTTTAATATATAAATTAAAGAAATCTCTATTATAACACACCCAAGAAGTGGCAAAGGGGGAAAAAAAAGTGGAGGTTAATGACAATGGATATAGAAGGGTAATTTACCATCATTCTGCTTTTGGATAGTTACATTGATTTGGAAGATTTTCTTGACATTAGCCTAAATTGATCTCTTTTTACATATTCATCTATTTTTGCTGGAGCCAAACAGAACATTTACACTGCTTGCTATCATCTGAACACTTTATGGTTGATTTGTTGTTCTTAAACTGTGACAGCTAGAACATTCCAGATGAGGTCTGGGAATGGCAAAGTACAGTGGAGATATCAATTCCCTATTGCAGACTATGACTGTCTTAACACAATCCTAGATGGTATTCTTTTTTTCTTTTTCTTTTTTTTTTTTTTTCCTTTTTGGCTGACTGATGTATCAGCTGATTGCTGATTCATGTTGAGCTATCATCCACTAAAACTGCCAGGTCTTTTTCAGAACAACCACTGTCCAACTTTTATGCTTATAAAGTTGATCCTTTGTGTTAAGAATAAAATTTGATCCTTCCTGAATTATATCTTGTTAGCTTTAGCCTAGCGATGTCAAAATGATTTTGGATCCTAACTCTATAATTCACCAGGTTAGCTATGCCTCCCAGTTTTGGGTTATCAGTAAATTTAATGTCCACATTTTCCCCTGCTTCAAATCTGTGATCGATTTCCTGAGGCTAAACAGAGATTCCCTAGAATTCTCCACTGGAGACCTCTACCACACTGACATTGAGCTAGTAAAAATTGCTTTGACTCCATTCATCCAACTAAATCCAAATCCCACTGCTTACATTATCATCTTTCTCCACATCTGTCTATATTCTCACCAAGAAGAGTGTGAGATACTTTATCAAATTTTTTCTAAAGTATAGTTAAATTATGTTTACAGCATTCTACTAATTTAATAAACTTGTTAAAAAGAGAAACAAAGTTATTTTGACACAGTTGATCTGTTCTTGATGAAATCACGTTGACTTTTGGAGATTATATCTCCCTTTTTAGATGTTTATCAGCAATCTCTCCAATAATTTATTTAAGAATTTTCTCAGAAATTGAATTTTTGGGAAATTCCCTTCTCTTTTTTGGGAAATTTGAGGGGAAAATTACCTTTTTCCAAACTTGTGATATTACTTCCATTTTCTTTTTCTTTAGTCAACTATATGACTCAATGGATAGAAAATTGAACTGAAGTCAGGAAGAACTGAGTTCAGATAAAGTCTCAGACACTTTTAGCTTATGATCCTGGGCAAGTCATTTAACTTTCATCTTCCTTAATTTCTTCAACTGTAAAGTTGGAGGAATAATAATACCTAACCCCTAGGGTCATTGTAAAGGTAAAATGACATGTTTTTCAAGTGCTTCTTACAGTGCCTGACATGTAGTAGACACTTCATAAATGCATTTCCTTTCGTCCTTCCTTTCAAATATGTTACAACTCACAGTGGCTCTGCAAATACAACTATCTCATCTCCCAGAAACTTTGGATGTAGTTCTTCTGGGTTAAGTAACTTGAATTCCTTAAGGTCAACGATTCCTTATGTATCTTGAGCCTTAATTCCTTATTAGTCCCTTTCAGCGTAAAGTCAAGAAAACAGAAACTAAATAAAAGCTTGGCAGCTTTGCCTTACTCAGTCATCAATTATCCTAATCTCATCCACCACCAGCAAAGTGCCTTTCTCTATTTGGACAGTTACTTTTTTCCCCCTCAAGATATGACCTTAATTCTCTTTAAAGTCCTCAGTTTATTCTGAGAACTCAACACTATTTTTGCAAGACTATGCCAAACTCATATTCATCTTCAGTCACATGGCTTTCCTTATCCTGTGCCTTTCTTTGCTGTTGTTGCCATTGTTATTTTAAATTAATTTGCCTTTCCCATTCTCCCCATCTAGTAGGATAATTAATTTTTTTTAAAAATGGGAATCTCTGTACAAAGCATGAACATTATGAAAAAGCATTACCATCTCTAAATGGTAATGGTAAAAGACATTAGCCATTTCTAAAAATTATTCATATCTTTGTCAGTGAGTTCTCTGTGGATTCAAATTAATCTTTTCAGGGAAAAAAAAAAACTTTTCCTCCTCATTGGAATTGTTTCCATTTGGATCTTTAAGTTTAATTGTTGACTGTTTTCCATACTAACTAGGAGGACATCTCTTGAAGCATTTATATTCATGGAATCCCACTTATTTTTCCTCTGAACCTTTTGAAATCTGCTTTTCCCAAATCTAAGTTACTTGTCAGTTTTAAGTCCCCATTTCACTTCTTTCTCTATCACAAATTTTAGGAAGGACTTGCTACCTAATATTCCCATCATTTTTACCCAAGCAACCAATCTACCTCAGTTTCCCAATTCCATAAAATGAGGAAAAAATAGCAACCAACTCTAGTGTTTTTGAGGGATTAAAATGAGATGATATTTGACAAACATTTAAGTATTGTATATACATGCATGGGCATATACTCTTATTATTACTATTACTATTATTGTTATTATTATTATTATTATTTATTGTACTTGGTTATGAGATTCAGATTCAGACTAGAATTTCTCCCCTGTTGATTCCTTTACTTTTAAATAATGAAATTCTCAGTAAGGCAAAGTCAAGTAATTATTAAATATTCTTTTATTGACAGAGTACTCCAGCAGATATGTAGATAATTGAAGTTGTCTATTTTGCTTTATTATCCCTATGCTTGTTGTCTGTTTGCCAAATTCCTCATCCATTTCTTCTTTCTGTCCAGGTAGTCTCTAGTATACTTCAATTGCAGAATACTTTCTATTTCATTCTCCCTCATGCTTACTCTCTCTGGTTGCTGACATTTAAAAATGATTTTTGCCACAGAAAATATAATATTTTTACTTGATTATAGTTTCTTATCTTCATCCACCATAGTAGCAAGAGTGTCAGGTTTACTCTTCAACCTCCAGAACTATAATTGTAATAAGGACATCTAACTTCATGGCTTATGAAAAGGCTTTTGAATATCTATTACTTGAGTCTGTGAGGCATAAAGTCAGTGTTCTCTGTGTTGCTTGGATCTTGATTGTTGAACTCATGCTATTCTATGAGTTTTAATGTCTTTTCAGATTACTTTGTGTGGGTGGTCAAGATAAAAATATTTAAACATCATGGTAAAGCCACTGGAAGAGACATTACAAGTCTAAGTCAGTGGCAAGCTAGTTAACTATTCCAAGAAAAGGAAGGAAATTGAAAACTTTGGATATTTCATCTCTAATTCCTGGTTTTTAGGGACAAAGAAAGTTAAAGAAGTAGAAGAATGAGCTTAGGAAAAATGTAAAAATATCTGAAATACAAGACTTGTACTACCTGTCACTGAATTTTATGAAGTTATTCTTTGTATGGGACAAGGCTTTGATTTTCTTTTTTGCCTCTGATTGGCTTTGTAGATTCTGCCTATTTTTTACTCAGGATGTATATATTAATTTTGGGTTTGACTTCAAACTGAGTATTCCATATTTTAGGTAACATCCTTTTTAATGTGTAATTGTTGTACAATGGTTTCAGTCATGTTTGACCTCTCATTATCTCCTTTAGGGTTTTCTTGGCAAGGGCAATGAACTGGCTTACCATTTCCTTTCCCGGGAGGTATATTTTGTAATTAGAGTTTAAGTGACTTGTCTAGGTTCACACAGCTAGGAAGTATCTGAGGCTGTTTGATTTTAGGTCTACCTGATTCCAGTCTTTGTGCTTTATCCTCTGAGATACCAGCTGCCTCATCCTATGACATAAAGTGATTTAGTATGCCCTCCCTTTATCTCCTTTTTTTTTTCTTTGTTAGTTATTGCCCCCAGCATTCTTTCTTTCTTTCTTTCTTTTTTTATTATAGCTTTTTATTTACAAGTTATATGCATGGGTAATTTTACAGCATTGACAATTGCCAAATGTTTTGTTCCAATTTTTCCCCTCCTTTCCCCATCCCCTCCCCCAGATGGCAGGTTGACCAATACATGTTAAACATGTTAAAGTACAAATTAAATACAATATAAGTATATATGTCCAAACAGTTATTTTGCTGTACAAAAAGAATTGGACTTTGAAATAGTGTACTATTAGCCCGTGAAGGAAATCAAAAATGCAAGCAGACAAAAATATAGGGATTGGGAATTCTATGTAATTCATAGTCATCTCCCAGAGTTCTTTTGCTGGGTATAGCTGGTTCAGTTCATTACTGCTCTATTGGAACTGATTTAGTTCATCTCATTGCTGGAGATGGCCACGTCCATCAGAATTGATCATCATATAATAATGTTGTTGAAGTATATAATGATCTCCTGGTCCTGCTCATTTCACTCAGCATCAGTCCATTTAAGTCTCTTCAGGCCTTTCTGAAATAATGCTGATGCTCATTTCTTACTGAATAATAATATTCCATAATATTCATATACCACAATTTATTCAGCCATTCTCCAGTTGATGGGCATCCACTTAGTTTCCAGTTTCTGGCCACTACTAAGAGACCTGGTACAAACATTCTTGTACATATAGATCCCTTGCCCTTCTTTAAGATTTCTTTGCGATATAAGCCCAGTAGAAACACTGCTGGATCAAAGGGTATGCACAGTTTGATAACTTTTTGAGCATAGTTCCTAATTACTCTCCAGAATGGCTGGATGTATTCATAATTCCACCAGAAATGTATTAGTGTTCCTGTTTTCCCACATCCCCTCCAACATTCCGCATTATCTTTCCCTGTCATTCTAGCCAATCTGACAGGTGTGTAGGGGTATCTCAGAGATGTCTTAATTTGCATTTCTCTGATTAATAATGACTTGGAACATATTTTCATATGGCTAGAAATAGTTTCAATTTCTTCGTCTGCAAATTGTCAGGAGAATGGCTTGATTTCTTATACATTAGAGTCAATTCTCTATATATTTTGGAAATGAGGCCTTTATCAAAACCTTTGACTAAAAATGTTTGCCAGTTAATGCCTCCCTTCTAATCTTGTTTGCATTAGTTTTGTTTGTACAAAAGTTTTTCAATATGATATAATCAAATTTTTCTATTTTGTGAACAGTAATGATCTCTAGTTCTCCTTTGGTCATAAATTCTTTCCTCTTCCACAGGCCTGAGAGGTAAAGTGTATGCTCTTCCAATTTATTTATATTCTCATTCTTTATGCCTAGATCATGAACCCATTTTAAACTTATCTTGGTGTTTGATTTCCTTCACAGGCTAATAGTACACTATTTCAAAGTATGCGTAATATTAATAATATTAATAAGTGTGGGACAATGCCTAGTTTCTGCCATACTAATTTTGAATTTTTCCAGCAATTTTTGTCAAATAGTGAGTTCTTAATCCAAAAACTGGGGTCTTTGGGTTTGTCAAACACTAGATTTTTAAAATTATTGGCTGTTTTGTCCTTTGAACCTAACCTATTCCACTGATCAACTAGTTTATTTCTTAACCAATTCCAAATGGTTTTAGTAACCGCTGCTTTATAATATTATTTTAGATCTGGTACAGCTAGGCCACCTTCATTTGATTTTTTTTTTTTTCATTAATTCTCTTGAAATTCTTGACCTTTTGTTTTTCCATATGAACTTTGTTGTTATTTTTTCTAGGTCATTAAAATAATTTTTTGGGAGTCTGCTATAGCGCTAAATAAATAGATTAGTTTAAGTACTATTGTCATCTTTATTATATTTGCTTGCCCTATCCAAGAGCATTTAATATTTTTCCTGTTGGTTAGATCAGACTTAATTTGTGTGGAAAGTGTTTTGTAGTTTTTTGGCAGATAGATTCCTAAATATTTTATACTATAAGTAGTTACTTTAAATAGAATTTCTCTTTGTAACTCTAACTGTTGGATTTTGTTAGTGACATATAAGAATGCTGATGACTTATGTGGATTTATTTTGTATCATGCAAACTTTGCTAAATTATTTCTAAGAACTTTTTAGTAGAATCTCTGGGATTCTCTAAGTATACCATCATATCATCAGCAAAGAGTTTCCTCTTTGCTTACTCTAATTCCTTTAATCTCTTTCTCAACTCTTATTGCCAAAGCTAGCATTTCTAATACAATATTGAATAGTAACGGTGATAGTGGGCAACCTTGTTTCACTCCTGATCTTATTGGGAGTGGTTGAAGTTTGTGCCCATTACATATGATGCTTACTGCTGGTTTTAAATAGATGCTACTGATTATTTTAAGGAAAAGTCCATTTATTCCTATACTCTTAAGTGTTTTTAATAGGAATGGATGTTGGATTTTATCAAATGCTTTTTCTGCATCTATTGAGATGATCATATGGTTTTTGTTAATTTGGTTACTAATATGGTCAAGTATACTAATAGTTTTCCTAATATTGAATCAGCCCTGCATTCCTGGTATAAATCCTACTTGATCATGGTGTATTATCCTGGGGAGTCTTTTTGTTAATATCTTATTTAAGATTTTAGCATCAATATTCATTAGGGAGATTGGTCTATAATTTTCTTTCTCTGTTTTCAACCTACCTGATTTAGGTATCAGTACCATGTCTGTGTCATAAAAGGAACGTGGTAGGACTCCTTCATTCCCTATTTTTTTCAAATAGTTTATATAGCATTGGGGCTAATTGTTCTTTAAATGTTTGGTAGAATTCACATGTAAATCCATCTGGTTCTGGGGATTTTTTTTTTTTAGGGAGTTGATTAATAGCTTGTTCTATTTCTTTTTTCTGAAATGGGACTATTTAAGCAATTTACTTCCTCCTCTGTTAATCTGGGAAGCCTATATTTTTGGAGGTAGTCATCCATTTCACTTAGGTTATCAAATTTATCAGCATAAAGTTGGGCAAAATAACTCCTTATTATTTCTCTAATTTCCTCTTCATTGGTGGAAAGTTCTCCCTTTTCTTTTTTTAAGACTACTAATTTGATTTTCCTCTCTCCTGTTTCTAATCAGATTTACCAAGGGTTTATCAATTTTATTGGTTTTTTCATAAAACCAACTCTTAGTTTTATTTATTAGTTCAACAGTTTTTCTACTTTCAATATTATTTCTCCTTCTAATTTTAGAATTTCAAATTTAGTATTTGATTGGAGGTTTTTAATTTGGTCTTTTTTTTTTAGCTTTTTAAGTTGCAAGTCCAATTCATTGATCTTCTCTTTCTCTGTTTTATTCAAGTAAGCCTCTAAGGATATAAAATTTCCCCTTATTACCGCTTTGACTGCATGCCACAAATTTTGGTGTGATGTCTCATCATTGTCATTATCTTGAGTGAAATTATTAATTGTGTCTATAATTTGCTATTTCACCCAATCATTCTTTAAGATGAGATTATTTAATTTCCAATTACTTTTTGGTCTATTTACCCCTTTTTGTTGAATGTAGTTTTTATTGCATCGTGATATGAAAAGAAAACATTTACTATTTCTGCCTTCCTGCATTTAAATTTGAGGTCTTTATGTCCTAATATATGGTCAATTTTTGTATAGGTTCCATGAACTGCTGAGAAGAAAGTATATTCCTTTCTATCTCTATTCAGTTTTCTCCAAAGATCTATCATACCTAATGTTTTCTAATATTCTGTTTATCTCTTTAATTTCTTTCTTGTTTGTTTTGTAGTTTGATTTATCTAATTCTGAGAGTGCAATGTTGAGATCTCCCACTATTATAGTTTTGCTGTCAATTTCTTGTAACTCTCTTAACTTCTCCTTTAGGAAGTTAGATGCTATACCACTTGGTGCATATATGTTTAGTATTGATAACCCTTCATTGTCTATGCTACCCTTTAGCAAGATATAGTTTCCTTCCTCATCTCTTTAATATCATATTCTGAATATATTTGAATATACTATCTGTGAATGGACTGGAAGTAAAGGACATGAAATGAAATTATTGAAATTATTGAAATTCAAATAATACTTCAAATTCAGTATTTGAATTTTTTTTTTTTTCTGGCTGCTTGTAATATTTTTTCCTTAATCTGTTTATCTCCTTTTAAAAATATTTTATTTAATTTTTAGAATAATACTGGAACCTAAAGAGAACACAGAGAAATTATGACCTGTTGATTGGAGAGGATACTGGGTCTGGAGAATAAAGCTTGGGTTCAAATTCTGACTCTAATACTTGTTAATTATGTGATCATGGGCAAGGTATAATTCCTCTGGGCCTCAGTTTTCTCATCTGTAGAAGAAGTTGGATAGATGATTTTTGAGCTCTCATTCAGCTCTAGGTCATGATCAGTATTCCAAATTATTAGTGAGAAAGTTAGAAGTGTAACCCTAAGTTTACTGGCTCCAAATCTAAATGCTTCAGAAAGTCAGAAAACACTGGTTAGTTATTTGACCTTAAGAGAATCACTACATCTTATAGACTTGTTATGAGAATAATTTTCTCTTTTAGGTAATGCTTTACATATTTTTCCACCTTTTAATTGACTTTCCTATTATCACCAATTCAATCCTTATCTGTTATTTTTGAAATTAAATACATTAAATTGAAAGCAGAGAGTTTTATTATGTACCTGCTATATGCATTTCATTCTGTGCTTATTTTAAACTTTTTTTTTCATTGTCACCGCCCCCCCCAAATGTCCTTTTTATTTTTTTTGTGCTTGACCTTAAGAAATTCATGCCACTTCTTGGACATCTCTGTGGCTGGTTGAGACTGTGTTGCCTTTCATCTTATATCCTATGAGGTGACCTACATCTTTCTCTTAAATAGGGTTATCTCCAGACTTAGAAGTCAGGCCTCCTTCTGTCCTCAGCTAAAAATAAGAAATAGTTTGCTCTGGGCTCAAGATGGCCAGGGAAGGTTACTCAGTTGATTTGGCTTTTTGCCCCTTGCTATTCTCCTAAGATTGGGCCAAGTATAACAATCAGGATAAGTTTTCTGGCCTGTTTTTTAGATAACACTTGCTTCTAGATTTAGCTTCCACTCATGTGGGAGTTGTTAGAAAAGAAGATGGTAAAACTTTAAAAAAAAACTTTTTAGAATTATTTATAAGTAATTGTGAGTCTTTGAGAAGGAATTATAAATAAGTTTTTAAAGTTATTGTTAAAAGCCTGAAAACAGCTAAGCAATTTAAAAAAGTCTTCATAATTCAAAATGGCACATTTATACTATTTCAGTGTGAGAGGTTTTTAGATGTGCCTTAAGATTTAAAGAAAAAATGACTCAAGTTATCCTGCTAACGTATTCAATTTTTTTTGTTGCACTGGGTAGTGAGAATCCTTTGGTCTTTGTATAAAAGTTAACCTGATGAAATAATGCTCTAGTCATGTCAGTTATGGACTAATTCCCTCTTATCTTTAGTGACTCTTGCTTTCAGAACATATTTTCTGAAGACGGTCATTATGGACAGTGAAAATGAACATTAGATTTGGAGTCATAGGACCTATCTTAACATTCTGGCTGTTTGACCTTGAGCAAGTCAATTAGCTTTTACATCTATTCTTTTTCTTAATGAAGTTATTAGACTAGTTCGCTTTTAATATTCCTTCTACTTCTAGAACAGAAACCTAAGTTTAAGTATAAAGTACACTTAAAGAACATTGGTCAATCAACTAATTTCCTTTCCAAACAGCATAAGCGTGAACAGTAAGCCATTTAGGAAATTTCATGTGTATTATTTCTCCCTTCTGAATTACATTCTTAATTCTTAGTCATGCTTCCTCCAAAGAATACAATTTGTTCATGTATATTTATGTTCATGTATATCCATTATTCCCAACTCTTGTCTGTGTTCTCAATGCATTAAAATGCATTAAGGAACCTTTGACGTTGTATTAATTTCAATGGAGCAAACAGCCTAACCATTTCTTAACCTCTGCTCTTACTTCATCCGTCACAGACCCATTTCTTTATGATGAGTTATTTCTCATAAAGAGAAATGCCACTTTTTCTGTTTTGTAGCATGTCTTTTACTAACATCCATCAAGCATGTTTCTCCATTGCCTTCTAGGTTGCTTGTGACTTTAGTTCTTAGAAAATTGTGCTAATTCTTATTTAGCAGCCATATAAAATCACTGAACAACTCTTAGCGCTGGTATGATGGATCTTTCCCCCCTCCTAGAAGGTATATTGGAGTCACTGGAAATATTGCATGGTTTCCTGAATGCAGTCCAGTTCACTGAACTCCTTGCTTTAATTCTGCATCAATTTCATTTCTAGTCCACAGTATTTGGTTAAAATAGATGAACCACTTTACAAGTTTTCTAGATTACATAGCATATAACCTGGGCTATATCCATGTGAACTATTTGAATACAAGTTTTCCAGACTCTAAAGACAGATCTTTCTAGAATTCTGCCTGTCTCTGCTTTGCACACATAGGCATTAAATTCTGGGGATAAATCATATTTCATGTGTCAAAGGTACAACTTGAATTTTGAGCTTCCATTCTTAAAGGCTGGCCATCTTTAGAGAACCAAGAATTGAGCCTGCTCTTACTACTCTATATTGAACAAAACTTTATATTCCCAGCTACTCTTGAGTATATTGATCACTGTTATTATTGATTTTTTAAAGTAAGCGAAGATAATTATTTTGGTACCAAAATAATTCAGGTTACAGAATACATAGTAGAATTGGGATTTTTATATTTTAGTCTTCTGATTCTATGTTCTGTGATTTTTAGGTAATGAGGGTTACACAGAGGAGAAAAATATAGTATAACATATCTTGTCACTGGACCCAGATGGCTCTTGAGGGAAAATAAGGCAGGGTTACCTTTCACAACCCTCCCTCACTTAAATCCAATTCACTTGCATGTTATGGCATCAACTCCCTCATGTCATGGTCCTCTTTAAGAACAAAGGACAAATAACAGCCTCAATGAGTAAAAAGCTAACCCACAAACTGAAATTGATCAGTTGAAAGACTCCCTCCCTCTTTCTCTTTCTTCTTTCCTTCCTTTCTTCCTTCCTCCCTCCTTTTCTTTTCCCCTCCTTTACTTCCTTCTTTTCTTCCTTCCTTCTCCCCTTCTCTCCTTTAGTCTCTCCTTTCCTTCCCTGACTCCCTCCCTCCCTCTCTCCTTCACTTCTTCCCTCTCTGCTTCCTTCCTTCCTTTCCTTCTTTCCCTTCTTTTCTCCCTCTGTCCATATAGGGCATCATATACTTACCTACAGATGCTTTTAAAATCATTTTTTTTTCTTTTGCCACCTCTGAACTCTCCCAAGACATCTAGGGGTTACTGGCTAGATTTCTTTCTTAAGCACCAGGCTTTAAACCAAAATCAATCTGATTCTAATTGGCCACCAATACTTTCTAGGCCAAGCCCCATTTGTTCAATTTTTTGGGGGGGTCCTGATTGACTCAGATTGAATGTAAATCACAATCATTTCTGCTTTGGCCAGAAACCCTGATGGTCTTCCCCTCCCAGATTCATTCATTCATTCATTCATTTAGATTTTTCTTTTTTCTTTTTCTTTTTTTGTACTAGGTGATTCTTTGCCTCAGTTGCTACCTAGCCTTAATCACTAAATGGGTGTGTCTCAATCAAACTGGGACCTGTTGAAGACCCTAGGTTAAAAAGGCCAATTTCATATCAGAGTCATTTCCAGTCTTCTTGATCTATATCCTGTCACTGGGCCTACATGGATCTGGAGGGGAAAGTGAGACAGGTGACATTGCAAAGCCAAGTAACTTATGTGTCATGGCATCACCTCCCTCATAAGAGAAGCTCATTAGGATTTATCTTGCAGAATGTCTTGAAATTTGAGAGTAAAGTTCATATAAAATGATGAAGGTGGATGACCATGTTAAGCAGGAAGTAGATAGTGAAGAATGTATTCATTGAATATGAATCACACAAAGAATGTGAAAACAACTGGAAAGAGTATGCTAAGAAGGACTGTTAAATTAGATGACACAGTAGCTAGCACTGGCCCCTGAAATTGGGAAGACCTAGATCCAGTCTGACCTCTGACACTTCGTAGTTGTATAACTTCAGTAAATTACTTAACCTCTGTCTGCTTTAGTTTCCTCAACTACAAAAGGCTATAATAATCGTACCTACTTCTCAAGATTATTGTAAGGAACAAATAAGATAATAATTGCAAAGTATTTAGCATGATACCTGTCACATAGTAGGCACTTCCTAGTCACCTTTCCACTCTTTCCCTATGAGTTTTGCTTTCTATGTCCTGAGTTTGTTGAAAAGACTCGTTGCTGAAAGAGAACACTAGAAAGAGAGCAATGAAGAAAAGTCTGGTTTTATTCTTGTATGTCAACTGCTCCAAGTGCCTCGAATAGTGAAATAGTTAAGCTAACCAAATTATTTGACTGTCAAGTGCTATCAATTAACAATTGCACTGGTTTATGTTGTGATTAGTGTTTCCAAAAAGAGACCTCATTTTCTTAACCCTATATCACCTTACTTTTCTTTTTTGGAAAATATTGGCACTTTTCTAGTTAACCAAATATGCCAGAAACCTTCCAGTTTGTTAGCTGCCAAGTCCATTGGGTTTATGTTCACAACTTCATCAATGTCTTTTCTTTTTCTCCACTTATAATACAATTACTCTATTCATATCCCTGTCTGCCCATGGCTGGACTTTTGTAATAAGCTTTTGTCTCCTCATTAGTCTTTCCTTTTCCATTTTATCTTCTATGCAGGTGCTAATTCATACTTCTTAATTATGGATCTTACTGTGTCAATCCCTGATCTCAAGAAGCTTTAGTAGCTCCCTATTGTCAAATAGAGTTAGGGTTAGGGTTACATACTCTTTTGTTTGGTATTTAAAGTATTTGAAATTCCAAACTATCATTCCAGTCTAGTTTTGCAGGTTAATTACAGTTATTCTCCATCTTGAACTTATAAATTTGTAGATGGAAAGGATATTAGAGAGTAGGTTGGACCTACTTATTTTACAGATGAGGAAACTGAGGCACATAGAAGTTAAATGAATTGCTAGGATCACAAATCTAGTATCTGATGCAAGATTCAAACCCAAACTTTCCTAAATCCAAGCCCAGAAATCTGTGTCTTTCATCATTTGCACTACATTTTAGTCACATTGACAATGTTTCATTGCCCTTCTCTATGCCTTTTCATATACTGTCCTCAATGCCTAGAATATTCTCATTTTTTTGGGGGGGGATTCTTTATCTTCCTTAAAGGTTCAATTCATTTATTATTTCCTTCAACAACCTATTCTGACTTTTAGTCACCATCTTCCACCTTCACTTTATTTTATTTTGTATATGTCTTTTATTTACATATTTATGTTAGAATGTAGTAGATTAGGAAGTAATTTAGACCTGCATTTGAAGAAGTTTACTTTGTTGTCTGTGTTTTTAAAAGAAGCTTAAGAGTAAGAACATTTGAGGCAGGGAGAAAATTAGGAGGCTGTTTTGTAGTTGACTAGATGAGAAGTGAAAACTACCTGAACTAGGGTGTTGACTATGACTATGAGTAGAGAGAAGGTCATGTACAAGGCATGTTTTTGAGGATATAACAGCAGGATTTGGGAACTGATTGAAAATGTGGAGTCATAAATGTATGAAGTCAGAGAAGACTCAGATTATGAACCCGGGGAACTAGAAGAATGATGGTGCTTTTCACAGAAAAAGAAGGCTTGAAAGGAAGTGAATATTAGGGGATAGATGATGAGTTGTGTTTTTAAAATGTTGAATTTGAGAGATCTTGGAGATCCAGTGGGAAATGATGCATAGACAGTTGACTATGTAGATTTAAATCTTAGAAGGAGAAATTTGGACTAGATTTGTGAGAGAGAGAATAATTCTATAGAGAGAATAATTAAGCTCATGGGAGATGATAAAGTCACTTAGAGTGTATATAAAGAGAAGAATGCCCAGGATACCATTGTGCCACAGTTCTCTTTTATTGTCCTGACTCAGTTTCCCTAAATTGTCCTGCTTTGGTTTCCCTGAATTGTTCTGCAACAGCATCCCTCCCTCCTAATCATGATGATCCAGATAAGGAGAAAGACTTATCTTAGGCATCATCATCAGAATGTTGGGGGCCTCTCCTTTTTGGTCTACCTCCTAGATCTGAGCGATATATATATATATGTGTGTGTGTGTGTGTGTATGTGTATATATATGTATATATATATATATATATATATATATATATATATGTGTGTGTGTGTGTGTGTGTATATATATATCATTGAGAACTCACATTGTTGGCTGGATTTTCTTGGAAATGATAGTCTCATTCAGCCTTGAGGCCAAACTATGGATCCATTTGGTCCCTTTCAAATAAAATATTAGAAACTCTCTAATCTCTATCTTGCCTCAGTTTCTCAGGCTTTACATTTTAGAGGCTTCCCACCAAGATATTAGAAAATGAGAGCAGGATTAGAAATTAGAGACCTTCAATCTCCATCTTGGGCCTCAGGGTGGCTGGAGATCTGGGTTCTTGGCCTGCAGAGACTGGCCCTCTGGGATTTTTTTCCAGAGTCTCTGGAAAGGGAGCAGTTTTCAGCCACAATCATACCTGACACCTGATAGTAGACACGCCATTTTGGCCACTGGAGAGTAAGTCTGGATGTTTTAGAACATAATCTGATCTGTTTACCTGTTCTGTCTGTCTGTGCTAGGATTCTCAGAATAATAGAATGTGAATGGGCATTAAATTCTGAGAAGGGTATCATTCCAGGATGCTGGATGAACCCCTCTATTTGGGTGTCTTCTAAGATAAATCTGGTCTGATCTGACTCTGAGCACCTTTTTGGGCATTCTCTGGTTATATGTGTTAAATGTTTTGTTTAATGTTGTAACTGTGCAATCTATATTTGTGTGATTTGTATTGTGTTCTGTGTGACTTGTCTGTCTGCTCTGTTGGTTAAAGAGTTCTGCTAAAGGTTTAAATGATTAAGAATTAGTCATTTAAATATTGCAGCTGTATAAAATTTGCTTGTTATTTAAAAATTTTTAACTTTTTGCTATTTTAAGACTGGCAGAAGTAGTTTTCAAAGCCAGTTAGTAGGATTTCTAGGGAAAGAGGAATAAAACCTTATCTGATTCAAATTCAACCCTGTCCTAGACAGAGCTGGGCAGATAAGGCCTCTGGAGAATAAAGGAGTTTATGCTAATTGCTCTGAAACTCAGGCAGGAGAAAACATTTGATTAGAAATTTTAGGATGATTCTGAAATTGTGGGAAATAATTTTATTGTTGCCTATGCAGGCTAGATTTGGTTATCTTTGAGTATAAGATCTTAAGAACAATGGCTTGTTAAAGAGAAGTTCTGTTAACTTGCCTGAAAGGGGTAATGTGCCTCTAATTAGGTAAAGTTTATTACCTTCTCAAACACTTTGGGTAATTTGTTAACATAAGTTATCCTTTAAATCCAGCTCTGCTGGACATGTGAGTTTTATGGAGTCATTTAGCTATCCACTGTATTATGAATCTTAATAGTTTTGAAGGCAATTTAGGAGAGAAAAGAAGGAAAATTTACATGTGGAAAAAGGTTGGGTAGGGTAGGGATAATGGGATCTTTTGTCTTCAAAGGTGAAAATTAAACTCACCCCCCTGCTATCTTTTGTCCAGGGGTGCTGTTTAGCTTGACTTCCCTCCCCACTGCCTCTTTGGAGATGGAGTGGGGAGAAGGCAGCCATGTGAAATCCTCCCCCTACCCCTTACTAAGTGTGTTCCAGCCTGGCTTTGGCAAATGATTTCAAGAGATAGACCCAATTTTAAGTTAATTGACTGAATATTTGTTTCTTTTGATGCATAATGGTTTCTTTGGTTAAGAAATATGGTCATAAATGTGATCTATAATTTGGTAGGGTTATTTCTAAAAACTTAATATTTTTAAGAACTTCTTGGATTCTTTTATGTGGTATTAGGATATTCTATCTAAGTTTTAATTGATTGTATTGGGTCACCCTGAGGTCATTTAAAGAGCCTCTGAAAATAAGTTTCTTTTTCCATTGTCCTTTTGAAAATATGTTACAATATGCAAGTTGGGAGATTTGACTATATATTAGGTATTTTAAAGCAAACTAATTTGTATCAATATAAGATTATGGTAAATGTTTAGGATTTATTTGAAACTTTGGTTAATGGGATTTATTGGAAGTAAAATTTCTTGGGCTTATAGTTAATATTATTTGGGAGTTTAAAAACTCCATTGGGACAACTATCTGGAATCCAACTGGGTTAAAGTGGCTATTTATCCTGTATGAGATTAAGGATCAGTTTTGATTGCTTATGTTATAGTTATGTCCCTGCATAGATGATTTCTATGATCAGAGCAATGGTCAATAAGGAACTGTTAATGCAATTCAATTATATCATACCTTGCTATTTCCAATCTGGTTATATGTAATCATTATATCCTAAATACTTAGGCAAATAAGTATTTAGCCTGGTCATCTGTCTGTTACTGGATATTTGTGTTTTGTTTTTTTTAAGGTTTCTAAATGATAAGAGAACAATTAACAATGGTCTGTGAAACCTAACTGCTGTTTTATTTATTGAGAATATAGCTGACAGCTATTTGCCTGTCCTGTAAAGCAAACTCATCTCTTCACATAGGAAGCTGCTGGCTCTTCATATTTAGCAGCAGTCTTATGAACCAAATCTTTGTTAGATTTGGGGCTTTGTTGTTATTATTGTTCTAGATTTTGGTCAAATTATAGATTATTGAATTGCTTCTGGGAAAAGGATTAGCCCCTTTGAAGTTTTGGTAGCTGTCAGCACGCCACACCTACCCCCTTCATGGACTAACAGCCTCTGCCCATTTCTCAGTCTGAAGCAGTTTTGAATGAGGCTTTGTCCTTTACCCCTGATGGACTGATATGGGGGAATTTGGGAACCCTGATTGGGTGGTCTATTACTGTTTGTTTAGGATTTGGGATGGGATTTGTTAAAACTGTGTAACTATTGCTGTTATATTTGAGGGATTTTTTTTTAGGAAACCCTACTGTACCAATCTGTTATATATAAGAATTTTGATTCACTCTTGGGATTTAAATGTGGGCTTGATAATTTCTTTCCGTGAGGGAAAAAAAAGGAAAAGATAAGAAATTGGGGAAACTGGTGTCTTTTTCTCAAAATATCCGAAAGAATGGAAATTCTATTCACTTTGTCTTAGGCACTTCTGCCCCACCCCCTATCTCACTAGTTTAGATTGAATTGGACATTCTTAAATTTACTGGACTATGATTTACCGGTTATGCTTTAACTTTGAAATCCCTTATTCTGTTGATTACCCTGGCAGATTCAGTTTTTGGGATTATTTTTTAGAAACAACCAGAAATTAGATACCTATCTTGGGACTGGCAGTCTCTCTGATCTGTTTCTCTCCAATCCTGTTACTCTAGTTCCTTAATTAATATTTCAGCATTCTCAAAGGACCTTGCAGTTTGGTATTAGGCCTCTAAAAGTTCAGGGTTGCCTGCCTTGGTATAACTGTGCATAATCTGCTCAGAAATCTAATCCTTTCTGCAGCCCTCTCTGTTTCTCTGGATGGGAAGAGGTGGAGCTGCTCCGAGCCTCACCCTTCTCCCTTGGAGAGGGTTACCCTTCTGAATGGGCAGCATGACTGTCTTGAGCCCTGCTGCTCTATGAGCAAAGGCTGAGCTAAATACACAAATGACTGCAGTTCACCTAACTCACAGAACTATCCATCTCAAACTGGATTCTCTGGCTGAGATGGTTTCCCATTTGCAGAGGACTTGACACGCTAGCAACAGGGAACCTTTGTATTGCTGATTAACTTTGAAGTTATCAGGGAGAGACTTGTTCTTGCCATAAGTCCTTGCATTTTTTTTAGTTTTATTTTGGTCTATTTGCTTCAGATAGGGTTGGTCAAAATTATGGTGCTAAGACCTTCTAGGCACCTAGAGGAAGGTAATTCAATGATTTTAATATTCAGAAGAGAGAGAGAGTGTGGAATGTTTTGCCACAGTTCTCTTTTATTGTCTTGATGCATTTTCCCTAATTGTCCTGACTCAGTTTCTCTAATTGTCCTGACTAAGTTTCCCTAAATTGTCCTGCCTTGGTTTCCCTGAATTGTTCTGCCTCAGTTCCTAATTGTTCTGCAACACCACCACTCTCTCCTAATCATGATGGAGATAAGGAGAAAGACCTTCTATTTTAGACATTATTAGAATGTTGGATGCCTCTCCCTATTCTGAAATCCCAGCTTATCAGATGTCCCCCATGCCTCCCCACCCTGTCAGAACTGGAATTGATAGTCCCTGTTCCCACTCCAAGTGCTTTGACTCTGCCCTTGCCTTGGTCTACCCCTGTAACTGAGCTACCTGCGTGTGTGTGTGATTGAGAACTCACATTGTTGGCTGGATTCTTGGAAATGATAGTCTCATTCAGCCCTGGGACCAAATCATGGATCCATTTGGTCCCAGTAAATCTCTCCCTTTCAAATAAAATATTGCAAACTCTCTAATCTCAATATTGCCTCAGTTTCTCCAGCATTACAATACCACCTGGGTAACATCATTAGGGATAGGAAATAGATGATAATTCATCAAAGAAAACTGAGAAGGATTAGCAACTAGATAGGTAAAGCAGAAAGAACACGGAAAAGGAAAGATAAAGGAGAATAGATTCAGAGCTAGTTGGGAGGTAGAGTCCTTAGAGTACAATCTTCCAGTTTTACATTTCAGGAAACTGAGGCATAAATAAGTAAATGACTTGACCAAAATATCACTTCTATTAAATGTCTGAGGTTGCATTTGTACCTTTCTTTCTGAGTTAGATTTCAAATGCTTTTTGAATATCATATTCTGAATATATTTGAATATACTATCTGTGAATGGAGTGGAAGTAAAGGACATGAAATGAAATTATTGAAGAGTTTGTCTTTCTTTTTTTTTAATATAAGAAAGTTAAGGTTGGACATATTAGAAGACAGTAGGAAAGGAGCCATTTGAAAGGGAAGAGGTGGGAATTTAAATGGGGAAGACAAGAGAGGATGATGGAGTTTGTGAGAATAAACCCAAAATCTGAAATAATTTTAAAAAGAAATTTATTAGGTTGTTCAGTAGAGGAAAGCAAGCCAGAAAGGATATATGGATCCCTCTCTTCCAGGTTCTTGAAGAGATAGGAGTTAGATGAGAGTGCTTGAATATGAATCACATGTATATAGTTAAGCAAAGTAGCTAAGGAGGGCAATTTGAAAACAAGATAGATTGATATTGATATGATTTAATCATAAATAATTCAATAAAATTTGTGGGAAGCCAAACACAAAATCTTGGATGAACTCATCACAAATCCTAGGTGTGTGGTAACTCAAAACAAGAATATAATAAATCATTTTTCCTACAATGGGATCAATTATGTATGTAGAGAGGGTTGACAAAGTGAAGGACTACCTCATCAGAGAGTAGGAAAATAATAAGAGAGTGAGGAATGAAGTCCAAGAGTTTTGAGTTGAAGGGGAAGAAAAGTAAACTTAACATAAAGGGCTTTATTTTCTTAGGAAATCCCCAGAGATCTTCAGCTGAGGAACACTGAAATAAATCGACATATAAGCAATAATGTATTAGTTCATAGATTAGTTTATCCATTATGTCCTGATTCTAAACTTCATGCTCTTATTCTTTGTTTCTTGTCAAATTTAATTTAGAAAAAAATTCTCTGTAAAATCATTTAAAGTTTGTTTTCACCAGTGAACCAACTAATCAGTGAAAATTATATGGTGCAAAAAATTAGTATTATCACCTAATTGTTGAGTCAACATGGAATCATTAAGAAGAATCTTTTTTTCTATGTTTTCTGCATTGAGTTTCCAAGGAATCTATAGCATGGGGAAACTAAGTTAATTTGTTAAATGAATTGTTCTTTCTTAATTTTTTTTCTTTAATGGATAGCAAGTAGTTATACCAATTATGACTGCACATGTAGCTATGTTGTAATCTTGTTTAAAGTTATTTGATTTTTTTATTTTTAATTACAGAATCAAATTCTTATTTTTTTAAAAAAATATACTACTTAATACCTGTGCACAAAATTTAGAACATCCTCATGTGGTTGGTTCAGAGCCATTGGTTTTCTTCTTATTATTATGGTGAGAAGTTGGAAGATAAAAAAATGATTTGAAAGAGATAATATTAATAGAGGTGAAAGGGAGGGACAATTTAGTCCATTAACATTTCTATGGGGGTGATGTTTTGGAGGGGGAGGAGAATATTTGTAAATGAAGTATTTCTTACTCAAAATTTCTCTTTTTCTTAAAAAAAAACATTTAGGATGCAGAATAGAAAACTGTGACTCTTGCTTTAGCAAAGACTTTTGTACGAAATGCAAAGCAGGATTTTATTTGCATAGAGGCCGCTGCTTTCATGAATGTCCTGATGGTTTTGCACCATTAGATGAAACCATGGAATGTGTGGGTGAGTGGTCTTTAATTTCCTCTAAAACCTATCCCCTTTTAACACCTTTATCTTTGCTGAACTTATTGGATTGATTTCCCATTATCTACCTGAATATTATATTCAAAACTAAAATTGATGAGTCATTTGTTGATTTATTGAATTATTAAGATGAATATTCTCAAGCATTTTTGAAATTCTGCTAATAGTTAACTAGTATTGTCATATGTTCTTATTGAAATGAATATGTGTCAGCAAAAGGTTAGTACCTATGCAAAATATTTATTTTTTTAGCTTAATAAAATAATAGTGAGTTTCCAGAGAGGCACTTTTTCATTTTTGTTTTCCTTTAAAGTTTTTTTAAGTGGTATTACTTTAGCTAAGCACTCTTCATTAGGACCATAAATTTCAAAAATTTTGTTCTGACACCACTATAAAAATTCAGCTGCATGAAAAGTTTGTATTTGTATTAAACATATAAACTATGGCTATTTAGATCTACATAAAGTAAAGTGCGTCAAGCCTTCCAATAGAATGTTAAGCTTCTAGAGAGCAAAGACTATTTCCTTCTTTCTTTCTTTCTTTTTTTTTATTCTGTTTTTGTTTCTGCAGGGACTAGAACAGTGTTTTAGAAACCTTTGCTGAATGAATGAATAAATGTTTCACTGGATCACAGGATCATTTTCATTGTTTAATAAATTTAAATCTTTGGAGTAGGAAATTTGTAATGCAACCACGCATGAATTACTATTTAATAATCATTATATTAGTGGTTAAATTTTTACTGAGATATTCACAATTATTATCCTATAATTAAAATTTAGTGATCAACTATTTGCTACATTTTGACTAAACAATTTCATTTCAATCAAAATTAAAGTAGTTTTTTCTTTTGATTTTCTTTATGGGATTACATGATGAACTTTAGAGTGATATGCACTGTGCCTAGCACATAGTAGGAGCTTAAGAAATGTTTATTGGTTGGATAATATGTATCCTAAGTCTTTCAGCCTTTTAAAATGAAAGCTGAGAAGCCTTTTTCTTTCAGTGTTATTACTGAAAGATAGTGTAAGAAAAGTTGAAAGACTTACCACTGGGGGCAAGAACCTTCTCAAAATTGTAGGAAATCATGGGTACCCAGGGAATAATACACACGCATTTAATTGTGTGTTTATATGTGTATAGGTGTATATAAATATATCCTTATATACACACATATCTCTATATAAGGATAGCTTGTGTGGGGAGTGAGCGGAAGGGAACAAAGAGGGACAGGAAGAGGGAGATGAAGAAGAAAAGGTAGAGGGAGAGAGATGTCTCCCTTATATAAAGTAGATGGTATAGGATTAATCTTTGTAAACTTGTTACTTATCTTTGTCTCAACAGAAGGATGTGAAGTAGGTCCTTGGAGTGAATGGGGAACTTGTAGTAGAAACAACCGAACATGTGGATTTAAATGGGGTCTGGAAACAAGAACAAGGCAAATTGTTAAGAAGCCAGCAAAAGACACAATACCATGTCCAACCATTGCTGAATCGAGAAGGTGTAAGATGACCATGAGGCATTGTCCAGGAGGTAGGGTTTCATGGATTTCAACTGTCCAATGAAATTTTTTTTTCTTCTAATTTTGTTTATCCCAGTGTAAGGAACTTCTGAATGAAAAAATCTAATAGCAGTTTAGTTGTTAAGTTCTGCATAGTATTAGAGGAAGTATGAGACTATGGATTGAGCACTGAAAACAGAAGGACTTAAGTTCAACTCCTTCCTCTCACTCATGTGACAATGAGTAATATGAAATTTCTCTGAGTCTCAGCTGTTTTATCTATCAATTGGAAATAATACTTGCAATATCTACCCCAAGTGGTTGTTCAGTGAGAAAATCTATAAAAAGGGCTATGAATGTAACTGCTTTAAGTAAGAATACAATTTTTTTTGATCTGTGGAGAACTTACCTTTCAGGAAAGAACCTTTTTCATCTAATATAGTTTTAATGTATCTTGAAAGAAATAAAGTGCAAGGTAAGGTTTACAGGACGTCTTAAGGTTTTCAAGAAAATGGATTCTAACTAAATTCGTGTTTGGTGGCTATTATTCAGTTAAACCACTAAATTAACAAAATTTATGTAATCTGTGAATAATCCCTAACATCATCAGTTAAATATTTATAAAACTGTGTTTGTATTTGTCATTAATATGCTTTTTTATTAGAGCTCTTTATTTACAAATCACATATACATAGGTATTTTTTCAACACTGACCCTTGCAAAACTTTCCGTTCCAAATTTTTACCTCCTTACCCCCATCCCCTCCCCTAGATGGCAGGTAGTCCAATATATGTCAAATATGTTAAAATATATGTTAAATCCAATATATTTATACCTATTTATACAATTATCTTACTGTGCAAGAAAAATTGGATCTAGAAAGAAAAACAAAACCTAAGAAGGAAAACAAAATGCAAGCAGACATCAACAGAAAACATGAAAATTCTATGTTGTGCTCCACACTCAGTTCCCACAGGCCTCTCCCTGAGTGTATATGACTTTCTTCATCACTGAACAATTGGAACTGGTTTGAAATTTCTCATTGTTGAAGAGAGTCATATCCATCAGAGTTGATCACCTTATAGTCTTGTTGCCATGTATAATGATCTCCTCGTTCTACCCATTTCATTCACTTAGCATAAATTCATGTAAGTCTCTCCAGGCCTCTCTGAAATCATCCTGTTGGTCGTTTCTTACAGAACAATAATATTCCATAACATTTATATACCATAATTTATTCAGCCATTCTCCAACTGATGGATATCCATTCAATTTCCAGTTTCTTGCCACTACAAAAAGTCCTGCCACAAATATTTTTGCTCATGTGGGTCCTTTTCCCTCCTCTGAGATCTCTTTGGGATATAATCCCAGTAATAACACTGCTGTGTCAAAGGGTAGGCACAGTTTGATAACTTTTTGAGCATAGTTCCAAGTTGCTCTCCAGAATGGTTTGCATTCGTTCACAGTTCCACTAACAATAGTGCCCAGTTTTCCCACATCCCCTCCTACATATATCATTATCTTTTCCTGTCATCTTAGCCAATCTGACAGGTATGTAGTGGTATTTCAGAGTTGTTTTAATTTGCATTTCTCTGATCAATAATGATTTGGAGCATCTTTTCATATGACTAGAAATAGTTTCAATTTCTTCATCTGAAAATTGCTGTTCATATCCTTTGACTATTTATCAATTGGAGAATGGCTTGAATTCTTATAAATTTGAGTTAATTCTCTATATATTTTAGAAATGAGGCCTTTATCAGAACTTTTGAATGTAAAAGCAGTTTATTGCTTCCCTTCTAATCTTACGTGCATTAGTACAAAAATAAATTTGTTTATAATATCATTCTTTATATTTAGATCATGAACCCATTTTCCCAACACATTTTGTTAAATAGTGAATTCTTATCCAAAAATCTGGGGTCTTTGAGTTTATCAACTAGATTGCTATAGTTATTGACTATTTTGTCCTGTGAACCTAATCTATTCCACTGATCAACTTCTCTGTTTCTTAGCCAGCACTAAATGGTTTTGATGACTGCTGCTTTATAATATAATTTTAGATCTGGTACAGCTAGGCCACTCATTTGATTTTTTTTTTTATTAGTTCCCTTGAAATTCTTGACCTTTTGTTCTTCCTGATGAATTTTGTTGTTATTTTTTCTAGGTCAGTAAAATAATTTCTTGGGAGTTTGACTGGTATAGCACTAAATAAATAGGTTAGTTTAGGTAGCATTGTCATCTTTGTTATATTCGCTCGACCTAACCAAGAACACTTGATATTTTTCAAATTGTTTAGATCTGACTTTATTTATGTGGAAAGTGTTTTGTAGTTTTGCTTGTATAGTTTCTGACTTTCCGTTGGCAGATAGATTCCCAAATATTTTATACTATCAACAGTTATTTTAAATGAGATTTCTTTTTGTATCTCTTGCTGTTGGTTTTTGTTAGGGATGTGTATAAATATTGATAATTTATATGGATTTCTTTTGTGTCCTGCAACTTTGCTAAAGTTGTGGATTATTTCTAATAGTTTTTGTTGATTCTCTAGGGATTAATATGCTTTTAAAATATTTGGAGTTGGCCTATTTTCTGTGTTCTTCTGTCCAAGTGTTGATTATTAATTATGTAAGTTACTATAGGATAATAAGAACTTTGAAAATCAATTGTTTAGTAAGAAGGAAGCCAAAACTTTGGCATTAAACCCAGTAATTATACTGGAATATTCAATGGTCCTTGCTATCAGCTTTATCATTAATATGCATGGTCCACTATTGAGAAGGGCAGATGAGTTGAGAGGGGAGAAGAAAAACTCATCTAGTCTATTAGTAGCACTGAACTTAAAAGGTTTTTGTTTCTGACATTTTTTTTGTTTTTAGCAGTTCCTGGATTTTTTAAACTGCATGGCTATGATGCAAGAAGTGAACATATTTGGCTAAATTTCTTTTAAAAAATCCATTTTATATGCCTCATATACAATATCTATAATACATGGAGAACTCTATTATTTTAAGAGAGATGCCAACATAAGTAATGGGGTCCTATTAGATCCATATTCAGAAGCTTTTCTGTATTTGGTGGTTTTGCTATTCAATTAGAATTCCATGTTTGTTTGGTTATTGGGAACAAACTTTATTCATCTGTTTCTTATACTCACAAGGATAGTATTGTTCAAATAAACTGGGTAGCTTTCATTCAGAATATAAAAATACTTTTTTTTTTTTTTGGTGAAGCTAATAAACTATCTCTTGCATTGTTGAGGATATTTAACCTGTAGCCTTGAGCCTAAAAACAAATGTGAATTGTCCAGGTATTGAGAATAAAGCTTTGTTTTGTGGTATATCATTTATATAACATCCTTCTTCCTCTCTCTCTAGTTCTACATCCCATTGTGGTCCAAATTAATAACAAAAATCACTCACCAAAAAAACTTTTAAAGCAAACATGCTTATGTTCAAATAAAGTATGCTGTTTTGTTACAAACTTCATCTTAATACAGTCAATAGAAATAAAATGTTATATAACAAGTTATTGACCTGTTACATTCATTGAAAACTTCAGACATTTGTCTAAAATGGTATTTGCAGCACACTATATATTAATTGAAAGACAATCTGATGCTACACTTTTAGCAATTTAAATGCAGCCAAAATAGGAGTTCTGAGCAGACTGTTTCACTTGTTTTTTTTTTTTTTTTAACCCAATGTTTTATATTCATGTTATACCTTTCAATTTTTTTGACGGAGTTTTCTGTTTTCATTTTTAAAAATGTTACATCATTGTAGTTTCTGAACAATAACACAAATACCAGGATAGTGTAACTCCAGGAAAATGTCAACTACCTTAAAAGTGGTGAGTACTATTTTGTAAATTAGGCACAAATCAGCTTGCTTTAATCTAAATTACAATGGAGAGCAATAACACAAAAGCTCCACAGAAATGTAAAAAGATTACAGGAAAAATAGAAATAAAATTTGAAAAGCAGGAACTGATTTGAATCAGCATAATTCTTAAAGAAGTGTCCCTTCTTGCCTCAGGAGAGAAGGGAAAAAAAAGTCTTTGCTTCCCTGGGTCATGGTGATTAATGGAAAAACAGAAAAGAAAATCACTTTATCCCATTCTCCATCTTGATCTGATTTCACTGAGCTGCTTTGACAAACCATGCAAAAATGTGAAGCCTAATCAGGTTGGGACTATGGGCATTTTTCAGAATTTTCCAACATATGTATGGATTTTCTGCTGTTGCATCCAATCTTAACCTGATTGTGCACAAACCCAGCCTTAACCTTCCTTCATATTAAACACTGTAGTATTAGAATCAGCTGCTTACAATTACTTGCAGACATAAGTTATAGGTCACCATGATGGAATATTCACTTTAAGTGCATAAGATGTTACCTTAAAAAGCTATTATTCAATGAGAATGTAAAGGACCTCAAATGTGTTTGATTTTTTCCCCTTTAAGCTCAGGATGAAGTTCTGTTAATTGTTAACTGCAATAGACATAGGTTTTTTTTTTCCTACTCCACTTTTAGAGAACTGAGGGATATGGACAATATGTTAGGAATTTATCTCTATAAAGTAATAGATATAGAAAATAGATGTAGATCTGTGTAATTAGTTTTATTTTTTTTAAGTTTGATTTTAATCTTTTTACTCTTTTTGTTTTAAAAAGTTATTTCTCCTCTTGTGTCCTTTGACTGAAAACTGGTTTGTTGTTTTCCTTTTATCTTTAAGAGCACTGACTTTGGGAGTCAGGAGAGCTGAGTTCTAATCTCAGCTCTGAGATTAATGAGATCTCTGACTATGGCAATCATTTAATCTCTCTGGATCTCATTTTCCTTATCTGCCAAAAGATTGTTGGATTTCAAAATCACTAAGGGTCTCTTCCAGTTTTAAAATTCTAGGATTTTATGATTCATAGCCAGGTTTTGCAAATAACAGGTTCTGTGGCTGTCATATAGAGGAAGAGGAAGAGATTTGGAAGACCAACAGCATTGTTCCACAGCTAAGGGTCTGGAATATTTTTCAGGAGCTGACTAATGCAGCTGCCAAACTCTCCACAGTTTTCACCCTCCTGATTCAGGAAGGTCTCTGCCTTGTGCACTCAGTCTTCAGATTAAGCAGAATTCCTTCTTGGATACACATGTGGCATCCTTTAGAGACAAACTGTTAAAAAGCCAGGAAAAAAAAACAAAACAAAAAAACATGATGCCGTGTCCAACTATTTCTGAGTTTACTGAGATAGCAAGGGGATGGAAAAAAAAAGGTAAAAGGAAAATTAAGTAGGAAAGGAAAAAGATAATAGCATGTAGAGAAAGATGGATATCATAGGAGTGTTTGGTAATAACAAAAAGGAATAATTTTGAAACTGAAAAATGATACTGATTATGTTGTAATTTGTAGAACTAACAATAGAGCTAATTTAGGCTATTTAATCTGTATTATTGGATTTAATGAATTTCTAGCCACCGTTAGATTGTGAATTATTCAGTACTTAATAGTAGTAAAAAGTAGATATACATTTATTGATCACTACAAATAACCAGTCACATTAACAGAGAGAAATTACATATAGGTGGACCTACAGAATCACTAAGAATCAAAAGAAAATTTTATGATTCAGGGGCTTTAGCCACAATGAAAGAAAGAAATGTATTGTAAGGAAAAAAAAGCTGCTGGATAGATCTTTGTCAAATAGGAATTACAAACACTAATTAGTCTGATAGTACACTTGATTTCTCTGCATACCACAGGGATTGGCAATTATATTTGGCTCTTCCTTAAGCTGTTGCTGCTCTCCATTGTGAAGTTTTTCTTTCTCAATGGCAGTCTAATTTTTATCAGTGGGAAAATAAGGTTCATTTTTTTTTTAATTGATGGCTGTTTGTTATACTATCTCTTCCATAATGTTACAGATACCTGTAACATAGATCCCAGGATTTGAAAAGATCCTAGCTGAAAAAAATGTCAGAATCCGTCCAATCCAACCTTCTCATTTTATAAAAAAGCAAACTGAGGCTTAGGAATGTTAAATGACTTACAGAAGATATAACAGTAAGAAGCAAAAGGGAAAGAACTTGAATTCAGGCTCTCTAATTTCATAATTCTTCATATAATATTGCCTTATATAAACTATGGCCTTATGGAATTTGAATGGAAAAGAGAACATAGAGATCTGTTTGGTTCAGTTAATGGATGATAATTTAGTTAAATTAATGGATGAAGAAACTAAGGCCCATAGAGTACAAGTTATGAAGTCACATGGTTCATGACAGAATTAGAATGGAACCTGGATAGTGGTGATGACAAAAATAGTAAAGATTATATACAAATATAATAGCACCTACTATATTCCAGACCCTGTGTACATACTTTACAAATATTATCTCATTTGTTCCTTACAATTTTTGGTGTTACGATAACTTCCATTTTAAAATAAGTAAACTCTAGACAAGCAGAAGTTAAGATAGGTTATGTAGAATAACATAGTTAGAAAGTGCTTGAACTCAGGTCTTCCTGAATCCAGCTTTGTATTCTATTCACTGTATCACCTAGCTGCATCTTGTGCAGGTCCTTTGACACCAGGAATTTAGGGATATTGGTCTAAAAGATTGGAGAAGGACTTTTCTTTTTGATAATAAGGATTGAAAATTGCATCATAAAATAATCAATTTGACTAGATAAATATTGCATATTTTCTTTGTTTAAAGTCCTATGCTAGACTAGGGACCATATAGGAAACTGAAGGATTCAGAAGCAATCTAAGATATGGTTTTTGCCCTTGAACCTTATAGTCCAACAGAAGATACATGATCAACAGATAAACAAATAACTAATATGACACAAAAGAAAAGCTGTAGCACTTGTTCAGGAAAAGATACCATCTGTTTGGGGAGAATCAGAAAGGAGATAGCACTGTAGGAGGGTCTTGAAGAATAGGAAGGGTTTTATCAGATGGACATGAGAAGTGAATGATATAGACTATCTGGGCAAAGGTAAGAGGTACTAGCAAAAGCCAAGAGTTGAGATAGTATGGGAAATGTTCCAAGAAAAAGCAAGAGGCATTGTTTGTCTAGAAATAGGGGAATGGTGGAGATAGATCTACGACCTTAAGAGGGAGCCAGAGCATCGACAGCCTTTGAGAGCAAAACTTTAGGTACTGGGGAGCCATTGAAAGTTTCTCTGTAGAATGGATTAGAGGGGACCAATATTAGGGAAGATCTTATTACCACAAGTAATAAGGGTCTGACTTAGAATGATGACATGAATATAATATAAAGATATGTTTGAGAGACAGAATTAATAGGGCCCAGCAATGAACTTATAAGGTCATAAATCTATTATAGATGAGCAACTGAGGTACAGGAAGGTTAAGTGATTTGCTTACGTCATTCAGGTAGTAAGTAGAAGGAGGAAAAAAACATTAGAATTTTATCCCAACTCTTTGTAATTCAAATTCAACATACTTTATACATCACCAGGCTATACCTGGGAAGTTTTACATAATGGGAAATTCAAGATTTCAGCAAGGTTTTGAGTCTGACAGACTAATGGCAACGGGTGGGACTGTCATTAATAGAAATATGGAAGTCAGGAGAGGGAAAAAAAAAAAACTTGGAGAGGAGAAGACTGAAACATGTAATGTAGCATTTGACAAGACTTATCATAAGAGTATGTCAGACAGATACTTTTGAGTCTGGGGCTTAAGTAACTTATAATATGATCATAGATCACGATTTAGAAGCTTCTTCAGAGGACACCTAGATGAATTGTTTCATTTTGTAAATGAGAAAATAAAGGCAAAGAGAGGTTAATGACTTTCCCAAGGTCACATAATTATTGAGTATCGGAACCTAAGTCTATGTAATAACATATCCAGTGCCCTAGCCACTTAACTGGCTTTCTTTGGTCAGAACTGAGGAGGAAGGAGGATGTTTGACAACCACCACAGAGACACTAGTGCAGGCAAGTGGATCAATTCATCAGTGGAGAAGAGGAAAAAAGAGGATAGAACTCAAAGAATTCCTGAATTTAGTGAATAAAGAAGATTAAGAAGAGACAAATTGTTAGAGGAAGAAGAATACTATGTTGTGGAAACCAAAGGAGGAGAACATCATGGAAATGAGATTTTAAAGTGGCTTGCGAAAAAGATCTGGTTTAAGAACTAAGAAAAGATTGATCATTGTTAAGTCTGGGTTGAGCTATATGAATAATAATAATAAAAAAGAGAGGATAGAAGCCAAATTCCAAGTCCTTAAGAGGAAATTGATGGTGACAAAATGGAGGTAACTCATAGCCTTTTTGTTTTCTAGAATTCCAATGAAGTAGAGAATCTCTTTAGTTGTTCCTCTACTGTGGCTTCTTTGTTCCAGAGTAGGCTCTGATCTCCTTGCTAAATGACAGTTATAAAACACTAATATAACATTGCTACATTCCTCAAAAGACTCCAGTGTTTACTTATACATACATATCTCAGGTGCATTTAAAGCCCTAAACCTACCTTTCCAAATTTATAATAATTAGGATGATAGACCTAGAGAGACAGTAAACCTTGGTTTTATATTTTCTTTTCAGAAAAATATTGGAGACCACTATGTGCCTACCCTTGGTGTAAGTGACACTAAAAGAATAATGTTGAATCTTAAGTCTTTTTTATTCTCAGTCTGGATGAAGTCTGTCCTGTGGAGATTGGTTGCTATGCTTCCCTGCTTCATGGGTTGCACATTGGTGTTTTCCTGTCTCTAATTGCTTTATGCCAGGATGGTCTATCTATTCCTGACCCATTTCAACCATCACAACTTGTTAAATTTTTCAGGTGTATCTTTAATGTATCCTGGCTATTTTTTGGCTACTGAACTTTAGGCTGCTTTCATTTTAGATATAGTTCTTGTTAGCATTAACAATCATTCATCATTTAATCATTTTGTTTTAATTTTATGAAAATATTATATTATTTTTATATTTTTTTCATCATCTCCTCTCCTGAATAAGCTGATCTTTATCGAATTGCTTGTAAGCAAAATGTGGCTTTTAACATGGGGGAGACTAAAGGAAATATTATTCAGTATTTTCAGATTTTACTACTCTTGCTTTTTTAAGAGAGATGTTTTCTGAGATTATGGTTGTAATTAATGTTTTCTGTATATAAACTGACAGTGACATGTGGCTGAAGCATAGGATAATATAACTAAAGGCAGTTGTAGATTGTGATGGATTAAATCGAGAACAGGAAATATGGACATTTTCAATAGGATAGAGTTAAGAAATATGCCTTAGACATGTGCTTTTTATTTATAGACATTTTGTTTACATTTAGGTTGCAATTTATGTGGTCTATAATATGGGAGCTTGAAAACCATTTGGATACAGGTTTTAATAATTCTTGTAGAATCAAGAAGGAAAGCCCATTATCTTGGTTGTTAATAGTACATGTATTGGGGATGGAGAAATTACTCATTTAATTCTTTAACAACAACCAAAAAAATCATCAATGAAAAGATTTCTACCCTGCTGAGTATTTGTAAATTTATATTTATCTGTGAGGTGGTGATAAAGTGCATTCTAGGAATTTTTCTTTATAATTTATGATAGAATAAACACAATTTGATACTAGGAATTATGAAGAAATTTTTTTAACATATTATAGAGTTAAATATAAATTTCCCTTTTTATTTCTTTTACTATCTATCTCAGTAACACTGAATATCTATTATTAGTCATTATAAGCCCTTTAAGGACATCTATAAAAGAACATAAAACACTTTTCTAAATCACATCAAAAGAAGATGGAGTAGTCAATTAACATTATTTTGCTATTAAGTATATGGTTTTATATTCTCATTCTTTGAAAACCAGTAATCCAGCAATAATATCTTGAGTAGTTTTGCTAGACAGAGTACCAAATTAATCAATTGTCATGTTCCCAGACCATTTATAAAGGAAGTTTATTTCTTATAATCAATAAAGCATGGGTAATACTGCAATAAATATACTGCTCTTCCTTGTTAATATGTATTTAGGGTAAAACATGTCTCTTTAGTTTAATCAGTGATTTTAATTAGCTTCCTCCATCTAATATATGTGTTCTGCTGGCCAGTTAAAGTATTTCAAATTTTCAAATTTTAGACTCATACCTTAAGGCATTTATTCCTAGAAGATTTCTATGAAAATACAACTGTTCCCTAGTGTTATCAGGGAAAGAAGGTTTACTCTGGAATCAGTGGTGGTAGGTTTAAATCCCCACTCTGATACTTAATCTTGGATTAAGTATAATCTTGGACAAATCACTTAACTACCTTTGGCCTCAATTTCTATACTGAAATATATGAAATAAAATGAGGGTATAGGAATAGATAGCTTCTGAGGTCTCTCCAAGTGCTGGATCTCTTAGGTTATCTAGCTATCTTAAGAGAAGGCAGAATCTTGGATGAATGGAGCAAGAGAGGCAAGAAGCAGTAGGCCAAGTTTAACACCTTTTTATATAAAGAAGTTTGATATGAAGAAGTCTGATGCCATTTTAAAAAGGAGGGATGGATTGAGAAATTTAGGGTATCAAGGTCATGCTACATGAGAATGGTAAATAATCATAATATGGCAGATGAAAGATAAGAGTCATAAGAAGTCAAATTGCTTGTTTTTGCCTTCGCTAACCTTGATGCCAGTCTTCATTTCCAGCAAGATCAGGGAGGGTCCTCATCATTGGGCAATACTCTTGTCCATATAAAGGGTATTGTCAGTCCAATTCAATTCAGTCAGTTTTTTTAAAATTAAAATTAAGCATGTCCTTTGTGTCAAGTGTTGTTCTATACATTGAGAATATGGAGACCAATTTCAAAAACAAGACAGGTAACTAAACATATTCTCTTTTTGTGAGATGTGGGATTGTTCTCCTCCTCCTGCAATGATGACTTAGAAGAACTAATTTCTCTATTTAGGCTACTTTATGGCACCTTTAAATGGTGTTGACAAAAAAGCAGCTGACTTGGCTAATTTTATTTTCCTGTAAATAAGTTCCCTGCTACTGGTCTCCTCTTGAGCTGATGTTCTTGGATGTCTGCCAATATCAGATTTTCTTAAGAAGAAAACATTTTAACAGGATTAGGGACAGAGAAACTTGTTCGATTCTACTTGTGGCTTTTTACTCTAACCCAAGGGGGTTTGGTTACTGTTCTATTATCAGGCAGAGGTGCTTAGATGACCCTAGAGTTTGGCCATTTGGAAAAAAAAAAAAAAAGATGTCTCTCAGGTAATACTGTATCATTACTTCAAACTAAAATACAGACTGAATTTCATCATATAATTATTTAGATAGAGAAATGTATTTTGAGTTTGTATTTTGGATTTGATCATTCTCAGTGACTTCAACAGTGGTATTATCTTAGCTGCACTATGGAAATTAGGACATTAACGTGACTGAATCTGTTTAGCAGATCGGCCCAGTTCAGTATTGACTTTTACCTGGTATTTTTGTTCTGTACACTGTGCCATAAGCAAAATTGGCTCAACAAAAAGCTTTTGGAAAGGAAGAACTTAATTATTTCCAAGTTATACTTGTGGTTTCAGTGCTGATAAAACAGAATGTATTCAGATTTGCTTTTGGTGTTTCAAGTTATATTTGTGCTTTCAGTACTGATACATATATAAAATGTTTAGTCTTAATTTTCATGTCAATTTAGTTATATTCTTATTATTTAAAGAATGACTCTCTTTTGAAATGATAAAAAATTGAAACTATTGAATACAAAATTTATTGGAAGGTTTTGCTCATTTTCTTTGATATGTTTCTATGACAAGTGTAGCTACTCTGTGAACTATGAAAAAAGACTATTATATGTAATAAAATCCTTAGAATACTGACAAGATATTATATGTTTAGATATATAGTGGCCTCTAGTGATCATTTTTGGTCCTCCATAATAGGACCATATACAGTTAGTGCTTAGTGACTCAAGAAGGCATCCCAAGTTGCTTCCTGTCCTTACTACAGATGAAATAATATGTACTTAAATAGTCAGAAAACTCTTATAGTATTGGCATGGTAAAGGGAATAATAATAGTAATATTGGCTGACATTTATATAGCATTTACCAAATGATAGGTATTATTATTATTATTATTTCATTTGAACCTCAGGACAACTTTTTGAAGTAGATGTTATTATTATTCCTATTTTACAGATAAAGAAACGAAGAAACTAAAAAAAAAAAGTTGTCATTTGCCCAAGGTCACACAGCTAGTAAATATCTGACTTGGATTTGAATTCAGGTCTTCTTGACTCCAAGTGTGAATATTGTACTACCCAATTGCCCATTAATAGCTAGCATTTATATAATACTTTACAATTTACAAAACAGTACAAAACAGCATATATTATCTCATTTTGTTCTCACAATAATCCTGGAAAATAAGTGTTATTTTCAGTCCCATTTTATATAGGAAGAAACTGTGTTTAAAGGAGTTAACTTGTGTCCAAGTTGACACAACTAAGTTTTAAAAGCAAGAGGTGCTCTTATTATCAGCCCTATTTTACAGATGAGAAAGATAAGAAGACAAATATCAAATGACTTGTCCAGTGCCTAAAGGACTGTCCTTTTCTATATAACTAAAAGACATATAAATATAAAAGATATAAAAATAAAATCTGTCATTAAAAAAAAAATCAACCAAATCTGGTTTGGCAGCTTCATTTTCATTCCTTATTCTTACTCAACTTATATATCCAGTCAATTTCCAAATCCTGTGTCTTCTATCTTTTCATATATAGTTCCTACTCTCCGTGTGCAACTATTGCAGAGCTTTCATCAGTCCTTACACTAGGATATTGTGATTGCTTCTTCTTATTTGTCTCCTTGAAAAAGGGGTTTCATTCCATTCTGTCTTTTCTAGAAGAATTGCTTGCTGTAGCCACCCTAGTTTTATCACTTTTTCCCCCCACTATCTCCCTTCACTTTACTGACTGCCTTCTTACCACCTACAAACATGTCCATGCCTTCCACGTCCTGAAAATTCTTACTTGATCCTTCCATCACAACTGCCATTCTATATTTCTTCTTCACTTTCTGATAAAATACTTTGAAAAGACTAACAATAAATGCTTGCATTTTTATTCCTCATACTCACTTCTTAATCTCTTATAATCTGGGTTTCAAACTCGTATTTCAATGAAACTTTTTTTTTTTAAAGTTATCAGTGATGTCTAAACTGCCAAATCCAGTGGCCTTTTCTTGATCCTCATTCTTCTTCACCTCTCTGCAGTCTTTGATAGTGTTGATTACTCATTTCATGATATTCTCTTCTCTGGTTCTCATCATACATATTACATTATTCCTCAGTCTTCTTTTCTAGATCCCCATCCAGGATGTATCATCTAATTGAAGATGTCTTATGGAATTCTATTACTATCCCAGACCCTCTCCTCATCTTCCTTTATACTACTTCATTTGGAGTCCTCATTAGTTCTTGCATCTACAACTTCCTTTTAGACATCTCAAGTTGGTTATCTAATAGACATCTTATACTCAACATATCCAAAATGGAATTCAGTTTAACTTCCCCCCCCACCCGCAATCTTCTTTTCCCTTCATAACTTTCCTATTACTATTGAGGGCAACACCACCTTTCCAGTTTGTCAGGCTCATGAATTAAATGTTATCCTTAACTCCTTATTATTATTATTATTATTACTACCTATAACTAATCTTATTCTTAGTTCCATCCAATTTCATCTTAAATATACTTCTTGGGTTCAAGTTTTGACCCATGAATTCTCAAAGGCTTTTTGCTAGACCAACATCAGTAGTATTCTGTCCCCAAGGTCAGTGTGACCTGAGGCTGGGGACTGTGCCATCTGTGCCTAGAATTGAAAAGGACAAATGAAACAGAAAAAAAAATCCAGGTCTATTTCTTGGAGCCATGGGGTCAAAGAGGGGGAAGGGAAGGTAATCTTCTCCCGCCAGTCCAAATTCAAAGTACCTATATTGTGAATAGAGGAATTTCACCCTCTTAGTCATTGCCAGGAAGAGAGAAGGAAACTCCCAATTTGGTACTTTGAAAGGTCCAGCTGTCTTTGTTTTTGCTTTTGTTTGTTTGTTTGTTTGTTTGTTTGTTTTTGGCAGGGAAAGGGGTATATAAGCAATAGAAAGAGGCTGTTCTCATCTATATGATAGTAGAATACAAAACATATTCTCCTTACAGCAAGTTCCTGGTATAGTTTCTACTGTATGGGGAGAGTGCTTCCATGTTAGACAAGCCAGGCAGGTGCAAAACAAAATCCTGTTATGTTTAAACTATTGGTTGCAAAGGTTGTACTAACTGACATTGGTAGATGTTTCCTCACCTGGGATTTATCTATATCAGTAAAATCACAGGTCCAATCTCTAGCCCTAATTTTTCTTAGTATTGGATGGTTTTCAAATCAGTAATAGTCCATTCATCAGTTTTGAAAGTATGTATTGTATGTTGTATCTGTTTTAACTGCTTTATTGTGTTTTTCCCATTCAGTGTATACTTTACTATGCCAGCGAGTCTCTTAAAGTATTCAGCTACATTAGTTCTCTGTATCTTTATGTTTGAGATATCTGTTGCCTCTATTCAATGTTCCATTTAATTTTTTGGATTTGAACTTTAGTCTATCCTTTCATGTGGATTTATGATTTTACATTTAACCCTTCCAAATGATATTTTAATATTCATAGAGAAATGCTCTACTATATTGAGAAGCTGTTACATGTGTCAGTCAGTAGAGTCATACAACTTAATTTCACTTATATAAATCAAGTGATGGTTTGGTTTGTCTCTTTCTATCATGTAAGCTATATTCAAAAGCCAAGGAATACTACCCAAAGTTCTGGAGAGATCTCACAGTCCATATCTATTGCTACTGATATTATTGTATTTGTGGCATGTTTTAAGTAGAAAAAAAAATGTCCATGTGAATTTTAGTATACTTTAGTAATTTACCATTCATGAATAAGCTGTGGGCTTAGAACTAATTCAAAGAATTCTCAGTATTCGGTATAGGTAGTATAAAGTCAACTTGCCCAATAATTACTGAATTTGATAATGCTAGTTATTTATACCCCTGGAAGTTCTGGCAAAACCTTAGCCATACTGTTGTATTTTTAAAAGTACTTATAGACTTTAAAAAGTGACATATAAAGTATATAAACATGCAATTGGCTTCTATTTGAAATAGCCACTGGTGTTATTATATTTTCTTAGCAAATGTATGATACCTTCCAATAAGATGTTTGGGAAGGTAGGTGGCACAGTAGATAAAGTACTGATCGTGGAAACTCATCCTCCTAAATTCAGATCCAACCTTAGACACTTAACTAGCTGTTTGATTATAAACAAGTCACTTAATCTTTTTGCCTTTTTTCCTCACTGTAAAATGAGTTGGAGAAGGAAATGGTAAGCCATTCCAGTATCTTTACCAAAAAAAACCACAGTTGTTACTTATGAAGAGTTGGATATAACTAAAAAATAACTAAACAATATTTAAGATTTTAAATAGTTTTAGATTCATCAACTTTTCCTTGTGAAGATTTTAATAAGCTTTCATTTTTAACTTTTATTTATCATAATTGAATAAGATTAAGAATCATGAGTTATGTTATTTTTTATAATTGAGTTCTGTTTGTAGTAACTTGTGTGACAGGGAATTGACAGTACAGTTGACTAAAAACAATATGTAGACATCACCTATAACTAGCAATATGATTTCAATTTTAATATCATATTGTACAAGTGAATAATGAAAGCATTCAGATTTTTCACCCATTTCAATGTATACTTTTGGTTTACCCATTTTAGTCACTAGTAACATATACCTTGAATCATTTTTTGTAGGTAGGCTATTGGTATTTTGAATTTTTGCCAGTGTATTTTGCATTTTTGTAGTAGTAGAACCCAAAAGAGTAATGCTTACTCTTCTGTCATCACAAAGTTGATCACCGCAACAGTTTCAGGGAAAGCTAGCCCATGGCCCTTTGCTTCCTCATCTATTTTGACTCTCTAACAGCTTCATCACAAGTGTGTCAGCCTAGCCTTCATAGCTACTGAAGTATTTCTCTACTTGCAGCACCCTATTTAGGCATCTCTTACTATGCTGTCCCGGTCTTACCCACTGCTTTACGGAATATGGCATAGATGACGGACTAGGTTTTGAAGGAATAATCATGGCTATAACATTACTTCTCTTCTAAATGTAGAATCCAATCTTTGCTATTGAAATTCTATTCATTTATCTGTTGAATTTCTATTGAGAGCCAAAAAGTATTCTTTGCTTTTTCCTTTCCTTAAAGTAAGATGATATAGTTGTATGGTCATTTCAGTCATAGCCAACTCTTTGTGATCACATTTGAGGCTTTCTTCCCAAAGATAGTGGAGTGATTTGCCATTTCCTTCTGCAGCTCATTTTTCAGATGAAGGAACCAAGATAAACATCAGTAAATGAGTTGCCCAAGGTCATAGGTAGTAAGTATCTGAGAGTTTTTCTGACCTAAATCTTGGTGTTGTATCTAATAAGCTGTATTTCTCAATCTTTACAATATTTTGCACTTATTTGTATGTCCCCCTCTAGATTTTACTTTGTATATTTCATGTTTTGTCCACTAAAGTATAATTTCCTTTGGGGTAGGAAAGTTATATTTATATTTTTATTTCTAAGTCTTTAGCACTGTACTTTATCATAAAAGAGGCACCTGATAAATATTTAATTGGATCATTCTGAATGGAATTTCTCTTTGTATCTCTTGATGTTGGATTTTGTTGGTGATGTATAAAAATGCTGAGGATTTGTGGGGATTTATTTTATAACCTGCAACTTTGCTAAAGTTATGGATTATTTCTAATAGCTTTTTTGTAGAATCTCTAGGGTTCTCTAAGTATACCATCATATCATCTGCAAAGAGCGATAGTTTGGTTTCCTCACTGCCCATTCTGATTCCTTTAATCTCTTTCTCGACTCTTATTGCCGAGGCTAGTGTTTCTAATACAATATTGAATAGTAATGGTGACAGTGGGCAACCTTGCTTCACTCCAGATCTTACTGGGAAAGATTCCAGTTTTTCGCCATTGCATATGATGCTTACTGATGGTTTTAAATATATGCTCCTGACTATTTTAAGAAAAAGTCCATTTATTCCTATACTCTCAAGTGTTTTATTAGGAATGGATGTTGGATTTTATCAAATGCTTTTTCTGCATCTGTTGAGATGATCATATGGTTTTGTTATTTTGCTTATTGATATAGTCAATTATGCTAATAGTTTTCCTAATATTGAACCAGCCCTGCATTCCTGGTATAAATCCTACTTGATCATAGTGTATTATCCTGTGGATGATTTTCTGTAATCTTTTTGCTAATATTTTATTTAAGATTTTAGCATCGATGTTCATTAGAGAGATTGGTCTATAATTTTCTTTCTCTGTTTTCAGCCTACCTGGTTTAGGTATCAGTACCATGTCTGTGTCGTAAAAGGAGTTTGGTAGGACTCCTTCAGTCCCTATTTTTTCAAATAGTTTATATAGCATTGGGGTTACTTGTTCTTTAAATGTTTGGTAGAATTCACATGTAAATCCATCTGGTCCTGGGGATTTTTCTTAGGGAGTTGGTTAATAGCTTGTTCTATTTCTTTTTCTAAGATGGGACTGTTTAGGATATTTACTTCTTCCTCTGTTAATCTGGGCAAGCTATATTTTTGAAGGTATTCTTCCATTTCATTTAAGTTGTCAAATTTATTGCCATAAAGTTGGGCAAAGTAATTCCTAATTATTGCTCTAATTTCCTCTTCATTAGTGGCGAGTTCTCCCTTTTCATTTTTAAGACTAACAATTTGATTTTCCTCTTTCCTTTTTTAATCAGATTTACTAAGGGTTTGTCTATTTTGTTGGTTTTTTCATAGAACCAACTCTTAGTTTTATTAATTAATTCAATAGTTTTTTTACTTTCAATTTTATTGATCTCTCCTTTTATTTTTAGAATTTCAAGTTTAGTGTTTGATTGGGGGTTTTAATTTGTTCCTTTTCTAGCATTTTTAGTTGCAAGCCCAATTCGTTGATCTTCTCTTTCTCTGCTTTATGCAAGTAAGCCTCTAGAGATATGAAATTTCCCCTTATTACCACTTTGGCTGCATCCCACACATTTTGATATGATGTCTCATTATTGTCATTTTCTTGGGTGAAGTTATTAATTATGTCTATGATTTGCTGTTTCACCCAATCATTCTTTAATGTAGAGATTATTTAGTTTCAATTATTTTTTGGTCTACTTTCCCTGGCTTTTTGTTGAGTGTAATTTTATTGCATCGTGGTCTGAAAAGGATGCATTCACTATTTCTGCCTTACTACATTTGAGTTTGAGTTTTTTATGTCCTAATATATGGTCTATTTTTGTATAGGTTCCATGAACTGCTGAAAAGAAAGTGTACTCCTTTCTGTCTCATTTCTTTTCTCCAGAGGTCTATCATATCTAACTTTTCTAGTATTCTATTTACCTCTTTGACTTCTTTCTTATTTATTTTGTGATTTGATTTATCTAATTCTGAGAGTGCAAGGTTGAGATCTCCCACACTTATAGTTTTGCTATCTATTTCTTCTTGCAGCTCTCTTAATTTCTCTTTTAAGGATTTAGATGCTACACCACTTGGTGCATATATGTTTAATACTGATATTGCTTCATTATTTATGCTACCCTTTAGCAAGATATAGTGCCCTTCCTTATTTCTTTTAATTAGATCAATTTTGTTTTGCTTGATCTGAGATCAGGATTGCTACCCCTGCTTTTTTGACTTCACCTGAAGCATAGTAGATTTTGCTCCATCCTTTTACCTTTATTCTGCATGTATTTCCCTGCTTCATGTGTGTTTTCTGTAAGCAACATATTGTAGGATTCTGGCTTTTAATCCATTCTGCTAATCGCTTCCTCTTTATGGGGGAGTTTACCCCGTTTACATTTATGGTTAAAATTACCAATTCTGTATTACTTGCCATCTTGTTAACCCCTATTTATGCTTTTCTCCCTTCTTTCCCCCTTACTCCCCTTCCCAGTATTAAACTTGTGAGCACCACTTGCTTCTCACAGCCCTCCCTTTTAGTATCCCTCCTCCCCACCTTAGAGTTCCTCCCCTATCTTAACTCCTTTCCTCTCAGTTTCTGTATTCCCTTCTGCTTAGCTTATTCCTTCCTTTTCACTTTTCCCTTCTCTTTCAATGAGATGGGAGAAGTTTCACCATATATTGAATATGTCTAACATTTTTTCTCTTAAAGTCAATTCTTATGGCAGTAAAATACCCACTATATTCATCCCCCTCCATTCTTTCTCTCAGATGTAATAGGTTTCCTTTGCCTCTTTGTGTAATATAGTACCCCCACTTTACCCTTTTTTTGATACAATGTCCTTTCCACCTCTGATTTCTAGAACAAGGTATACATGTATTTTTTATACATCTTTACAGCATAAATATAGTTCCCAAGATTTATTTTTACCTTTTTAGGTTTTTCTTGAGTTCTATATTTGCAGATCAAACTTCTTATTAAGTTCTGGTTTTTTCACCAAAAATAGGTGAAATTCACTTATTTCATTGAATGACCATCTTCTTCCCTGGAAAAAGATGCTCATTCTGGCTGGGTAAGGTTATTTTTGGTTGCATACCGGTTCCTTGCCTTCGGATATCATATTCCAGGCTCTTCGATCTTTAATGTGGATGCTGCTAGATCTTGGGTGATCCTTATTGTGGCTCCTCTATATTTGAATTGGGTTTTCTAGCCGCTTGGAGTATTTTTTCCCTTGTTTGAGGGTTCTGGCATTTGGCCACTATATTTCTTGGTGTTTTGATTTTAGGATCCCTTTCAGTGGGTGATCGATGAATCCTTTCAATGTCTATTTTACCCTCTGTTTCTATGACTTCTGGGCAGTTCTCTTTGATAATTTCCTGGAAAATAGTGTCCAGGCTCTTTTTTCATCGTATTTTTCTGGGAGTCCAATGATTCTCAGATTGTCTCTCCAGACCTGTTTTCCAGGTCTGTTGTTTTCCCAAAAGGTATTTCACATTTTCTCCATTGTTTGGTTTTTTGGTCTTGCTTGACTGATTCTTCTTGTCTCCTTGAGTCATTCAGTTCCATTTGTTCTATTCTTATTTTCAATGAAGTGTTTTCTTCACTCACTTTTTTTATATCTTTTTCTAATTGTCCAATTTGTTCTTTGGAATGTTTTTCCATTTCGCCCATTTTATTCTTTAGTGAGCTATTTTCTGTTTCCAGTTCACTAATCCTATTTTTCAAAGATTTTATTTCTTTATCCATTCTATCTTTAAGTGAGTGGGATGACTTCTCCAGACTCTCTTGCCAAGCTTCCCTCTCCTTTTCCCATTTTTCTTGTAGCTCTCTTGTGAGGACCTTTTTAATTTCTTCTATGAGATTCATCTGTGCTGAGGAACAGATGATCTCCTCCTGTGGGGATTCACTTGAAGATAATCTGTTTTTAGTCTCCTCAGGGTTTAGAGTCTGTTCTCTGTCTGTATAAAAGTTGTCAATTGTTAAAGTCCTTTTTAACTTTTTGCTCATTTTGTCAGAGAAGAATCAGAGACAAACTAGCAAAGAAAAAAAAGGAAAAAAAAAACCCACAAATGGAATCTGCTTTTTTGGGGGGGAGGGGCTGGGTGGCGTTACCGAGCTTCCTCTACAGACTGCGGGGGCAGCAGCGAGGCACTAGCAGGACTGTGCTGCGCCTGCGCTCTGAGACTCTGAGAGCGTGCTGAGATGCTGTGGGGAGGGTGGCGGTCTCAAGGAACTCCAGCTGTTTGGGTTGTATTCTTCACCCCCGGTGTTTTAGCTTCTCTGCTGGGCTACTGACTAGCTGCCAGAGCAAAGTATCCAATCCTGTGGTGAAGCTCTCCCCGCAGAGACGGCTGAGATTACACCCCACCCCCTTCTGGTCTGCTCGGCTGTGAGCTGCCTGCCGAGCTCCTGCTGCCGCTGGCCTCAGCCTGTGCCCGATCTAAAACCGTCCCGCCCTTGAGCAAAAACAGACATTTGCTGGCAAATCTCAAGGATGTCTTCTCTTGGTAACTGTTTGTGGGTTTTTTTTCAATCAGGCATTAATTCAGAGGCTTGTAATGAGATGGATTCTGAGAGAAAACGCGGAGCTTACACAGCTGTGTGCCTCCTCGCTGCCATCTTGGCCGGAAGTCCCAGGATTAAATCAATTCTAAACTAGATTTAAACATTGTCTCCTCAATTCCACTTAGTACCTTGTTTCAAGTTCTGGCCCATAACATCTCCTTGTAGGATCAGATCAATCATACTGAACCATGCTAAATTAGATAATTATTCTCTCTATCAATTCTAATGACTTAATACTTAGTAAGGATCCCAACATCTCCTGCTTTCTTTTGATTTAGAACATAAGGTGGTCATGACCTCCCTGACTTCTCAAGGAGGTGAGAACCCCAAAAAGAAGGTGATCACACCGTCCTTCCCTGACTGCTCAAAAAAAGAAGTGAAAACACCATAAAAAGAAGGTGGTCACACCCTCCCTGACATCTCAGGAAGGGAGATGAAAACACCAAAGGAAAAGGGAAATCAAATCAGATTAGCGGGTTTCTGAAGGGGCTCATTCTTAAAACAGGTATATATAAATTCATCAATATGGGAGGTATTACACATAATTATATAGGAATATAACACAGGCTAGTAGTGATGTAAAAAATAACATGAATCAACATGAAAATTTATACATGTCCCTAAGTCCTAGAAATAGTCCAAAAGGAATCCATTGTCCATTAGTTCATGTGCCAGGAATCCAATAATTCCTGTAAGCTTTGAAGTACTGCAATAGTCTCATCAACACTTTTTCATCTCAAGGAATACAATGATTCCTGCTGGTTTTCAAGTCCTTGAAACAGTCTTGTCTTGTGTTAGGGAATCCAATGATTCCTGAAGATTTTAAAGTTCTTTTTAAGAGTCTCATTGTCAGCCATGCTCTTTGAGTGCCAAATGTTTCTTAAATCTTCTCCTTTTGTTTTGAGGTTTTTCTCTTTTTCTGTTTCTCTCTGATGGACAAGGCAAATACAGCTTGTTGGGCACCCATCTGATTCCTTCCCCATCTGTAGAAATACAAGCAAACCCTCTTCCCCAAGCAGTTAACCTATCTGGTCCCTTCCATTCACCACTTTCTGGATCTCTCCACATCACCTGGCGATTATCTAAAGATAGTGGAGCTGCTTGCACTGGACACTGCCGTTCTGGTGCGTTACAAAACCTGTCTGCTGGAGCCAGTCGATCTTTATCAAAAATTTAAAAAATTAATGGTATAGAGAACTAAATTTAGACGTTCTCTAGGATTACCCATGGCTCCCCCTTTCTTTTGTGTCTTAGTGTCTTAATGTCTCTGTTTCTTCTTTCTACGATTGCCTGACCTTGAGGATTAAAGGGTATGCCAGTAGTATGTAAAATCTTATACTGTGCACAAAAGTGTTCAAAACATTTAGATGATGCATTTTCTATACACTAACTAGTGTGAACTGGAAGATGATTTGAAAGGACAGAAAAATTCTTTCCTAAACTGAGGAAAGATAACTTCCAAACTCCAAGTAATGATATACTTGGACATCTAAGAGGTAAGTAAACAGTTTATTTACAGAATGGAATATACCAATCATCTGGCCTTCCCAGTAATAGAAATGCAGATGAGTCTATTGTTAAATGCCCAATTTCCATTCCTCTGCCTGCTTTTTCTTTTTTAGTATTTAAATATTAACCATTAATTAATACATAAAATTTTTAAAAATATTGTCAATATATAGAATAAAACATTTATATAACATAATATAATAAAAAGATACTACTACTATATACAACTTGTGTTGTTTTTCAAATTTATAATAAAATTATAATGCATATTTCTTTTTTCCTTCTTTTCTTCCTTCCTACCCACTCTAGAAATTGCTACCATTAGATACAAATAGGGATATATTTGTAAAATTATTTTGTATGTAGTTCTAGTTACCATTTATTTCTGTAGATGCAGAGTGTCTCTATAAAATGGAAATGGGATCACAGAATGGATTTTAAAATCAGAATGTAACAATATGTTGTTTACAGGAAACACATAAAAATGAGAGAAATGCAGAGTTAATATGGAGAGTTGAAATAGAATTTATGATGATTTAACTGATGCAAAAAAGAAAAAAAACTGCAGGGATAGCAATTATCAGACAAAGTTATGGCTAAGATAGATTTAATTAAAAGAGATAAAAAGATAGCATAGACCAGGGTTTCTTAACCTTTTTCAACTCATGATCCCTTTTCACTTAAGAAATTTTTATGTGACCCCCAGGTATATAGGTATATATAATAGGTATACAAATCAAACATTTACTGATAATAAATCATAATTTCACAACCTCCACATTCAGTTGTGAGACTCCATATGGAATTGTGACCTATAGTTTAAGAAACTGGTCATGTACAGTGAAGCAGTATCAATACTGAACTTATATGTGCCAAGTACTATAGCTTCTAAATTGTTTAAAGGAAAATTATTATATTCCTATAATAGTAGGGAACTTTAATCTTCCCCTTTCAGAATGAGATAAATCTTACCAAAATAAATAAGAAAGAAATTAAAGAATGGAAAAGAATTTTAGATAAGCTAGATATGATAGCTATCTGTAGAGAACTAAATCAAAATAAAAAGGAATATACCCTTTTTGTAGCAGTTCAAGGTATTTTTTTTTTTTTTACAAAGATTGACCTTATATTAGTATGTAAAAGTTTTATAGCTAAAAGCAGAAAAATTAAAGTATACTTTTCAGATGATAATGCAATAAAATTATATTTAATAAGGAGCCAAAGAAATATGTGAAAAACATTAAAGAATAAACAATCTAATCTTAAAGAATGAGTGGGTTAAAGAACAAATCATAGAAACAATTAGTAATTTATTAAATAGAATGACACTATTGAGATAATATAGCAAAATCTATGGGATACAACAAATGCAGTGATTAGAGGAAAATTTATGTCTCTAAATGCTTTCATCAATAAAATAGAGAATGAACAGATTAATGAATTAGCTATACAATTTTAAAAATGAGAACAAATTAAAAATCCCCAATTAAGTACTAAATTGGAATTCTTCAAAATTAAAAGTGAGCAAGTAACAGCCCTGAAGTCAGGAAGACTTGAGTTCAAATCTTGCCTCAGACACCCAACACCTCTTAGCAGTGTGACCCTGGGCAAGTCACTTAACCCCAATTGCCTCAGCAAAATAATAATAATAATAATAATAATAATAATAATAAAACTTAAAGGTAAGATTAATAAAATTAAATGTAAACTTTTTTTAATTAATAAATGAAACCAGGAGTCGATTTTATGAAAAAAAAATACATAAAATAAACAATTGGTTCATTTCATTTAAAAAGAAAGAAGAAAACCAAACAAAAAACCTGCCAGCATTACAATAAGAAGGGTTAATATATAACCAAAGAAGATGAAATTATAGCAATTATAAGGTTTTTTTTGCCTAATTATGAATATTCTAGTAAGTTAAAAATTTAAGTAAAATGGAAGAATTTTTACAAAAGTATAAACTGCCTAGATTAGCAGAAGAGGAGATATGACATCTAAATAGACTTATTTTAGAAAAAGAAATTGAAGAAGGCATAAGTGAATTCTAAGACTAGTACCAGGACTAGATGGATTTGCAAGTGAATTCTATCAAACACTTAAAGATAGACTAATTCTAATATCAAAGTATTTGGAATGGTATGTAAAGAATAAATTTTATCAAGCTCCTTTTATAAAATAAATATTATGCTAATATCTAAACCAGGAAGTGTAAAAACAGAAAAAGAAAATTATAAATCAATTTCATTAATGAATATGGGGGCAGAAATCTTTTAATACCAGCTAAAAGATTACCACAATATCTTACAAAGATTATATAGTATGATCAAGTAGAATTCATATTAGAAAAGCAGGAATATATTAACATAAGGAAAACTATTAACATAATTGATTACACCAATAATAAAGGTAGAAGAAATTTCATATGATTACTTCAATAGATGCAGAAAAAGTTTTAAATAAAGTTTAATATTAATTTCTATTAAAAACACTTAGAAGTATTGGTACAAATGGATTTTTCCTTATATTGATTTTAAAAAAGCATTTATCTAAAACCATCAGGAAACATCATTTGTAATTGAGATAAACTGAACGCCTTTCCTGTAAGATTTTGTGTAAAGCAAGGTATGCTCATTGCCACTAATATTATTCAGTATTGTATTGGAAATTGTTTCCTTTTTTTTTTTTTTTAATATGAAGTGTAATTAATTTTTTAATGTCCGAGAAGCTGAAGTGAGATAGAGATTAGAGAGTATTTAATAATTTACTTAAAAGGGAGAGATTTACAGGGACCAAATGGATCTATGATTTGGTCCCAGGGCTGAATGAGACTATCATCTCCAAGAATCCAGCAAACAATTTGAGTTTTCAGTGACATATATACACATGGCTCAGACTCAGGGAGTAGACTGAGGGGGGCGGGGTGGAATCAGGGTGCTGAGAGTGGGAATGGCACTCTGACAGGGTGGGGTGATTCCCCCCCACCCCCAGGGGGATGACTTAATAGGGGGAGGTACCCCAGAGATGGGGAGAAGGTCCCCCAGAGATGGGGAGAAGGTCTTGATTAGACAGTATCTGATATTCTGATAGCTTGGGATGGGGAGAGGCACTCTGATATTCTAAAATATAAGATCTTTTATCTTTATCAAATATTCTGATTAAGAGGGGGAGGGGTGGTTTTACAGGATTGAGTATGACAATTATTAACTGAGGCAGAACAATTAGAGAAACTGAATAAGGACAATAAAAGAGAACCATGGCATAACATTTTTAATTAAAAATTTCTTTTTAAAATTGGTATTACTCTCTTTTGCTCTTATATTAACCAAATTCCTTTCATATATACTTCTATCATCCCTTATAAAAGGGAAAGAAAAAAATTTATCAAGTGAATTAATAAAGTGAAAAAAATCTGACATTATAATGCCATGTTTCACTCTTGTGTACTTTCTGCCTCTGAAAAGAAATGGGAAAAGATATTCTTATCTCTTTTTTGGGGCTATTTATTCTGTATCATTTTGCAACATTCACTTTTAAGTATTTTGTAGTTGTTCAATTTAGATTGTAGTCATTTGCATATATTGTTTCCCTAGTTCTGTTTTTTCATTTAGTATAATTTCATGTAAGTCATTTCATTTTTTGTACCTTTTTGTGATAGCACATTAATATTTGATTATATTTATATGACACAATTTGTTTATCCATTTATATGGACATATACTTTGTTTACAATTCTTTGCTACCACAAAATATGCTGCTGTAAATATTTTGTTATATAGAACCTTTCTTTTTTCATTAAACTTCTTAAGGGATATGTCTGTTGGTAGGATCTCTAGATCAGAGGATATGGGCTACTACTTCCTTTAACTACTTCCTTTGCTAAATTCCAAATTTCTTTTTGCTTTTCTGCTTTCTTGCTTTTCTGCTTTCCTGTTTTCCTGCTTTCTTGCTTTCTTTCTTTTTCTTGGTTTTGCTTATTTTACTTTTAATTATTTCATTCAAGTGTTTTCATGTTTTTCCCTAAGATTAACCATATTCATATAGTGCAGTTATGCAAAGTGTATGAACTACTTTTCTTCTCCTTATATTATGTAGGTCACGTATTTCAGTTTCTTCATTAGTTTTGCATACACAGCTACAGGAAGAAAACAAGGACACTTTTATCTTTAGGCCCATAGAAACAAATATGGGTGGGGTGTTTGCAAAATCAGTGAAACCTCTGTTTTTCTGTAATTGTCTCAATGTGTTCAGTATTCATTCTTTTCTAACAAAACTACTACTTAAGAGAGTTACATATATAATTGAAGTAAGTAAATTTATTAAGTTAATATTATATGTCATTATATTCTGCAGAATATTATGTAAGGTGACTGTTCAATTACATATTGAATCCCAGTGTCCAGTACCTACTCTGTGACTTGCACTCTGCAGTGCTTGTATTGTAGTAAGGCAGCTAGGCAGTGCAGTGGATAATTCCAGGCCTGGAATTTGAAAGACTCATTTTTCTGAATTCAAATCAGGGCTTAGACACAATCTGGGGGACTCTGAGCAAATTACTTAATCTTGTTGGCCTCAGTTTCCTCATCTGAAAAATGAGCTGGAAAAGGAAATGACGAATCACTTCAGTTTCTTTGTCAGGAAAATCCTATTGGAGTCATTAAAGAATCAGATAAGATTGAAAAAAGACTGAATACCAAGTGCTTGTAAAGCTGGTGTGTTTATAAAATAAGAATGAGATATAGTGTTGCCCTAAAGGAGTTTATAATCTGTTGACATATAAATATATAAGCAGTTAAATTAGAGAACAACCCATTATTTAGCCAAATGCTAAAGCTGAATTAGTAACACACCTTAGACAATTGGAAACTGTGTTCTAATTTTTTAAAAAAAATTTTATATTTATCAAGTAAAATACATGAGTGCTTCCCAAATTTTTGTTCTCATTTTGCTTTATATTATTAAAAATTATTGAAGATTTGTCCAAAGAGTTTTTTGTTTATATGGGTTATATTGTAGGCTTTCACAATATTAGAAATAAAAACAAATTTTGACTTTGCAGAAAGGGATTCAGAGACCCCCTCAGGATTCTCTGGATCACACTTTGAGAACCACTACCACAAATTATGGCTACAATGAATAAGGAATAGCATTTACAACAGTCAGAAGTATAAGGGAGAAAAAAATCCAAAAAAATAAAAATAAATCCAGGACTTCAGATGTCTGTACACAAATGCCTAACAATTATAGGAGAAAGCATGAGGAAGAATAGATTTTAATGCAAAGAGGCAATTTGAGTTTATTGGTATCATTGAGAGAAAATCTAGGACCAGAAGAAAGAATCATGAGATTATTTGGGTAGACATAAATAAAAGAATAAACAGAAATAATTTTGCTGTTGGCATATATTATAGACCACCTACACAGGAAGAGGAAATAGGAGAAATTCAGCAAACAGATCATAAATTTGGCACAGAAGCATGGTATAGCAGTGATGGGAAGCTTCAGTTATCTGGACATCTGCTCATGCTCTCTCTGCCAAAAGCAGAATTGCTAATAACTCTTTGACTTGTCTAAATGATAATTTCATACTTCAAAAAGTGAAAGCCTCTACAGGAAATTTTATTCCAGACCCGATTCTCTCTATTAGAGAGAAACTAATTGCTAGGAAGCTAGTAGAAGACTGGAAAGCAGGAGGAGCATAATAACTTTTTTCTGAAATATTCACATTTTCACTGAGAATTGGTCATACCAGACTAACCTTATTTTCCTTTTACAGAGGGTAGATAAACTAGCTGAAAAGGGAAATGCTGTAGAGATAGTTATGTTAGCATAGTGTTTAAGTATCTCATATCATTTTTGTGGGAAAATTGAGCATATGGGTAATAGATGATAATTTATTTAGATGGATTTGAAGCAGAATGAATTGTTGAACTCAAAATAGTTTTAAAGGGTTCACAATAAACTTGGTGCAAGGTATTTCCAGTGCAGTATGCTAAGCACCTCTATTTGGCCCTGTGCTAGTTTATTTTATCAATGATCTTGATAAAAGCTTAGCTGACAATATAGTTTGTTGATATCATACATGGAGCTGTAAGGACTAGTAGACAAATAGGAGGACAGGATTCAAAATACCTTGACAGGATAAAACACTAGACTGACTGTGGTAAGATGAAATTCAATATGCATAAATATAAGTTCTTATGCCTAAATTACAAAAATTAACTTCACTAGTGTTAAGAGAGTGGATGCATGCTTAGACAGAAACTTGAAAAAAGATCTGAGAGCTTTAATGGACCTAAAGATCAATGAATCACTATGTAATAGGATAGTCAAAATAGGTCATGTGAACTTGGAGTACATTGATTAATACAGTTTCCAGTTAAGGAGATGGTAGTTCTACTGTACTCTGTTCCATATGTGGAATATATGGAATAATAATACATGGAATAAGTAGTACATTTAGTCATGAGAGCAACCTACAGTTTTAAAAGGACCTGGAAGCCATGCCATGTGAGATTCAGTTAATGAAACAGGGGATGTTTAGATTGGAGAAGAGAAGACTTCAGTAGGATAGGAGTTCTCAATGAATTGTCTGCCATTTAGATGAGGGATCTGACATGTTCTGTTTTTCCCTAGTGAAAGTGATAGAAGGAAATTGCAAAGAGAGAAATTTAGATTAAAAGTCAGGGAAGGTTCTTAAAAAATTACTCATCAAAAAATGGAATGTTCTGATTTGAGAAGTAATGTGTTCTGTCCTATAGACAAGAAGAAATTGGATGACTTGCCAATTTAATTAAATTCAATAAATATTTATTAAGTACCTATTGTGGGACAAAGATTGTGCTAAGTAATGAACACACAAATAAGAAAGAGGAAAGATTTTTGTCCTCAAGAGCATATAATCTTATGGGAGAAGATAACATGATATAAAAAGAAGCTTGAAGAGAGGAAGAGGTCCTAATGATGGTGGCGTCAAATCCAAGATCTTCACCTGGTGGGAAATTGGTGGACTTTGAAGTCTCTGAACTTTCTTTCAATGGAGGCTTGGAGTTCTTTGCTCCCTCTGCCTCCCAACTCTTCAGCCAAAGGAGCAGAATCTACTGAATTTACTGATAAGAAGTACCAGTGTTGTCATCTCTAAAATGATGAGTTTCTTGGTGATGAGCTTTTCTTGCAAGCAGAATCCAAGGAGGGCACTGGTGGAAAATGGGTGAGCTTTTGAGCCCTCTGAACTTTCCTTAAATGGAGGGTTTGCTCTGCCCTTCAGTTCTCCAATAAGGACAGAGACCTCTATACTGAGGTTCCAGGTTGGATTGGTTCCTTTTTTGGACACAAATTGGATAAGGTGGGATTCTTTTTCCATTAAGGACCCATGATTCTGAACAAGCTTAATCATAATGAAGTAGTGAACCTAAAAAAAAAAAAACCTAAACAAAAGAAATAAATCATAAATGCTTCAAATGTCATTTCTTAAGTCTTTTAAAGTAATTATTTAGATAAAATTACTTGGTAAAATCATATAGATTATCTTGAAGATAATGTATAGATTAAACATATTTTAGTAGCCATATCCATGATTGTTTTTAGCACAAGAAGAAAATTACAATGTTCTGACATCAGACATTAGGAGATTGCTACTATAAGTATGACATTTCAGATGTTTATAGGAGATACATTGTTAGAAGAAAAACTTTTTTTTTCTCTCAATAGTATTTTATTTTTCCAAATACACATAGATAATTTTCAGAATTCGTTTTTGTAAGATTTTGTGTTCTAATTTTTTTCTTCCTCCCTCCTTTACCTTTCCTTTCCCCAAGACAGCAAGCAATATGATATAGGTTATACCGTACAATTCTTTAAAACATATTTCCACATTTGTTTTGTTTTGCAAGAAAAATCAGAACAAAAAGGAAAAAACAAACCCCACAAGAAAAACCAAACATAAAAAAGATGAAAATACTATGCTTTAATACTATATTAATCACTTTCCACAATTCTTTCTCTGGAGGCAGATACATTTTTTATCCCATTGGTTATTGGAATTGTCTTGGATCATTGCATTGCTGAGAAGAACTAAGTCTATATTAATCATCATATAAGTTTGCTGTTACTATATTCAGTATGAGTTCATATAAGTCTTTCTAGGCTTTTCTGAAATGAGCTTACTCATTATTTCATATAGAATAATAATAGTCCATTACATTCATAAACCATATGAATATCCAGCCATTTCTAAATTGATGGACATCCACTCAATCTCCAACTCCTTGACACTACAAAAAGAATTAATACAAACATTTTTGCATATGTGAGTCCTTTCTCTCCTTTTTTTATCTCTTGGGTTACAGACTCAATAATGACACTGCTGCATCAAAGGGATCAAAAAATCATTTATTTTAATAGCCCTTTGGACAAGTTCCCTAGTGCCTTTCAGAGTGATTGAATCATTTCACAACTCTGTCAACAATGTATTAGTGTCCCAATTTTCCCATATCCCAATAAACATTTATTTTCTTTTCCTGGCATCATAGCAATCTGATAGGTATAAAGTAGTAACTCAAAGTTGTCTTAATTTGCATTTCTCTAATCAGTGATTTTGAGCATTTTTTTTTCATATGACTATATAAAGCCATATAAATTGTTTAATTTCTTTAACTGAAAATTGTTCATATCCTTTGACAATTTATCAATTTGGGAAATGAATTGTATTCTTATAAATTTGAGTCAGTTCTCTATTTATTTTAGAAATAAGGCTTTTTATTAGAAACATTGCCTATAAATTTTTTTTCCAACCTTTCTAATTCCCTTCTAATCTTGTTTTTTTTTTTCTTGGTATAGAGTGTGAAATGTTGATCTCTACCTAGTTTCTGCCATTCTATTTTCCTATTTTTCTAGCAATTTTTGTCAAATAGTGAGTTCTTATTTCAGAAGTTAGTGTCTCTGGGTTTAGAAGAGAAATTTTAAGAAGGGGCATTGTGTTTTGCTATATCAGATGTTTTTTTAATAGCTTATAAACACTAAGCACAATAGTATCATATCTTCTCTATTTTTTTAGTCAGTTATATGTGATGGTAAAGAAGTGATTTGTTATAGACTATAGTCTCAGGAGCATCAGAAAGTTTGAAGAAACCTTAAAAACCATTTTGTCTAATCCTCTCATTTTATAAATGAAACAAAGTTAGGGAAGTTAAATGATTTGCACCAAGATGTGAACCTTACAATTTAGAACATTACAATTGAGAAGATTAGATGATAAGATTTGGTAGCCCTTTATGTCATTAGAGCCCATGACTTCAGTAATATTAAGCAGTTAAACAGTTTGGAAGGGTTCTGGGTGGCTGAGGTGGGGAAGACAGAAGAGAATAAGAGGACATCAATGGTGGATATTCTCTAGGCACTTTTTTCCTGAGAGGAAGATATTAAGCTTTTGCCAGAAGTGATATGGCACTTTGAAGAGAAAACCAGCCTTAGATTCATGTTTAGTTTCGAGTCCTATGTAATTTAATCTATGTATCTCTGGGAAAGTTGTTTGACTTTTCACTTGACCAGTAACTAATTCTCTGATATTATAAATCACAAGATACTGCGTAGCTTACCCACAGGATATATTTCACCTTATAAGTATAAAATCAAATATCTAGTATTAGTATATGTGTATATGTATGTATATGTGTGTGTGGATGCTTGTGTATATATGCAGGTATACATATATACCTGCATATATACACATACATATATATATATATATATATATTTATATATTTCCATGTGTGTATGGCCAGATGTAAATATGTATGTACATTGATGTTCTTTGCCTCCTTCTCCCCCCCCCCCCTCCACAATGCTCCCTGTGTCTTTGGTATTTTGCTTTCCTTCATCTACCTTGAGAAGTGATCCTTCAGTGCCCTCAAAATAGACTAATATCTTCTGAATAGATATAGTCTAATTAATTTTCTTTCTTTCTTTTTTTTTTTTCATCTTCAGTTCATTTGATTTCCTTTCTACTTCCTCAAAAAACATATCCAGGACCTTGATGTTAGAGTCTAAATGTGGTAGCTCCATTATCCTTGTCTGTGAATAATTTGTTATAAAAATATTTACACATTTTTTCTGCTTTTTATTTCTTGTTTTCCTTTTAATCCTTAAATGGCTTTGTGATGACTTTGCTTAGCTAGGTCTACTGCCAAATTTTACACTGATTTTTCCTTCCCTTCCTTCTTAATGAAGTGATACAGCTCATAAACTCCTACCATCCTTCTTCCCAAGATAATACAAATGAGTTTATATTCTAGATCCAGTGTTACCCTTGGCAGCCTGCTGTCTCTGCTTGTTGATAAAAACAAATGTTTTCTGACTGATATGGTTTGAGGGCTCTTTTGTTCCTTGGCACTAGAATCAGAATCAGGAGGACTTGGGTTCAAATTCCTGTAACCTTGGATGAGAAACTTTATTTCTTTGTGTTTTGGTTTCCTTATCTCTAAAATTAGGATATTGGACTCAATAGTTTTTAAGAGTACCATATAGCAATCTTGTTATGGCAATCATTTTATATCATTTGAGAAGGAGTATTCCGTTGTGGATAGAGTTCTAGGCTAGCAATAAAGAATAGCCAAGTTGGAATCTTGTCTTAGACTCTTATTGGCTGTGTAAACATGAGCAAGATGCTTAGATTCATTTTCCTCACTTGCAAAATGGGAATGAAAATAGCATCTATTTCCCACAGTTGGTGTGAGAATTATATGAGATTTCATATGTAAGTAATTTGTAGACCTTAAAATATTATATAAATGCCAGTTATTGCTGCTTCTGCCTCTTCTACTACTTCTATTACTACTTCTCCCTTTCCTTCTTCTCCTTCATGAATTTTAAGTTCTGTGCCAGTATCCATCTTTTTTTATATCAGTTTTTAGTGTGGTGAATGGAGGATGGAGAAAGGAATCAAAATATCATTTCAAAATAGTTCATATTGTAATTGTTTTAATTTCTTATATTACCTTTTATATTGATAGATTTTGTATTCATTTGATATTTTTCCTAATAAGCCAATGATCTAAATTGATTAAGGAAAAATAACACATTAATAGAATTAAATTAGGAAGGGGAAGGGCAAGGGCGAGGTATAGTGGGAAACAGCTTTGATCCTAGTGGAAGACCTAGGTTAAAATATATCTGCAACATTTTGCTCTATGACCTTGGGTAAGTTATTTTTCTTGGACCTCAATATCCTCATTTTAAAAATTGAGGGGTTTAAACTAAATGGTCTCTGAGGTCCCTTTCAGTTTTATACAGGATATCCTAAAAGCCTCAGTGTAACATCGGTATGTAATAACAATTTAAGTTATTAAAACTTAATGCCACACTAAAACTTAGAGGGCACTATATTTTGGATCCTCTGGAAGGGAAAAAATAAATGGTTCAAACTTGGTGAAATGCTTAAGGTCACAGGTTTAGAGGTGGAAGGAAACTTAGAGTTCATTTTAGTCTAAATCCTTCGTTTTATGGGTAAGGAAACACTTATGAAGGTTAAATGACTTGCTCAAGATCACACAGGTTCTAAACTGGTAGAATCTGAATTGAGACTTAGAACTAATCCCTGCCGAGCCACAGCTAAAGTTACACTTCTGTAATTTTTCTTAGAAAAAATTTCATAAAAAAGAATAAGCCATGCATCACCTGTGCTCTTCTATTAAAAAAATGATTTCTTGTAGGAATCTTTTTCTTTGATGTTAGGTGTAGTATAGCTAATTTGAGTAACTGATCCTGTCCTGTCAAGTCTTTATATTGGGTTTTTGAACCATGGAACATGATCCATAGAACAATAGTCTGCTTTAACTTTATAAAAAAGTATAAGATGGATGATTTCAGAAGCTAACATCACTCTACTAGTTTGAAAACAAATGGGTAAATATTTAACTAGAGAACTATGACAGGAAGGACATGCTCATCTGACCCACTCCTTTATAACAGGCCAGATGTATGATGTATTTCCTTTAAAGGATTTTAAATAAGGCATCATTTTCTTAATTTAACTCTACATCTTAATATATTTAACTCTGTTGCATTAAATTCAGTGATTATTTTTGTTACTACATTAGTGTTTGGTTCCAACTTATTTTTCATTCAGTGTGAACAGTGAATGCCCAGTAAAAGCTGTTTTAATTTTCATTCATTTCCACAGCACATTTTTTATTTTGTGAATTAATGGTTTCAGGCTTGCATGCTCAAGAATGCTTCATGTTGTTCTCCACATTCTGTTTGACACTTGCTACATTGTTTTCTTTGTCTCTCAGCTCGTGTTTATTCCATTGCTTTTCAAACAGGCTGATGAAATCTTGTCAGCTAACTGGTAGTGAATTTCTATATTAGTGCCAAATTGCTTTGATGAGATTGAGCACAATTATCTTGAGTCAGACGCCATTTGGCTCTAATGCTCTACTATTTTTTGTATTGAGAAAATTGGAACATTTGTCTATTCCTGGAGAGTGATGTCCAAAGGTCTATGGAACAAAGATAGGTCAAAGATAGTGAGCAGAAATTGCAACTGAAATTGCTCATGAACCTTTGTAGCAAAACTTGCTGGTCCACACAGTTTTTCTTGTTTCACCATCTGTTTCTTTTAACAAAAACACAGAACTAATTCACAGTGACTCCTTCCATTCCTTTGCTCTTCAGTATAAATTGAAAACCCCCCAATAAAAATACACAGTAGGATCTGACCATTGAGTTATCTAGAAAAATCAAATTGTGTAGTTCTTTTGACCTGTATTGTCTACAGTGAAAACCAAAGGTCTCTAGCATTACGATAAAGTAATTAGTTATGTCAGAACAAGACAGTATTATATAATATCTTAATTTTAGGTCTGTGAAAGTCTGGATAGTTCAAATTTATATTAACATTTAAGGCTTGCATAATACTTCCACCTTTTTTTTTTTACATAAGTAGTGCCCCCCATTTTATGGATGAGAAGATAGATTCATTGTTGAACCACAGATTATGGTTGCCTAGCAAAGCTATTATTTTAGACAGTGCTTCTAATGATTCCCAGTTTATCAGATTGTCTTCTTTTTTTTTTTAAACTTGATTTTATTTACTTAATATTTCCCCCAGTTACATTCAAAATAATTTTTTATATTTGTTTTTAAGATTTTTGAGTTCTAGGTTCTTTCCCTTATCCCTACCCACAATTAAGAAACCACATGTGAAGTTCTACAAAACATTTCCATAAAAGTCAAGTTGTGAAAGAAAACATAGATCTGCCACCTTAATGAAAATGAAAGCCTCAAGAAAAATTAAGTTAGGAAGAAAAAGAGACATAGAGAAAGAGAGAATGTTTCAATCTATATTCAGACACAATCAATTCCTTCTCTGGGTATGGATAAGATTTTTTTTTTTTTTATCATAAGTCCTTCAGAGTAGTCATGGATCATTGTACAGGAGAGAATAGCCAAGTATCACATTGTCTCATAAAGAAAAATCAGGATAAGGGGGTGGGGTATAGAACATAGTAAATGAGGATGAAGAGAGAAAAATTCAAACACAAATCCAAATTTATAAAAACTACAATAGCTAGAAATGAAACCTACTGAGATTTAGTATATGTTAATTTTATGTTCTATCCTTAAGTTGAAGCTATAACCCCTGACTGGAAATTGATCACTTGTAGCAGATATTATTACTGAACAAAGATGGAAGATTAAAATTTGCTTGCATTCCTAGGCTACCCCATTCAATTGACAGGCATCTGTTTTGTGCATATTTTGTGTCAGGGACTCTGCTAGATACTAAGTGGCTTGCATGGATTCAACATGTCTCACTTTCCAATTCCCTCTGCCATGGCTTGAGGCTGCCATTCTAGCTGTATTCATACTCATTGCTTTCTATCCAGTTCCAACTGGCTATGGGAAATGATTCATGATAGCTGTACTCCAGACTTTTTTCCATCTACACATTACTCCCTCTCTTCCCAAAAAAGAATTCTTTCTGGAGAAATATTTTAATCTTAGAATTCACATCAAGGAAGAACCCTCAGACTCTATGGCTTCTATCTCTGATTGGACTGCTCTTCTCAGAACTTTCATTTGTGGAGAGCTTCAAGACCAACTATCTATTCATTTCCTACCAGGCTGCAATTAGGACTTCTTTATCATGCTTCAATATGATCCCTCTTACCCCCTTTTCAGTTACCATTTTTGCGTTGTCTTCTCCAACAGATTGTAAGTTGTGTGAGGGAAAAGATTCATTCTTTCCGTTTGTATTCTCACTGCTAAGCATATTTTCTGACATATAGTAAATGTTTAATAAATGCTTGTTGACTTACAGTTCCTATTATCAAGGAGATCATATTCTATTTTGGGATGAGACATGTATATTTAATGTCTGGTTACTCTCAAGCTCTTGTCCATGAAGCAGATTTATCACATATCCTTATTCATAATGGTTTCCCTCCTCAAAATTGTAGTTATGAAGTTACCTCATTATCATGTCTCCATTTAGAAAGGGCAAATCTGTAACGATGGTTGGGGGTTGAGCTCTCAGTCATATTCTAGGAAAAATCCCTTTCTCCTGTGCTTCTCCTATTCTGCCCTCATGCCATAAAGGGACATCAGAAAGTATAAAAACAGGGGTTACCCACAGGTGATTATGAAAAATAATATTAATTCTGAAAAATGTATTCTTTACTAGAATTTTTTAAAAAGCATGTACAGTGAAGTGGAAGTAAGTCAGGAATTAGATAGAGCTATTCAGTTCTTCTTGACCAGTTTGTCTTTCTCAGTGCTCCAGCTGATAAAATGAACCTAATTTATAAAAATCACCCACTTCTCTGCTTGTCAGTTTATATAGAAGTCATCTTGATCTTAAAGAATGATACCGAATATGTGATTAATATTCATTGACTGCTTCATGAAAAGAGCCTGCTATCTCTCTATTTTTCTTGTTCAGTCTAGAGTGAGGTTCTCCAAAACTCCTACTACTATTGAAAACCAATCTTTTTTTTTGTTTTTGTTTTTAATAACTTTTTATTGACAGAACCCATGCCAGGGTAATTTTTTGCATTATCCCTTGCACTCACTTCTGTTCCGATTTTTCCCCTCCCTCTCTCCACCCCCTCCCCAAGATGGCAAGCAGTCCTATACATGTTAAATAGGTTACAGTAGATCTAAGATACAATATATGTGTGCAGAACCTAACAGTTCTCTTGTTGCTCAGGGAGAATTGGATTTAGAAGGTATAAATAACCCGGGAAGAAGAACAAAAATGCAAGCAGTTTACATTCATTTCCTAGTGTTCTTTCTTTGGGTGTAGCTGCTTCTGTCCATCCTTGATCAATTGAAACTGAGCTAGATCTTCTCTTTGTCAAAGAAATCCACTTCGATCAGAATACATTCTCATACAGTATCGTTGTTGAGGTATATAATGATCTCCTGGTTCTGCTCATTTCACTCAGCATCATTTCATGTAAGTCTTGGCAATCCTCTCTGTATTCATCCTGTTGGTCATTTCTTACAGAACAATAATATTCCATAACATTGAAAACCAATCTTATATGAGATTTCTCTATTTCCAACCTGGGAAGAACAGCAAATAAAATTTTTGTGGCCAGTCAATCCCTTGCTAGAGATTGTTATATTAATAAATGAGGAAATACACTATACATACTTTGAAAACATAAGCTACAGTTATATTAGGAAGGCCTTTGAATGCCACAGACTTCATATTTTAACCTAGACAGAGTAAGAAGACACTGAAACTGAAGGATGTCATTGTTCAAACCTATACTCTAAGAATATTGATTTGGTGATTATGTGAAGGATAAAATGGAGAGATGATCAGGGGAAATTCATCAGAAGCCTATTGCAATAATTTAAGTCCTCAGATTTTGAATAGAAAGGAGTTAGAAATAAAAGATATAGAAATTGAATGAATTATCAAGAATGACCTCTAAATTGTGACTTATCTTTTAAGTAGTTTTAAGGTAAATTGATGATTCAATTAGCACTCCCCCCCCCAAAAAAAAAAAAAAAGCTGGGTTGGTATTTTGGTCTTTAGGGCCTTCTACATTGGACCTGGGTATAAAGAATTATCCTTTGCTTGTGGTTGAGCCATGAAGAATCACCTCCTAAATGATTGATTTGTTGGTTATTGTCCTTTGTTCTTGGAAAAAAAAAGAACAAAATGACATCACTCTATTAGAGTCAAGTTACAGTGTGTCAGACTGTGGCTGATTAGACCAATATGAGTTTGGTGTGCTCTGTCACAGGTCAGACACAAATAGTCCATATGAATATTTAGAGTAGCTTCTTTAATCTTGCAAATGTCACATTTCTTTTGGGCTAATTCAATTCTGCTTTGTTCATAGAACACAGCATCTTCTGTGATGAGGGCACACGATGCTGGACAGTCCTTTGCCAGTACCTCCCATGTCCCAAATAATGTATAAAACACAGAAATGTGGTATAGTGAAATATATTCAAATGCTGACTATGCCACTTAACTACATATGGGCAAAACATTTTAGCCTTTTAGATCTCACTTTTTTTCATCTATAAAAAGAGATGATTGTATTTGAAGAGCTCAAAATCCTTTAGTTCTGTATCTACTACTTGCTTATAATTCCAACTCGAAGGATCATATGCTTCCAGATAAATACATAATCTCTTTGAATGACTGAATATCACCTTCCTGGTATCCTTACCAAATATTAGAGTAGTTGAAAGAGTCTATGTAGTATAAGGCTTTGTTGTATATCCTAGAATATGTGTAATTTAATCCACATTGTTCAAAATCCATGCATGACTTTTTCATTTCCCTTTGACTATGAATGCTTAATTTATAAATATTAGAGGGGATATAACTTAAGCAAGAAGATTGACTCAAATCTTCCCTTAAAAAGCAAAATTTTGAAGGCCAGAAATTGATATATGCCAAACATCTTAAGAATCATGAGTTATGATGAAGTTATTAAAGATTTGAAAACTAAACTTTAAAGACTGATGCTGTTGAAATGAAAGGAAATTGGCAGAATGGAACAAGTAAACCATAAAAAATTGTTGTAACTGATTGCTTAATGAATACTTGAAGCAATTACATTAAACAGATTTGAAATTCTATTAAATAACTTTTACAGAAAGTGTCACTATAATTTTTGATTTTATAGTTGATAACATGATGTTACCTAACTTACTGAGTATCTTTTGTTTTTATCAAATTAGTTGTTTCTTCGAAGATTCAGCTTTTAAAAGTGTTGATTTTTATACTTCTTTTTTACTTTATTTTCTGCTCTGGGAGCTGATATGGCTTCTGCCTCAATTTCTAACTGCCTCTGTCCTGTGGTGTGTGAAATCTTTGCTAACCCTATATTTTAGTTACTGTTGAGTCAGATGCTGAATAACAGTGCCAGGCCAACATTGTGGCATAATACACCCTGGAACATGAATCAAAAGGTGAAGTAGTCCTGAAATTCACCAGCAGACTTCTAAATTAAAAAGTTGTTCAAGTCTATACCTCTGTATCATTTCTTGGGATTCTTAAAACAGGATCTAGGGTAGCTGTACTGGTGTTCTTTTTTAAAACAAGCAGTAAAAATAGAGAATCATAGACAGGAGAGAAATGAAGGATGAAGGAGTGAATCCCAGAAGATTAATAAGGAAATTAAAATTTTGTGGAATAGTTGTCTTTCTGGCCACACATCTCTATAAAACACATTCTCTCTTTCTTTCTGTGTCTGTCTTTCTGTCTCTCTCTTTCTGATTCTGTCTCTCCGAATGTCTCTTTGTCTGTCTGTCTCTCTCTCTCTCTCTCTCTCTCTCTCTCTCTCTCTCTCTCTCTCTCTCTCTCTGTCTCTGTTTCACACACACATGCTAACACATGCTAGAGTGATTAAAAAAAACAAAACAAAATACAAAACCTAATATTTCGGATTTCTAGTTTTTTGTGGGCAGTGTCCCACTGCTCAACAGAATGACTACCTCAGAGATTCCAACAGCTGAACTTGCATGAAGAGGAAATTAGTCTAACATAGTAAGAAACGCTGCTAGGACAAGATTTTTTTTTCCCCAGGACATGCACTTATATGACTTTAGGGAAGGCTGTGATACCCATGATTATGGGTGAAATTACTGATATGACAGATAACAAAAGGGGAAAATTCCAGAGTAAAAGACAAGTCTTCAGGAAGGCTGAGTTTTAAACCAAGACTCATCCATGGAAGGCTTCCATTTTGATCCATTGGTATTTTGAATTCAACATTTAAACTCATTTTGAATTTTGGAGATGATATTTAAAATTGAATTTAGTTCAGTATGATCACCTTATCCAGGATTCTTGCCTTTAAACCAAAAAAAAAGGTATTTGATTCTGAAGAAGTTTTTTCAAGATCTATTTTATCTTGGCCAGCTTCTAGAGTTGTAATAATGATAACATTGGAACTAGAGATTCTAGTGTTGATATTCATGGAAAATGATATGGATGCAGAACAAATGGTTGGCTGTTTAGTTATTTGACAATTAGTGCCTTACTTCACTTTCATGCTCAGTCCAAGTGGTTTTGTGTATTGATCAGTAAAATATTTTTGAGATATGCTTTCTTCCAGAAACTTTTCTTGTATCTACAAAAAAATCTTGTTTTAATTTATTAATTTTCTAAGTGCTATCCTATATCTACAAACCCTCAGTGTTGAAGCTAATTAGATTAGCTTTATATGGCAGTTATTTAAATTAATCCATGATAAGTTTTAATGCAGTCAGCCTTCTGGCCTACTATCATTGATTTTTTCCCCCTATTCTGCCTTCTTAAAAGCTTTTGAATGATCAACTCTACCAATAAGTCATCAAATGTATTCATTTTTGGAAACAAACATTTCATGGATGTTTAAAAATCCAGAGAGCTTATATAGGGAAAGTGTGGGAGGTTTCAAATTTCTGAGTGATTCTGCAGAAAATGAAGTGATAACAGTTCCTGCTGGTGATCATATGACTCCATAATAACTTGAAGAGGATAAAAAATAAATGTTTGTTTTTGCTTGGCTAGAGCTAATAACAAGCAAAAGCTATAATCTCATATCTGCTAACGAACATTTTTCCTTTCCCTGTGCTCCTTGATCCCTTGCTCAGAGTATCTTAAAACATACTCTCTTGGAAAAGGAAAGACAAAAATGCATTTTGTTCTGATCTAAGAATTTGCTTTAGTTCTTGCCAGATGACTTTTAGAATGATAATAAATAATAATAATCAGATCTAGAGTTCTTCTTTTAAGGTTTATATCGATTAGTCCAGAGCTTTAGTGGTGCTTCACTGTCTAATTTGAAAATTAATGGAAGAGAAAGGGGAATCAAATAGTCAGGAGTTACTTATAAGGACTTATTTTTGAGAAAATTTTGTTTCAACTGCTCAGTTTTAACATCAGCAACTTATAAACTTTTTTTCTTCCTGAGATTTGCTAGATATATTTGGCACCAGCACACACAGAGTTGAGCTTTTGTTCTTTTTTAAATGTCGTCCAAAAAGGGTTGCCAGACCTTGTTCTTATTTTCTCAAATGTAGCATATATCCAAATCTGTCACCATGCCCTCTCCAGAAGCTTACACTTCACTGAAGAGAGCTGGAACAAAAATTTCTCTCTTTGCCAGTCACACAGCTTTTGAATTTTATTTTCTCAAGTACTTTAGGAGGAACTATTGCCAAAATCAGGTGAATGGGCCAATCTGCATCTGGTTTCATTGATGGAGTATTAAATGGTGGCCACTTGGATTTTATGTGTCTTTGGTACCTAAACTATAACACATTCGTATACTTCTTTGTTTTGAATTTCAGTAGTTTTTTAGGGTGAAAATGAAGACATGGATCCTATTCTGACAAGTAATCTTGTAGGTATGATAATATTTGAAGAATAATGCATTTGAGTAAGATGTAAAGGAGAGTTTTGTTTTATATATTTCATATAAAAAGTAATATCTAGGGAAGTTATTTTGGGAGGCTTTATTTATCATCCCCTAGCTAAAATCCATTTCTGTCTTCCTTATAGGCAGATGTAAGAACCATTTAGAGATGAATGGGATGCATCCTTTCTACTCTTTGGTATCTTAATGCGTCCAGGCTGCTTAACTATTAATACCTCTTAGATGAAATGGAAGTCACCAACTATATTCCTTCTAGTGAAATAGAAGACCACCAGGGATTAATACCTGACCTAACACTGCCTCCTGACATTGCCATCCTCCTTGCTTTTCAGCCTTTCAAATCACAAGATCAGTATATAGTCTGTTGATACCATTTAAGGATACCTGAGTCTTGAATTTCAAGTCCCCTGCCAACAAATTCTTAGGATTACCAGCTGAATTTTCTTTTAGGTATCTTCCTTTAATTAGTGTATAATTTCTTACAAGCAAGGATTAGCTTTATTTTTTTCTATTTGTATCTTGAGCATTTAGCACATACTTGGCATAAAGTAAGAACTTAATAAATGCAATTTAAAAAGATTGTTATTTTTTTATTAAATTTTATTTTTTCAAATCATCAAGCATTTATTTTTTCTGTCCCTCCCATCACCTAAAAATAAAGAACAGGCTAAAAAAAAAAAAAAAAAAAAAACCTTTGTATTAAGCAGACAAACAAATGAAACTCCCGTATTTATCCATATCCAAAAAAGTGTGTCATTCAGCAAATTATCTATCATAATAATATAATTCTTCATCCTCTGTCCTCCAGAATCATGACTGATCATTCTTTGGATTAGCGTTCTCAAGTCTTAATTTTTAAAAAATTTTAAAAAGTTGATGTTATAGAATAATTATACTTATTTTCTTATATATGGTCTTTCCAGGTTTCTCTGAAACTTTTTTCCTAATTTTTTAAATAAGAGAGTGGTGTTCTATAGCTTTCCTACCATAATTTATTCAGTCATCTCTCCCCAAGTGATGTGATTATTCTTCTCCATTATCCCAACACCAGGCTAGCTCTCTGCCTACTGTGCCATCTAGTGTCAGTGATTTACATGGTATGTGTAGTTTTCACAAGGATAGAGTTTCTGTGCTTTAGAAGTATGATTTTAGCAGCTATTTGGAAAATCAGTTTGAAAGGGAAAATACTAGTAAGAGAAATATTATTAGACACAGTTAAAATAATTCAGATGAGTTATAATGAAGATCTGAATTAGGTAATTTTAACTACTACAATCCAAAAAATGAAAAGGTATAGATATCTCAAATGAGATAATGCATACTTAATAATTTTAAGCTTTATATTGCTATTTAAACATCATTTTATATTTTACAATTTAACCTTGTATAGTATATATATGTATGTAAAAATCCTTGCCTTTTTTATAAACTTCAAGAAAAAGAATCATATTTCCTTCTATGCCATCTTATTTCTTCACTGTATTTCACATTTTGTTGATTTCATGTCATTATAGCTATAATGGGAGCTTTGATTTCACTTTAATTTGGGTATATCTTTTATATCTGTCCTTCCTTATATACAGTAATAGTTTGTTATGCTGATATGATACAATTTAGCCATTTCCCATTTACTGTGCCTCTAATAGTTTTCCATTTTTATTATTATAATTAAAACTGTTGTCATAATTATTGTATATTGCAAAATTGACTGCCAAAAAAGAATGTCAGCAATTCAAAATTCCATTACCAATGCAATACCATGATTTATAAAACTTCTCACTGATTTTTCACTAAATCATCATGGAAGAAAATTTTTGTGAATGATAACAAAAACTACTTATTCACATTTTTGACTATTTTTTTTTTTTTTTTTTTTTTTACTATTTGCCTTTGACTATTTAATTATATGCCTTAATTCCGAGGCAATATTTTTCTTCCAAATTTATATCTTCTGTATAAAATCTTCCATAAGAGAGAGTTTCTATTTATACTTTTGTTGTCACATGTTGTCACGCATGCTGAACCAATAGGAAAAAAGCATCTAAACAGAAGCAAAAAGGCACAGTCTGAGAAAATACTGGGCACATAGATATTGAAAAAGCCATTTGAGAGAAGAAACAGTTTCAAGAAATGTTGCCCTTTGCACTAGAGAAGAATGTTAGGAGAGGACTTAAACCACATGCTTACCTTTTGGCTACTTGTATTCTCTCTATATATGCTTCACTACCACTTTGCTTTCCTTGCACTCTGCTTTTATTTGTGGGAGAGTATATCACAGATTTTTTAAGTGATGTTTGTTGTGTACCAATTGTACTTAGTACTAAGTAAATGCATTTTTCCAAAATCCAATTAACATTTATTTGACATAAATGGGAAGCAGAGTGGAGGTGCTGGTACAAATAGGGGATTCATGAGCCACAGTGCTAGAAATCCAGCCCTTTTATAGTTTTTACCCCTAGAACCTTGAGTACTACAATGAAGTAGCCAACCTCTGAGGACTCAGACTCCCAAGTAAAATGAAAGTTGTGCAAGTAGCACCAGAGAGTAATACTTAGTAAAATGAAAAGAATGTTTATGTCATAGAGAAGAAGGCATGATCATAATTAACTGATAATCACTAACCATAATGGGAGAAAAAACAGTCATGAAAGGAATTGAAATTTGATTTTGGGAGCTGGGACTTTTGACTGAGTTGCATATAATGCTGGACTAGTTTGGTGCTATTTATACAAACAGATAAAACCACTTGAAAGCAGAACAATAACAGTGGGGTGGTATTGTTTACAAGTTGTAGTCTTGGAAGCATTAGTCCAGACAGTTGACATCTTTGTATTATTAGGAAATATGTAAATCTTTCTAATTTCCAAAATTCTATTTGGTCTGTAAAATTTTTTGTAGTGACCCTGCTCAATTTCCTAATAATTGTCTTTCACCTTCCTCCAGTTTCTTATCATGCTTCTTGTGTTACTAAGAGCGAGCATTCTTGGGCTGTAGAGATGAGCAAGCTATGCAGAGTATTCTGGCTCCTTTATATTTCATGGGAGAACATTTCATTTTGATTTCTTAGATCTTATTGTGTGGTCTGAAAGGATAAAAATCCTTGAGTTCTATTAACCTTGTTAACCAAAAGCATTCCCATATTCATGTGGATACTTTGTTTTCTTGGATAAAGTAAAAAAAAAAATATATATATATATATATATATATATATATATCAAGTCAAACAGAAACCAACTTCTTAGCATACTGGCAAAAGTCACAGAGGATGTGTGAACATGAATATTCAACAAACTTTGAAGAGATAAGTTCAGTACAGATTCATGATGTACATGACCTAAGAAATGGCATAAATGAAATTAACATTGGAAGTAAGGTATAGGGGAATGAGTGTGTGCAATTGGATGTAGCACTATTTCGTTGAAGGTCATTATGTCTTAAAGTGTTAGAAAATAAGGTGGGATTATTGGAAAAGAGGGAGAGTTTGATAAAGGGGAGAGGGGATTTAAGTATAGCATATTAATAGGAATGAGATAAGCTAATGGGGCATTAAATATTATCATTGAACCAGAGGATGTGTAAAGTAAATGGGAAACCTAGAGTAAATAATCAATGAAAAGGAATTAGGTTCTTACTATATACTAGGAACTACACTATATTGGGTGTGCAAAGAATGTCCAAAATAGCTCTAACCCTCAAAGAGGGCAGCCTGGTGGGCAAATAATTCCTCCTTAATTAGGTATTCATAAAATAAGCAGTAATAAACATACTAAAATTTGGGAATTCCAGTTCCCCACTCAAAGATTTCTTGACTTCATGTAGTATCATTGGAAAGGAATGATGACTACTTCATAAGGTATTAGAAATCTTGATAATGCCTGTATTAAAATACAAAATAAGTTCATTAACTCTGTTAAAAATAAGCCATTTCTCAGTCTAAAGTTGATATAACAATGTAACTTTATTGTTTTTCAATCTGACAGTTCACTGAGACTGGAGCATTAGAGAGGAAATTTTGATGTAAAAAGATAGAGAAAATTTTGGAACATGAGGTACTGTCAAAGAGGACAAATCGAAATGGAATACTGTGGTTGGGGGTTTCATGCAACAGCTTAATGAGAATTTCAAAGTCATTGAAAGGGACATCAAAGATTACATGGACCTTTTAAAGAAATTGTACCAACATTTCCAATTTCCAAGATTTCTTGAAACAAGTTAGGATGTTAATGAGAATCCTTTATCCATGAATTCCTATTTTAATTTCCTTTCATGTTATAGAAAAGAGCTAGTGTGCCCTACAAAGAGTAAGAGAACATGATAATGTACTAAAAGGAATTTAACCTATTACATCTCTCCATATAATTCCCATAATTTTGAAACTTGGCCTTAAAAGCATACTATCTCCTCTCCTACAGGTAAAATTTACCTGATACTATAATTCAATCTCTCTTATATGAAGCATGTTGTGAGACTATAATTCAATCTCTCTTATATGAAGCATGCTGTGAGAAGAGCCTCCAGATTATGCATTCTTTGCAAAGTTCCTGGGGAAAAAAAAAGAATAACAAAAGAATCTGCAGTATTTCTATTTGTAAAATATGGGACTGAATACTCAAATCTTCATCAATGGCAACAAGTTATAAAATTTTCACAAGTGGGTTTTTTGTAAAAAATTTTTCTTAAAGCAAGAATAGCAAATCAGGACCAAGTAAGAAACCTTTATTACTTAAGTAGCTTGAAATTAATAAACAGCACTTATAAGTATGTGTATATCTTTGCATGTATATCATACACACATATATACACATATATATATATTTATGCATGTATATATATATATATAAATCTCCATTGTATTTATATATTAATAACTTTAGCTTCTGTTCTCATCCAAAATTTCCAGTTCATAAGTTTGTTTCCAGTTGATAATGGAAATATTGTTGTCTCAACATTTCCATGATAGATTATTTTCTAAGAATTAGTAATGACAAAAATCTCTTATAGGTGAAACTTGGTTTCAGATATTAGTCTTTGTTTGCTTTTAAGAGAAGATACAGGATCTTTGAATCATTGCTACTTGGAGGGCAAAGCCAAGAGGACAGAGAGTAGACAGGTCTTTGAGCTCTTCCTAGCTTTCCTCAGATCAACACCAGATCAAATCTCTGAATGGGTTTTGTAGTGACAGTACTCACAAATATTTGGAGTATAACAAATTTCTAGCAGAAAATATTTTGGAAGAACTTCAGGAAAGATCTGTTTCAAATGGACATAGGGGGACTCAGCCTGGCACAGGTGCAGCACAGAGAGACTCAGGGGGAAGAGGCCTTTGTCTGCCTGGGAATCCAGTGGGAGGTTTTTAGCCAAAGTACAGCAGCCTATCTTGGTTCAGAAGCCAGTGGATCAGCATACTACCTATGAGACCTACAACACAACTATGGAAGGCAAATAGTGAGATCCTGAACCCTAGGATAACAAGTGGGATGTTACCACACCCACCTAGCATAAGAAGGAACCTGTAGCACCACCAGCCCCTTGGCAGCATGAAGCTACTGTGCCCTGTAGGGGAAGCTTGGGACAATTTCCCCTGTGCCCTAAGAGCAGACTTCAACCTTTAAAAATAAGCAAAAAAGCAAAAAGAGCTCTTGATTGTGGATAGCTATTATGGAGACAGGGAAGGACAGATCTGAAACCCTGATGACACTAAAGGCAAAACATCTCCAGATGAAGCCTCAAAGGCTGATATAAGTTGGTCTCCAACTCAAAAGACTCTCTTGGAAAAATTCAAAAAAGATCTTTAAAAAGAGAAGATAAATGGTGAAAGGAAATGAGACCTTCAGGAAAAGAAACACAAAAATTATCTGAAGAAAACCACTCCTTAAAAATTAGTTCTGAAAAAATGGAAAAAGAAAACAATTCCTTGAAAAACAGAATTTGTGAAATGGAAAAAAAATCCAATGAACAAAATATCATTTAAAAGTTCAAATGCAAAAAGACATAAAAAACCTAACTGAAGAATATAATTCACTAAAAATTAGAATTGAAAAAAAATAGAAGTGAATGATTCAATGAGACATCAAGAATCAATCAAACAAAACTAAAAAAAAAAGAAAGAAAGAAAGAAAAGAAAAAGGAAAAAAAATCTAAAATATCTCAGTAGAAAAACAATTGACCTAGAAAATAGATCCAGAAGTGACAATCTAAGAATTATTGGGCTACCTGAAAACCACAGTGAAAAAAAGAACCTGGACAACATCTTTGAAGAAATCATCAAGGAGGGAGATGGAGCCAAGATAGCTGAGAGCAGACATGACTCTCTGTGACCTCTACTGACCTTCTCTCAAACCAACAGGAGATTAAGCTTCTAAATTGATTTTGAAGTCAAACAATCCACAAATATTTGGAGTATAATACATTTCTATTAGAAGTTACCTTGCAAGAACTTCAGAACAAGTCTGTTTCAAACATGTAGAGGGACAATCAGCTGAGCCCAGACTGCAGCACAGGGAGACTGAGGCAAGAAGCTGGGTCTGGGAGTCAGAGCATTGTGGCTTCCACACACCTGGGAATCTTCTGTGAGCCTCTTAGGCTACTCTGTCCTGGTTGCAAGCAGGTGGTTTGGCAGATTTGTATTTTGTAAAAGGCAGATTGTAAACCACTGAGCCCTGAAAGAATGCTGGACCTAGCTGCCATTACCCAGGACTGGAAATCAATCAGCAGAACTGCCCCACAGCGAATTAAAGCAGCTGTCACTCCTGTGCATTGAACAGACCTCAAACCTTTAAAAAATGAATAAAAAACAAAAAAATAACTCTCACTATAGATTGATTTTATGGAGAGAGAAAAAAATAACCTCAAATTCTGAGGTTCCTAAAAGCAAAGCAGCTCCAGATGAAGCCCCAAAGAGAGACATGAGCTGGTTCCCCATTTCACAAGGCTTTCTTCAAAGATCTTGCAAAGGATCTTAAAAGAGAGTTAGAAGAAAAATAGGGAAATGAAATGAGAACATTGCAAGAAGAAATGGAAAAAGCACATAATGCCCTACAAAAGAGATATGAAAAAGGCATCAATTCACTGAAAAACAAAATTTGTGAAATGGAAAAAGAATCCAATGAACAAAAAATACAATTGGTCAATTGCAAAAGACTCTAAAAAAGGTAACCGAAGAAAATAATACACTAAAAATTAGAATTGAACAAATGGAAGTTAATGACTCAATAAGACTTCAAGAATCGGTCAAACAAAACCAAAAAATGAAAAAAATAGAAGAAAATATGAAATATCTCCTAGGAAAAAGAATTGACTTAGAAAATAGATCTAGGAAAGACAGTTTAAGGATTATTGGACTTCCTGAAAGCCATGATTAAAAAAAAGAACCTAGAAATTATCTTATAGGAAATCATAAAAGAAAACTGCCCTTATATTTTAGAATCAGAAGGTCAAAAAAGCCATTGAAAGAATTTACCAATCACTTCCTGAAAGAGACTCCAAAATTAAATACCCAAGGAATATTGTGGCTAAATTTTAGCACTATTGCACCAAGGATAAGATATTGAAAGCAGCCAGAAAGGAAAAAAAAAAACAATTTAAATACCAAGGAGGCATAATTAGGATTACCCAGGACCTAGCAGCTTCCACATTAAAGGATTGAAGGGCCTGGAATCTGATATTATGAAAGGCAAAGGAGCTTGGATTACAGCCAAGAATAAGCTATCCAGCTAAAATGAGCATTTTCTTTCAGGGAACAAGATGGACATTCAATGATATAGGTGAATTTCACCTGTTTCTAATGAAAAGACTAGAACTGTACAAAAAATTTGATCTCTAAATACAGAACTCAAGAGAAGCATAAAAATGCAAAAAAGAAAGAACTCTTGAGAATTATATTTCTGTTATGGATATACTTAGAGAATGTGGGTATAGTTTGATTTTATTATGATCATATGAAAAAGAAATTAGTGGTGGAAGGGGGATCTTACTGGAAAAAGAGGAAAAAGGAGATAAAATAAGGGAAATTACATCTCATGAAGAGGAAAAGAGAACCTATTATAATTCAGAGAAAGAAGGGAGGGGAATAAGTATTGTGTGAATTTTACTCTCATCAGATTTGACTCTAAAAGAGAATATCAGACATATTTGATTTCACAGAGAAATTTGTCTTACCTTATAGGGAAGTAGGAGGGAAAGGGGGAAAAGAAAGGGAAAGACTAATAGAAAGAAAAACAGAAGAATTAGGAGAAAGGTATAAAAAGGGGGAGGGGCTCTAAAAGGGGAGTACTGTTTGAGGGAAGTGCTCATCAAAAGCAAAATACTGGGGAGGAAGGAAGGAGGGAAAGAAAGAGAAAAGCATAACTTAAAGTAAATAAGATGGCAGGAAATTCAGAATTAGTTATTTTAACTGTGAGTGTGAATGGGATGAATTCTCCCATAAAATGGAAGCAGATAGCAGACTGGATTAAAAACCAGAATCCTTATTTCTTGTAAAAAACACATAAAGCATAGTGATACATATAGCATGAAGGTAAAGGGCTAGAGTAGAATATATTATGCTTCAGGTGAAGAAAAATAGAAATCATCAAGGAAAACTGCCCTAGTGTCCCAAAAGCAGAGAATAAAATAGCCATTGAAAGAATTCACTGATTACTTCCTGAAAAAAGCAAAATGAATCTTTGCTACAATGTAATCACCAGGAAGGTGGCATCTAGCACAGAACCTTATGCATAGTAGATATTTTGTCAAATTTCAATTTTTTTTGATTATTGTTTTCTTCAAAGGAATTAAATCAGTCTAAAAGCCACTAAGACCAAGTATTGCATCTATGTTTAAGGAAAATAATATATAAAATATTATAAAATTCTCCATTTATTTCCCCAAAGTCTTTAATTGAATCTAGTTGACATATGTTTTTAGGTTTTTCTCTTCTTTTTTTTTTTTTTAAGTTTTATTGTCCTATTTTTTCCCCATTTTTCACAGTTTCCAGGTTTCCTGCATTCCAAGAGCTTTTTTTATAGTACAATAAGACAACTAAGCAAAGCCAACAGAGTGACATGATCTAATAATACATGTAGCATTCCAAACCTATGATTCCCCAATCTCTGTATTTTTAAATATTAAAAAAAAAAAAAGAAAAGAAATCTATTTCCTTTTACTCCCATCCCTTTGAAAAACAATTGGGGAAAATTCTGTTAAACAAATAGAGTTAAGCAAAAACAAATTCCTTTAAAAATTATATATCATCATTTCTCTTTCAAGAAATGGATACCATCCTTCCTTATTGATCCTCTGGAATCAAGGATGATCATACATTGATCATAATTCTTAAAGCTTTCAAAGATGTTTTTCTTTAAAGTGTGATTGTCATTTTACAAAATTTTCTCCTGGTGCTATTAATTTTTTAAATCAGTGTGTAAAAGTCGTCCTGATTGACCATTTTAAAAAAATAATATTAATGAGATAAATTGTTCTTTGGGTTCTGCCTGTTTTGTATTATCTCTTTGAAATAAATTATTTCCTCATTTATTACAGCACAATTGTATTCCATCATTTCTTCCACTGTCCCAATCATTTGCATCCCCTTACATTCCAGGTGTTCATTCTTTTTTTTTTTTTTTTTCTCTGTTTATTTTTTGGGGGGGGCGGTTAGCTATCACAAAAAGAACTGTAAATATTTTTCTATGTAAAGAACCTTTTCCTATTCTTTGGGTATAGGCCCTAGTAATGATTTAGCTATATATTCCAAGAAATATAAGGAACTGATTCAAATTTATAAGAATGAGAACTATTCCCCAACTAATAATGTGACCAAGAATATTCACAGTAGTGTCCAAGGGAAGAAAATCCAGACTGTTTGTAGCCATAAGAAATTATGTTCCATATGATTCCTATTAGAGAAACAGTTCTGAGATCCTATCTTACAACCACTTTAGATAATCAAACAAGCACAAAATTTCAGAGTAGGACAGAACTTCAAAGGACATCTAATAACACTTTTTATTAAAAAAAAAAAAAAAAAAGAATTGTCTGATATCCATGTCTTTGCATTGACTATCCCCTTAATTGCAGTGGTCTTCCTCCTCAGTGACATCTCACAGAATGTCTTCCTTCAAGAGTGAGCTCACATCCCACCTTCTGAAGGAAGTCTTTCTATGTGTTTACTTCTTTTCTTTCTCTTTCCATTCAGTGGATTTCCTTTCTAAGACTACTTTTTTGTACCTAATTATTCTTTATCACATATATCTATGTATGTATATACATTTAAGCATGAATATAAACAAGTATAAACATACAAAAATAATTACAAACATATATACATAGACATACCTAATTATGCATGTATGAGTTCTTCTCCCCTATAAAAACTCAAGTTTCATAAGAGCAGGGTCTATATTTGCCTTTCTATTCCCATTGTATATGCTGTTAGGCACATAGGAGGTGTTTAAGAAGTATTTGTTGATTCAACTTGATTTTGGAGCAGAGACCATTTGCACATTTTCTTCATATCCTTAGTGGCAGAATTAATTAAGCTTTATATTCATAGCACCTAGCATTTAATAAATGTTTAATAAATATTTATTAATTAATTCCTGATATGAGTCATGAATAGCTTTACATCACTGAAAATGACTAAACAAACCATGTAACATGCTGATAACCATCCTCTTCTTACCTCTAAATGTTCGAATTAAATTCAGTTGCAAAACTTACTTTATGATGTTCTGCAGATTTTTAGATTCCAGCTTAAATGGCCAAGGTTTGAGTTCTGCTTTCAATACTAAGAAACAATATGATTATGTGCAAATCATTTAATTCAACCCATTTTCCTGATCTAAAAAATGGCAGTTATATGACTTACAATGAGCCCCTCAAAAATTGATTTTTATAAATCTTAGTTTGTATAAAATGCAAGTTTATTTTTATGATGGTCATGGCATTTTGGCTTGCTTTTTGTCCTGGATATGTAAGACATTTCTCCATATGCTCTTTTTTCCCCAAAGTGCCTTTTCCAACTCTCAGCCTCACTTCCTTGTTGCTGTGAATTTATATTAGAACAAATGATTTCAGTTGTTTGGGGAAGGGCAGAGTATGTAGCTATCAACTACTGTACAGTGATAACATTCATGTGATGTGACAGCATTTAAGGAGAAAATAAAGAAAGCTTGTGAAGAAAATTTACTGCTGATCTCAAGTTACCCAGTGCGGTTCTGGCCTGTGGTTATCTTGAGGCCAGAAGCACAGCTAAGCTGTGGTTTTGAGGTGGTATGTGGAATAAAGACTTAGTTCATATGAATATGGCTTGTTTTACTTTGAAAGGAAACAGCAGTAATATAAACAGCTACTGGTACAAACTAGCTCTTGTCTGTCCTCTGTATCAGCCTTTGGGTTTAGTGTCACGTTAACAGGAATTAAATAGCTTAGGCTTTAAAGTTAGTAGTTTCATGACATGAATTCTTTTTTATAGTCAGGATATAAATTGTTTCTTTCACTTGTGCAGTGCTATTATATTTCTGACACCAGAGGAATTCTTGGATTTACAGTCACCCTGAGACAAATCAGTGTTGTTTTGCTAAATCAGTTGCATAAAGGATGAAAGACAAATTGGATTATAAAATACTGCTCCACTACTTCAGAGGATCATTTTGTAAAAAAAAAAATTAGCTATTTTCTAACATTTGCCAGGTGGAATATAACAAAGTAATCAAAATAAATGGTTAGGATTCAGGCTGATGTGATTTGCTAGATAGCAAACTATTTGGGAAATTTGAGTGGCCATTTTATTAAGCCTATTAAGTATTGGACTTAATGAATATTTGAGCTTATTTAGAGATGAAAATTTGACCTTTAAATGCTTTGACATTTCATGACAAGAGTAGAAATCATAGGCTGTAGGATTTGCCATTATTGATCCCTTTGTTCAATATGATTTTATTGATGACTAAGTATCTAGTAGTGATATAGAATAGTAAGAAAATTGATAAGGACTTTTTATTGGATATCAGATCAAATAAATTGGTTGGGTTACTGTACTTTTCATTTAAATAATTCACTATAGCGACATTCAAAAACTTTTCCCCATCCCACAACAAGTTACATAATTAATACAAACTTTAACAACAACAACAATAACAAACTATTCAAGGTGGAGAGCTGTTTTTAATATCATTTGGGTCCCACCTCTACCACCTGCTGATTTTGTGAATCAGAAAATTAGATGACTTCAGTTATTTAGAAAACTCTTTCAGCATTGAAGCTACTTTAAATTTTCAGAGGAAAGTTCATCTTCTAAGAGTTCCTCATAATAACAATGGAATAACAAATCTAGGAAAAATAAAAATTCTTCTTGATCTTATCCCCTGATGCCTCTCATAGGATCTGATTCCAGAAATCATCTCTCTCATCCAGTCATTTTCAGTTACTTCCTTTCTTGTTCCTTCCTGTTTATCTATACACATTCTTATTTCTCTCAAAAGGTAAAAAGTTGCTTTCCATTGAATCTTTCTTCTGATTTATGTATCTTCCCATTTTCTGTTTTCATTTTTGCCAAGTTTCTTGAAAAACAAATTTCTATCTGATGCATCTTCCACTTTCATTATTTTTTTTTCCTGCCTTTCATGACCTTCCTGCAAGGAAATTATCTAATCAACACTGAAATTTATTCAGTGGTGTTCTTATCGACTCTTTATTCTTCCTGACTACTATTACAGCTTTTGATACTTTTAAGCAATCCTTGCTTCTGCGTAACCTCTTCTCTCTTAGCTGTTGAGGCTTCATGCATTTGTTTCTCCTCTTTCTTTTCTTTACTTTTTATTTATTTAAAATTGAGTAGGGAATAGGAAAAAATAGAAAAATAAAGACAAAAAAGGAAAATAAAAAATCAAAGCAAAACAAAACACTGCCACGTGCTCAACAAAACATCAGAGAGAACTTAAAATACATAACAGTAAACTTCCATTTCAAGAAAACATATATAATAGTAGTAAAGATTATATATTCATAATGTTCTGTATTTTCTTTGCTTCTTGCAGATTATTTCTTTGTTCACTTTTAACTTTTTTCTTTTATTCCCACTTCATCCCCCACCTCCCCCAAGCAGGCTACAGTTAAGCACAAGAATACACATTAGCACACACACATAAAACATATACACACATACACACATATACACATATATGCATACCTCCACCCATAAATCTGTATACACACATACATATACCTATATGCATATATATATAGACATATACGTACATATGCATTGACACATATGTAGACATGCATCTTAAACATTTTTAATATTGCTGACGTGTTGTAGATTTATTTTTAGATTGAGTCTTTAAGTTTGACTTTGAGACTAATGATTACTAACCTTATTTTCTATTAAATTCTACTCTTGATACTTATAGTGTTTGTGTATATCTCATTTCTTATTCCTGTTAACTCATCTACTTTAATCCTGTTCCTTAAATTGCTTTACTATTTCTTAGTAAATAAGAGTACTTACCCATGGATCTCTTCTTTATCTTCTCCCTCCACTTTTCCTCTTTCTCTTTATCTCATTCTCATTAATCTACAAACCTTATTGTACTTCCATTAATCCAAACACCTTTCTATATACCCCACATTATCTTTTTTCCTCCTGTAATTTTTTTAAAAATAGATTCTGGAAGGGGTGTGTGTGTGTGTGCGCGGGCACATGAGTACTCAGAAAATTGTTCTCTATTTAACCCATCCTAATGTCAGTTTTCAGGACTACCAGCCCTTCTCCCCTCTCTAATGCCTTTGTTGCTCTATAAATTCTTTCTCTGCACTTTATTGATATAGCATATTTGTTCTTTTTACCTTTTCCTAGACAGTTTTGCTTTCTAGAGTCAGATGAAGCTCAGTCTATCCCAATCTTTCTTTTGAACTACACAATTACTGATGTCATTCTTAAACATATGGTATACATTTTCATGTAATAAACACAAACAATTTGTCCTTGTTGACTCCCTTGAAATTATTCTTTGATGTTGACTCTTGTATGTTAAATGTTCAATTAAGTTCAGGTTTGGTTGAAAAAAGTCCTGAAAATCTGCAAGTTTGTTGAATATCCATTTTATTTTCTGTTCAGTATTATGGTTAGTTTTTCTGGACATGATATTTTTGGTCACCGGCCTAGTTCTTTTGATATTTGAGATGTGTGTGTATACATACACGCACATATATGTATATATACATACACGTGTGTGTGTATATATATATATATATATATATATAAATTCCATTTATTGTAGGTGCTGATAAATCCTGTATAATTCTAATTTCAGCTTGAACATTTTTGAATTTTTTGTTTTGTTTTGTGGATAATTTTCTCTTTGAACTGGAGATTTCAAAATTTAGTAATAATATTCCTGTATATATTTCCAGGCAGGATCTCTTTAAGATAGTGATTGTTTTTTTTTTTCCTATTTCTACTTTCCTCCCATGTTCTATCATTGCAGTACAATTTTCTTTGACTATTTCTTGCAATATTATGTTAAGATTCTTTTTTTGATCACAGTTTTCAGGTAGTATAGTTATTCTTATATTTTCTTTTCTTGATCTGTTTTCCAGATCTGTTCTTTTTTATTAAGAAGTTTCATATTCTATTCTATTTTTTAACTCTTTATATTTTATTATCCTTTGGCTCTTACAGCTTCCCTATCTTCTTCTTGCCCAGTTCTAATTTTCAAATAATTATTTTCTTCTTTAAGATTTGTATCATTTTTTCTAGTTTGACTTTTTTTCATAATATTCTTCTCTTTTGTTTTGATTTTTCCTCAATCTCTCTCATTTGATTTTTGAAGTCTTTTGAGTTCCTCTATAAATTCCTTCTGGGAAGACAGCCATTTACCATTACTCTTTACACCATAAGAAGCTTTTATTCTTCCTCTGAAGATGAATTCCAACCTTCCATATTCCCTCGTAAGTTTCTAGTTGGGTTCTTTCTTCATTGTCTAATTTTTAAAATAAGAACTGTTGATGTAAGCACCTCTAAGCATGGAGTGGAGGGAATGGTGTCTCTAGTTTCACTTCACCTCTCCCTCTGATCTGGAACCCCAAACTAAAAGCTCCATGCTCCTGCAAGTGCCCACAGTCAGTAGCATCCCTGCCCCATTGTTTTTATACTCACCAAGTACACTGGTTCCTAGGGTCATGTCTCAGCAGTACAGGTGGTTTTGGTGTTCCTAATCAGCAGAGGTTCCCTTAGTTTTCCTGGATTTAGGTCCCCAACTTCCCATGCTGTCCTAGAGGTAAAAATTTCTGTGGTTCTAGTTTGGTCTGAGGCTTCTTCTTAACCCAGCTTCTCCTAGAGCTTCCTGCTTATTATTTTAGCTAACCTGGAGATGTTTGCACTTCACACAGGTCAAAGTGATTCTTGGGTTCTATTTTTGGATCTTCTCAGGTTGTTCTAGGAAGACCCCATTTTTTCCCAAGTCTTATTTGTTTTTTACCAATCATAATTCTGTTTTATTTGTGGGGGAAAAGCTCAGAATTTTCTTGATGCGACTTATTCTTTTCCCTTGTCAGGAAGAAGCTATTATCAGATAATCCCCAGATTAGGAAGGTACTCTTTAGCATCCCCCCACTGACCATCTCCAAACCTCTGGGTATCTACAAACATTTTTTTTGAGATATTGACATATCTTTAGGCAGGTCTGGGGCTTGATCTGCCTGGTACATTATACCTAGCTCCTGACCCCTCCCTCTGAGTTCCCATCTTTCCTTCTCTAGTCTCCCTGAGAAACCTCCAAAATTGTATTTCCCCTATAAAAGATCTGCTTATGATGAAGATCTCTGCTAAATTCATTTCAGGACTAAGTCTACTATGACGTTATTCTCTCTCCCTCATCATAGTGTCTTTCTTTTAATAGCATCTTTCTCTCTTTGGCTAACTCAGGCTAGTCTAACTATATGCTCTTTCATCTCTATTTCATATTTGCCATTCCTGGTGTTTATTGTATCCCTTCATTTTGTCTGTAACATCTTCCCTTAAATAAATGTATCTTTTGCCTAGAGAATGATCATTGTGAATTTGTCACATTTTTATTCTGAACTAGGAATTACTATCTCAGCCTCATCATTTTGACTTACTCTGCCATCTTCCTCCTCCTACTTTTCTTAAATATTACTTACTGTTCTCTTTTATTGGTTACTCACATTTCTCCTGACACTTTCAGGAATTATATTGCCTAAGATTCTTTTCTTGGCCCATTTTTCTTTTCTCTCCAAACAATCTCTTACTTTATACTCCTCTTTTCTAGGATTCACTAAGTTCTTAAGTATTTCAGACTTTACCTCAAAGCAGACTACCCAAAATACCATTTACTCTGATCTTGGAAAGGAATTTGTGGGTACAGGAAAAGGGTAATCAAGTTAATAGATGAGACATAGAAACAAATAGAAGACAAAAGCAGATGTACCATAGCATTTAGTGAGAGGTTAAAAGTAGTAGCTGCAAGAGGGTATGAGTCAGGATAATATAAGGACAGGTTATATCTTGGGTGAATCTTGAACTGCTGCTTAGCCCAGTCTGGCAAAAATGATTAATGACTTTTCTTTCCTTTTCTCAGAGAGAGACTAATGTATATGTGGGATCACTCATTCTTTTTGAAACTTATGCTTTTCACTGGGCTTAGGATTCTGGGTGGTAGTATTGAACTTGCTTTCAAAAATTTATTTTATTTCCTAAGCTGGAAAATATGGTGAAGTTGTTGATTAATAGTAATTCTAACCTGCATGTGTTTTATTTAAGGCTTACAACCAGAGGTGAGAGAGGAAGAACATAACTCATTCTAGGAAAGGAAGCCAGTTAGTGTAATGGATAGAACATAGAATTAAGAATTGAGTTAAAATCTGGTCTCAGACACTTGGTAACTGTGTGACTCTGGGCAAGTCTCTTAACTGCTGTTTGCCTCAGGTTTTTCAATTGTAAAATTGAGATAATAACACCAATATCTCAGGATTATTGTAAGGAAATACTAATTGAGATAATATAATTGTAAAACACAGCATAGTGCCTGTCATGTCATAAATATTATATAAATATTAGTTATTATTCTTAGGAAGAATATTTAGCTTGGACTCTATCCTGGGAGAATAGGCATTAATTTAGTATAGTTGGACAAAATGAGAGAGTGGTATTGACTTTTTTTTTTATTTAATAGCCTTTTATTTACAGGTTATATGCATGGGTAACTTTACAGCATTAACAATTGCCAAACCTCTTGTTCCAATTTTTTACCTCTTACCCCCCACCCCCTCCCCCAGATGGCAGGATGACCAGTAGATGTTAAATACATTAAAATATAAATTAGATACACAATAAGTATACATGACCAAACCGTTATTTTGCTGTACAAAAAGAATCAGACTCTGAAATATTGTCCAATTAGCTTGTGAAGGAAATCAAAAATGCAGGTGGGGGTAAATATAGGGATTGGGAATTCAATGTAATGGTTTTTAGTCATCACCCAGAGTTCTTTCTCTGGGCGTAGCTGGTTCAGTTCATTACTGCTCCATTGGAAATGATTTGGTTGATCTCGTTGCTGAGGATGGCCTGGTCCATCAGAACTGGTCATCATATAGTTGTTGTTGAAGTATATAATGATCTCCTGGTCCTGCTCATTTCACTCAGCATCAGTTCGTGTAAGTCTCTCTAGGCCTTTCTGAAATCATCCTGTTGGTCATTTCTTACAGAGCAATAATATTCCATAATATACATAGTGGTATTGACTTATATACAAACTTATCATATCAATTAGGAATTCATATGCCTGTAGATGGTGAGTTGCTAAAGTTTACTGATAATAAAGAGAGAAAACCATAAGTAGATATTTAAACTTTATTTTTCATGGCTGAAATTTTTGCCTCTTTGGAGGGGAAGGAGCCTCTAGAGTTCTATCCACATAAAATCAAGAGGAAGAGAGTTAAATGAATGATTGACAAACTTAGATTCCTCAGGTCTATATATTGCTTACACATAATTATATATGTTCATGTTTTCTTCATCATTTGAATATAAGATGCTTGAAAGCAGGAAGAATCTCACTTTTATTTTTGTAGTCCCAACACTTGGCACAGTTCTTTTTACATAGATGTTTAACAAATGTTTTTGTTGATTGATTCCAAATGTCATTCCTTCTAATTCTTTGAAAGTATCTTTTCTTAATCTTTTGTCAAGGTAAAAAATTCTCAATTCTTTCAATTCATTTTCTCCTGATATGAATCACAATTCTTTCCCCATACTTACTATCATTCCATAAAGCTCTCTATTTTATCAATGTCCATCATAAAATTCAACATAATATTTCTGATATGGCCCAACTAGAGCAAAATATAGCAAGATTGTTATCTCTTTAGTTCTGGACTCTATTCATCCATTAATATAAACTAAATTTGCATTATCTTTCTTAATGGCATCATCACATATTGAATTAACCTAAATGATTTTAGATTAATTTCTAGTAATGTATCATCTATAATAGTGAAGTTGACTTTTAAAAAGCCAATGTAAGACTTTCATTTAATTCTAATTAAATCTCATCTTTTTGCAGTGGTTCTCAAACTTTTGTTCTCAGTATCTTCATGTTAAAAAAAAAAAACTATCAAGGATCTGTTCAAAGAGTTTTTGTTCACATGGGTTATATTTATAGCTATTTACTACATTAGAAATTAAAAATAATTTTGAATTTGTAGACTCTCTGAAAGGGTTTCAGAGACCCCCAACAATTCTTTGGACTGTACTTTGAGGACTACTGTTCTAGGGTAGAGAGATGCTTTTTTACATCTTGACTGGATCATTTGTGTTAGATGGCCTTTTGAAATATGTATCCTGTGGTTATTTGGCAAGCATATTATGCAATACTTCATCTAGGATTTTAATAAATGTATTGAATAACAGGACCACTCACAGATGTTCTTCCCTGAAATGTTAGTTGGTCAATTGATAAAAATTCATTAAGCACTTCTCTCTATCAGGCACAATGCTTGCACTTGAGGAGCTCACAGTGGAAGGGAAGAAACATCACTAAAACAACAAAGTATACAGAAGTTATATGCAGGTTAAATAAGAAATATCTAAGAAACCTAAGAAAAGCATTTTAATCAAGAGAGAGTAATCACAACTATCTACAGAAGATTGTATTTTAGGATTTGAAGAAATCCACGCCAATCAGAAGGCAGAAATAGGAAAGGAAAACATTCCATGCCAGAGACATGGACAGCCAGTTCCTGACCACAGTGCCCAAAATTGAGAGTTTTGTGTTAGAGCAATAGCAAAGAGGTCACTATCACTGGATCACAGAGGATGTAGGTAAAGTGCAGGATGTAAAAAGACTGGAAACATATATACTTGCATATACTATGCAAGTAAAAATATGCAAGTATAAATGACCTTAAATGCCAAATAGAAGATTTTAAATTTGATTCTATAAGTGATAGAAAGTCACTGGAATTCATTGAATCTCTAAGGGTCTCTGCCATTCCCTTTCAGATTTATATCCATGATTGTATGATTCTGAGTTCAAATAGTCCTCCAGATAGCTCATTTCTCTCCAGTTTATCTATAAGAGACTATTACATTCGTTACTACAATTAGGAGAATCTTGGCTTCATCTATTAGTTTAATAAGGTTTTTTAAAAAAGGAAATAAAGTTAATATGGCATAAAGTTATTTTTTAAAGTTAAATTAACAATCTATTTTTTTTTCCTTTCTTTTTCCCAGTTCTTCCTTACTGGGAAGAAAAATAAGACTCTTGTTACAAATATGCATAATAGCAAAATATATTCCTGAATTGGCAGGAATGATGACTTCTTGAAGATGTACTAACTCTGTCATTATTGTTTCCTTTTCTAGATATTCACTGACCATCACTTTAATAATATATTTTTTAGAATTTTGTCAGGAATTATGTCAAATCCAATGACCTATAGGTTTTAAACTCCATTAATAAATTGGAACATTTCCTCCTTTGTTAGCCCCTCATTTTCCTAATTTTCAAAAATCTTTCAAAGGTCACTAAAATGGTTTTACAATAACTGCCTTTCTTTTTTTGGAGGGTGGGTGTCCTTCAACAAAGTTGACTTTGATCTGGTGGCTTCAATTCATTAAGAGTAGCTAAGTGCCTTCTTATACTTTCTGTACTTGTATTGAATTTTTGTTAGCCATTTTTTCTTTTGTCCTTTTTAGGCCAAAGATTATTTTGTTGGACAGAAACAACATGGTACCTGTCTTTTAAAGCATTCCTAGTGAAATGGACGGACATAAGATAGACAGTTCAGACCAGATTATTTAATTTAAAGCATCCTTTATTGGCTGGCCGGCCAGTGACTAACCCCACTAGGACAGGTTAGTAGAGATCAGCCCCCAACCTTTAGCAAGGTACACTTTTAAGAGCATTTGCCACATTCTGATACAGCCTTGTGGTTACAAATTTTGGAAATCAATGACATAGTTTCTCGTTTACAATGGGGAAATGTCTGGATGGGAGTGAGCACACGATGGAACTTGTCGACATGTTTTGCAATGTTGTCCTGACTCTGTCAGGTACACACTTCTCAGAAAGTCTGGGACTTCAACCATTTCTCGGAAAATCTAGGGTCTCAGAACTGGGGAATGGGGCCCGGTCTGAACATAACACTTCCCTTAATTTAGTTTGAGCAACGTCTGCCTATAAGCCTGAGGTCCCTTGACCCAGGGATGAGGGAGCCAGTCTTTTGTCCATTTCACTCGCCCCTTTTTGAGTTCATAGTTGTGACTCATCTGAGGCCAACAGGGAATAAGTATGCAGGGAGCTATGAGGAGGAGGAGAATGTACAAGAGGACTGGACCTGTGATTAGAGTGACTGATACTAGGACATTGAAGCCTTACAACTGGCTTCCCTGTCCTCCAACCGCTTATGCAAGGAGGCAAGTAATTCTTGACCCCCCGAGTGACTTGACAACCCTCCGCGAGGGAGTCCACTGATTTTTCCTAAATGGGTGATGAGACTCTCTAGAGTCTGCATCAACCTGAGAGCTAAGAAAGCAAATGTAAGGTCAGAGAAACTGAGATAAGATAGAGATCAGAGTGCTCCCAACATTCTATTAATTGGAGAGTTTGATTGACTGGATAGAACTCTATTCTTAAAGTATCCAGTAGTGAATGTGAGTTAGACCAAGGCAGGGATGGGGTCAGAACATTGAGAGTGGGAACAGCAATCTGGTTCTAACAGTGTGGTGGGAGACACTGAACATTCTGATAGGAGCCAGGAAGTCTGAACTCCCCCTTATCTTGAGTCTTCACACTAACAATTTAAAACCTTAGAGCAAGTGGCCCTCAGCCTTCAATGAACCAGAAGGGGGTTTTGCAACTAAGGGGACTGAGGCAGAAATGTTAAGGAAACTGAGGCAGAACAATTTAGGGAAACTGAGTCAGGACAATTAAAGAGGACTGTGACACAACATTCCATACTTTCTCTCCTCTGAATCCTATGTGAAGCAAATAAACCAAAATAAAACTAGAAAAGAAAAAAATGAAAGGACAAGTCTCTCCCTGATAACTCCAGAGTTAACAGCTGTACAAAGACTCCCTGTTGCAAGCACGTCAGGTTCTCTGAAGTTGGGGCACCATCTCGGCCAGAGAATGCAGTTTGAAATGCACAATTCACTGTGAGTTAGGTGGTCTGCAATCATTTGTGCATTTAACTCAGTCTCTGCTTACAGAGCAGCAGGGCCCAAGGCCCATTCAGAGGGGCAACTCTCTCCATAGGAGAATGGTGAGGCTTGAAGTAGCTTCACCTGTACCTGGCCAGAGGAACAGACGGGACTACAGAAAGGATCAGATTGCAGAGCAGATTATGCACAGTTAGACCATCAAAGCAGCAAAATCCAAACTTTTAAAAGTAAAAGTCCCTTTAAATCAGTTTGCTGCACTGGCAGTAACTTGATTTAAAAAAAAAAATGGCTGGAACACACTTAGGGGGGTGAGGAGAGGAGAGGATTCCATGTGGCCACCCTTCCCCCACTCCTGCATTCCTGGACAAAAATTTCCTCTTACACAGGAATCCTTCTCAAGATGAAGCCCATCAGTTTCTTCCCCAGTCTACCAGATTCCCAACTTTCTTCTTCTTTCATGCTACATACTTACAACTTTCCTAACTAGACGTGGCGGGTGGGTGAGTCGAATCTTTATCTCTGAAGACAAAAGATACTCTTTCGGTTTCACTCTCCCCCACCTCTTCTTCCTGCTGCCAAAAACCTTTCTCTTACTTTCTAAAATCATGCAAATTTTTAATTGTTCCTACAAACCAATCCTTCATAAATCACTTGCATTCTTCTTTCCAGTTCTCTTCAAAACTTTTAAGATTCACAATATAGTGAATAGCTAAATAACTCCATAAAACATAACTTTACAATGTTAACAAATAAACTGAATCAAACCAAACTTCTTTTTTTTTTTTTTTTTTCTGCCTGAGTGGTGTCTGACTACAATTAGCATCTCTCTTATCTGTCCAGGCAGAGCTTGAATATTGCTCTTTCCCTTCCTCTTTAACTAAATTAGGTTGCCTTTTTTTTTTTTTTCTTTAGTAATAAAGGTATCAATATTTAAACAAATTCCAAGATCTTATTTGCAGAATAAACAGATCTAGCATGCAAAGGCAATAGTAAAATTATATTTCCCATAATTTCAGAATCATCCCAAATTTCTTAATCATTGTTCTTAAAACTTAACAGAGCTCTTAAATTAACAAAACAGACAAATCACACAGAGCACATACAACTAGAAGAGTGCCTCCAAAAGGCGCTCAGAATCAGATCAGACCAGATGTGTCCAGATTTAGACACTCAGGACCATCACACATTGTGATGTGGAGGTTGGCAAGGAGGCTTTAGTGCTGCACCCAGCTTACCCCACTTGCTACAGATACGGGAGTACTCACCAGACCAGACAGGTGGCTGCAGGATAGTTAGGCAGCTACAGGGGCCCTTCAAAATCTTATTAACCAGAACTGGCTTTTAGGATGCTCTGTGCCAATTTTGAACCAAATTCAAAAATTTGGGTCTCACTCTTCTGGTCCACAGAAAGAGATTTCTGGAAACTGGGGCCAAGGAACATCTCTTAGTGGCCACCCCCTAGGATCCATAACCTCTTTTGCCCTCCAGGTAGAGGGACTGGCCATCAGACTGAGCCAAAGGCTTATCTTGGTGGGAACCTCCAAATGAAATGGACAGACACAAGATAGACAGCTCAGGCCAGATTATTTAATTTAAAGCATCCTTTATTGGCTGGCCGGCCAGTGACTGACCCCACTAGGACAGGCTAGTGGATATCAGCCCCGAACCTTTAACGAGGTACACTTTTAAGCATGTTTGCCACATCCTGGTACAGCCTTGCTGACACGGTTTCTCGTTTTCAACAGGGAAATGTCTGGATGCAAGTAAGCACACAAGGAACCTGTCGACATGTTTTGCAATGTTGTCCTGACTCTGTCAGGTACACACTTCTTGGAAAGTCTGGAACTTCAACCATTTCTCAGACTGGGGGATGGGGCCCAGTCTGAACATAACATTTCCCTTAATTTAGTTTGAGCAATGATTGCCTATAAGCTTGAGGCCCCTTGACCCAGGCAAGAGGGGGCCAGTCTTTTGTTCATTTCACTAGGAAGATTTCCTTGATATGATGAACATTACCAAATCTTTCTCCACAAGTCATTTGGAATTTTCTAGTCTTTATGTATTACTTTACTTTGTAATTCATGGTATCATTTTGCTCCAAGGTTGAAAAATGTTTTGCTAAAAATATAATTAACTTAAGCATCTAGATTAATATTCTATATATAATATGTGATTAAAAGATATTAAATCGAATTCCAATTACCCTTGTTGCTTAATATTGGTAATAAAGATCTTAGACAGATGTGAGGATTGTTCTAGAAAAGTAAACTCTTGACGTCATCACAATTTAAAGACAGTAGCAGACTCAATTGCAATGATGCCTACTCTTTGACATGTAAATCTCCATGCCAATACCAAGGGGCTGACTAATCCTTAGATCTGTTAATTCATTCTTTTACTCTCTTGTTCCTTTCATTTTTAGCTCAGTTCTCATATTTGCTACATTAAGCTTCTCCTACATATTCAAATATGCACACACATACATGAACATATGTATACACACATGTGTGGATGTATGCATGCATTTCTAAGGCTATTTAACACTACATATCTTTTGGCAGCCTAAAGTCTATGAACTCTTTCTCAGATTATTATTTTTAAACTTATAAAATTGAATATATAGTACTATAAAGGAAACCATTTATATTGGATTACAGTTATCTGTAATGTTTGGGCTTTCTGTCATAATCTGACCAGTCTCTCCCTTGCAGTCTGAACTAACTCCCCACAGTCTGAAACTGACTTCCTATCCCCAGTTCTTAATATACCCCATTACAATTACATCATTACAGCTTACTGAATATGTGTGAACTAGAAAGCTATTACATAAGTATATGTAAACTAGATAACCATTGTCTCATCAATTCCTCTGAGTTAACACCTTGTTTTGAGTATAGTTCTTTCAAGTATAATTCACCAGAGTTCTGGCTCTCTACAGTTATCCACTTCTTGGTTTGTTTTTAAATTCCTGCACCTCAGATTAATAATCCCCACTATCAAGGCGGTAGGTTGTTATGTTATAAGCAGTGATGATAATAAGAGAAAGGGGTAATGAGGAAATATGGTTTTTAAAAGTATCATCTTGTATTTTCAAAAGTACTTTACTCTGGTTGTATAGAAAACGTCAATATATTGAATATAATATTTGCAGCCCATTTTTAATGTCATAAAATAGAAATCCACCAAATTCCTATTCTGATGCCTCACAGTGACATAGATTGCTCTTTGTTTTTTGAATACTCTGTCAGTGCTTGAGAAACTTTGATATACCCTTGGTAATAGAATTTTTGTCCCTTGAAGGTCATAAATTGTGGATCCTTAACAAATCATAGGGACAGTCTTACTAAGTATGCTTTGGAGGGGCTTGATTGGTCTAGAATTCTCACATCCATGAAACCATAAAAGTACCTTTGGATCAGGGATTATTGTTTATATTAATTTCTCTAGCACTGAATGTTTTAAAATTTAAATTTTTTATTTTTTTTTTCATTTGATCATAGCCCATGAGAATTGTTCTTTTTGTCCATAACAAACTTTTCCTTATTTATATTTAACATAGTAGAAACTAAATAAGTGTTTGAATTGATGGCCTTCTTGATATTTCAGAATCAAGAATCAAGTTTGATCCTGCCTTATTTGCTTTTTTTTCAGACTGAGAACATTGTAGGGAGAGAATGCAGTGAGAAAATGAAACCTTCATGAAGTTGATGAATGTCCTCCTCTACTGCATTTTCTATAAGCTTTTCTAAATTTCTTTTTAAATTTATACACTTTCATTTAAAGAATGGAAAGATCATGCAGATAAAGAATTAATAAAGTGAGAGGGAGGGAATTTTTCCAGCTTGGGTAAAACACATTACCTCATTCATCTACAAAAGGTCTCTAGGGGAGGCATGATTAGTAACCTCTATTATGAAATATTAAATTAGGTACTGTATCTCTTATTTCTGTGTATATGTATCTATCTGTTGCTGTATGTTTCTCTCTTTAGCTGTGAGAACACACATTATTTGGTCATTTGGTGCTGTTGTGTGAGTCTTGTATTTAAACATCATGAAGGAGCCAAACCGCAGGATCTGGCAAGCTTTCAGTGTCTATACAGGGGGCATGTAGCTTGCCATTTGTCTCCAACTGAGAGAGTTGTGGATGTAATTTATTTTTGGTAAATATCCACTGTGAAGTGAATTTATCTCCTGCACATTTGTTGTGCTTTTGGTTATCCTTCCCACTCCCTCTTTATATTCATTTTGTTGGACATTAGTGTCTCCCTAATTTTTTTGAAAAAGATATTTAAAATGATAGAACTAAAAATCAGCTTTAAATCATCAGCAATTACACATAATAGATAAGAAAAGCTTTTGGTACAGAAGGGAGCAAGTCACCTACCCCATGGATTTGAGGGAGTCCAGAGAAGAGACAAGTAGGAGGGAGCTAGGAAGGCTTAGCATAACAATGATGGATATGTATTGATAGTGGAAAGAGGAATGACTTTGGAGTAAGAGATACAAAGATTTATATCCCAATATTTCCTCTTTATTACCAGTGCAACCTCATTCAAATCATTGAATATTCCATTGAGTCTTAGTGCCCTAATTTGTAAAAATGAGTGGACTAAACTAGATAACCACATATTAAGTTTCTTTTAGTTATAAATCTATAAGCTTATATTGACTTATGTTGATGCTATAATGGCCAACTTCACCCTTCTATTACTCATGTGTAGTCATAGGTAGACAATGTTTTAATGTAAATGGTTTAGGGAAGGGCAACTGCAACATTGGAATGCATCCATGATTACTCTAGTACAATCAGTTTAAATAAGAGTAGATTTTTTTTTTTCTCTTTAAGCATAGTACCTAGCATAGAGTAAGCACTTAATATATGCTTCTTGATTGAACATGAAGAAGGGATGCATTTAGTGATTTATTTTGGAATTTTTGTTCTAAGAATTTGTTACTTTTAAATGTCATAGATAAAACGTTAATAGTTTTTTTCCCCCTATCTTATTGTTTAACATAACATTTAATTTTAATTTAAATGTTATTTTTATCATAAAACCATTTTGGTATATTGTATACTTTATTCCCCCCACCCCCTTCTCCTATTCAACTCTGCAACAAATTAAAACAGTTAAGCAAAAACAAATGATACAGTGACCTTATATGCCAATACAATATAGGTAACATTCTGTTCTTATACTCTCTAGCCTCTTTGCTGAAAGGAAAGCTATGTTTAATTATCTGTTTACAATAACTCAAAGATTGACTTCTTTTTGGTATTCATTTCCTTTATTGTAGTCATTGTGTATACATTTTGGATTATGCCAATTTCACTTAATTCATACAAATCTTTCTGGATACCTTTAAGTTAAAGGAAAGGAAACTTAGAAAAACTGGAGAGAGTAGTTTGACTATGCAGTGGAAAGAATAAGCATTTATTAACTCTTTATCCTATGTAAAAGTACTGAAAATACCAATTGAAAAGCAAAACAGCTTCTGTTCGTATAGAACTCCCCTTCCAGCTGAGAAACAGCATATGCTGAAGATTACATGGAAATGTAATGTCTGTCCCATGGAAAGGCACGATGGTCCTCTGGATGTAGCAGCAAAGCCAGTGGTAATACAAGTTTCTTTAGGATCAAGTCCATTAATAAAACAGTATCAGTTTCTTATATTAAACTATTTGATGGCTTCAAGAATTTTGATCTCCACATAATCCAGAAAGCCCATATTTCTAGAGTGTTCAAGATCAACAGCATTTTAAGGTGGAAGATAAGCAAAGTATATATGTACAAAAGTAAGGCCACTTTATATATATATTTTCAGCTAAAATATACATCTGTAATGCACATTAAGACAACTCTGAGATACCACTACACACTGTCAGACTGGCTAGAATGACAGGGAAAGATAACACAGAATGTTGGAGGGGATGTGGGAAAACAGGAACACTAATACATTGTTGGTGGAATTGTGAATACATCCAGCCATTCTGGAGAGCAATTTGGAACTATGCTGAAAAAGTTATCAAACTGTGCATACTCTTTGACCCAGCAGTGTTACTACTAGGCTTATATCCCAAAGAGATCTTAAAGAAGGGAAAGGGACCTGTATGTGCAAGAATGTTTGTCTCTTAATAGTGGCCAGAAACTGGAAACTGAGTAGATGCTCATCAATTGGAGAATAGCTGAATAAATTGAGGTATGTGAATAATATGGAATATTATTGTTCGGTAAGAAATGACCAACAGGATGATTTCAGAAAGGCCTGGAGAGACTTACACGAACTGATGCTGAGTGAAATGAGCAGAATCAAGAGATCATTATATACTTCAACAACAATGCTATATGATGATCACTTCTGATAGACATGGACATCTTCAGCACTGAGATGAACCAAATCAGTTCCAATGGAGCAGTAATGAACTGAACCAGCTACACCCAGCGAAAGAATTCTGGGAGATGACTAAGAGCCATTATATTGAATTCCCAATCCCTATATTTTCGCCTGCCTGCATTTTTTATTTCCTTCACAGCCTAACTGTACAATATTTCAGAGTCCAATTCTTTTTGTACAGCAAAATAATGGTTTGGACATGTATACTTGTTTTATATTTAATTTATCCTCTAATATATTTAACATGTATTGGTCATCCTGCCATCTAGAGGAGGGGGTGGGGGAAAGGAGGGGAAAAATTGGGGCAAAAGGTTTGGCAATTGTCAATGCTATAAAATTACCCATGCATATAACTTGTGAATAAAAAGGTATTAAAAATATATATATACACATCTGTTAATAGTTGTTCAGAGGCTGAAGGTTGAGCTAATATTCTTCGTGTTATTACATGGAATTGCAAGTTACTTGTCCTCTCTGAGAAGAAATATATTTAAGTAACAAAAGGGAAAGTCTGGAATTTATGTAGAGTGCTTTTCAACTTTTCAGTGGTGTGTGGAAATGAGAATCGGTGATCTTCCCCAAGACAAAAATAGGACTTAGATCCATAATTTTATCGGTAGAGGGAACTTGTGAGTAAACACTCTTTACCAGTCACCTCTGCAATGACCCAAGGCTCTGAGATATTAAATGATTTGCCCAGACTCAGCCATTGTATTTGAGGTAGGTTTGAACAAAATATTCCTGACTGAAGCCAGTTGTTTATTCTCTGTGCGTGCTGTCTTTCATCCTTCTGAGAAGTCTTTAAAATTAAGGATATTTGGGTATGGATATATTTCAGGTCAAGAGAATAGAACTTGAAGTTCTTTCAAGATCCAATCAAATACTAGATTTTGGCAGTCTGGATTAATTCTTTTCATAGCCAAGTATTTCTTAGAATTTTTCATTTGTTTTTAATGTAATTTCTTTCTATGTGTTTCTATATATCTGTGTCTCTTTCCTCTCCCCACTTTTCCTGACCTGTGAACTCAGTTATTTTCTCTAATGGGAACTTTAGAAAGTAATAGTATTCACTCATGAACAATTTCTTAAAAAAAAAAAAAAACTTATATGGAATAGACATTGTTGACATAGTTAATTGAAGAGCCATTCATTTCTAATTCAGAAGTGAGTTTTTTTTTGTAAATACTGAAACTAGAATTTATCATTAATCACTGATAATAGCAATACCACTCTAGTTTGGTATTTTTTTTTAAATTGCCATTTTTAGTTAACAATTTTTTTCCTTCTTTTATTAAGATGATCAACTTCTAAACATAGACATACAATTTGTATTTTATTGTTTATGAAATTATGTAACAAGTAAATAGCATTTGAAAAAGAACATTGACTGCAAGATATTACCCACCCACCAACCAATATGCATTTTGTAAGGGGACTTTAATGGAACATAATATAATTTCTAATGCTGAAATCCAATCTTGCTGGCGCCACAAATTGTCATTATCTCCATGGAGGAGCTACATAGCTGCAATTTGTACACTAGCAAATTGAGGAATGTGTTAGTCAAATTAGGATGAAGCTCATTTGGTCAGAATTTTACAACCCCAAATCTTCTGTCTTATTACAGTCACAATGGAGCATTTCTGGAGATTTAGGCTGTGGAACTGCTCTATGAAGAAGCTTGTTTGGTTTTTCAAGATCTAGGAAATTATTCTGACTCATGAGTCAGCCTGCCTTCTCTTTTGCTGAATTTTATTCTATATCAAATAGTTATTTTTGCAAAGCTTCTAAATATATTAGACTATATTAGACATAAAATGTTAAGAACTATAACTATTGAGCCCTAAGTGATATTATATTTGGTACCTTGAAGGAAGGATAGTTTTGTCATGCAATAGATAGAATGCCAAGCCTGGAATAGGGGAGACTTATCTTCCTCTGTTCAAATCCAGTCTCATATACTTATTAATGGTGTTACCTCAGGCTAGCCACTTAATGCTCTATTTCTCATTTTCCTCATCTATAAAGTAAGCTGGAGAAAGAAATTGCAAACTATTACAGTATCTTTGCCAGAAAATCCGAAATGGGTTCACAAAGAATTGAACACAATACAATGAGTGAACAACAACATACATATATAATTTCATCTACAATCCATAGATTTCTGAAAATTTCTCAGGGCAGCTTCCTCCCTCCCTCCCTTCCTTTCTTCCTCCCTGCCTTCTTTCTTCTTCCTTCCCTTCCTTCCTTTTTCCTTCCTTCCTTCCTTCCTTTTTTCCCTTACTCCCAACCTTCTTCCTTCTTCCCTTTTTTATTTATCTTTTGCCTTTTCATCTTTTTCTCTTGTCTTTGGAATTCAAGCATCAATTTTGTTTGCTAGATCCTGTGACTTTATTAGTTTATGGAGATACTTCTGCAATGTATAGTTTTAGAGAGTCGCCTGGAGCACTGAGAGGTTAAGCTGGTTTTCCCAGGCCCAAATATATCAATGGTTGATAAAAGGCATAATGCCTGATGAATGTTTGCTAACTGGAAAGTATTTCTATGGAGGGTAAAGTTAACTCCTCCCTTCTGGAAAGGGTTGAACCTGAAACCTTCATCTTTCCTCCTTATTGTGGTTTAGAGGTTTTTTTTTTTTTTTTGGTTTGTTTGTTTGTTTTGTTTTATTTTTACTCTTTCCTTTCCCACTGGAGAGCCAGTTACCTTTATCCTTGTACCTTATTATATCTATTAGCTCACTTTAAGCCTGGGACAATATAATTAATAGCCCTTAGGTTATCTGTGGTTCCATTTTCTGTTCTCTGATATTTCATGGCTGTTATTAATATAATCATAGTGGTACAGAGCTATACACTTAGGATGGAAAAAAAAACCCTCAATCTTAATATTTGGCCTTTTGGTCATAATTTTTTCTATGTATTTCTAGCTAACTTTCATTTTTTTTCTGACTCGGCTCAGCTCTTCTGTCCCTACAATCTGTTCTCTCCATTTGTCTTTCCCTCCTCTTTCTCTCCAGCTCAACTAACGTCCTGGCAGAAGTTGCCAATAATCTCACTGATTTGCTCATGTAGTTCCCACTCTTACTTTTCAGTCTGTCTTTTCACAGATTGTGTATCCTTTTCAAAACTCCTAAGGAATGACTAAAGTCCACCTTTCACTACTAAAATTTTGATCATTTAAATAGCTTTCAGGAACGCAAGGGAATGTTTTCTCTGAACTACAGATCCCAGAATGCCAGTCCGTTCTCAAATCCTTATTACATTTGAATTAGCTAATAATAATATTCATCCTAGTCCCTCTAATCATGAAAGTCACTTTAACATATATATTAAGACTGAGCTCCTTTGGACTTTAATCTTTTTTAAAAGGAAACAAAATTATTTGTTTCTATATTTACTCCTATGTTTTTTACTACTACAATAAAAATTTTTTTTTAATAAAATAGAGAACCTGAAGTTAACCAACCAGTGTTTTTCTGTGAATTGATAAGAGTCTTCCCGCCTTTTTTTTTTTCCAGATAGAGAAATTGGAAACTGAACACTGTGCAACTTAAGTATAAGGCATGCAGGATGTTTTGGAGTAGAATTTGAAAAATATAACCTTGTTTAATCTTGGCTTCAAATAATAGGCTTTTCCCAGTGGACTGTTGCAAGCTCCCTTGCAGTTGTTGGCACAAACTTTTATTGTCCAGAACTTTATTTCTATTAAAGGAGTTACTTAGTTTATAAGCAATGTATAACAATTTTTATTACCTGAGTTCTATATGTAACTTCTGTAAGAATACACTTTCTGAAATGTTTTAATTTTCCTTTCAATTATGTATATAGAATGAAGACACACTTCTCACTATTTGTCTTCTATATAAGTGTGCACCTAGGGATTTGTAAGGAAAAAAAGGGGATTATTAATTGTTCATAGCCAGTGAATAGTCCATTTTATAAGTTGTGTACAGCATCTCTGCTGGGGTTGGTAGTGACCCAGAATTTAAAATAAGATGAAGAGTAATTATAACACAGCTGCAGCAGCTTTTAAATTATTGAAAGTGCTGATGAATGTTAGAATCAATTTAGCTTTTGGGAGCACATTTATATGAATCCTAGAAAATAACATTTTCATGTGCAGAAATGTAAACAGTTTATTCTGTGAGGAATTGACTATGGTGCTCATTAACTATAGGTAACTTTTTAAAAAGTACTTATTTATCACTGCAATGTTTGCCAATTTTTTCACTTTTTTCTTTTTATTTTACAATAGGATAGAAGGGCAGAAATTTCTACTTAGAGATAATTTTATCCTTTTCTTATTCAACTTCCTTGTAGGACTAACTAAACTATGACAGACAAATAATTACCTTTTTTTTTTTTTTTTAAGATTTCAACAGTAGAATTATTTGTATCTATCTTGGATAACTCCAGATATCTAGCTACCTTCATAGTCAAGAAGTTTATATCTCTACTATAAAACTCTTTTCCTGAAAACTTATCCATTTCTTGTTGTTTAACAGGATTAATATTAATGGAAAGCAATTTATTTTTTCCCTTGAAAGCTGACTGTCATGAATATTTAGGTTTCTTCACCCCCACCACCGCCATGTTTGGCTTTCACATAATTCCTAATTTACTCTTATATTTTTAAAGTTAATGTTACTATTTAGACATTCTCTGACCTTTCTACAATCCTCTTAAATTGTGGAGAACCAAATTGGATTCATTACTCCAAAGTACAATATAGTGGGAAGCCTGATTCTGTCTCTACATACCATAAATTTATTTCTAAACTCTGATACCACTATTAAACTTTTACTGTTTCTGCTTATTATATGCTTTCCAGATCCTTTTTTTTTTATTTTTTGAATGATTAGTTAGCTTTGTAGATTGAGAGGAGAAAAATAAGAAATCAAAATAACAAACTCCCATTAAATTTATTAAAGTTTCAAGGAATGCTGGTCATTACTTGGATTTCTAGTTCAGGGGTCAGCCATTCAGCTCTCCTCTTGATCACATTTGTTCTCTCTGATTGATATAAATGGTGTTTATAGTTAGTCATCCTTACCTTAGAATCACCTAAGCTAAGAAGCAATTTGACAAGACCCATGGCTTATAATACTTTGGCCATTAGAGCTTGCTTGTGAAAAAACATGAAGGATCAATAAAGCATTTGCTGTACTCATATATAATGGTTTCTCATATCATTTTAACATAGATTATTTATAAATAATTTCGATATTTTCCTGCTAGAAGAAAATAGGTTTTCAGGTGAGAAAAACCTTTATATTTGAACTAAAAATGAGAAGTAAATATTTGACTTCACTTTTTCTTTTTTTAATCACTATAATAGGTGGTATTAAAAAGCATTAATATTAGAACATGAATGGTCACCATAGTTTTCTAGATACCTGAAAAATAAAATTATGTGGGGATTTTAAAAGGCATATTATTTACTTTTAAAAAATATATTTATTTACTTTTTGTGAGACAATTGAGTTTAAGTGACTGGCCTTGGATCACACAGATAAGAAATGTTACATTTTCTGAGACTGGATTTGAACTCAGGCTTCCAGATTTCAGGGCCAGTGCTTTATCCACTGTGCCATATAACTGCCCCCTAAAGATATTTTCTTTAAAGTATCATGGAATGTTTTACTTTTGATTGAAAGTGTTCTTAAGTGTTTAAAAATGTTTACAATGAACACAATTCCATGTTAGGGTTGGATAATATGTTTATTTACCAATATCACTTTCTTGGCCTACCTAAAGAAAAAAGAAAATGTAATTTCAATATGGCTTTTACTTTAAAGGGAAAGAAGCAGGCATTTATTATGCACTTACCATATACTAGTTGTGTACTAAATGCTTTACAAATATTATCTTATTTGATCTTTACAACAACCCTGGGAGATAGTCACTTTTTAAAATCCCTATTTTAGAGCTGAAGAAGTTAAGTGAAAGGATCTCACAGTTAGTTAATGTCTGAGAACAGATTTGAACTCCTGGCCCATTGCTCTATCCACTATCATCTAGTTGTTTTCAATCAGTGGTGTCATCATAAATTATGATATATAACATTTATATAATATTGGTTGATAGATGATGACGGTGTAATAATAATAATAGCCAGTGTTTACATAGTACTTTAAGATTTGCAGTGTTTTAAATGTGTTTTCTCACTTGAGTTCAAGACTTCTAGTTAAGGCTCCTAGAATTTAAATAGTAGAAGGGACTGTGAGTAGAGAATTTCTACTTGTATACAGGCTTCATTTCCTTTCTGTTATCAATATGACTCTTCAGCCTTACTATGGAAATTCCTTCATTGTCTGAAGTGTGAGAATTATATAGACACATCTTTCTAAATATTGGCTTTTCCCACTGGTGAGATTCAAGGAGTCACCATTTTGGAGATAGATACAAAGTAGCCCTGCTTCGTTCCCCTACCAAATGTGTTTCTGATTCTCTTGGACTTAATCATCATGCCTTCATGGTGGTATCTTTGCTTTCCTACCATCATCTTTTAGCTTTCTTTTGAATTTTGTCATCTCCCTTTAAAATATAATCTCTTTGAGGCAGGAAATATCTTTTTTTGGCTTTTGTTTGTCTCATCATGTATCACAATACCTGGCAGATAAAAGGCACTTGATAAATGTTTATTTGCTGATTAGTTACTTTTTCCTGTATAATGGGAAGAATCTCATCTTTCTGAGATGTTTGGAGCTAGGACTAAATAGATCATTGTTCTTCACTTTCTTTTTACTAGTGTCTATGGATAAGTCACTTAACTTCTCACTCTCTCTGTTTCTTCAAGTGCAAAATGGAGACCATAGCTAGAATTGTTGTGAGAATAAAATGAGATGATATTTGCAAAATACATTCCAAATCTTAAAATGCCAGCTTTTGTTATCATTTATTATAAATGCTATTTATTATTATCATTGTATTGTTATCATTATTATTTGAATGAATGGTATTTTCAGGACACTTGCATCTGTTCTCGTAATGATCATAACAACAAACTTATTAGGGCTGGTGTGCTCTGCTCAACTGTGACCAGTTGAATAAAGAAAGACCCAAGAAACGTAATATATAATTCCCTAAAACATCCAAACAAAAACTCTAGACAGAGATGAAATAGAATGTTTCAGCTCTCTGGATTACCACCCATACTTTTTAAAAACAAAATCAGGATTTAGCCCATTTTTCCTGTAACATCAACTGCCGAATTTCTCCCGTAGTACTCTAAAACATTTTCTATAGCATTCTGCCAGATGTGTGACCATAATTTATCAGGTGCCCTACCCTTTCCAACACAGCTGCTAAGCACATTGTTTTCTTGATCTAAAGACAAGTATACTGTAGAGCAGTGAATAACAGAAAAATGGATTCTGTTATCTTGGGTAAATCACTTCTCCTGTCTTTTTTATTATCTATAAAATGAAATGAGATTGAGAAGCTGCAGGAAGTAGAGGTACTATGGTATGATTCTTGGGATTAGGGAGACTTAACTTTCTCATATTTCTGAAATTTCATGTGTGACCATCTCAGTTTCCTCTTCTGTGAATTTTAAATAGTAAAACCTTTATTATCCACTCCATAGAGTTATGATTATTAAGAAGTAATATTTGTAAAAAGTACTTTGAAATACTGATTATTATTGAAAAGATAAATTGAGGTAATGATAAACTTAGAGTCAGGAAGATCTGGCTGAAATCTTGCCTTTGAACAATTGATTAGCTGTATGACTATAGATAAATCACCTTTGTTGAGCTTTAATTTTATTATCTGTAAGATAGGTGCTTTTTTAAAGGATTAAACAAGGTAAAGTATGTATAGTTATTTACAGCTCTCTATAAATATTTGTTATTTGATTCCTTACACATCTACCATTTTAAAAATATTTGGATACAACTTTTGAATTTCTATCTGTCTTCTAACATTATTACAAATAGAATCCTGGACTGTTACCCTCCTTCCCAACTTACCTCTGGAAGGATTCAAGTATAGTGTAGATCAAAATCCCCTTTAGGTGAGATATTTATCTATTTAATTTTTATTAATTCTTATTAGCTGCATATGACTATATGGGATTAGGTGTCCAGTGGAAAGAGTTCTGGTCTGGAGTCAGGAAAAATCATTTTCCTGGGTTTAAATCTAGCTTTAGATACTTACTAATTATGTGATCCTGGGCTAGTCACTTTATCTTGTTTGCCTCAGTTTCTTCATCTGAAAAATGAGCTGGAAAAGGAAATGGCAAATTACTCCAGTATCTCTGCCAAGAAAATCCCAAATAGGGTCGTGAAGATTTGGACTTGAAATGATTAAACAATAAAATGTAGATATATCTTTATATGTCATTTAGGAAGGAAAATGTTGTTTACATTAAAATATTTTTCTACAGATATTTCTTTATATAATTTCATTCAAATAAGCAAAACCCATGGAATAGAACTGAGATGGTCAAAGAGATTAATTGGAGTTCCTTTTACAGTTTATAATTCAATTCAACGATCATGGTTAGTCCCTATCTGTGTCATGTAGTTTTTTGCCAGGAGAGAAGATTTAGAGAATGAGACTGTCTTTTATGTAATTTGTTTTTTATTTTTGGAAAGGAGAATGTGGTATTAGTAATTAGAATAGAGCATAGACCATAAATATAGAAGAGAGATACAAGCAAAGTGTTTTGTATCAGATTCAAGGAAGGTGCAGTACAGGTAGATGATTAAGAAACTAGTTGAATAAACAAAATATGGTGATTAATTTATCAGTACCAAATTGGTAGGAAGTTTTCCATGGAATTTTTTTGGTATTATACTTTTAATATGGTTGTGTTCAATAATTACTTTGATAAGTGACTTGATTGCATGATCATCATGGCATTTAATGAAATTTATAGTTAACAAAAATATGGGAAGGAGAATTAGGAGAATCAAAATCTTAAAAGACCCATATAAGCTGGAATAATGAATTAATGCTTAAGTATAAATACTAAGTTATGATCATGGATTTTAGAAATCAAATGTATGAGCATAGAATAATGAAAAAGTCGTTCATGATAGAAAACCGGGTTTAGTAGGTTACAAACTCAATATGAGTTAGCAATGTGATGTAACAATCAAAAGACCTAATATAATTTTAGGCTATATTAATATAAATCTACTATTCAGACTGAGGGAATTGATAATTCCCCATTATTTCAACTTGGACACATCACATTTGGAACACTGCCTTTTGTTGAATTTGTTGCCTTTTAGAAAGATGAGAGGGCCTAGGTTAGTGAGATGATTTAGCATCATGCTATATCATATAATCAATAAACATTTTATTAAGGGCTTGCTATGTGCAGAATACTGAACTAAATGCTGGGAATTACAAAGGAAAACAAAAACATTCCTTGCCCTCAAGAAACTTACATGCTAATGGGACAGACAACATGTATGTAAATAGGCATAACTAAGATACATACAGAGTAGATGAAAGGTAACTTTATTGGGGAAGCCTCTGACATCTGGGGGAGAGGTGAAGGAATTGGGAATACTTGGAGCAGAGAAGATTTTGGAAACAGGATATTGTATGATCTTCAAATATTTGAAGGCATTTCATGAAAAAGATGAATTATATTTGTTTTACTTTGATTTGAAGGGCAGGGTTAAGAGCAGTTGATGATTTTTCCAGGGAGGTAAATTCAGATCAACCTAAGGAAAAATCTTTCCATAATTAGATTTGTCCAAAAAAGTAAACCAAGCTAATGTAGATAGTAACATATATCCAACATTGAAACTCTATGGAAAAACTTGGTATACATAGAATTTATGATTTGGGTGAATTTTTAGTATCCTGTTAATTCTAAGGTTTTTATGAAAGATGATTTATGAATCAAGGTTTCAAGGAAGACTTTTAGAGGAAATAATACTTGAGTGGATTCTTTAAGAATGGATAGATTTTTGGGGGGAGGGAGGTCAAATGTTTTATTTTTCTGGTTATACATGTATACTAACTTTTTATTTACTTATTATTTTTATTAAAACCTTTTATTTACAAAGCATATGCATGGGTAATTTTTCTAACATTGACCCTTGCATAACCTTTTATTTCAAATTTTCCCCTCCTTCCCTCCATCCCCTCTCTGGCTGGCAGGTAGTCCAATATATGTTAAATATGTTGAAATACATGTTAGATCCAATATATGTATACATATTTTTACAGTTAACTTCTTGCACAAGAAAAATAAGATCAAGAAGGAAGAAAAAAAATAATTGAGAAAAAAAACAAATTGCAAGCAAATAACAACAGAAAGAGTGAGAATACTATGTTGTCTATACTCTGTTCCCATGGTTTCTCTGGGTGTAGATGGCTGTCTTCATCACTAATAAGTAGAACTGGTTTGAATCACCTAAATATTGAAGAGAACCATGTCCATCAGAATTAATTGTCGTAAGTCTTATTGTTGCTGTGTATAATGATCTCTTGGTTCTGTTCATTTCATTTAGCGTCAGTTCATGTAGGTCTCTCCAAGCTTCTCTGAAATCATGATGGATAGACTTTCAATAGGTAAAATGGGAAGAAGACATTCTAGTCACAGAGAATGTTGTAAGCCAAGACACGGAGACAAGGCATCAGGAAAAAATGATAGGAAATACAATTGGGTAGATCATGGAAAAATGAGGTAAGAGATAACTAGAAAGTTTGAAATGTGCTTTCTTCCTTGAAGCTCACACACTAATGGGGAAAATAATATACAAACAGATATGTGCAAGCCTTAAAAGGATAAATTGGAAATAATTAACAGAGGCCAGATAATAGTAGTAAGGAGGATCAGGAAAGACTTTTTATAGAAGTTGGCATTTTATTTGGGATTTGAAGGTAGGCAGGGAAACCAACAAGTATAGATGATGGAAAAGAATTTCAGGTATGGGGAACAGCTAATGAAAAGACACAAGATTAGGATACAGAGTGAGAGTATTCTGTAAAAAACACCAGTTTTTGATTGGGAATGGACTCTCTTTTCTTGCCCATTTTTGGAATGCATTTCTTCCTATGAGAATGGCTATCTCTTCTGTTTCTGGATTATGGGATGATATAGGTATTTATCAATCTGTTTCTCTGTCTCCCCTTCTTCCTCTTCTCTTTTAGTCCTTTCCTCAAATGTTAGGAATACATGTCTTAGGTTCCATTTCCTTGAATTGGACAAAATATCATTCTTACTGATGTTCATTGGCATCTAGGTAATCATTGCCAGAAATTATGCAGTCTATTTTTGTTTCAGTCGACAACTTTTATTTATACTTGATAGAAACAACTAAGTAGTTCAGTAAATCCACTAATGAGTGACCAAGAATTGGGAAAAGCTGAGTTCAAATTCACCTTCAACTATTTATTCTAGCCATACAATTTTGGATAATCCTTTCTCCACATTTATCAATGTAATTAATTTGAGTTAAGGAGCATTATAGCATAGTTTTTATCTTATTGTGGTCATTGTCTATATCATTTTGTTGATGTTACCATTTTTATTCTGTATCCGTTCACTAAGATAATGTAAAAGATTTTTTTTATTCAAGTCCTATGTGAATTTAAGCTATTATACAGTACTTCTCATGGTTCCCTAAACTGGGAAAAATATTTCAAGGAAAAAAGGCTTCTTGTCTTCCCTTAAGACACACCACATAGAAGGTACTTTTTCTGCCATCCACATCAACTTTGTTTGTTCATTTATTTATTCAACAGCCATTCATTAAAGTACCTTTTTTCTTTCTCCCATTCTGTCTTCCCTCACTGTTTCCTTTGGAATTTCCTCAATAATTTCAGACTAGCAACTGTTATTCAAATTAAAGTTTTAAGGAGTCTGCTGGGGTACTAAGAAGTTCCTGATTTTCCCAGAGGCAGTAGTTGAACTAGGGTCTATGATTCTCAGGCTATTCTGCCATATACCTCTCTTTAAACTCCTATATGTGTAGAAAGAGTTCTTTGGTGTTCTTTGGCTGATGACCTATGGTAACAAGGATTGCTAACTAGTCATAGGCTAGAAAGCATTATTTAATTTGTCTCTTGGAAACTATATATCCTTCTAATTTAGTAGGCAAAATGCTTTGTATCAATTTTTTTAAATTGCTCTGTGCCTAGAGTTCCCCAAAATGTCATTGCTTGAACAGTTTCATCTACTTGATTCTTATCGATTTAAGCAAAAGCAGAAGGTATTGTACCTCCAGTCCTAATGTAATTATGTTAAAAGGCACCTCCTATTACAGTATGAAGTCGACTACAGAGGATCTTGAAATTTTTTTGATTACTCTGCCTCCTAATCAAATCAAAATGGAGCCAGCAGCATCTTCTCATTTAAGTGTGACATTATGTGTGTGTGTGTGTGTGTGTGTGCATGCGTACGTGTGCATATTTTGAGGGAGAACAAAAATGATATACCAAATAAATCTATGATTTTACTTAAAAAACTCATAACTTATGATAATGTGACTGACTTGTAGCTTACTTATGATAAAAAATGCCAGTAGCCTCTGGTCATGAATCTGAGGTTTTTGTTTTTCATTTTAATTTCTACACTATATGAAAATTTGGTTTCCTATAGAGAGAGTTAATTGACTTTTTATTTTTATACAATCTCTTCCCTTTAATACCAGCATCATTTGAATCTTTTATTGTAACAGAAGCAATTACACAAAAACCAAAGAATGTATAACTGTGCCTAAGAATGTATACTATTTTCTGCCTCATAATGTTCATCTCTCTATTTAGAAGAAGAAAGTAGGTTTCCTTTTCTTTCCTTTAGGACTGAGCCTTTTCATGAAAATTTAATGTTTGCTTTGATGTTATGGTCAGTCAGTTAACGAGCATTTATTAGGCACTTGTGTATCATTCTCTATGCTAAGGGGTGGGGATATAAACAGTCCTTGCCTTCAAGGAGTTTACATCCTAACTGGAGAGGAAAAAACAAACATGTAACTAAGTCCCTATAGCATTTGTAAAGAGTAGGTGAGGGCACTTTGAGATGAAAAAGCATGGTCATAGGGAAGAAGGGATCTAGAAAGGCCTCCTGATTAAGGTGGTATTTGAAATAAGCATTGAAGGAAGCCAGGGAATCCAGAAGGCAAAAGTATGGAGAGAGAGGATTCTAAGGATGGAGAGTCAGTAAAAAAGTACTGAGTTTAGGAAATGCAAGGAACAACAAAAAAGAAGGCCATTGTTAGATTATTTATGTGAAAGAGAATAAAGTGAAAGAATACAACTTAATTTTTGCTGCTACATAGAATTCTGCGATGAATATTTTGTTATGTATAGGATCTTTATTTCTTAGACCTATTGGGGAAATATGCATACTAGTGGTATTGCTGGCTCACAAAGGTGTGAACAGTTTAGTTACCCATCTCACATAATTCTAAATTGCATTCTTGAGTGGTAAAACTTCACCAACAGTCGATTAGTGTGTTTGTCTTTCCACAGACCATCGAATATTGACTTTTTTATTTTTAAATCATCTTGGCTTACTTGGGTATGAGGTGAAACCTCAGACTTGTTTTTATTTCCATTTCTCTTAGTGATTGAGAGAAATCATTCATATGATTCTGGCTCATTTGAATTTCTTCTCTTGAAACTATTCATATTTTTTACCACTAATGTTTTTGGGAATAGTAGAGCACTCTCAAAGATATTAGGCATTTTGCATAATAGAGAACAGAAGAGAATTGGGCAAGTGAGAAGTACTGATTTGATATTTTTAAAAATTAATATATTTAACTCGTAGTTTTGTTAAATATATTATGTCATTGATTCTCATTTCTCCTAAGTGATAGTATAATATTACTATTCCCACTTTATATATGGAGAAACTGAGGCTCAGGCTGTGATTAGTTTAAAGATCACAGAAATGAGATTTCAAACCAGGTCATTTTCCTTGCAAGTATGGTGCCCTATTCTCTAAGCCACATTGCTTTTACAAAGAAAAATATATAATCAAACATGGAAGGGTACAAATGACCATTCTCATTCTACTCTTTCAAAGGCAGGATAGTGCCAGTGTCAGTAAACTAATGTCCACAGGTCATTTAGTTTTCTAAGAATGGTATTTAAAGTTTAAATATGATGAAACTTTTTATAGGTATTTGGTATGATGGTTAAAGTAAAATAATAGTGGATAGATTAATGAATTTGGCGACAGAAAGACCTGGTTTCAAATCTCAGGTATACTTATCAGTTATATGAACATGGGCAAATCATTTAATCTTTCTGAGCCTTAATTTCCTTTCTTTTTTTCTTTCTTTTATTTTATTTTTCATAAAATGATAATAGAAATACTTGTGGTGGAAGATTATTGTGAAATTCAAATGAGATGCTGTATGGCCAGAACTTTGAAACTTCAGAGTATTGTATTCATGACAGTTGTCCTGTTAATTCCATCATCTTTGTTTGCAGCTAGGTTAGAGTGCTATAACAGGTTTTCTGAGCTTCATTGGCTGGCTAATATCAGGGGGATACCCAAGTGACACTTTTGTGTGGAAGTGCCAAACATCCATTTCTAATGTAGGTTTCTTCCTATAAGACATAGTTTCCATAAATAAACAAATACTGAAATAGGATTCTTGAGACCCAAGTTAAAGCAGCTCTCTAACTTTCTTATGGTATGTATGTATTACCTCGGGCAAATTACTTAGCTTCAGTTCATAAAAGTGAGAATTAGAGTAGGTCACTAAGATCTATTTCATTTTTAAAATTTGATGATTTTAATTATTGTTTATCCAATGAAGAATACTTGGAATAAAAATGCCTTCTTTTCTCCAAACAACATTTCTATCTGTAGAGTTTATGATTTAGATAGTATTTCTGTACATCATGCATCTCTTTCATTCTATCTACACATGTATATGTGCATATGCACACAGATAAATGTTGGTTTGCTTAGTTAATTTTACTTTCACCTATGAAAATATTTTGATACTTTTTTTAAAAGTAGGAATGTTTCATGCAAGCATTATGAATTAAAAAGAAACCATGGCTTGTGGGAGTGTCTCAATTTGGTTTCCTTTCAGCATTATTTCTTTTTCTGTACTTTCTATCCAAAGCTTTCAAATTTAGTCAACCATATAGCTAATACTTGTCAAGAAAGACTGAGAGTATTTATTTATATTTTAACTAAAGATCTGCCCTCACCTTATGTTGATTAGAAAGCTATTCGTAAAAGACACTGAATTCAAAGCAGAAGTAGGAAAGTAATATTGAAATTAAAACGGCTTAGATTTTTAATGCATATTACAAAGTTTAGTTGGATTTAGGTACTACTAAAGGCAGTATGAAAAACACCTCATGTTTAATGAAGGGAAGTCATCTTTAAACTGAGTTTTTCCTTTGCCATCCAAATATTTGGGAATAAATATCAAGTAGCCTTAAATCACATAATCAAAACTACAAAGGAATCAAGTAGTGCTTTTATGCTTATTTTCAAACTTCTTCCTCAGGTCATTCAAAGTGAAGCATCGCCCCCCTGTGGTAGAATAGTGAATTCTGTTCCCATAAGAAGAATAAAACAAAGAATCTTAGGCCTTGGGTTATTTGCTTCTCAACTAGCAAAGGGATCAAAGTATTTCAAAAGACGGCCTACTCTGTTTATGACCACCACTTATGAGAAACTTCTTTTAGAATGATAAAAAAGAAATTCCTTAGAATGATGATTTCTGTTATTAGATTTTCCTAGCCTATGAAACTTAAGCCTATGAAGAATCACTAGCGATTTTTGGATTGAGAGTACCTGTGTTCATATCCTGCCTCGGACATTTATTACCTGTATATATTTTCAGGTAAATCCCTTACCTTACTTGGTCCTCAGTTTCTATGCCTACAAAATGAGGGGAGGTGGATTAGATAAGGTTCCATTCATCTCTGCATTAATAGACCTGGAAAATAAAATATTTTTTCCCAAGGTCAAATTCTAAAGTAAAAGTCATCCTGAGGATTGGTCTAGGTCTAGATGTTGCTATAACAACAAAGGTGCTTTAGTGAACATTGCTTGGAGTAAGTGGACACAATTTTAGATATCTTTCTGTGGTGAAGATGTCTGCTTTGATTTAATTGAGTCAAGATTGGCTCTGAAAGATGTGTGATAATGAGATACCTGACCTACATCTTTAATTCCATGTGTTGAAAATCCCTTGACATATCATATTGACAATTGTGAATTATTTCTCAAAAGAATCAAGTAAATCAACTAAATATTCTTCTTTTTAACAAAAGAATATTTAAAAAATGAAACCATTTAAAATAAGCTGAAATTATCACCAAAAAGGCAACAGATAAAAATTCTCAGCAAAAAAAAAAAAAAATTCTATGTGTAATAGACTGAATGATCTCTGATATATTTCTCAGAATTTATTACTATTTTGAATATATCACTTATTAACAACCTTCTTATCCACTCATAACCACAAATTTAACTATTAAGAAAGTCGTCCTAATTAATATTTCTTCCTTACCTGTCCAACATCCACATAGCCACCAAATTGATATTCCAGACCATAGTGCCTCCATATTCTAGAAAATTCAGCAGCTTCCTGTTGCCCCAGGATAACATATAAACAACTCTTTTGGACTTTCAAGCTTTTCAGTCTGTCTCCAACCTATCCTTTCTGTCAGATTTCATTTTATCCCCTCTTATTCACTTTAGATTTTAATCAAACTGACCATCTTGTTGTTTCTTTTATATGGAACTTTAGCTTCTATCTATTTTTGTCTGTAATCTTTTTTGCTTGGATTCCATAGCTTTTTTCAAGACTCAGCTTTGATACCATCTTGTACCTGAGGGTTTTCCTGATCTTTTCATGTTAGTGCTCTTTCATATTTCCCCTCTCCATAATTTATATCTATCTATTTATCTTGTACTGATTTTTCTATGTACATTGTTTCTCTTCAGTAAGCTTCTTGACAGCAATGAGTTTGATTTTTATTTTTATTTCCCCAGTGCTCAGGGTAATACCTAGTACCTAGATACTTAGACTGGTATATATATATGTGTTTGATAAATTCTTATCGATCTGAAACAATTTATAATCTTCTTTGAAGATGGTACTTTTATAAGTTGCCATTGTCTTCATTTGATGTGCTATTTTTGATTGTGTACATTTTAGTCATTTGTGCAATTTATTTGACAGACTTTTTTCCCCTTGAAAAGGAATTGAAAAACAGCAGAAAAGATGACTGCTGAGGAGTATTAGACAATTATCTTAAAATACAAAAACTAAAGAAATTAGCCCAAGGATCCAAGAATAATAGGACTACAAGTGTGCCTTTATAATTTACAAAACACTTTATCAACTATAGAATCAAATTACCAGGTTTCTTATATTTTCCAGGACTGGATGAAAATGACCTATCTTTAAGAAACTTGTATTTTTTTAGAAGAAATAGACTGTATAAAGATTCACATGTTATATATGTATATATACATATGTCTATATATGTACATGTGGGTGTGGCAAATACAGAATATACAAAGTACAGACAGTGGTTTGGTGGGATGCTTTAAATTAAAAGGAATCAGAAGAAATTTCCCGTAGAAGAAAACTACAGGTAAGCTGAGCTAGGAAGCTTAAACTTCACTCAAATCATAAAGTAGAAGCTCCAAGATTTGAACTCAGGTCTTTTGATACCAGATTCATTGTTATGTCTGCTAACCTGAAGATTCCTCTGGAAAACTAATACCACTTAAAATTAGAATTATATAAAATATAATTTCATTACCATTATTATTACTATTATTATTAATAAATGAATGTTCTTCTAGCCTCTATGTAAAGACTTTGAGTGAGGGGAACCCCAAACCCTCCTGAAGTAGTACAATTCCGTATTTTCATGGTTTTAATTATTTAATTTTTTCCCCCTGACATTAAGCCTTGAGTTACATCTTGAAATTCTGCCCCATTGTTTATAATTCTGTTGTCTTAGAATAGATGGACCAAGTTTAAACCATCTTCCATTCAGGAACTGCTCAGGTACTTCACTAATTGTCTTGTCCTCAGCCTTCCCTTCAGTCAAAATATCTTTAATTTCTTTAGGTCTTATGATATGCAATTAAGGCACCTTACAGTTCTGATTTTCTTTCTTAGGATAGTTTCCAGGTTGTCAATGTTGTTCTTGAATCCTGATACTAAGAACTTAGCAGTTTTTAAGTCTGACTAATGTTAAGTACAGAACTCCAACATATTCCTGAAATCCCAGCTTTCTTAATGTCTCTCAAGATGGTGTTAGCTATATTGGTGGTTATATGATATTGCAAATTCATTGAGCTCTCACTCTGATCATTTGAAGGCAAATTCCCATCTAATGATACTTTCACCTTGATTTTCTTATAAAGTTGTTTTCTTGAACCCAAGTGTAAAAGTCTTTGCATTTTTTCCTATTGAATTTCATGTTAATAGATTCATCTGAAGAAGCTAGATAGCTCAGTGGAGAGAGTGGTGGGCCTGGAATCAGTATGACCTGAGTTCAAATGTGGCCTCAGACCCTTATTAGCTGTATGACCCTGGACAAGTTACTTAATCCTATTTGCTTCAGCTCCCTCATCTGTAAAATGAGCTGGAGAAGGAAATGATCCTGATTCTGTCATCTCATGTAATAGCCATCCCTGAAAATGTTGCATGTATTAAAATTTATGTCTTTATCCAAGACACCAACATAAATATTAAACACAAAGACAAGCAAAGACAAGCCATCCAATGGAGATATATCAAGTTGATCCAGAATCACTTCTACTCCTTAATGTGGTCATTCGACACAAACCAAGTATAACTGGGTTAATTATCTTAATTCATAGTTTTACAAGAGTGATAAAAGTTAAATTATCAAATGTTTCTCAAAAATCTTGGTATATGTTATACCATTCCTAGACCTGCTAGTTTAGAAACTATAAAACAATTCAACATATCCCCCTTCCCCCCCTCCCTCCCACACACAATAAAGAAGTTAAAGTTAGTCCAGCATGAGCTATAATTGATGAAGTCATGCTGGCCCAGTCCTTTTCTAGAAATTCATTAGCCATCTTTTTTTTTTTTTTTTTTTTTTTTTTTTTTAAATCCATATCCTTTGATTCAGCAGTGTTTCTACTAGGCTTGTATCCTAAAGAGATCACATTAGAAGGGAAAGGGACCCACATGTGCAAAAAATGTTTGTGGCAGCTCTTTTTATAGTGACAAGAAACTGGAAACTCAGTGGATTCCATCAGTTGGAGAATGGCTAAACAAGTTATGGTATTTGAATGTTATGGAATATTATTATTCTATAAGAAATGATCAGCAGGATGATTTCGGAGAGGCTTGGATTGGCCTACATGAACTAATGCTAAGTGAAATGAGCAGAACCAGGAAGTCATAATACATAGCAAAGGTAAGATTATAGGATGATCAGTTATGATGGATATGGCTCTAGTCAACAATGAAGCGATTCAGACGAGTTCCAGTGGTCTTGTTATGAAGAAAGTCATCTGTACTCAGAGGACAGTGGAAACTGAATGTGGGCCACAATATAGCATTGTCACTTTTTTTGTTGTTTACTTGCATTTTGTTTTCTTTCTCATTTTTTTTCTTTTTTGATCTAATTTTTCTTGTGCAGCATGACATTTGTGAAATATGTACAGACGATTTGAACATGTTTAACATACATTGGGGTCACTTGCTGACTGGGGAAGGGAATACGAGTCAAAGAAGGAAAAATTAGAACACAAGGTTTTGTAGAAGAGAATGTTGAAAATTATCCATGTATATATTTTGAAAATAAAAAGCTTTAATTAAAAAAAAATCCATTCTATAATTTCCTTAGAAATACAACCCATTTACATTGGCCTATAGTTTGCAGGCTCTTCCCTTAAAAATCCAAATATCATGTATCCTCCTTTAATCCTACAAAACCTCTCCAGTTTTCTACCATCTTTCATATGAAGGAGCTCAACAGTTATAACTTTCATTTTTTTCAATATCCAAGGTTCCTAGTTCATCTGATTTGGTATCTTGAATTAATCAGAGGCAGATTGGTGATCTTTGTTTCCTTAGTGATCTTGGATATCATTTGGATAATCATTTTAAAGGAATCTTTTTTGTTTTCTTTTTTTCTGGTTATACATGTATATTAATTTTTAATACACATTTCTTTATGAATCATGTTGGCAGAGAAAAATCAGAACAATAGGGAAAAATCATGAGAGGGAAATAAAACAGAAATAAAGAAGAAAAAAGTAAACATGGCATGTGCTGCTTTACATTAATTCTCCATAGTTCTCTCTCTGGATTCAGATAGTGTTTTCTATCCAAAGTTCATTGATTGCCATGGATCATTAGTTGATCATTGTACAATCTTGCTGTTACTGTGTACATTTTGTTCCTTGTTCTAGTTGTTTTTCCTAAAGCATCTTTTATCATTTCTTATAAGACATTCCTTTACAGTCAAGTGGGGGCAAATTCCCAATTGATAATTATTATTATATTTTTTTAGAATACCATCCTGTTTGTTTTAGCTCCATTTGTTCAGTTATCTTTTTTCTTCTGTGTGACATTTTCAGATCTTTCCCACTCTAAAAAGAGCTGCTACAAATATTTGTCTTTATGAATCCTTTGCCTCTTACTTTGATTTTTAGGGATATAGGCAAGCCTATATCCTCTCTCTTCTTTACCTTTAAGGCAAAAGAAAGAAAAAAATTTTGTCTTTAATTTTCATTACCAGATTCAGTTTAGAATACCTGACACTTATTCTAACAAGACTATACCATGCTCTGATATGTATTCCTGTTTTGTTTTCCCATTTCTTCCCTCTTTTGCATATTTCCTTTTATTTTTAAAAATATGTTTGTTGGTGAACAATTGTGCATTTTTGTTGGTGTTTTCAATCAATTCCAGCTTTTCCTCCTTATTGGAACTGTGTCCCTTTCAGTCTTCAGAATTTCATTCTTAAAGGGTTTCTCATCCCTCCTAGGATAACTTCCCCTGTGAAATTTTAGTCCATAAAATCTTAGTCATCACTCCATTGAGTCTTCTGAAATCTATTTTCCCAAGGTTACATGTCAGATGTTGATTATCTTTCTTCTCTCTCAAACTTTAGGCAAGCATGATTATTTACCCTCCCTAAATATCCCTGTCATTTTCATTCCAGCCACCAGTTTCCCTCTTTCCATGAGAATAGGGCCTAATATTGACTATTTCGTTATTGCTTAATGTATCTTTTGAAAGATAAAATTATCATCTAAGACTATGAAATTGATATTATCTTTTGGAAATTATCAGCTTTAATTATAAATGCTTGTGAATTGGGGAAAAAATTAGATTGCCCCAACACAGATTCCATACCTTCAAACCAGGCTTGTAGTCTCTTTTCTAAACTCCTCATCTATTTTGTCATTTTTTCTAATCACTCTGCATTATATTCAAATGAAAAAATCACTTCTGTTCCTCCCTCTAATTGATTGATTGAGCTTCAACTATATGATTTTCAGAATATAATTATTTTTTTTGAACACCATCCTGTTTGTTTTAGCTCCATTTGTTCAGTTACTTTTTTTCTTCTTTGTGACATTTTCCTCACTCTCTGTCCTCTTGACAAGCCCCACTTTTTCCCCCTATCATTTTAGCTTTAGCTATTTTGTATTATTTACCCTTGTCCTACTTACCTTGCCAGTTTCCTTGTCCTTGAATCCTTTTCCCTAGGTTCTTCTTTAATTCCTCTTGATTCTGTTCTTTCTACTTAGATTCCTCTCACAGGTAAGGACTTAACAAAGGAATGAAAAGTTGTCACAAGGAAGTTACACAAATAATGAATTCTCTGTCTTTGTGTGTGTGTGTGTGTGTGTGTGTGTGTATGCGTCTGTCTCTCACATGTAACAGGGGCTAGGAATGGGTGAGAGAAGCACTAATGAACAGAAGTAAAAGGAAGGATTTTCTTGTAGGAGATGTTTCTTTAACTAAACTTATAAACAATCTAGATACAGGTGTTCCAAAAAGTAAGGAGAGACATTATTTTAAGGAAGGGGGAAAGCCTGTGCAACAAGGCTTGTGAGAGGGAGATGGCATGTCATATATGGAAAATACAAATAGGTTAATTTGTTTGAAATATTATATGTGAGGGTGGTAGTGAGGTGTGGGATGGCAATGATGGGGAGTCATTATAACATGGAATCAATCTGAAACAATGTTAGAACCAGATTAGCAAGGATTGTAAATGTAAAAAGTTTGTTTTTTATCTGTGGGGTGATATGGAATAACTAAGGCTCTTGATCCAGGGGAGAGTAACATGGTCAAAACTGTACATTAGAAATACCAATGTAGCAAGTGAGTTTATATGTTTATATATAAAGTGTATATATTTATATATGAAGACTAAGTTTATATATTCTGTATCAGAGAAATCCTAAACCTGAAAATATGAGGCAAGAAAACAAATGAATAAGACTACCATCTTTTTCCTGGCAAAAATAGTATGGGCCAGTGAGCTATCAAACTAGACTTACCACTAGCCATACCAGGTTATTCTGAAGCATTCAAAATTAGCAGAAACACTTGAAATTATTTTCACTGTATTTGTGAGTCTTTCTAAATACAACAGATTTTATGTAGACTACATGGAGTCACACATTTATATTTGAATATTACTGCTACCATATGTCTTTAGTATATCATAAAAGGAAAATTCAAATAAATATTAGACTTCTTTATTTTTATTGTTTTATTAAAGTTGAGTTTTTTTCCCCCTTGAAATCCAAGTATATGCAAATCTGATATTGCCTGGGGAAAGTGTGAGTGTGAAAGCATTTTTGTATGTTTTATTTACAGTTATTTTTACATTTTTCTCAGGATCTTTGTATCTTTAGGGAAGTAGTAATAACCTCCCTAGGACCACAAAATATGTTACCCTAATTGCAACTTAATACAAGTCAAATCCTGAGTAGCTATCTTAACTCCTTGGTGCTAGTATAAATCTATGAAAACTAAAAGGGTGGTACATTTGAAATGAGCTCTCTTGGGAAGATTTTCAGAGTTACAAATTGGGCTCCAGGTTCTTTACTGATAGTGGAAACTGGCACCATACAAATTATAGGAATTATCCTAGCTATAAAGAGATTTTATTCCCTTTTTCTATAGAAGCAATGCTGGGTGGAAGTTCGAACACTGTGTTTTTATTAACTACTCAACTCAGGTATCTGCTGTGATGTGAACTGCTGGATAGAAATGTGGAATAGTTTCCTTTTTATACCATATTGCATTTATCACAAACTCCCAGGCAACCTGATATTTGAAAAGGAAGAAATTATATCAAGATAATGACTGAACAAATGGTTGAATTTTGAACCCCCTTTCAGATAGTTTTAAATATTCTATGACTTATATGTGTTGCTAGTTAAAATAAACTTTCTTCTACAAAATTTGCAGTAATCTGTAAAAAGATTTGTCTTTGTTGGATGGCATCAATAAATTAGATTCCAAATAGAGCACTTGATATCAATAAAATAAATATTTCGCCTAATGACACTATCACTTATTTTATATCATCATCTTCAATTTGCTATTCAAAGAAGTCCCTAGCTTCATAAATTTATTATTGAAAACTCTCATCTAATGAGGTATAAAAAATAGAGCCAGTGAGGTTATCCTTTTTTAAACTTGAGCTGTTTTGCTCTGTAAGATAAAATATAGAACTAAGGAAAACTTGGTAAAATTCTTGTAATTGAAAACATTTTCTCTTAAATATGCCATTTCGTGTTAAGTATTTCATCTTTCTGACCTTATTAGGTGTGTCTCGTCATTAGATATAGTGTTACTAAATAGTTGTAACTTTAAGGCTGCTTTGATTAATGATCAGTTAGGCTGAGGTTTCATTGGGTAGGATTAACTAGATTTAAAGATGGCAAAATGCCATTTGTGACATTAATGCCAGACTTTAATGAAAAGCAGAAGTTAACTCCAAGGACCCTTATAATTTAATATGGGAACACAATCATGTTCTCATTATTTTAATGTAGTGTCATATAAAAAAGAAATGTTACTTTTTCTCTTTTTGTAGCCATCATGTTTATTCTGGGCAATAGTTCATTTATCTCAAATTATGAAGCACAGAATTAGATTAGGGTTATCTGACAAAGTTTGTGACTCTTTATGAAAGGTTTTGGCCATGAAGTAAAAACATTTTCCTCAGTTTAAGAATTTTATTTTTTAGCCTAAATAAGAAATATCAGTTCTGGTTTCTTCCAAAGAGAATAAATTTCTTCATTTTAGAGATGTTTTAACTCTTTATGGCTAAGGGAGTGTTAATAAACAAGCTTTTCCAAAGAACAGACTAAAGGATTTTTATAGTGCCCTAAAGGAATTGATGCATATTCTCAATATAGCATCTGGCCCATTCATTTTCAAATTGACTCTTTTGTCCTCTGTATTGTGTAACTCATCTGAACTTCCCATGTTCCTGGGCTTTTATTAACTGCCCAGTAAACTAAGAGCATTTGACATTAGGAGAGAACCTTCTCCTTGGCCTATATTCCATTTGTGCCAAGCGAGAATGAATCATGAAAACACAAAAAAATCACTTATCTTTTGAGAACCTAGATTTTCTTCTTTGTTGAATAGAACTTTGGAGACTATTAGACTAGGATTCACTGGGTTGTGAATTGAAAGTAATGACCCTTTAGCTATGGTCTATCTTATTCTAGAAGTAAGACAGACCTAGGATGGCCTTGCTAGTGATGATTATGCAGAGGTAGATAGGAGGTTGATAGGCCAGCTAGCTTAATTTCCTCATTTTATAAATTTATAAATTGAGAGTCATAGGTATAAAGTGATTTGCCAAAGATCACACACTTAATTAAAGTGATCTTAGATCTTGGGTCTCCTGCTTATTGGAATATTGTTAGAATGTAAGCTTTTTTGAGTATATTTTTGCCTTTTTTATCCTTTCCACCTGGCATATTTCTTGGCCCTATGATAGGCAGTTAATACAGGGCTTTTTGAATACAAGCTACTACATGCTCACTGTGTATAAGAGGGGATTGATGATTTAGCTACTTGGGTTATCTGCAGCACATGCTTTTCAAAATTTCCAGTTTATATTGAATTTGTTAGCCATGTATCTCACCAGGTTAAATTGCTTAGAGATCTTAAAATGAGAATTATCCAGTTCAACCTGTCCCTGAACAAGAGGACAATATATTCAATAAGTGGCCTTTATTTGAAGATTCTGATGAGCAAAGATTTTTAACCTCCTATGGAACTCATTTGACTAAGAGACAGCTGGGGCATACAATGGCAAAGATGTTTGGACTTAAGTCATAAAAACTGAAATTAAAATTTTATCACAGATACAGACTAGCTGGGTGACCCCAGGGAAGTTACTTAACCTCTTTCAACCTCCATTTCCTCATGTCTAAAATAAGGAAAATAATAACATTTATTCTCACAGGGTCACTAGAATCAAATGAAATAACATATGTAAAGCACTTTGCAAACTTTAAAGTGCTACATGAATGTTAATTATTACTGTCATTATTTTTGTTATTATCATGATGATAATAATGTGTTATATAGCTGCCAGAAACAGAGAAGTAATAATCCCATTATATTTTGCCAGCATCAGACCTCATTTGGAGTATTGTGTTCAGTTCTAGGCATCAGTGTTTGGGGGAAAAAAAAAAATTGATAAACTTGTAGGTATCCAGAGGAAAGCAATATAGGTGTATATATATATGGATTCTCCAGTTTTCATTAAGCTTCAGTTAAACTCTCACCATTTGCAAGAAACTTTTCTTAATTCTCTTTAATCCCATTGTCAATAGAGGCAATATGAAGGGCTTTGAGTTCATATCATATGGAGATTGATTGAAGGAACTGAGCATATTTAGCCTAAAGAAGTCTCTAGGGGAAATAACTATTTTCAAGTATATGAAGACTAAATATAGAAGGAAAGTGATTAGGCTTTTTATGTTTTACCCCAGAGAACAGAACCAGAAACAATGGATAAATGTTTCAAAGAAGCCAATAAGATTTTCCCAACATTTAGAAGATGTTTGCTTTAGAAGGGTACTGAGTTTCACTTTTTTAGAAGGTGTTTAAGTAGAAACTAGACAACAGTTTTTTAGGTATGTGATACTGGGAATTTGTTTTGTGTATAAATTGGACCTGGGCAGTTAGTTGATATTTTGGATAGAGTACCTGGTCTGGAGAAAGGAAGACTCAGCTTCTTTAGTTCAAATCTGATCTCAGAAACTAGCTGTGTGACTCTGGACAAGTCACTTAATTCTGTCTGCTTCAGTTTCTTCATGTGTAAAATGAACTAGAGCAGTAAATGTAAGATTCCTATAGCATCTTTGTTAAGAAAACCTCAAATGGTTTTACAAAGAGTCAGATATGACTGAACATAAGGATCCTTCCAAACCTAAGATTCATGATTCCATGTTTTTGGACAATTCTAATTTTTAAGGAAGTCTTTGCTTATGCAGAGACATCTGAAGAGACATAATTTTGTATTGCCAAGGAAATTAGGAGGAAGGTCATAATATGTCTCAGAAGTACATAGTCAAAATAATAATTATTATTTTCACAGAACCAATCTTTGAAATTCTCCAGTGGTTGCTGTACTGAATAGAATGGAAGCCCTCTTGGAATGAGATTTAGTTTGTTGGGGTTTTTTGTTTATCTCATTTGATTATTTTTTTTTTATCTCAGTCAGCCAAGTAAGTCAACAAGCATATATCAAGAGCCTCCTGTATACTAGGTATTACATTAAATTCTAAAGATATAAAGCAAGGTTAAAAAAAAAAAAAAAAAAAACCAGTTCCTGTCTTCAAGGAGCTCCCACTCTCCTGAAGGAGACAACATGACATGCAATCAACTACATACAAACAAGCAATATGCAAGATAAATTGAAAATAAAGGGAAAAGAAGGCATTGGAATTAAGGAGGATTAGAAAAAGCTTCTTTCAAATGGTGAGATTATAATTGAGAACTGAAGAAAAGAGAGAATCCAGTAGGCACAAATAAGGAAGGAGAGAATTACAGGAATGGAGAAACAGCCAGTAAAAATACAGGACCTCTGCATAAATTGTGTTTTCTTCAAGGACTTAATTCCTTTTCTATTTGGGAAAGTAGATCCCTAGGGAAAGGGCAACTAGAAGGGTATGAGAAATCTTAAAACTGATTTCCTGTCAATAACAATCGTCCTGGGATCCCCAGAGGGAGGGTAATGAAGTCATTTAAAGGGTTTAAGAGCTTGGGGAGGCCGGCATCAAAAAGAATCAAACACAGCAGGGTTCTTTAAAAAAAAAAAGAGAGAGTAGAAGAGTAGTAGTTAATAGAGGTATAGAAGAAAAGCTCAAAGACAACTAATCTCACTTATAGGCTTCTATAGTTTGGTTGGGTAGCCTGGCTGAAAAGCAGAGAATCTCATAGCCATTGGCTTTTAAAAGCCTGAATAAGAAAACCACAGAGATCTTTATATCTGTTGGCTTAAAATCCAGACTATAAGAGCTGAAGTGAACTTTGCTGGTATTAGCTGAGGAGGTTGATTAAGGAATGCTGTTAATGTGTAGTTGCTCCCTGTAGGGAAAGATTTACTGAGTCCACCACCTCTGATATATGAAGAACAAAGTTCCGGTAGCTCTGAAAAGAATCTCTTTTGAGAAGTGTAACTCAGGCCCAGGAGGAAACTAAAGGAGCTGCAGGCTGACAGAAGCAAAGAAAGAGACCTGCTAAGGAGACCAGGGGTTGGTGACTATGACTAAAAGTGGTTCAGAGTTGAAACACAGCATAGCATCCCACTAGTGAGTGTTGTGCAAAGTATTAAGTAATCCTGAAAAGAGCCAGGATTGACCACCAACTTGGAGGAGCAGAAAGCAAAACCTAGCTGGGCAATCAGTGCAGAGCAGCTCTTAACTCTTCCTTCAGAAGCAGAACCAACAGAAAATAACATGATGATAGCAATAGTAGACCTAATGGCAGGGAAACGGGATGCTCTTTGATATGTGCTCTGAAAACACATTACTTGCATGTATATAATCTGGTCAGATGTGTTCCTTATTCATTAGTATATCTTTCCCTACTGGGAGGAATTGCACATTAACAGCATTCCTTAATCAACTTTCTCAGCTGACAACAGTAAAGTTTGCTTCAGCTCTTATAGTTAGTATTTTAAACCAATAACGTGAAGATTTCTGTGGTTATCTCATCCAGGTTTCCTAAAATCATTGGCTATGAGGCTCTGCTTCTCAGCCAGGCTGCATAAGGAAAAGAGGTCATTCATCTCACTGAATATGTTCATAGGATGTGATTGTCTATGTGCGTATGGAAGTAAACTTAAAATACATGAAGGAATGCTGCTTATGTTATGCCACAGTTCTCTTTTATGGCCCTGACTCAGTTTCCCTAATTATCCTGATTCAGTCCTGATTCAGTTTCTCTGTTTCAGTTTATAATTATCAGCTCAAAGCTCAGTTCTGCAAAACCTCCCCTCCCTCTTTATCAGACTATTTGATAAGGAAAAAAGATCTTATGTTTTAGAATATCAGAATGCCTCTCCCCATCCCAAGCTATAGGAATGTCAGATAACGTCTTATCAAGATGCTTCCCCCATCTCAGGTGGCTAACCCCACCCTGTCAGAGTCCCATTCCTACTCTCAGCATCCGGACTCCACCCCTGCCTCAATCTACCCCCTGAGTCTGAGCCATGTGTATATAGATCATTGAGAACTCACATTGTTTGCTGGATTCTTGGGGATGATAATCTCATTCTGCTCTGGGACCAAACCATGGATCCATTTGGTCCCAGTAAAGCTCTCCCTTTAAATAAATTATTAAATACTCTCTAACCTCTATCTTGCCTCAGTTTCTCCAGTATTACACTTAGAGTTCTTTTTAATTTATGCTTAAAAGTCTGCTTTAAGAATTGTGTATCATATGACTTGAATACTAAAAAATGTAATACATAAGGATGTGATGCATGTTTTGGGGAGAGTATTATTATCTATAAAAATTCCAGAAACCAAAGTAGCTAATTGGACATCAAAAACTCATTTTATTGTTATCAATAAGGATAAATATTATTTTAAAACTTTATGATGAAGTGGAAGGTTTTATTATATTAGCACATGTGTATATATATATATATCTATATATGTTATACAAATACAAAAAAATACATGTATATATATATATATATATGTGTGTTTGTATACACACACATTATATTTAATTTTATTGTGGTAAGTTTTCTTTTCTTTTTTTTTTTTAATTTTGAAAAAAATTTTACAACATTATCCCTTGCACTTACTTCTGTTCAAACTTTTTCCTCCCTCCCTCCAACCCCTCTCCCAGATGGTAAGCAGTCCTATACATATTAAATGTCACAGTATATCCTAGATACAATTTATGTGTGCAGAACCGAACAGTTCTCTTGTTGCACAGGAAGGATTGGATTCAGAAGGTAAAAATAAACCGGGAAGAAAAACAAAAATGCAAACAGTTTACATTCATTTCCCAGTGTTCTTTCTTTGAGTGTAGCTGCTTCTGTCCATCATTGATCAACTGAAACTGAGTTAGATCTTCTCTTTGTCGAAGAAATCCACTTCCATCAGAATACATCCTCATATAGTATCGTTGTTGAAATATATAATGTTCTCCTGGTTCTGCTCATTTCACTTCGCATCAGTTCATGTAAGTCTCTCCAAGCCTCTCTGTATTCATCCTGCTGGTCATTTCTTACAGAACAATAATATTCCATAACATTCATATACCACAATTTATCCAACCATTCTCCAATTGATAGGCATCCATTCATTTTCCAGTTTCTAGCCACTACAAATAGGGTTACCACAAACATTTTGGCACATACAGGTCCCTTTCCCTTCTTTAGTATCTCTTTGGGGTATAAGCCCAGTAGTAGCACTGCTGGATCAAAGTGTATGCACAGTTTGATAACTTTTGGGCCGTAATTCCAGATTGCTCTCCAGAATGGTTGGATTCGTTCACAACTTCACCAATAATGCATCAGTGTCCCAGTTTTTCCACATCCCCTCCAACATTCATCATTCTTTTTTCCTGTCATCTTAGCCAATCTGACAGGTGTGTGTGGTATCTCAGAGTTGTCTTAATTTGCACGAAATTTGCCTTTTTGTAAACCTTCCCTACCCTTCATTCTATTCCTAACTCATTCATTGCTTGTAGGTTTAACCTCAGGAGCCAAAGAGAGGAAGTCAAATCCCTCTTTTATGTGAAAGACCTTTGAATACTGAAATTGGTTATTATGTGCCTATTAAATGCTTCTTTTTAGGCTAAACATTTCCCATTGCCAGTATCTATATTTGATTCTTATGCTGTAGGATTTCAAAACTCATTACTATGATTACCTTCTTGGGGATACTCTTTCCAATGTCTTTCCCAAAATGTACCCCAAATTGATCACAGTACTCTAGAATATAATTTGAATATGGAATATGAGTATGGAGTAGAACAGAACTATCAACTTCCTAACTTGTATTTCTTCTTCCCTCTGTTCTTCCCTCCCTCCTTCCCTGTCTCCCTACCTGAAATGCCAATCACTTTTAGTTCTGCTAATAAGTTACATCTCTCTCTTCTATGCTTATAAAGGTGTTTTTTAAACACTAATAAGAATTTAGACTTATCCTATCAAACACTGTTATTTGCTTTGGTACAGAAATCTAGCCTTCAATATCATGTTGGTATGATGTTGAGTTTTTCTTTTTCTTTTCTTTTTGCTTTTTTCAGTGGGTTATAGGAAAAAAGGAATATGTATTTGGCTCTTAACTCTTTGTTGCCATAATGGCTACAGATGTTCATCTTAATTTCTTTAGGTGTTGTGGAAGAGACCACTTTATAAATGTAAGCTATCATTATGACAATAAGAAATTACTCTTTGAATTCTCTAGGTCCTTGTAGCTAAAAATCTTTTAGGAGGAAGAATTTGCATGAGTCCCATCAAGCCAAAGAAGAACTAATTCCTTAAAATGTCTTTCAAAACTTATCCAGTTTTTTGAGGTTTAGGCATACATACCAGTTCTATTTTGATACTCCTTTTTCCTACCATCACTTGGTTAAAGATAGTCCTGGGATTACTTTGATTTTTTTTGTCTATAAATGAAATTTGTGCCAAGACTCTAGAACCCAAGATTATTGAACTTCATTCTTTTTATTCAAGGTCATTTCAGCCTAGCCACAAGTATAACTTTTTTAATTCAGTCAAAATAACATTATATAATTGTTTACAAGAGGAAGTATTTAAACTTTATGACCAGGTCTCATTGAGAAGAAATATGATTTTTCCTTTTTGAAACCATAATTCCAAGTATATAGGTAGCCTGAGGTTATTTCACGATCTGTTGACTTCCTTGGTATCCTCTTGGTGATACTTAGCAGTGTAATATTACTCTTGTGTTAAAGCAGTCTAAGCATATGGGTATTTAAAAGAAAAGTACAATAATATCTTGGTACACAAGAACACAATAATGAATTCTCTTTGCATTGTGTATAAAGTTACTTTTCCCAAAGTAACCTTGAAAACTTGTGCCATATTTGGAATTAGAACACTTAACACTATTCCTACTTGAAAGCTTAAGGACAATTGTGAAAATACTCAATGTACCATGTTACTAGAGCCTAATGAGAATAATCTGATACCTGGGTCAAGCCAACTAAAATTGAATGATAGACTTTCAAATAGGAAGATCTATGTTTCAATCCTGAATCAGATTCAACTGTATGACATAGGCTACTTATTAAATCTCTGCCTCAGTTTCCTCATTGGTAAAATGGGAGCAATTCCACCACTTATCACAAGGGTTGTTGTGAGAATAAAATAAAATTTTATATGTAAAGTGCTTTGGAAACTTTAAACTATTACATAAATGCTAGTGATGATGATGATGATTACTAATTGTGTGATTAAGAAGACTGAATTGATCCTGGATTATTTATTTATTGATTTTAGTTACACTTAATTATTTTTGTCCTGAAGCCCCTTAAACCATAGTTCTCTGTCTCTGAATTTAGATCAGAATTCAGCTAGCTTTTAACAAATTAAGTTTAGAAATCCATGTCTAATCCAACTGCTAATCACTGATCTATTTTTGCCTCAAGGAATTTAACTGACTTGGGTGTTGTATTCGAATGAAAAGACAATCAGACCTAATATCTTTACATCACCAAATTATCTTTCAAGGATGTCTGGTTTGCTTTCCAAAAGTATGGCTACCATCTTACACCTTCAATCAAATAATGAGTACTTTTTAGTTTAGGAAGTTTAGGAAGGGAGGTGTCATTGCTAAGTTATTACCAAAACTTCCAAACAATCTTCTTGTTCCCTGCACTTCAGCTTTGTAGACCATCATGTTGCCCTCAGTCTTACGTCATCTCTGTTCCGTTCTTCTGTACTCCTTAAAATGTATAGAAAGAGAACTGTCTTTTTGCTAGGAATCTTTGACATAAAGGAAGACAAGTCATTGACCTATTTATTGGCAGGCAGTTTATTTCTGTTATCTGGCTCAAAGAAGGACTTCAGTTTAATCTTTAGTTAAATTTTAAATGTAACATGACTTCCATACAGCAAATCACTTAACCTTTCAGCCTCACTTTCTACATCAGCATTGTGGGGATAATGATAGCTATTTCACAGAATTGTAAGGATTAAAAAATTATAGAGATCAAATGTTTTACACATCTTAAAGTACTGTATGTAAATATTAGCTGCTGTCATCACCACGATCATTTTCTTCCTCATCAAAAGATGTTTTCTGTTTTGGATTTGAGAGAGGGACAAGGAAGCAATAGTTGTGAACTTCTAAGACAGTTGCTTGTCATCTTTGTATGTTGAAGTATGGACCAATAGTAAAATGAGGAGTATGATTGGACGATTGTAACACCAAACTTGGTGTGAGGAAGAGATGTAGGGAAGTTAAATACACATTTGTCCTTAGAGTGAGGCAGAGTTAAACTTCTTTTGCCCCTGTCACATAAAGTCTGTGTAAGTCTATGAAAGATATTACTTAGCCTCTCAATATATCAGACAACACTCTAACAATAATTTTCAGAAGAGGTGCTGACCTGAACTGATGAAAAAAATGTTTCTCCCTGGGACTATCACCAATGAATTGACTCAATTAAATCATAGATTTGACCTGAAACAAACAAAAATAAACAAAAAGACCTTTTCATGTATATGGCATAATGATATTTTCAAAACTGAATGGGTCAATGAGAAATTTTTGTTTTATCATTTCCCTTGAACAGGAAGATTTATTTTAGACAGAACATCCAATTTAGCAAATTATTATCATACTGTCTAATGTGAACAATTTTCTCTCCCCAGATGTTTTTCCTCCATAGGTGATGCTTTCCAGATGGATTTTTGTGCAAAATTCTAAATTGTTTGGATTTGACTTTGACTGAGAAAACTTCCTCTAACTTTATCCCATCATTCTCTCTCCCCCCACTCCCACTCCCATCCCCAACCCCCAATATTTTCTAGGGAAGAGAACTCCAAAGGCAAAAGACAAGAGGAACAAGAAGAAGAAAAGGAAGTTAATAGAAAGAGTACAGGAGCAACACAGCGTCTTCCTTGCTACAGACAGAGCAAACCAATAAAAAAAGGACATTTTTCTTTTCCTTTTCTTTTTTTCTTTTTTTTTTTTTTTGATGGGTTTTTGTTTTGTTTAGTTTCATTTTGCAAAAGTGCACAAAGCCGCTCTCTTTCCGCTCAGCTCCAGCATGCACCAGGGCACTGCCTTTATGCTGCTTTTGACAGTATTGGTTGCAAGTAACCTGTGAAAGTGAAAGAACCCCACAAGTTTGGAGAGATGGGGATGGGGTGGGGGTGTTATTTATATTTTAATTTTAAGCGGGAGCCTGCGGAGACAGGAGTACACTGAGGGTGCATCAGTGAGAGCAGGTGAAGCTGAAAGAAGATGTTATTATTTGTTCAGTGTCTGTGAGGGCAATAGCCCCAGTGCCAGGCAGCATGGAAGATCTGTGGGCAGTGGGCTGCAGGGCACCAACACACACATAGACAATGGACTTGTGCATATTTATGTGAAAGAATCTACTCGGAGGTAGAAGTGCTATTTCATTTCTGACCTTTGATTTGCATCTCGTGCATTTTCCAGAGGTAAATGTATATGAATATTTACTTAGTGTTAATCTATGTTGTTCTCAGCATCTGTTACCTTGAAACACTTGTATAGTAGAGCTGCTTTTAGCTGATGATATGCTCCAAGAATGAATGCCTCGTTTCATGGGTGATCAGATGTGTACATATGCTGAGTCTAATATCTACTTATTTACTGTATATTTATGCTTTCTTATGTGTAACAAAGTATACCTGCTTAATGTTCTGTCACTTCATTTCTAGTGGTTTTTATATGCATCTTCTAGGAAATGCTTCTCCACCCCCCCCTCACCCCCCCGTAATTTTTGAATACTTTTTCTCTGTTTTGTTGCCCTTTGAAATGTTCTGGAGTATTATTTCTCATCAGAGGGCTAGGATCAGTTGGTATGTTGTCAAATGACCCAGGATTTTCGATATGTGCCTAATCCTCCTGACCCACCCATTAAATAGCGCACAGGCATCTGGCAATCACAGGCAAAAACAAAAACAAAAACAAAAAAACAAATCCAGAGTTATTTCTCCCCTTAAGGAACCTCCCTTTAAGTTGTAAGTCTGTTATGACTCCTTTGTGAAACACAATTGGAGCATGGGAAACTGCATGCACTAGCTCCAATTTCTAGACATTCAACTTCACAGATAAAGACAGGTGGGAGGTGGGGAAATTACTTTTTTTTTTCTTTTTCTTTTTTTTTTTTCCTTATAGAAGTAATCTCAAGCCTAGCATTAGGTACTTTTATGGTTGATTCAAGTCACCATAATAGACCTTTTAAGCTATCATCCTCAGACCACCAGTGAAATTTGGGGACAATGACTAAATAATTGTGAACACTGCTGGTCAGGTCACAAATCCTAGCAAGTTTTGATGAAGCTAATATATGTGATTTCAGACCTGGGACTCAGAGGAATCTCTCAGGGGATTCCCTGAGCTTTTATTCATAAGGTAATCGAATGCTCAGTTGGTTGTAGATTTTTGTTTTCTATGCTTCAGAGTTTAGAAATAATAGCCCCCTCCAATCTTAACAAAGAGTAGAAAAATCAGAACATAAATGGAACATTTGCAAATATTAAGGAAAAGTTAAAGAAGGACACCACAGTTCTCTCCCCAATCCTCACCTTTGTATTGGCAAAACTACCTCTTTAGCATTTACAAACTACTCACTGTGGGGTTTTTGTTGTTGTTGTTTTTGTTATTCATCAAATAACTCTGGAATAACACCTTACTGATAATAATAAGAATAAATATAATATCCATCTTTAAGTATCACAGAATATTATTGCTGTGGGATAAGCCATATTATGAATGTTATATAAAACTTTGGGATACTCATCAAATCCTAAGGTCCTCCACCTCCCTTCACATTTATTTAGCATATGTTCCTGTTTAGTGGTAGGGAAGGAATCACCCCATATACTTGCAGTGATTCATTGTTAATGAGACCAATAATTGTTCTGTTTTGGGGATGTTCTTTTGTGCATTAAATCACTTCAACTGTAACTCCATGAAAATTTCTTTCTTCTTTTTCAGTAAAATATTTAGAGATGAACATCAAAGTGTGAGAAAATAATACAAACAACAAGGTTATTTTTCCTCCCAGTTACAATAATGCAACATGATTCCATGGGTGTTGAATACAGATATTCGAAAATCTTAATAAAAGGATTTCTTGTCCAAAGCAGTGATTTTTTTTTTTTTTTTTATTACTGAGAGGAGGCTGACATAGAATTACAATTTATTTCATTTGAGTGCTGTGCACTTAGCAATTTGCCACAAGGATTCTAATTTGACTTTAAGGTATTGTGTAGAGGATAGTGAGCAAGCTACCAAGCTAGGAAGGCTTGTCTTCAGGTTCCACCTCTGACAAAACTGACATCCTATCCAGCCCATAGGAAATCCCTGAGATGTAGTAGACAACTCTGTTATACTGAGTTACACAGAAGGTAAAAATCTGCCTTGAAAGAGAAAATTTCTTCACTTGGGAGTTTCTGACACCAGCAAAATCACAGGTTCAGTCTATATCCTTATTCTATTATTTAACATGTTCCCAAGGGAAAATTTTAAAAGTTCTTTTTTTATGAACAAAAGAGTATGCCTATGTGTATGAATACATAAAACTAAATATTTATGTTCAATTGTGAACATATATAAACATAAATATGCTGAAGGAAAATAATAACAAGTATTTATATATCTTTGTTTTGCAAAGTGCATCCTCACAACAATCCTGTAAAGCAGATATTACTATTACCTACATTATATAGATAAGGAAACTGAGGCTGAGCCTTGGAGTTATTTGTTGTGTCATGTAATTATTGTGTCATATAACTGTGTCATATAACTATTTAAATATCTGAAACAGGCTTTGATCTCAGGTGCTCCTAACTCTGAAGTCTAGGACTCTGTCCTATATTACCTAGCTAAGGGCCAAGCATCTTTGACATGTTCAACATTATTTTGTGAAGATGACTAATTATAGTGGTTTTTACTCTAAAATCAGTCATATTCACAAAATAATGTGCCTTTACTAACCTTCTTAAATATTAATCTCAATGTTGACTATATCATCTAAAATTCAACAAAAATGAACTGAAACTTATTAAAACTTAATGTCTAACTATCTCACATATTTTCTTGTTATTTTAAGTATTTGTGACCCCATTTGGGTATTTCCTGGCAAAGATACTACAATGATTTGACTTTTCTTGTTTCAGCTCATTTTACAGATGAGGAACTAAGGCAAACAATGTAAATGACTTCTCCAGGGTCACACAACTAAATGCCTGAGGCTAGGACAATCAGTCTTCCTGACTCCAAACCTGGCACTATGTACTCTAACTTCTCAGCTTTCCGCTATGGACCTCAGTAAACTGAGTTGAATCAGCCTTTAAAATCACATTCGGTTCTTCAGCTATGATCTTCTCATCCATACTGTATAGAAATGTCTGGATTATTCTTAGATGTGACTGCTACAGTGATATTGTGATTATAAGAAGATTACATGGAAACTGTCTTTTTTTGTGTTTGCTATCTTATAGGCAAAATTGGCTATTCTGAATGGAAAGATAGAGATACTAGACTTGGAAGAGAGGTACTACAATCCATGATATTGGGAAGGCTGAATTAGTGTGAGGGGCCTCACAAAAGCCAATTTTGTGAATAAATTTTCCCATTTTATTCTTTGTAGCTGAAGTTTTTTGTTTTTGAGGCACAAATAAAATAATTGGACATATGGACTCTGAATGTTTTATGAGAGACATCTGGAAGAAACTTCATGCTCAGCATCAACTATGTGGTCTCATGCAGTCAGGATGGTGTGTGATTATTCCAAATCAATTTTTCTACTCTTAGTGGGGTTCTGGGGTTCACAGGACAGGCAAAGAAGAAAGAAGCAAGTGAGATTATATATGCAAAAGTGCCTTGTGGATTGTAAGCATATGTAAAGTATTACTAATAATTAATATCATAATTAATGTAAAATATAATTAGTAATTAATATTACAAATTAAATATGTTTCAAATATTAAAACAATTGCTCGGACAACTGAAGCACCTAGTATAGTATCTACTTCTTTAGTGAGGTTTTTATGCAACAGGAAAAAAATCACACCACAGAAAATATTGATTTGTATTCTTGCGACTTGCAGGTTAGAAAACTAAGGAAATTAATCAGATGAAATGAACATTTCTTAAGTATTTGCTGTGGCAAGGCAAGGCACTGAATAGATATCGTTATGAAGCTAAATGAAAAGAATTCTAACTAGTTCTCAAGAAGCATTCTATTAAGAGAATAACATATACATAGATAAAACATATATGCAAAATCATTTCAGACAACTTAGTGTGAGGAGGATGTAGAATCTGGGGCAAATCATATCAACCCATATATAGAAAACCAGAAAATGGCTATAAAGGCTAGATAATGAATGAAACAGTATTTTGTTGCTGTAACATGCATAGTGACACACCCCAATAAATCTTAAACCTGTCAGTGGCTCAATGGGGTGTCTATCCCAAGCATGTGGAGATTTCCCTTCATGGGCAGATGAGAATAATTTGTTACAACGATTGTGAAGGTGGCTGAAAGCAGATGCTGTGGAGTATTTAGAGGTTGGTCAGTAATCGAAAATGCCAAGGTTATCCACTGCATCCCTGGCCATTGATAGTTGTTTTGATTTTGGTTTTGCTCCTGGACTTTGATGACTTTGCACAACTCTATCTCACTTAAATCCAATTCACTTGCAAATCAAGACATTATCCAATGATGTCACTGGACCTTTTTAGAAATGGACAAATAACAACATGCTTGGGCTTAGTTTCAAAGGAAGGAATTTTAGGAGCAGAAAGTCAAAGAGGGGATTCCAGGGTTGGTGACAGTAACAGATTCTGCAGAAATGTGAGATGGGAAGGGAGGTGGAATGCTGTATGTAAAGAACATCAAGAACTCTAATTTGGCTGAATCTTCAAGAGGAGAACTGTATATGTCTACAAAGGTGGTCTGGAGCCAAATTGCGAAGGGCTTTGAAAGAGATATTTTTATTTTATCTTGGAGGCAATAGGCAACCACTGAAAATTCTTGAACTAGGGAGTGACATCAGAGTGTATTATCACTTTGGCAACAGTATGGAAGATAGATTGGAGAGAAGAGACAAGGCAATGTGCCAACTAGGAGGCTTTTGCAATAATCTAGGTGAGAAATAATGAGGTCCTGAACTAGTATGGTGACCATATGAGCCAAGAGAAATTCAGCTGTGAGAGATTGTCGTAACTTTTTCTGTAGATAGAGGAGGATAAGCACTAGGGAAAAAAAACTAAAATTTAAGACGGAGTTGATAGAGAATTCTCTATAACATCAAAAGATAATGAATGTTGATAATGAATATTGACTTTGTCATCTGAGATCTCAAAGTAATAGAATTAGAGCCAAACTTGCATTATGAAATCAAATGATTTTTATAAATAGAAAACTACTACTTTTCACTGGTGGGAGTGCAGACTTTGCACTTAGTCCATGAAAGTATGAAGTTGGTTGCTAGAAATCTTTGAAGAAGGGATTAAACAAATTCATAACTCAAAAAATTTCAGATGGAATGGATTTCAGCGGCCACTTAGTACAACAACTTATACTCGAGAAGGAATAATTTTAGTTATACCTAGTGATTGGTTATCCAGCTTTGACTTGAAGACCTCCATTCCAGGAACTCAATCTGTTTTTACACATTAATTGGTAGAAAACTTTTCTTGACATCAAATCGAAACTTTTCTTCTTATGAAATTTGACTTTTGTTTCTTTACTTGTAGCCATAATCTCAATAGGCAGCTAGGTTGTGTAGTTAATATAGTGAAGGTTCTAGAGTCTGGAAGACTCATTTTCCTGAGTTCAAATGTGGCTTCAGACACTAGCTGTGACCCTGAACCTATTTGCTTCAGTTTCTGTTGGAATCCTTACAAAGTGTTAACTCGCTAGAGTTGATAGAGACAATAATTATCTAATTTAGCATGGTTCAGTATGATTGATCTGATCTGACAAGGAGATGTTATGGGCCAGAATTTGAAACAAGGTACTAAGTGGAACTGATGAAAGCAATGCTTGTGTGCTGTGTGTGTTTGCACCTTTGAGAATTCACACAGTAGCTCACACATTAGTTACAAAGGTGATAACTAAATAGAATTGATAGAAACAATGTTTATGTTAACACCTTTGAGAGTTCACACATTGGCTCACACATTGGAGTTCACAAGTTGAGAGATATCCAAGTTTGCACCTCCATTAGCTCACACATTAGTTCACATGTTTGGGGGATTTCAAGGCTCAGGATGAGATATCCAAATTCACACCTCCCTTAATCCCTCCCTCAGAGGAAGAGTCAACCTTTAAGATATCATATATAGGAAGCTAACAGAGGCTCATTCAGGAGTTCAGTTGAAAAGATTGAGATGGAGCACTCTGGGAGGAAGCCCACAAGCCCACTCTCGGAAGTGAAGTCAGATTCATTCCATCTTCCACCTTTGTGCTGGGTGGAGGCTGAGGAAAGCAGAGGCAGAAGCAAAGGACAAAGCTGCAAGAGCTCTTGGAGAAATAAACGTTTAGATTTTATCAGCTGGCTGTATTTGGAGTGATTATTACTTGGAACTGAAACTAAGGCTGCCTCCAGAAAACCGCCCCAAGAAACCTGCTCCCAGAGAGAACCATCATATATTAGAGAAAAAGAACAACACCACAGTTTGGCACCCATTGTGGGGTGCTGTATACTCTCATGATTTAACCGTAGAGTAGTTAGAATTCCTTTTCAGTCTACTCAGCAGAACGAATTACATGCAATCATGCTAGCTCTCATTTATTACCCAGGAGACATAAATATAATATTTGATTCAGCCTATTTAGTAGGTGTGGTACAAAGAATTGCTACAGTCCAAATAAAATTTGCAGCTTCTAATATATATATATATAACTTCACGAGCAAGTGAGAAAGCATCCAGGTAAGATTTATATCTTGCATGTCCATTCACATAGTGGACTTCCAAGTCCTATTTTTGATGGAAATTCAAAGGCAGATAGCCTTTTTATTATGTTAGCCAGTACTCCTTTGTTTCAGGAAGCCCAGGAATCCCATTCTAAATATCATCAGGCTGCTTGAGCTTTACATTTACAATTTGGGATAACAAAAGAGGAAGCTAGGAGCATAGTAAAAAGCTGTACAGCTTGCCTTCCTTTCCACTCTCCTATGTTCGCTCCAGGGAAGAACCCTCGTGGTTTGAGACCCAATGAAATCTGGCAAATGGATGTGACCCATTATAAATCTTTTGGTCATCTGTCTTTTATCCACATTGTAGTAGACACCTTTTCAGATTCACTTTTGCAATACCAACAGCAAAAGAGACAGTCTGAGTGATCACTGAATTCCTCATCCAAGCATTTGCAATTATGGGTATGCCACAAGAAATAAAAACAGATAATGAACCTGCATATATTTCCAAACATTTTGAACATCTTTGTGCACAGTATAAGATTTTACACACCACTGGCATACACTTTAATCCTCAAGATCAGGCAATTGTAGAAAGAAGAAACAGAGACATTAAGACACTCCTCCAAATCAAAAGAAAGGGGGTGATGTTAGAATCCTTACAAAGTGTTAACTCGTTAGAGTTGATAGAGGCAATAATTATCTAATTTAGCATGGTTCAGTATGATTGATCTGATCTTACAAGGAGATGTTATGGGCTAGAACTTGAAACAAAGTAGTAAGTGGAACTATTAGAAACAATGCTTGTGTTCACACCTTTAGAGAGCTCATATAAGCAAGAAGCTCTTAGGGCCAAAGAGCACTCTGGGATGAAACCCACAAGCCCACTCTTGGAGGTGGAGTCAGATTCATTCCAACTTTCACCTTGGTGCTGGCTGGAGACATTTGGAGTTGAATTAGAGGCAAAAGACCAGCAAAGAGAGCTCTCGGAACCAAGGAAAACTGAGGCCTCTAAGAAAGCCACCTGGGCCCAAGGAAGGAGAAAATCAACGTTTGGATTTTATCAGCTGGCTGCATTTGGGGTGATTATTACTCTGAACTGAAACTAAGGCTGCCTCCAGAAAACCTCCCCAAGAAACCTGCTCTCAGAGAGAACCATTATATTATATAAAAGAAGAAAAACACCACAAGTTTCTTTATTTGTAAAATGAATCAGAGAAGAAAATTGCAAGTCACTCTAGTTTTGTTTTGTTTTGTTTGCCAAGAAAACCCCCAATGAGGTCATAAAGAATTGGATGGGGCAAAACAACAATGACATTTCTCCTAATGTAGGGAACTCCTAGTAAGGAACTCCTTCTACAAATGAGGAGTTGTAATTGCATTTTGATTTCTTCTATTTCTGGGTAGTTGCTTGGGCCAATGAAAGGTTAATTGACCTACACAGGATCATTCACCACCAGCACTGTATGTATAAGAATTGGAGTGGAGTCTGGGTCTTCCTGACTTGGAGGCTGGTCCTATATCTACTATGCCACATTGCCTTTTCCTATTGTATTTTCTTTTGTGGAAATTTAAAGATTAAAGAAAATTATATTTATTAATAACTGACTTTTAGATAATATTCTTGGGTTTATAAAACACTTGACAATTATTATCTTATTCTTACAACACTAAGGTAGGACACTATGCCATCATTGTTTCGATCCTCAGATGCTCAATTTTTAAATATTGAGTGAGAGAGGTTCAACTCAGTTGATTTTTGACACCAAGGACTACCCCTTACTACTTCTCCAGAGTCTCATAACTTGTATACAAATGTGTATAACTAGTAGTCATATGACATGAAAAGTATATACTAATATGTTGACATTTTAATTTTTTCAATGTACTTTACAAATATCTTGTTAATTTCATTTAATCTGTATCTATATCTATATACATAAATATAGCAAGGATATTTGAATTCACATTAATGTACAGTGTATTAGTCTAATTTACTGGTAAAAAAGTTATATCCTTAACTCTTTGTTTTTCTGATTTTTCTCATTGAGTGCAGGGTGATCCAAACTAATAAAAAGAAAACCTTTTTTTTTTTTCTTTTTAAACAGGGGAAGTTTAGAGAATTATAGGTTCTCCCAACAGAAGCTGAGTTTGTAATTTTAACTGACAAGACTATTTCTTGTAGCTTGTTATTATTGAAGAAACTTGGTGGCTGAACTCTCTGATGTGACAGGATTAGATGAAATGCTTGTCTGAACAATACTAAGGATTGTACTTTGTGAGCACTTTGACATATGCCAAGAGATGCAAATACATGTTACAGGGGATATGGGGCATCATTTACTGAATAACATTTAGATAATTGCCAGTAGTTAATACATGGGTAAGTTGAAATATATTTACGACATTTTTTCATGGTAAAAAAAACAAACCAAAACAAAAAAAAATTTTTTTTTTTCTTGCCCAACTTCCTCTTTTGAAATCACATTTCTTCACATAGAGTCAACTTTGGAAAAATAGGTAAACTTCTTTAATTTGTTTTTAAATATGACAGATGAAAAAAAGACTTGAAAGACTTGGCTGAGTTTAAACCTCTAATTCAGTCCATAAAAGATAAGAAAATGGAAGAGTTAAATCCTATTGTAAGTGGCAGTATTGCAACTTGTGCACTTAATAATAAATCTAGTTTAAAATATACAGATTAGTCACTCTTTAAAGTCCCTTATTGATATATATCTTGATTTAGTTATTTTTTCTGTTAAATCAATCCATATGCATTTATTAAGTATACAGGTACAGTATAACAGGTACTATGCTAAATATTATGGATAACCAAGGGAAATATCAAACTATCCTTGCCATCAAAGATCTTACATAGGCATATATAAATATATAGATATAGATAATGGATATATGGATATATGTATGTTATATACAACACAACATATATATAACATTTTATATATGTGTGTACATATATATTTATATACACATAATATATGACATTACACACGCACACATATGCTCTGTTAGCTATTCTCCCAACCACCACTTCATCCTCCCCCCTTAGCAGGCTATAGCCACAGTGTAAGACTGGTCATATTGTCCCTTCAATTTTCTACTTGCCCGGTAACCCTCTGCAATCTGGCTTTTTACCTCATCACTTCACTGCAGCTGTTCACTCCTAAGTTGCCCATGTTTTCTTGATCATCACATCTAATAGCATTTTCTTGATTTTGATCCTTTACCTTTTTGAAGCTTTTGATGTCTCCTCTTAAATATTCTTGGAGATAGGTTCAAATCTGCAAATTCTTTTGAGACTCTTCATGACACAAGTCTGTGACCCCCAACCTTTTGGAGTCTCCTTTCTGAACTACAACATTTCGTGGCCCATATGGTGAGAGTCTGGTCTCCCCTGGCTTTATCCTCTCCTTGTCAAGGTAAATCCCCCAATTTTTTTCTCCCTCAATTCTATAGCTGGGACACCCCAAGCTACTGGGAGAAAGCTCATCTGGGTTGTCTTGAGCTCCACATTCAGCAAATTTTCCTTGACCAGGGACTCCTAGACTTGATACTGTTCTCTTGTTCTTTTCCTGCCTGTTTTTTAAATCTCATTTGCTGGATCCTAAATATATATAATATTCCATAACTCGGCTTATCTTACAAGTTTCTGCCTTGGGACTTTTTATCTTTTCTCTTTAATATTCTCATTTAAACAGCTCCCATGGATTTAATTAATAAGGAAATAAGGCTAATGTGCTCTCTCTCTCGCTCTCTCTCCACACATATAATATGCCAATTCCATATTACTATTACATAGAAATCACATAGAAAATGGAGAGATATTGATAAACCAATAATATAAGATGAATTCCAAACTGATTGGATAGACAGAGTCAAAATTATTTGTTATTAATTCAAGGTCCACATGGTAGGATGTCTCTAATGGAGTGTCCATAGGATCCACACTTAGTCCTGTGTTGTTTAACATTGGTATTAAGGAATGAAAAAAAGGCATTGAGAGTATACTCTCAAATTTGCAGAGACATAGAATTGAAAAATATGCATAACACTGCATGACAGTCAGGATTTAATCTCTTTTTGGATCAATTGAAATTATTAAGACTAAATTCAAAAGGGATAATTGTGAGTCTTACTCTTCACATGTATACATACATATACACACACTAAAACCCATATGCAATTATTAGATAGGACATAACCATGTACAGATAACAGTTGTTTTGAAAGGGCTCAAAAGTTTTTGAGGACAGTGGATTCAATATGATTCAGTGTGGTTCGTAGCCAAAAAAGGTATTACAATATTGAGTTACATTAAAAGCTTTTAGAATTAGGAAGATGATAACTAGTGTATACTCAGAAATCCTCAGGTATCTTTTGAGATACAGTGTTAAGTTCTGGGTGCCATTTTAATAAGGATATTAAAAAGCTGGGAAGTGTCAGAAGAGGATAACCAATATGGAAAAGTCCCTTGGGTCCATGGCATGTGAAATTTGGTTAAACGTCTAAGCATGTTTAGCCTGGAAAATGGAGGATTTGAATATAACATAAAAGCTGTTCTCAAGTATTTGAGTGACTGTGAGGTAGAGAAGAAATTAGACATGTCATTTTGTCCTAAAGGACAAACCAGGAAGAATGAGTGGAAGTTGCAAAGAGATCAATTTAGGATTCATGTCAAGGGGAAGAAAAAAAAGAAAAAAAATTCTTAAAAATTATAGCTGACTAAAAGATGAAAGAGCTACCTTGAAAGGTAGATTGGAAGCCTACTTTTTAAGTATATTATACTAAAATTCCTTTTGGAGATGGTTTGGATTAATTGCTGAGTTATCTTCCAGCTCTCAAATTCTGTGAATCTCTGACAATATTCTCTATGCACATGCATATCCAGCCTTAATCTCTCCTAAGCATAACATATTACCCATCTGGCATTTTGGGCAGTGAGGTGGCATAATGGAAAGAACATTAGGCATGGAGTCAGAAAGATTCATTTTTCTGAGTTCAAATCTGGTTTCAGAGATTAGTTGTGTGACTCTGGGCAAGTCACTTAACCCTGTTTGTCTCAATTACCACATCTATAAAATAAGCTCGAGAATGAAATGGCAAACCACTCCAGTATCTTTGCCAAGAAAACCCTGAATAGGGTCACAAAATATAGGACATGACTGAAATGACTATACAGCAACAAAATGTGGGATTTCAAACTAGTATTTCCAACCCAACATATCCAAAACAAACTATTATTTCTCCCCTTGAAATTCATATCTCCTCCAGATTTCTCTCTTTCCAATTATTCTTGACTCCCATTCTTCCAGTCACCCTGCTTTGCATTCATCATTGTCTTCCTCTCTTCATTCTCCTAATCACTCCTCTAATTCTCACCAAAGCACCTCTAATGTAATTGCCAAATCCTGTTGTTTCTATCATTGCATCTCTCTATTCACATAGCCAACACATGTGGAGACCCTCATTATTTTTTAATTTATTTTGATATATTTCCATATTGTTCTGATTGTTCCCTTTATCTTAAATCTCTCTCCTTTCAATCTATTCTATATACTCATTGATCATGTACACTATGTATCACAATACTATTCAAGTAGAAACATGTCACCCCCTGCTTAATAAACTACAGTGGTTCCCTATTACTTCTAGAATCAAAATGTAAACCTTTCCATATCCTACTTTTCCCATTTTAATATATTTTATTTTGTCAATATATTCCAAAATGTCAGTCCAACTTCCTTTCATGCTATTTGCTTCCACATGACAGTCTTATCTCCTGATTGTGCTTTTTTATTGACTGTCTTCCATGTCTGGCATATACTGTCTCACTACTTCGGCCTCTGAGAATCATAACTTTCCTTCAAGAAGGATTCTGCTTAAGTATTACCATCTACATTAAAATTCTACTGGCCTTTCTTAACTGGTAGTACCTTCCTTGCAAGATTACTATGGACCTCTTTTATATATGCTCTCTGTATGATTTAAAACTACATTAAAATTTGGACCACCTTCTACATGGCAGATGTTGTTCTTCATTTTCAAAGAGGACCAAAATGATATCCTTTCTCCCTCTCTTCTTCCATTCTTCCTTACTCTCCTTTTCCTTCCTCTTTTCATCCTTCCCCACTTCCCTTCCTCCTTTTTTCCCTTTCCTTTAAATTTTACTTTCTATCATTCAATCTTGTGTATATGTTGTCTAGAACATATATTCTTTGAGAGCAGAGAACTACTTTTCTTTTGTCTTTGTAATCCCAGAGCATAGCCCAGTGCCTGGCAAAGTTGGTGCTTAATGCTTGCAGATTCACTGATTGAAAACTCCAGTATATATCAGTAATGAATAGGTGCCAAAGCAGATGAAGAATTCATGAGCCCACACCACTTCAAAGGGAAACATTAAATATATTTCTTCACATTTAATTTAATGCCTTTAAAATAAATATGGGTAAACTTTTGAAAATTGTCCTTGTTTATTTCATCTTTCAATTTTGAATTGATTTGTTTTGTGAACTAGCAGGAGACAGTGAATGGCATGTTAGCTAAACACTACTATAATTATGCTGTTTGCACAAAGTCCTTTGTCATTAAACTTGCTACACCCTAATTAGGAAATTTAGACAATTCAGTTGACCACCAACTAAAAATTAGTGCTAATTTTTTAATATAATCTCTCAGTTTAGAAAGAAAACACTAGTTGCTTTGTGAACATTGAGTCTGATGCTGTCATGGATTATTTTAATGGATTTCCTCACTGCTTGACTATTAATTATCCGACTGAAAAGAAAATAAACCTAGAACCTCCTACTAGGTACTCATTTTAGGGCTGCACTTAAGATATTTAGGTCTGGAAATTTCCAGAAGCAAAATTATTATTTTTTTAAAAAATTACCTTCAAATTCAAATAATAATGAAACATGTGCCAATCTACTTTTCAAAAAACTTCATTTTTTTAAAAAAGGGTATTGGGGTTGGGGAGGAGAGACCACAACATAACCCTATGCTTCCCTGGGAATCTTGGATGATTTAGAATTAAGCTATAAGGCAAAAAAGGGAGTGTACTTGAAGGTGGAAGACAAGTTTATGGCAAATCCAAAATTTGGTAGTGCCTTTCCAGAGATGAGGATGAAACAGTTCACTCTATTTTTTTTTCTTTCTCTTTTGCCCACATCTGTTCTCCATCAATCTTTGGGTTTGTGAGTACCTGAGTAATTCCTTCTGTGCTCTTTCAGGTAAAACCCAAGCTGTCAATGTTCAAGGCAGATTCAACTTTGTGAACATTCCTGAATTTATGCAATGTGGTACTGATTATGTAGGAGAACTAGTACTGTACTATTCCATTTGGGCCCATGTTTTTAAAGACCAACTTTGCTGGTTTTTCATAACTTTCATTGTAGTATACAGAAATTTGGTATTTTGGGAAAGGCCTTCATAACTTTATATGCTTTCTATATACCCTAAAGATGTTAAAACCTTTCACAACAAAAGTTAATGAGAGTTGGCATTTATATAGCACTTTAAGTTTGGGAAACACTGTATATTCATCATCTCATTTTGGTCTTCAAAACAAAATCTTTGAGATAGGTGCTGTTCTTATCCTCACTTTACAAAGAAGGAAACAGTCTCAAAGACATTAATCGACTTGCCCAAAGTCACTCATCTAGTAAATGTCTGATATGATATCAGACTCTGGGTCTTTTTGGCTTCAAGTTCAAAGCTCTTTTATTTCAGTCCATGGAAAGCCACAGCCAACAGGTTTGCAGGTGGCAGATGTTATCACCAGGGTAAATATATACATGTAAAAAAAGAAATAAGATACTAAAAGATAAGGTTATTTTTCCAGAATCTCTTGATAACCCTTTCTTCATAGTTTTTTTGTAAACTAACCTAATTTGAGAAACATAACTCAGAAAAGCTTCAGTCAATAATTTTTCTTGGAATGGATATGTAATTTAAACTAGAACAGAACACAAAAGATTATGAATTTTGGCCTCATGTCATAGTAGTGAAATTGTAACATTTTATTATGATGCTGCCCTGCATGATAGTAAAAGCATTGAATTTGGAGGCAAGAAACCTGGATTCTTGTTGTTGTCCCGTTGTCTTTGATTGTGTCGGACTCTTCATGATTCCATTTGGGATTTTCTTGGCAAAGATAATAAAGTTATTTGTCATTTTTCTTCTCTAGATTATTTCACATATGAGGAAACTGAGGCAAACAAGGTTAAATGACTTGCTCAGAGTTACACAGCTAGTAAGTGTTTAAGGCCATATTTGAATTCAGGGAAATGAGTCTTCCTCTCTCCAGACCTGGTACTCCATCCAATGAGCCATCTACTGTGACCTTAGTATGTCTTATGTTTGTGGACAAGTCAGTTAACTTCTTTGAATTTTTGTCCTTATCTCTAAAATAAGGAATGGATTAGCCAATAGTCCTTTATAGGTATGATTTTTATATCCTATGATTTTTGCATCATTTAGTGAATGAAAAATTTTAACGCCTATTAAATTTAAGGCATTGTGCTAAGCAGTTATGGATACAAAGAAAGGGAAAAAAAATAAATGAGCAAAGAAAAATGATCACTGTTCTGAAGGAGTTCACAATCCAAGGAGATGGAGAGGGAAGACAACTCATAAAAGGCCACTAAAACAGAAAAGAAGGCCATTACCTGCATATGGAGTATAGACATCAAACCTGCAAACTAGCTGGAAATGATATAAGGTGGCTATAATGAAGGATCTGAGAGAAGCCTCTGGTGTTTAGATTCTATCCTTTCCAATAGGAGGGAAGGAGTTCCAAACTCTTAGGGTTCTGAGGATGTGTAAATTTCAGATTGATTCCATCATACTTGAAGAGATACCAGAGACCATGGGAAAGTTCTGGAGATTGGGAGTTTCCAAGCAGTTTGTAATTCCCTGATTTAACTTTTGCAGACTAAATCTAGAGTTGGGAGGACCCAAGTTCAAATGAGACATCACAATTAATAGCTGTGTGATCCTGGACAAGTCATGTGAAATATGCATCATTTTGGAGGAGTATTATTTACATATTGGAACATAGGGCAAGAAGGGAAATTAGCCAAACTTAGTCTTCCCTTTGTTGTTTGCTTAAATCTTATATTTCAATTAGCCCATCAGTCAAATAAACACTATCTTTGTGAGGGCACTTTGGCTGATTTTTATCCAAACTTTTCTTATAACTATTTTGTTTTTATTTATGAGAGTGTTTTCTCTTTAATTAGACTGGCAACTCCTGAAGGGCAGGAATTGAGTTTTACTTTTTGTTTTTGTACTTGTTTTTTGTACTTCTGACAGTATTTTCAGCATAATTGGTAGCTGATAGTAGTTGTTCAATGCCTGCTTTTTGATTTGAAATTGATTATCCTTGTATGGAAACTCACAAACAAAATTTTCCACTGACTAATTATGATCTTATAAATGTTAATCATAATTAATCAAAGTTTCAGGTTAACTTTGTTTAGGTTCTCAATTCTGAGATACTAGCAAAGTAGAAAGAAGCTATCACATGACAATCAACGATAAGATTGCCTAAGTCTGAAGCTAGAAAGTCAAGAAGTAAAGCAACAGAAATATAAACAAACTTGCCATTTCCATTCACTGGTGAATGAGTGGAGCATATCCTTCATTATAAAGGTGCATGCATAATAAGTTTTGAGATTTTTAATGAGAAATAGGAACCCTAAGATAAAAAAATATCTTTATGTATGAAGAGCAATGATGCTAAATATCTGGATGATCACTATATATGTTTGTGATTTTGTTACTTGAATAATGGGAGCCAGGGAAACATTCACATTTTCCTCTCTTTTTCTAACCCAGGAAAGACAATATAATTCCAAGAAGGCAAATGAAAAATATTCCAGCACAGGAGATCAATCGTTTTTACAATAAGAGTGAAACAGACCAACAGACCTTTTGGCTTTTCTTATTTGGATGAACTTCAATGACTAAAAGTTGCTAAGAAACACTTTTAATAATAAGAGAGTTCAAGGCCAGGAAACTAATGGTCCATGACCCTATTTAAGAGAAATATTAGGGCATAGTAAGGCGAGATGGCTGAATATAGTAATGGGAACTGTGGGTAATGCACATAACCGATTTCATGTGCTATGTTTTCATTGAAGCCTATAGTCAACTTGGCATTGTACTGTTTTTTTTTTATTAGACCCGTTTCTAGGATCATTTCATCATTGTATCAAATTAGCTAAGATTACGTGGGAAAATAATGACAATGATCTTTGTAGAATCATTACTGTTTCTGGAATGGAGTTATTTCTAGTTCTAGTAAACGTAATTGTTTAAAACATGCCAGATATAAATTTACTCCAGAAAGATATGCACACAGTACATACAAGACAGAGACAGACAGACAAACAGGCACACACACACACACACACACACACAGAGTTCTATCCTTTTCTGAAATGAGAATATATTCCCACCCCATCTTGGACCTAAGCATCCTTGGTGTTTCCCTTGAAATTCAAGCCAGGAATTCAATTGCCATACAGAGAGAACTAAACCTGGGAAAGGAACTGCCTCAGACAATTTTTCCCAAAATCCAACTTGGCTAAAGCACTGCCATTTCTGAGGAGGAGGAAACTTCAAAGGAATAAACAGCTTCTGTAGATTAGCAGTCACTGGGGTTTGGGACTCAGCCTTGAGCTGGAATCAAGAAATTGGTTTGAATAGATTTTAGTGAAAGAACCAAAAATTTTAGAAAAACCTATCACCTTTAAAGCAACTGTTTAATTTGTTTTTATGAAATTTGAGCTTTCATCTTCTGGGTGACAATTGATCTTTGAAAACCAGCAGTTTCACAACCAGAGTTGAAATTGGACAAATTCTCAATGTAGTTAATATTGAAAACTCCCTAGCAAGAGTTGGTAGTGTGTTTCATGAAGAACAAGAGAAGCATATTGGGAAAAGCAGGGATTCCTGGTCCTTAGTTCAAATGTGCAGAGGACTTTTTATTTAAGAAAATGACAAAAACAATAATCCATGAATCAATCTGATTTTAAGATTTGACTCTTATGATAATTAAAAACCTAAAAGAAACCTTCTTAAAAGCAATTTGCTATCTTAATCTGAAGGAGCTCTGAGAAAAAAAAAGTGGGATGTTTAATACCTATGTAACCCTTACTTATCTCAGATTCCTAAACTGTAAAACATAAATAAATAAATAAAAAATAAGGATTTTGATTTAGATGGGTTTCAGTCTCTTATAGCTCCAAATCTATAATCATATGAATTAATTTCTATTGAGCAAGCCTTTATTAAGCACCTCGTCTGTGCCAGGCTCTGTGCTTAGGTACTGGAGATATAGACAGAAAGAAACAAAACAGTGCTAGGAATGAGAAGCTTGTTCAAGTGAAAAGGGAGCAGACTTTGAATTCAGGAGATTTTGGATTCATTTTGTCATTTACTTTGTCATTTACTTGCTATGTGATCTGGAGCAAGGCACTTTCAGTGTCTCAATTTCCTTTTCTAGGCTATTTGGTGATATAATTGAAAAAGGGCTAAAACAGGAATATCCAATTTCAAATCCAGCCTCAGATGCTTATTAGTTTGAGTGATTGCAAGCAAATCATTTGACATCTCTGAGTTTCCTTACTGATAAAAATGGGAAATAGTTTCCCTTTCATGACTATGGCTTTATTACTGTTAACATAGCTTTGCTATGTACAAATAAAATGAAGCAAGGGAAAATAGGGGGAAAATAAAATACTTAGTCTCTACAACTAAATGAAAGGGACTTGAATACCATATTGTGGGAGGCAAGACAATTCTATTCAAAGTAGTAATTAAGTAGATGACTCTAATTTAAAATGGGGTTCCTAATTGATGTTTGGTTTTTAGAAAGTTCATAGGCCTTTAATTTGTGTATTTTTTGCTTAACTCTGTGCCTGACTCCCCACCCCAACAAACCCCAAAAATGCTTCCATGGAGCAGTGACTCAGATGAAAGGTTAAAGTATTACCAGTTAGCAGAAGATCTTAGAATTTAATTTTTCTCCACAACCAAAACCTTTTTCTTTCCTGAAATTTAGCATAGTTTAAAAACCTGAAAATCATTCATCAAATTTCCATGGGTGTGCTAGGGATTGAAATAATTGTAGGAGTAGCTGACCATAATAGAAAAAGAAATTCTCATCTGTCAAATAATTTCTTCATTTGTTCATTCAATCAACAAGCATTTATTAAATACCTACTATGTACAAGATATTTTACTAGACCCAGAATATGCAAAAACAACATTCTTTCCTTGAGCCACAAAATGATATGAGCATGTTCCAGGATTTTGCCTCAGTAGAATGTCAGCTCTTCCAGGGCATGAAATGCCAATCTTTTTCTTTATTTTAATATCCCCAGTGCCTAACAGAATGCCTGGAATATAGCAGGTACTTCAGAAATGCTTGTTGTTAGATTCTTAAAGGTTTTACCAGCACTGAAAAAGCTCTCAAATCTGAGCCTATTTATGAGGGAAAGATGATAAGCACTTATTAAGCACCTACTCTATACCAGGCAGGGTGCTAAATATTTTGTTGTGTTGTTGTTTTTAAGGAAACATCCCATTTGATCCTCTTACAACCTTGGGAGGTAAATACTATTATTATCCCCATTTTACAGTTGGGGAAACTGAGATTAAATGACTTGCTTTATTGTATTGTTATTAAGTATCAGAGGTTGGATTTGAATGCAGAACTTCCTTACTTCAAGCCCAGAGCACTATCTGCTGAGCTACTAGCTCCTTGGTGAGGCACATTTCTCTTGTCCAAGGATCAGCCATGCGAAATTAAGAGAAGTCATCAACAGAGGGTTGGCCCCCAAAATGGAATAGTGAGAAGGATACTGCATTTAGAACCTGGAGACCTGGGTTCCAAATATGCTTTCTACCCCAAACAATTCAACTTCTCTAGAATTTAGTTTCAACATCTAAAAAATGAGATGGGTAAAGTTAATAACTTCTAAAGTTCATTTTAGCTTTAAATTTATGTTTCTAAGAATTTTTTTGGGGGGGAGGGAGCATATTAAATCATGATTACAATATATTCAGGCAGGAAAAAAATAGTTAAATTCCTGGAAGTGGAATTGGGAAAAAGTAACATATCAGTGAAATACGAATACTGGATTTGAAATATCACAGTTAGCATTGTACTACATGAAATTATGGACATCATTTGATGCATTTTTTCATTCCCCAGAATAAACTAGAATAAGCACCTTTGTCCAACTACTAATCTCCCTTTGTCTCCTTCTACAGTCAGGAACCTACACCTAATGAGATGCTTTTGATTTTCCTAAAGTCTTCTCCCTCTTAAAGGGAGAAAGGGAGAGCTGTGATTGCTGGTTGAACTCTTGTCTCATAAGCCACAAAAAAAGGTAGCAGTGGAAGCCTGGTGACAAAAGTGAAGTTGCAGAGAAATGAGTTAAGATTTCTTAATACAACATTATAGAGCAGTAGATTTGGACTAAGGGTATAAAAGCTTGAATTTCAGCTCTAACCTGTTAGCTGTATATGTGACCTTGGATAACTCAGTAATTTTTCTGGGCCCCACGTTCTTATCTATAAAAATGATGGGGTTTGACAAAATGATCTCATATTTATTCCAGCTGTAAAAATTTATGATCTTAAATATTCTATAACTCCAGAAATATCATTAATATATAATAAATTGAAATTACAAAAAAAGTTGAAATTACTTTGTCCTCATTCCTGTCAAATTATTTTTAGTTGCATAGATGTGTGTGTGTGATGTATATATATATATATATATGTACACAGCTAAGTGGGCACAGTGGATAGAACTCTAGACCTGAAGTCAAGAAGACTCATGTTCCTGGGTTCAAATCTTGCTTCAGATCCTTATTAGCTGTGTAACTCTGGGAAAATCCAATAATCTTGTTTATTTCAATTTCTTATCTATAAAATAAAGTGGAGAAGGAAATTGCAAACTATTCTTTGCTAAGAAAACCCTAAATGGAATCATGAAGAGTTAGACATGATCGAAATGATACACATACAGACACACATAAACACACATATATGTATATATAGGTATGTATCTATAGCTATATCTACATATTTCTATTCATTTATTGGTGGACATGGAGATTAGAAATATTAGAAGATAAGAGTTGAACATCAAGATACTATTGTCCATTATCATCTTCATAAATTATAAAACAATGACAAAAAGGTTTATTTTACATCTTTAAATCATGAGATGGTGTTCCAGCCTTGCATATGTTTCATTGCATCTGCTATATTTCCATTGAAACATAGTCAGCTTTATTTCCATTGCTTTACTAAGAAAACTGTTTTAAAATCCTCATTATTCAGAAAACTAACCAATGCCTAGTTTCCCAGAGAATGGATATTTGGCATGAACAATTTTTATGTATCTCTTAAAAGGTAATAGTGGATGTCCAAAGAGTAAAATAAACTTTCATTATACCTACCATAACTAGATTCAAAATTGCAGAAAAAACTTGACTATACATGCTTGCATATGTGTGTGTGTGTGTGAATGCATAAACACATACACATTTATATATTTAAATTCAACATTCAAAGTCACTGCACTGCCTTTTTATAGTTATTTTTGAGTTGGGTACATCTGTGATCATCTGGAACGTTTATTTCTCAGGAATCAACTTTGAGTATTGTAGACATAGGACATTTTCTCACAGACTCTGGTGCAGCTCCATATTACATTGAGTAGTGTGTGAAAGGCAAAAATGTGCCAGTAACATTCTAGGTTTTATAGTTGAACCTGTTGATACTGGCAACGACACAATTCATGACTGTGCCACCATGGCTTACTTATTTAAGTAGTGAGTTTGTAAATTTTTTTATGTTGAAAATGTCAGATGGTCTTGTCCTATTTTAGAGTATTATATATATTGTAAATTCAGAGCTGGGAGGATCTCTAGAGGATAAATAACCCATCCCCATTATTGTATAATTAAGGAAACTAAAGGATAGAAAATTGAAATAATTTGACCACAGTCACAAAGATAGGAAGGAGTAGAGCTGGAATAATAATTATAATTTTACTAGCTAATGTGTATATAATATTGAAAGGTTTTCAAATGCTCAAATATATAATTTCTTTTTTTTTTTGAATCTAAGACCTCAAACTTCATACTATTTCCATTGTACTAAAAGAAAAATGCTTGAGGAAGGCCAAACAACTTCCTAATTTATTGCTTGAATTTGATTCTTATTCTTTTGCTCTTTGAAAAAGAGTCCTTCTTTTCCCAGTAATATGATTAATTGCATTGAACAATCAATAAATTTGTTGAGCTCCTATTATGAACACAGTACACAGCTCATAAAAATTTTAAGACAAAATTGATGAGGTACAGCCAAAGTACTTACAATCTAGGTGGGAAAACAATATATACACTCATGGATAGTTAACAACCCAAGGCAGGAGAGGAATTCAGTTGTATAATACAGATAATGAATGCTCTGACACTTCAGAGAATAACAATACACTGAATTAATGATATATCGATGGTTCTAGTTTTTGTGCTACTTGATATTTTTGTATATGCTTCCAGTTTTGCATGCCTAGAACAAAGTTCTGAAATCTGTGCATTTATTGTTACTAAATTTAACATTTACTATCTCTTAAAAAAGCCCTTTAAAAATTAACTACTAAAATATATTGTGCTAAGCTACAACATGAATTTCTTGTTAAAGACAAAATGCCTTCTGCTTTATTTAACATATAATGAACACCCCCAATACAGCACTGGAGTACAAAAAATAAAGATTAAAAAATACAAATTTTTCCAGGAATTCATTTAATCTTATGAAGTGCCTATTATGGAGCAGGCATTATGCCTAGCACTGGAGATACAGAAAAAGAGAGAAAAGAATCCCTGTCTTTAAGAAGCTTACAATCTGATGAGAGAGATAATATGCAAACAAATATATGCAAAGCAAGCTATATAGAAGACAAATAAGAAATTATTAACAGAGGGAAGACTTTGGAATAAACAGATTTTGGGGGAAGACTTCCTGTAGAAATTGGATTTTAGTTGGAATTTAAAGGAAGCCAGGGAGGTCAGTGGCCAGAGTAGAAGAGAAAGAGCTTTCTAGCCTTGGGGACCAGCCAGGGAGACTACCAAGAGATGAAAGATGGTGTGTCTTGTTTGTTGAACAGCAAAAGGCTAGTGTTACTGGATCAGAGTACCCATCAGGGAGTAAGGTATAAGAAGATTGGTAAAGGAGAAGCAATCTGTGTCTTGAAGGGCTTTCCTGGGTTTTAGGAAAATCTCTTTAGTGGCTAAATGGAATATAGGTTAGAGTAAGGAAACTTGTAAAGTAGCGAACTTGGGAAAGGCAGATTCACCCCTGACTATTGCAATAATCCCTGTATGAAATGCTGAAGGTCTATTCTGGATGTGTGACAGTGTCAGAGGAGAGAAGGGAACATATTGGAGTGATGCTGCAAAGATAAAATTGACAAACCTTGGTAACCAATTGGATATAGGGGGTGGTGAGACAGAGTGAAGAATCCAGGATAACTCCTAGGTTGTGGACTTGAGGGACTGAGAGGATGGTATTGTCTTCTAAAGAAAGTGGAAAGGAAGGAGTAGAGGGGAAGTTTAAAGGGAAAAATATATATAAGTTCTGTTTTGGACATATTCAGTTTAACTTGTCTACTATCCAGTTCAAGATGTCTGAAAGGCAGTTGGAAATGTGAGATTGGAGAATTGGAAAGAGATTGTAAATATGCAGATTTGAGAACCATTAGCATAAGGATATTAATTATACCCATCGGAGCTGATAAGATCACCAAATAAAGTATTATAGAGGGAGAACAAAAGAGGGTCCAGAAACCTATCCATATAATATATCTAGAGCTACATAGTGATCTAGAATAGGATTCAGAAGAAGAGATAGAAGAGTGGTCAGGTAAGACAAAAACCAGGTGAGTGGTGTCTTGAAAACCTAGAGAGAAGAAAATATGGAGGAGAAAGTAAGCAATTAGTGTCAAAGACTATAGAGAGGTCAAGGATTGGGAAAATGATACTTGATTTAACAACTAAGAGATCATTAGTAATTTAAAGAGACACTAGTTTTGGTGAAATGATAAAGTTGGAAACCAGGTCTTAAAGAATTAGGAAGAAAACGGGGGAAGAGGAAGTGGAGACAATTATTGTAGACAATGTTTTTTTTTTTTAAAGAATTTACCTACAAAGGGCAGAAGAGATACAGGACAATGTTTAGCAGGGAGAGAAGATCAAGTAAGGATTTTTTCAGAATGATTGAAATGTGAGCATGTTGATAGGCAGTAGGATATGAGCTAGTGAGGGGAAAGAGAGAAAGATAGAGAGACATATATAGAAAACAAGGAGGAGGAGGAGGAGAAGAAAGAGGAGAACAAGGAGAAGGAGAAGAAGAAAGGAAGAGACAGACAGAAACAGACAGAGAGAGATAGAGAAAGAGATAGAAGAGAGACAGAGAGAAAGAGAAAGAAAGGAAGGAAGGAAGGACAGAAGGAAGGAAGGATGGAAGGAAGGAAGGAACGAAGGATGGAAGGAAAGAAATAAGGAAGGAAGGAAGGAAGAAAAAGAAAGAAAGAAAGAAAGAAAAAGAAAGAAAGAAAAAGAATGAAAGTGAGTGAAGGAATAAGGGTGATCTGGGGGCAGTCTGTTAGAAGAAACAAGATAAAATGGGATCACTTGAACAAGAAATGAAGTTAGTAACTCAGACAAGGATAAAGACTATGCCATCATGTGAGACAGAAGTGAGAAGGAGGAAGTAGATGGCCCCTCAAGGATAGGAGAAGAAAGAATTCATGGTAAATGGCTTCAATTTTATTCTGTAAAATATGAAGCAAAGTTTTCAGTGGAGAGAGTAGGGGAAGGGAGGCCATGGGAGGTTTGAGGAGGGATGAAGAAATTTACAAAGAGCCGTTGTGGAGGGTTGGATAGTGATTTGATAAGATAGGTATAATAAGATTACCTAGCTTTAAAGAGGGCCTGGTTGAGGCTATGTAATATCAAATCAATAAGCAATAAATATAAAAAAAAATCTGCATATGTGTGTGTCTTCAAATTGTAATCCCTTGTCCTATTGAAGTTTATAATTGATCACAACTGAATTCTATAGGTGGTGAGTTGTCTTTTCTTAACAATTGACAGTACTGATCCAACTTTGGTTCAAGAGCACTATAAGATGAAGTATAACAAGTATTGAGGAAAAGATGTGCAGAAAATAGAATAAAGCATGCTGGAGCAGGTCTGATATAGTAGGCCATGTGAATTACTCACCTATCAGAGCAGGTTGAGCCTCAGTGGAGCATTTCTGAAGTGAAGTGCTTATGCCTTCCAAGATACAGTTTGTTGTCAAAATACCTGAAGATTTCAGTTTGAATCCTATTTATGATAGGCTACTTCTGTGACCATAGGCAATCTAATTAACCTCTTTTCCTCCCTCCATCTCTCTCTCCCTCTCTTCCTCCGTCTCTCTCTCCCACCCTCTCTCTCTCCCTCCCTCCCTCTCTCTTTCTCCCTTCCTCCCTCGCTCCCTCCCTCATTCCCTCCCTCACTTTCCCTCTCTCCCCCTTGCTCCCTCCCTTACTCCCTCCCTTGCTACCTCCCTTGCTCTCCCTCGCTCCCTCCCGCGCTCCCTCCTGTTCAGTGCCTGGCAAAGTTCTCTAAGATTAATATATAGATCAATTGGTGATTTGAAGTTTTCTTAAATGGATGTTCTTCCTCTGATGAAATCAGGAATCCTGACTACAAAAACAAAATTTAAAAAGGAAAAAAAAGAGAGACACACGTAGAAAAACAGAGACAGAGAGGCAGGGGAAAAGAGAGATAGAGGAAGAGAGAAAGGGGGAGAGAAACAAAGAGAGATTACTTAATTGTTAAGTCAGCTCCAAAGGGAACAACTAAAACTATTCTTTGGTTATGAGACTCATCATAATTTAATTTATTAGAATTTAAATTCATAATAATAATGATTATTATTTATATGGTGCCTTAAGTTTTGCAGAGGGCCTTACAAATCTCTCATTTGATCTTCATACCATTCTTGGAGTATGGATACAATTATTCCAAATTTTATAAATGAGGACTGAGGCAACAGAAATTAAATGACTTGCCCAAGATCACAAAGCTAGTAAGAGATATATCTCTCTTTTTTTCTTTTCTCAGTATTAGTAATTGCATTTCAGGAAAATCTGACCTCATATTCAGTCATTGTGCTACTAAATAAAGAAGACCTAATACTTCTGACATCTTTCCAATGGTTCATTCAGACAAGACTCAGAAAAATTGGGACTAAACCAAGAACACAAGGATGGCAAGTAGGAGATTGGAAATTTGAATCAGGTCATCTGATTTCAGATTAGCTTTTCAAGACCTTCAACTCACTCCCTTCTCCCTTCCTTTGAATTCTTTTTTTCCTGTATTCTTTGATGTCTTTAATCATCAACTTATCAACTTCCCTCTCCTCCTCTCCCCTGATTCCTCCTTTCTTTGTGATTTTAAAAGAAAATTTAGAACAATTGTTCTTGTTTATACACAAAGTAAGGCATTGCTTACTTGGCATTTAGGATTTTTATTCTGTTAATTTCATTTCTACTGCTATTGCTCTTCTGCCTTTTTCTAGTCCCATAGAACATGCTTAGTCCCTTCACTCTGGTTGATCAATCAACAACATGTATTGCGGTTGATGGTCAAGAGGATAGAGCATTGAGTTCAAATCAAGTCTTAACCACTTATGAGTTTGTGTAATCCTAAACAAATCACTTAACCTCTGCCTGCCTCAGTTTCCTCAGTTATAAAATGGGGACAATAATAGCACTTTATCTGACAGAATTGTTGTGAGGATCAAATGAAAATATCTGTAGTAGTACTTAGAATTATGCCTGGCACATAATAGCTATATAAATGTTGAATTCTCTTCTCTTCCATTCCTTACTGAATCAAAACATTGTAACAAAATTCTGGATGACAGAACTAGTTGGATTACAGAAACAGAGCTCAATCTTTACTGATATACTTATAGGACCTACACAAAGAAAAGAGGGACTAACTTTTTTGAAACTACATATAGTACAAATTAATTGAATTCCCTCCATATTCCTGTTTGGCAGAAAGTGTACTGGGTACTTCCTAACCTATTTATTAATTTCTATCCTTTTTAATGTTTACCCCATTACCATCTTCTGTTCTTTGATTGGTTCCTCTTTTCACTTATGCAGGTAGTGAATTGCATTGGCTATGTCTATACAGAAACAAAGGTAGGGACCATATCATTGATGTTGTTTGAAAAGAATTATGAATGTGAAAATACCAAAAGGTAACCAACACCAAAGTCCTGGGCTCAGGCACATTGTTACCTTCACCCCAATCTTTCTCTTTCTCTTCTATATCAATAAATCAGTGGGCCATATCTGCCCTATTTGGTGGTATAGTCCAACTGCTTATTGAAAATTAGTAATAATTTGTGATTTCTTTTTCTTCCAGGAAATTCACTATTACAAAAGAAAGCTGACCAGGAAACATAATGAATATTGTTCAGTTTCATATATACAGAGAAAGCTATTTCTATAAGATACAATTACATTTATTTAAGTTGATTTTCTAATTTTTGTTAACTTTTTATCAGTCTACTTTGTTTTTTAGGGTTTTTTTTTAATGTGAAACATGCCTCAAAACATTTAAATCATTTGTAGTTCAGGAACTGAGATTTTGCCAATTTGCCAGAATTCTATAATTTATTTCATTTTTATTCTGTCACTCTGAATTAATTTCAGATGTTGCATCTAAATTGGTTTTTTACCTACCTAAAGAAAAAAAAAAGATTTTGCGAGCTTTGGTGTTATAAGAGATAAATCTGAGCTCTGTTATCAAAACCATTTGTTGTGTCATTAAATTTCAGATAAATCTGAAAAAAGGAGCTTTTTTTCAGAACTTTCAGAATTCCCTGATAGAATTTTCTTCTTCCCACCTTCAATTTTGCTCCATTGAAATACATTACATTTTACTTTTCTTTACCTAGTCTAGGTTATGTAAGAGATGAAATCTACTTCCTATTTTCCCAGATGATACAATTAGATCCACAACAATCTAATCTAATTTCTTTTAACATGTTCAAATAACAAGTTTTTCTATGAGGCACTCATCTGCAACCTTAAAGGAGATGGGAGGAAGGCACTTTTTCACAGTCAAGATTTTTTGACAAATTTTGAAATAGGTACAAAGGTAAATGAGAAAAGCTTTGGCCAAAGCATTCTCCTTATCTGCTATTTTTAGTACTAATACTTATGTGGTAAAATTAACTGCCTAATTTGTTTTTGAGAATGTATATTCAAAGATATTACATAAAACAATATTTTATTTTGGTAGCTTGGACTTTTGGTATGCTTTTTTTTTTAAATTTTGCTTTTATAACAACTGCGGGTAGAAACTAGAAGGGGCAAAGACCCACTAATCTACCACAAATATAGACTTGACAATTGTCCATTGAAGAGAAAAATTACATGATAATTTAAAATGGTATGGGAACAGAGACAGTGATTACAGGAGATAATATATGTCTAGAAAAAATGAAATAATGTAATGGAAAGAACAATAATTAGAAAAAGCTTCTAGTCACCTTTTAGAAGGGACATTGATAAAATAGAAAGAGAAAATATCTGTCAGAGAACATACAGAGAACAGAGAACAGGATTGGGAAGAATATTAAGAGCCTACCTTTTGGGCATTAGTTGAAGAATCCAGAGATTTTAGCCTGAGGAAGAGAAAACTTTAGGTAAGATACATGACAGCTGTTTTCAAATCTTTGAATGAATGTCTCATGAAAAGGGGGATGAATTATATTTGTTTTAGTTAGCTCTTGGTAGGACAAGTAGAAACAATTAGTGAAAATTGCAATGAGGAAAACTGAGGTTTCATGTATGCATAAATTTCTTACAATGATAGCTGTCCCAAAGGGAAACGAGCTGCCTGGAGAGGTGATGGATTCTTTCATGCTAAAAGTCTTTAAGCCAAGATTAGATAGCCACTTATTGGTGTGTTAGCGGACTGCATTCATAGTTAGGCCAGAATAACTGATCTCTGAGATCTCTTTTAACTCTCATTCCGACATTCTCCTTTGAATCATAAAATCTGAGCAGTAAACAGCTCCTGATGCACAAGCCAAATCAATCTATTCATTTTGCACATGAAAAAATTAAGGCATATGATAAGTCATATGAAAAAAATGCTCTAAATCAGTATTGATTAGAGAAATGGAAATTAAGACAACTCTGAGATACCACTTCACACCTCTCCCATTGGCTAAGATGAAAGGAAAAGATAATGATAAATGTTGGGGGAGGGATGTGGGAAAATTAGGGCACTAATGCATTGTTGGTAGAGTTGTGAACTGATTCAGCCATTCTGGAAAGCAATCTGGAGCTATGCCTAAAGAACTATAAAATTGTGTATACCCTTTAATCTAACAGTTTCTCTGTTGGGCCTATATCCTAAACAGATCATGAAAAAGGGAAAAGGACCCACATGTGCAAAAATGTTTGTGGCAGCTCTTTTTGTATTGGCCAGGAATTGGAAATTTAGTGGATGCCCATCAATTGGGAAATGGCTGAATAAGTTATGGTATATGAATGTAATGGAATATTACTGTTCCATAAGAAATTATGAGCAGGCTGATTTCAGAAAAAGCCTGGAAAGACTTACATGAATTGTGTTAAGTAAATTGAGCAGAACAAAGAGAACATTCTACAAAACAACAACAAGATTATGTGGTGCTCAACTGTGGTGGACTTGGCTCTTTTCAACAATGAGGTGTTTCAAGGCAATTCCAATAGTCTTGTGATGGAAAGAGCCATCCACACCCAGAGACAATTATAAAGACTGAAAGTGAATCAAAGCATAGTACTTTCACCTTTTGTTGTTGTTTGTTTGCCTTTTTTCTTTCTCATTCACCCCCCTTTTGATCTGATTTTTCTTGTGCAGCATGATGAATATGGAAATATGCTTGGAAGAATTGCACATATTTAATATGTGTCTGATTGCTGTCTTGGGAAGGGAGAAGAGAATGTAAAAATTTTGGAATACAAGGTTTTGCAAAAGTAAATGCTGAAAATTATTTTGCATGTATTTGGAAAAAATGAAATAATATAAAAATAAAAAATAGCTAATAAGTTAAAACTGAAATGTAGTATGGCAAAAACTAGGCATTGACCAATATCTAACATCCTATTCCAAGTTAAGGTCAAAATGGGTTCATGATTTAGACTTGAAGAGTGATAGTATAAGCAAATTAGTAGAACAAGGGATAGTCTACCTCTTAGATCTGTGGGGACAAGGGGAATTTATGGCAAAAGAAAAACTAGAAAATATTATGAAATACAAAATGAGTAATTTTTTTATTACATCGAATTAAAAACGTTTTGTACAGACAAAACCAACACAGCCAGTATTAGAAGAAAAGCATAAAACTGGGGGGAAAGTTTTATAGCTAGTATTTCTGATAAAGGTCTCATCTCTAAAATATTTAGAGAATGGACTCAAATTTATAAGAATATAAGCCATTCCTCAGTTGATAAATAGTCAAAGGATATGAACAGACAATTTTCAGACGAAGAAATTGAAACTATTTCTAGTCATATGAAAAAATGCTCTAAATCATTAGAGAAGTACAAATCAAGACAATTCTGAGGTATCATCTCATACCTTTCAAAAAAAAACTGGCTAAGGTGATAGGAACAGATAATAATAAATGTTGGAGGAGATGTGAGAAAACTAGGAAATCAATGCTTTGTTTGTGAAGCTGTGAAATGACTTAACTATTCTGGAGAGCAATTTGTAACTATGCCCAAAGAAAGAGCTATAAAACTGTGCATACCCTTTGATCTGCAGAATCTATACTGGGTCTGTATTCCAAAGAAACCATAAAAGAGGGAAAAGGACTCACATGTGCAAAAATGTTTGTAGCAGCCCTTTTTGTAGTGTGATGGATGAGGTGGGGTGAGATGGGAAGCTGAAAATTGAATGAATACCTACCAGTTAGAGAATGCTTGAATAAGTTATGGTATATGAATTTAATGGAAAATTATTGTTCTATAAGGCAAGTAGACTGATATCCAAAAAGCTTGGAAAATTTTACATGAACTGATGCTGAATGAAGTGAGCAGAATTAGGAGAACACCTTATAGAGTAATCACAAGATTATGCGATGATCTACTGTGATAGACTAAGCTTTTCTTAGCAATGCAGTGATCTCATATAATTCAAATATACTTTAGAAGAAAAATGCCACCCTATCCAGAGAAAGAACTATGGAGATTGAATGTAGATCACAGCAGAATATTTTCACTCATAGTATCTTTCTTTTTTTTTTATCTTTTGGTCTGAATTTTCTTGGGCAACATGAGCAGTATAGGAATGGACAGATTCTCCTATGAATCCATTAGTATGAAACGTCCCTTACCCAGCCTTTGGTAGCTCCTTTACAAATAGTTCCAATTCCTTTTCTGAAATTAAATTGTTTAGATTAAGAGCTGGTCTTCTGTTTAGATGTTTTGTATTTTTACAATATTTAGTCTATTTCTTTTGTGTTGATTTTCTGAGTTTGGATATTGTCTAGAGAGGTATTAATTCAAAACTTCACCATTTGCTGTAACTGATGGTTCCACTTATAGATGGTGTGGTACTGGCTGATGAAGTACCTATGTTTTCTTGGCGTTATTTGTTAGGCGAAAATTAGCCCAAGCAGTAGGGAGTCAATCATCTCAGCTTCAGAGGCTGTGCTGAGTGCACAATCATCTACCAAAAAAAAAAAAAAAAAGAAAAAAAGAAAAGAAAAAACCATGCACCAACCCTTCTTCCTCTTTTGTTTTGGCTTGTAGTCTTTTCAAGTTGAAGAATTTGCCATTGGTGTGCAGCTGATTTTGATTCCATGTTTGTCTTCATTGAAGGCATTTGATAAGATGGCTGAAAACTTTCATAGCCATTAAATGCTAACTTTTCAATTTTACTTCCACAACATCTTTCCTATTTGATCCCTTCCTTCTTCTGTGATTAGGATTTTTATTTTTTTCTCAATAGTATTTTATTTTTTCAAATATATGAAAAGATAATTTTCAACATTCATTTTTGTAAGACTTTGTGTTCCAAATCTCTCTCTCCCTTCCCTCCCACCTCTCTGAGCAGTGGGCAATTTGATATAGGTTAAATATGTACAATCCTTTTAAACATATTTCCATATTTGTCATATTGTAAAGAAAAATCAGATAAAATGGGGAAAAACATGAGAAGGAAGAAGCAAGCAAGTAAATACAAAAATGAAAATACTGGATTTAGATCCACATTCAGTCTCCATAGTTCACTCTCATTTTTCATCTCAAGTCAATTGGAATTGCCTTGAATGTGATTAGCATTTTTAACAAAAATGCGTGACACATACACATCATTCTGCATTTCAATGTAAAAAGTATTTTTTTCTTGAGGTTTTATAAATCTTTTCCACTCCATGTTATGAATTGTATAGAAGAAGATGTGTGTTAAACACTTTGTACAATAAATGGAATCAACTATATTATCATAGATTTAGACCTAAAGGGATCTTAGCGGTCACTGAGTTGAACTCTGTCAGTTATAGTTGAAGAAACCATAGCTGAAAGTTACTAAGTAACATATCCAGGGTCTCTAATATGCATCTAATACACAATACTTGAACTCAAGTATGCCTAATTCCAAACCCAGCATTGCAGTGCTATTTCCACTATACTACAGTAGTAATACTTCCATTTTATTGGTAAATTATTGGAATCCAATTATCACAAACAGTATATCTTCTTTTTTACATCAAATTTCTGAGGAAGAGATGAAAATGAACTTATGAAATTCTTTGGGGTGACTGATTCTATGTTGATTTTACCTGCAATTCTACTTTATGTAGAATTAAGAGTCATAGAACCTGAATTTAAATCCTGGCTTTGCTATTTATTAAACATATGTAATCTTGGACAAAATACTTCCTCACTGTTTGTAGCAGTTTTATCATGCATAGTATTAATGAAAATTTTGGACTAGATGAACTCTAAATCTGATGAAAATAAATATAGAAATGCACCAATGAAAACAACTTATGGGACCAGTCTACTCACAACTTATAGTCTAGTTCTCATATAGGTTTTTGTCTTTCAGAATATATTACACAACATAGATTTAAGAAGAGCAAATTAATAATTCTTAGTCAGGAGACCATCTGGATGTTTCTTTTCTACATAGCAAATAATTCATGTCAGACAACCAGATTCATAGGTCATCTAAAAAGTGCATTCATTGTAAAGACTCTTCAAAAGGACATATGGGCAAGGGCCCTAATTAAATACTTGTTAGAAGTAAATTAGTTAATTAGACTTGACCACTACTTCCCATGGAGATTAATCAACCCAAAGTCTGTGGAGAGTACTAACATCCTGTGGAGGCAGAAGTAGGGTTTATTCTTGGGCAAAAATGTGTCTATTATTAAGTGCTTTTATGTGCTCCATCCTGTCCATATCAGAAAAAAGCTCAGACCACAGCAGTGCAGAGTCCTCCTGAGCAGACGATTTCTCCTGGCATTAAGCTACTACTCATATGTAGACCTTAGATCATTGTAAAATTTGACAAATCAGAGAGGCAAGCTATTCACTCTTCTGATATTTTGTGAAGCAGATGAGCTCCTGGTTGGCATCCATTGCTCTGATGAGACATTTTTATCCAAATGGATCATATCTGACACTCAATGTTATAAATCATAATTCTGGATGCCTGAACTTTCTGTTTTTTGTAGTACAATAAAACTTTTACTAAATACCAAGATCAAGAATCTAGTTCAGATAAAATAAAACATCCCAAGTGATCACTCATTCTTTCTTCACATGAAGCTCAAACTATTTTTGAGGGTTTTCATTATTATTATTATTTAGATAGATTTTGTGTCTCTATTTTTGGGTTTTGGCAAGGATCAGGAATGAAAATTCCAAAATACCATGAGAAATGCTAGTCTTGAGGCATCTTGGTCTTGACCATACTCCTTGTTTAACAGTATTGATGTTGTGACATTGAATTTGGACAGTTGTTGCCAAATAATGCTGGTTTTAGTCACAGTGGGACAATAAATAAACATATTCCTTGTCTTGCAAAGATTTTGTGAACCAAGCATAACTCATAACTCAAAATCAGAAATTTGAGCTCTAATTTCTTGCTCAGTCACTAACTTTGTCTTTTATGTAAAATTTCTTAGAATTATTTATTTTATGTACATTAGTTCAGAAAATATTTTCCTTTAGCATCACTATTGAGATGATATTTTAAAAAAATATGTTATAGGATGAGGAAAGAACTCAAAGTCTTCCATGAAAAGCAAGTCTTTATCAGGTCAGACAACAATTTTTTATTAGTAATAGGATTATCTAAATTTTTCCTACTTCTGTGTCTGTGAAAAGTCAAATTAGTTATATCATCAATAAACATTGCCAGAGTTAAACCCTTTAAGGGAGAAGCAGATGGATGGAATGTTAATTCCACAATCTGTTAGTACCCCAGAAGAAGCTGGCCAGGTAAGCAAGGCATGGAATCTGAGGACACTGTGTGGCAAAGCAGCAGAATGGCAACATTTTCACTTTATTTGGAGGGGCCTTTTTGATCCTTTCATGAATTTTCTGTTGTCTGACAAATAAATTGGATAAGAAGTTTAACTTGCTGTTTCACTCATTCTAGCCACAAATGCTCCATATTTGAAGCCACAAACTATTTGTTCTACAGATTCAGTTCTCTAATGAATGCAAATTCTAATCTTCACTTGACTTTTTTTTTTTTCTATTTGTTATTTTCCCAAGAGAAGTTCAGGTCAATTCAATTGGGAAAAAAAATATATTAAGAAATTCCTACCTTAATATAATGATGGGTGCAAAATCCAAATTAAATTATACTTCCTATTTTATACTACAAAGTAGAGTTCTATAGGTTTTTTAATGAAGAATATTTATTGAAAATACTAAACATTTTAACATAAGATTATAACACATTTATCATAAATACTAACATTAATAATATTATTATCTTGGGTAGAATTAATTTTTAGTGGAACCTTTCTCAAAATGTGATATCTTTAATGACAAGGCTACTCATAGTTATTTTCAGATACCTATCTTTTATTCTTTGAAAATCTGTCCCCCTCACTATCATTCTCTCTCTCAATGAATAGAATAAAACAACAAACTGAAGCCTTCAATATATAGCTGTATAATTTAGCAAAATAAATTCCCACATAACCATGCCATTACAATTTAACTTACCACTTCTTTGTCAAATTGTGTTTCATCTTCATGCTGTTGAACTCAAGATTTATCATTTCATTGACTGAAGTTCTAAAGTCTGTAAAGATATTTTTCTCCAAAATGTTGTTATTGTACAAGTTGTTTCTAGAATTCTGCTTATTTCATTCTACTTCAGAGCTCTTCCTAGTTTCCTCTGAAACAATCCATTTCATTATTTTTTATGGCACAAATCATTCTTGTAGAACTTTTAAAACATCCATACAACCCAAAATTATATATATCGATTAATTTATCTCTATACCTGAACATCTAATTAAATGGAAGAGCCAATTTAAAAAGGCTCTATTTTTCAAGATGGAAGCAAATCCTTAATAGATCATAAGAAGGAAATCCTTATATTGTTGACATAAAAGCCAGAGACAGGACAGTGAAATAACAGACTATCATTAGTCTTTCTTCCAATGCTTAGCTGAAGCTCTGGCTTTTCTTATGGCTCTAGTACATCCCCCTCTGAAACTGCCTTGGAGCTATAAGATAAATATCTTGTATGAAACTTTATGTATCCATCTTGTTTCCCTTTAGAATGCAAAATCTTTGAGGACAGGCAGTGTTTCATTTTTCTCTTTGTCTTCTCAGGCACATAGCACAGTCTCTGACAGGTACTACAGGTTTAGTAAATAAAGAAAAGTAGTTTAACATTTTCTCTGGTAATGTTCTGGTTTTGGTGAAATACTGACAAGCTGAATTTCTTTTTAACTTTGACCTGGAGATAAATCAGCTTGGGATAGCTAGAATTTACATACAGCTTTAATATTTGAGAAACATTAGCATTTAATATTTCATTTGATCTTGATAACAAACCTCTAAAGTAGACCTATCCTTATCCCCATTTTACAGATGAAGAAATTTAGGATCAGACTACTGAAGCACTTTGCTCAGGGGCATGTAGTTAACATGTAAAAATTGGAAATCAATTTTCTATGTCTAAATCCAGTAATGTACTATTGTACCTTTATTGTATTTAGCATTTTAACTTGGTTATAGCCAAGTTCTATAGCCCATGAGAGGCAGAAATTCTCCCTATGCATGGCATGTGACTGCATGAAAGCTTCACAGAATTTTATCTGAATAGTAATTAGTGGCATTTATAGAGAATTTTAAAGTTTGTAAAACACTTACATATGTTGTATCATTTAAACCTCTTAGTAATCCATTGTAGTAGATTCTATAGATTTCATCTCCATTTTCTAGATGAATGTATCAAGACTGAGATAGGTTAAGTGACTTACCTGTAGCCATACTATCAATAAGTCTTGGAAGATATATTATAATTCTGTTCTTTCTGACTTTAGGAAAGTTTTCCTTTTATAAATGACTATTTAATATTTTATTTTCCCCCAGTTATATATAATACAACTTTTTTATTTTATATAAAATATATGTATGGGTAATTTTTCAACATTGATTCTTGCCAAATCTTCTATTCCAAATTTTTTCCTCCTTCCCCCATCCCTTCCCCTAAATGGCAGATAGTGCAATAAATGTTAAATATGTTAAAATATATGTTAAATCCAATATATATACACATAGTTATACAGTTATTTTGCTTACAAGAAAAATTGGATCAAGAAGGAAAAAAAACTGAGAAAGAAAACAAGATGCAAACAAACAACAGAAAGTGTAAAAATGCTACGTTGTGGTCCACACTCAGTTCCCATAGTCTCTCTCGGTGTAGATGGCTCTTTTCATCACTGAACAATTGAAACTGGTTTGAATCATATCATTGTTGAAAACAGCAATGCCCATCAGACATCATTGTATAATCTTGTTATTCCTGTGTATGATGATGTCCTGGTTCTGCTCATTTCATTTAGCATCAGGTCATGTAAGTCTCTCCAGGCCACTCTGAAATCATCCTTCTGGTCATTTCTAACAGAAGAATAATATTCCATAACATTCATATACTATAACTCATTTAACCATTATCCAACTGATGAACATCCACTCAGTTTCCAGTTTCTAGCCACTACAAAAAGTCCTGCCACAAACATTTTGGCACATACAGGTCCCTTTCCCTTCTTTAAGATTTCTTTGGGATATAAGCCCAATAGAAACACTGCTGGGTCAAAGGGTATGCACAGTTTGATAATTTTTTAAATATAGTTCCAAATTGCTCTCCAGAATGGTTGAGTTTGTTTATAATTCCACCAACAATGTATCAGTGTCTGAGGTTCCCCACATCCCCTCCAACATTCATCACTATCTTTTCCTGTCATCTTAGCCAATCTGACAGGTGTGTAGTGGTATCTCAGAGTTGTCTTAATTTGCATTTCTCTGATCAATAGTGATCTGGAACACCTTTTCATATAACTAGAAATAGTTTCAATTTCTTCATCTGAAAATTGTCTGTTCATATCCTTTGACCATTTATCAGTTGGGGAGTGGCTTGAATTCTATAAATCTGAGGCAATTCTCTATATATTTTAGAAGTGAGGCCTTTATCAGAACCTTTGAATGTAAAAATTTTTTCCCATTATTGTTTCCTTCTAATTTTGTCTGCATTAGTTTTGTTTGTACAAAACCTTTTTAACTTAATATAATCAAAATTGTCTATTTTGTGATCAATAACAATATTTAGTTCTTTGGTCACAAATTCCTTCCTCCTCTACATATCTGAGAGGTAAACTATCCTATATTCTTCTAATTTGTTTATAATATCATTCTTTATATCTAGATCATGAATCCATTTTGATCTTATCTTGGTATATGGTGTTAGGTGTAGGCCAATGCCTAGTTTATGACATACTAGTTTCCAATTTTCCCAGCAGTTTTTGTCAAATAGTGAATTCTTATCCTAAAAGCTAGGGTCTTTCGGTTTGTCAAACACTAGATTACTGTAGTAATAAACTGTTTTGTTTTGAGAACCTAACTTATTCTACTGATCAAATACTCGATTTCTCAGCTAGTACGAAATGGTTTTGATGACTGCTGTTTTATAAAAAATATACATTACAATGTACAGCTAGGCCACCTTCATTTGCTTTTTTTTTTTTCATGAATTCCCTTGAAATTCTTGACTTTTTGTTCTTCCAGATGAATTTTGTTGTTATTTTTCCTAAGTTAGTAAAATAGTTTCTTGGAAGTTTGATTGGTATAGCACTAAATAAATAGATTAGTTTACATAGTATATAATACAATTTTTAACATTTGTTTTTAAAACTTTTGAGATCCAAATTCTCTTCCATCCCTCCCTTTCAATTCCTACCCATTCAAAAGGAACATGTGAAGTTATGCAAAACATTTTCTTAAGGATCACATTGTCAAAAAAAAAACCTCAAGAAAAATATAGTTTAAAAAGTATGCTTTAATCTATATTCAGACACAACCAATTCTTTCTCTATGTATGAATAGCATGTTTCATCATAAGGCCTTCAGAGTTGGAATGACAAAGATATTCACAGCTTATCATCTCCCTCACCCTTTTAAAATCTCTTTTGGCATACTTGTGTAGCATTGGTATTGTTAAGTCAAAGGGTATGTATGATTTTATAGTCCTTTTGGCATAGTTCCAAATTGCTCTGTAGAGCAATTCTATAGAATGGATGAATCAGTTCACAATTCTCCAATGATATATTAATGTCTCATTTTTTCCTATATTCCCTCCAACATTTGTTATTTTTCTTTTTGGTCCATTAGCCAATCTAATAGGTATGAGGTAGTATCTCAAATTTGTTTTAGTTTGATTCTCCAATCAATAGAGAATTAGCTCAGTGTTTGGGAGACTTCGAAGAGAAAGAAGAGAGATATGAGACTGACTACTAAACAGAAGGTGTACAGAGCCATTGTTCTGTATGCCTTTGAAACCTGGGCAGTATATCAGCACCATACCAGGAAACTCATTCACTTCCATTTGAATGATCTTAGAAAACTTCTGAAGATCAGCTGACAGAATAAGGTACCAGATACTTAGGTCCTTTCTTGAGCTAAACGGTCAAGCATTCAAACTCTATTCTAGGGAGAACAACTTTGATGGATTGGCCACATAGCTTAAATTCCTAATGTATGCTTACCAAAAAGATTGCTTTATGCTGAACTCACACAGGACAAGTGCTCACAAAAGGTGGTCAGAAAAAGTGATACAAGGATACTCTCCAGGTTTCTAGGACATGAGAAACACTGGCACAGAACCATCTAACACGATATTCCCTCATTGGAGAAGGTGCTGTGCTCTATGAGCAAAGCAGAATTGAATTAACTCAGAAGAAATGTGAGCTATGTAAAGTTAGAGAATCCACCACAAATGTTCATAGGAGTTATTTGTGTCTGACTTGTGGCAGAGCATTCAAAGATCATATGGGTTTGATCAGTTATAGTTGAACACATTAACTTAATCTAACAGTGATGTCTTTTTGGTCCTCTTTGAGAATGGACAAAAACAAATCTAATGCTATAAAAAAAAAATTAGAGTTACTACTTAAAGGTATTTGGAGGAATTTAGGGGAAAGCTTAGAGAAATCCTTGCCTTTACTACACCATCTTCATTCTGCCTCTCAAAGCTTTCAATATTATTCTTGTGGAGTACCTCTCCACATATTTTTATATGTGGAGAGATAAGAATTAGATGGTAATACAATGAGATGAAATTATAACTGGTTTGATGGTGAGACTCAAGAGAGTAATTGTAAATGGCTCAGTGTCAATTGGCAAGATCACTCCACTTCATGCTGTTAGGCATTCTATTATAATTAAAAAAGACAATGTTACTGTTTTTTGCCAATTTTTTTTTACAATGTGTCTGATTTACAAATCAAAACGTATAATAATAAGCCTCAAAATAAAGTAACACATCAAAAGTATGACAAAAATACATTTTTGGTGGATAATTTTCCAAACTTAATTTCTTCCTTTTCACTATAGTATCTAATTTGTGTTTAAACTCTGTTTTGGAAGTGTTCAATACACAACAGTTTTAGAAGTTCCAAGCTTAAGTAATTTATGATTTTTTTCAAATAATTTTAAAATGAACATATTCATATATTAGTTAAATATAGTTAGGCTACATTTAACTATATAAAGTAGTTAAAAATTACTAAGTCAACCAAAAGATATCCCAGCAGATATAATAAAAATTTATAAAGTTGATATCTAGACTCAATAAAGTCAGGATAGAGTCCAAGCTTTAAAAAGTAGAATGTCTTCTTTCTTACTTAGGGATTTCATTGAGGCAGATTCTCTAGCTTAGCAAAGTCTAAAAGCATCAGCTCAGTCTCTCAGCAGCAGATGTAGTATGGCATTGAACTATATGATAAGCACTTATTCAGGTAAGACTATTCAGGTATGGTCATTTACTATGATAGTTTGAATTATTTTATACTATTTTGGTCTACAGGAATCAGGCTTAAGAAGTGACCCATGACTTCATGGAAATGTAGTAGTCATTATCTTCAATATTGGATTTTCAGTTTTAATAAGAGATCATTTTGCCTTTTGTGGGTTTCTAATTCCACTAAGAAAAAATTGCTTGGGCAGTTGGGAGTAAACTGCAAGATTGTTCTTCATCATATTTTCTCCCTGCTCCTTTCTAGAATTGCTCTGTTTGTAAGGTAAATAGTTGCTTTTGCTTATTAATTCTACTCATATCTAGTTGTTACCTCCTATCCAGAATGAACTGAAGTCTTTCTGGAAACACTTATATTGGAGTGACTTCTACTTTTGGAGAGAACTAAAACTCATATATGGGATTGAAATGAAAGAAGGGATAATCTGGCCAGGTCTAATACATTTACTTGTGGTAGACTTTGGCAAGAATAGCAAACTTTATAGCCCTTTATCTTTATGAAAAGTGCAACTTTTAGCTTAATTTTTATTACATTATTGAAATGTCTATAAATAATCATCATTGCAATCTTCCAAAAGGAATGATGTTTTTAAAAACTACAGGGCAAAATTTTACTTAGTAAGGGAAAAGTCAGAGTATGATGTAAAGAGTGACTAAGACCCTATATTTTCATTCTCATTCAAGGAAAACCACTAAGTACTAGGCCAGAAATCAAGAAGATCTGAGTTCAAATATGATTACAGACATTTGCTAGCTGGCCAACTTACTTAACCTGTCTTAGTTTCCTCATGTGTAAAAAAATGCTGGAAAAGGAAATGGCAGCCTAGTATCTTTGTCAAGAAAATTCCAAAAGGGCTCATCAAGATTTAGACATGACTTTACAACAGCAAAAATATTTTTTGATTCAATTGCAAATAGAATCTGAAAGAGTGTCCAGGAACTACTATTCTCATTGTGACTATCAATTTGTTCTACCTCAAATTTATAAGAACTCATTATGATGTTAACAAAGTTTTGAAGAGGGAATTTTAAATATACTAAATCCTAAGTAATTTTTCTGGCTTTATGTTCAGCCTATTCCTCATGTAGCTCAAGCAATTTTAATTTTCAAGAAATATATTCTGCTGTCCTATCAGAAGAAGAGTAAATTTTCCACCAGGAGGACTCATGAAATTTCTAGCAGATAAAAGAAAAATGGATGGTGAACTAATCTGTGGTTCAATATTTTTCATGGACTTTCAAACTTCTATAATTACTTAGTCAGTGTTTCTTAAATCCCTGATACTGATTTTGTGTAATAATTACGTGGCACGAAAAATTATGGTGTATAATTCATTTGTTTGCATTGTTATTGAATAGAAGTATTTTGGAAGCCAAGCTCAGGGAGATGTAAGAACTTTAAATTTACTTGTAACCTGGACTAATTTTTGATAGGATTTGGATAATGGATCCTAGTACTCCTGTATCTGTGCATAGATAACCAGGTTAGAGAATACTTCCCTCTGAACTTCATTCATATACTTGATATCATCATGTTCTATCCCAACACTAGTGGATCCAGATCACTCCAATGATACTTTTGCCTCTTTCTACAACCCATCCCCTCTAGCTAGCCATGTCAATATACATAAGTCTCAATCTTAAAGGCATTTTCCCTCTCTTTGCTGACTCCAGAACCTTGTCTTGAATATGATAGACATGTAACTCATTTAGTTTGTTCAGTATCTGCCTCTTTCCCATCTCCACAATCTGCCTTTTCAATGTACAAAACCTTTGTTATATACTGCCCTAATCCTGATAAACTACCCTCTTTTCACTGAGGATGTTGAAGTAAAAGTTAAATGAGTACTTGTCATTAGAAGGGAAACAATAAACTGGGAAAACCTTTTTACAGTCAAAGGTTCTGATCAAGACCTCATTTCCAAAATATATAGAGAATTGACTCTATAAGAAATCAAGCCATTATCAATTGATAAATGGTCAAAGGATATGAATAGATAATTTTCAGATGAAGAAATCCAAACTATTTCTAGCCACATGAAAAGATACTCCAAGTCATTATTAATCAGAAAAATGCAAATTAAGACAACCCTGAGATACCACTACACACCTGTCAGATTGGCTAGAATGACAAGAAAAGATAATGAGGAATGTTGGAGGGGATGTGGGAAAACTGGTTCACTGATACATTGTTGGTGGAATTGTGAATACATCCAGCCGCTCTGGAGAACAATTTGGAACTATGCTCAAAAAGTTATTAAAGTGTACATACCCTTTGATGCAGCAGTGTTACTACTGGACTTATATCCCAAAGAGATATATTTGTGGCAGCCCTCTTTGTAGTGGCTAAAAACTGAAAATTGATTAGATGCCCATCAATTGGAGAATGGCTGAATATGTTGTGGTATATGCATGTTAGGGGATATTATTTTTCTGTAAGAAATGACCAACAGGAGGATTTCAGAAAGGCCTGGAGAGGCTTGTTGAATTGATGCTGAGTGAAATGAGCAGGACCAGGATACCATTATATATTTTAACAACAATATTATATGATCATCAATTCTGATGGAAGCGGATCTCTTCAACAATGAGATGAACCATATCAGTACCATTTGTTCAATAATGAATAAATGAATAGAACCAGTACACCCAGTGAAAGAACTCTGGGAAATGAGTGCAAACCATACACTCATTTTCATACACCCATACATAGCATTTTCAATCCCTCTGTTTTTGTCTGCTTGCATTTTTGATTTCCTTCTTAGGTGAATTTTACATTATTTCAAAGTCCGACTCTTCTTGTACAGCAAAATAACTGTATGGATATGCATATATATATTGTATTTAACATATACTTTAACATATTTAACATGTATTGGTTTATCTGCCATCTGGGGGAGGGAGTGGGGGGAAGGAGAGGAAAAGTTGGAACAGAAGGTTTTGCAAGGGTCAATGCTGAAAAATTACCGATGCATATATCTGGTAAATAAAAAAGCTATAATAAAAAAGTAGTACTTGTCAGGGATATTGTCAAGAAGATGGATGTATATGGTATGAGGTTGCTTGCCATTTATTAAGTATTGTGCTAAGTACTTTATAAATACTATTTTGAAGGATATATTCAAGGTTAGGATTCTATGATTTTCTTTAAACCAGATCTCTGATATCATTAGAATAGAGAACTCTTGGTTTAAATTTTTCTTCCTCCAGCATAAGCACCCAAACTTGAAGATACCAAAAAGAGCATAAAGAAGCCTGAACCTTTGGACAGGATCTACCCACTGCCAGGTAGGCAGATCCTAATTTTAACATAAATTTCAAAGTCAAGAAATAGGGAACATAAGCAAATAATAAAAAGAACTTAACCATTGAAAACTACTATGGTTGCAGGGAAGACTAAGATGAAAACTCAGAAGAAGATGATAAAATAAAAATAGTAAGCTTTGGAGAAAAAAGATGCTAATTGGACACAAGCAAAACATGAATTCCTGGAAGATTTAAAGAAAGAGAAAAAGAACAGTAGAGCAAAAATAGGGAAAAGAAAAGAGAGTAATACAAGAAAAGTATGAAAAGAGAATTAAAGGTTGATAAAAGAAGCCCAATAATCCCTAAAAAAAAAAAAAAAAAAAAAAAAAAAAAAACTTAAAAAATAATTGCTCTAAAAAGAGACATAAAAATCCATTGAAGAAAAGAATACCTTAAAAAGTAAAACAGGAAAAATGGAAAAGTAGGCTTAAAAATTCACCGAAGAAAATAACTTAAAATGCAAAATTGATCAGATAGAAAATGAAGTACAAAAACTAACTGAAGAAAATGATTCCTTAAAAATTAAAATTAGGCAAATAGAAACTAATGGCTTAATAAGAAATCAAGAAACAATAAAATTAAATTAAAAGAAAGAACAATGTAGAAAAAATTATGAAATTTCTCATTGGAAAGGCAACTGACTAAAAAATAGATAATTTGAAAAATTCCAAATTACTTCAAACCCATGATTAAAGGAAGTGCTTAGATATCAGATAGCAAGAAATTATGCAGGAAAACTACCTGGGTGTCTTAGATACAGGGGGTAAAACTATATATTTATATTTGTTGTTGTTGTTGTTGTTGAGGCAATTGGGGTTAAGTGACTTGCCCAGGGTCACACAACTAGTAAGTATTAAGTGTCAGAGATCAGATTTGACTCAGATTCTCTTAATTTTAGGAGCAGTGTTCTATCCATTGGACTATCTAGCTGCTCCTGGTAAAATATAAATTGAGAGTTCATTAATAATCTCCTGAAAAAGATCCCAAAATGAAAACTCCCAGAAATATTATAGCCAAAGTGGATAAAGCACTAGTCCTGAAGTCAGGAGGACCTGAGTTCAAATATGATCTCAGACACTTAACACTTCCTAGCTATGCAACCCTAAGCAAGTCACTTAACCCCAATTGTCTTAGCAAAAAAAAAAAAAAAAAGTAAGAAGAGAAAAGAAAAGAAAAAGAAATAATATAGGCAAATTCCTGAGCTCCCATGTCAAGACAGAAAATTTTCAAGCAGCTGGAAAGAAAAAAAAAATCTACCTATCATAAAGTCTTAGATCAAGGTCATTCAACATTTAATGCATCCATGTTAAAGGAACAGACGACTTAAAATATATTTCAGAACACAAAGGAACTAGGATTACAACCAAGAATAAATTACCTAGCACAAATGAGTATAATCCTTTCAGGGGAAAATAGATATTTAATAAAATAGAAGGCTTTCAAGCATTCTTGATGACAATACCAGAGCTGAACAGAAACTTTTACAATTAATTACAAGACTCAAGAGAAGCTTAAAAAAGAAATACTAGAAAAGGGACTCAATAAACAAAAATTGTTTGTTTTCTGAGATGGGAAGATAACATATTTAACTCCAAAGAATTTTCATTTTTGGAACAGTTAGAAAGAGTCTGCATAGACAGAGAGTATGAATGTTAATTGATTATGTTGGGATGATCTAGAAAAATTAAAGGGTGACAAAGAGGGATACATGGGAGAAAAGATAAAAGGACAGGCAGAATGGGGAAAATTTGCTTATAAAAAGAATAACAAAATGAATAGCTTTTATGGCAGAGTGGACAAAGGGGAATGGATGGACAGTCCTTGAATTGAAAGAGGAAACAATACACCCACACACCTGCCTCTCCACACAAATAAACACACACACACACACACACACACACACACACACACACAGAGTTGGGTATAGACACTTCTCTTATCCAACAGAGAAATATGAGAGACAGAAGATAAGAGAAAGGTGAGGGAAGAATTTAAGGGAGGGTAGATCAAAGGAGGTAGTGATCAGGAACAAAACAGATTTGAACAGGGACAGGATAAAGATAAAAAGAGAGAGAAGAGAAAGAAAGAAAAATTTGGATCGGTGAAAATACACAGTAATCATAACTGAATATGAATGAAATGAACTTACTTATAAAATGAAGCAGACAGCAAGATCGACTGGAAATCAAACTCCAACCCTATATTATTTATAAGAAATGTATTTGAAACAGAAATTCTTCGCATTCAGGGAGTAAAGACCAGAGCCAGGATTTGAACTCATTAAGATTTGTTACACCACTGAACATTTAATGAAAAAGGCTATTCTTGGTCTTCCCTGCACCCTCAGCACCTAGTGCTTTCCCCTCAAGGAATTTCTGTTTTTATACATCTGTATTTATACAGATTTTGTATCTTCTTTTGTGTGTATATTGTCTCTTTCGATGGACTGTAATCTTTTTGAAGTTACAGACTGTTTTATTTTTAGTTTTGTGTCCTCAGGCTCACCACAATGTCTGGCACATAGAAGGTACTTAATAATTGACAAATAATTAAGTCATTTGTACTTTTTTTTTTCTTTTAGAGAGATAGTACTTTCATTCTTTGGTCTGTTAGTTTTCCTATTAGTCTTTCAAATGACCAAGTCTGACAATATATGCTTCTTCAGGGAAAAAGTTAAGTATGTAGAATTCATAGATCTGGGACTCAATTTTGTTGTTGATTTGCTTAGTTCTTCTTGTTTGCTGGCTTCTCTGCAAAAATGGGTTGACCTCAGCCAGTAAGTTCATAATTCAATTTTACAAGTTTTTATTTTCGAGTCTGTTCAAGACATTAATGATTACCAAGTCCTTGGGATGTTAGGTTAAAAACAGAGCATTCATCAAAAACCTTATATTCTCCTAGGAAAGACAACATTTACACATGCTAAAAAATAGAAGGCAATTTGAGAAAGGAGACAACTAATATGTCACATTTGTATGATGTCAGAGTTTAAGATTTCAATTGTTTTCTGGCCCTGTTCACAAGAGAAGGGGGAGGTATCCATCAAAATCTCTACCTCTTACTTAAAGACAGTTGGGTCCATCAATCATGTATATATTTGTATAAAGGTACTATTGTGCTATAAGAAATGACTAGGGTTGGGGAAGAGGAGTAAGGAGGAAAGATTTCAGAAAGACATGACAAAACCTATGTGAACTGAGGAAAAGTGAAGTGAGAAGACCAGGGAGATCTTGTGCATGTAGTAATAATATTGTAATGATGAACAACAGTGAAAGACTTCCTGTTTCCCCATTAGACTATGAATTTGAAACCAGAGACTATTTTATGCCTTTCTTTGTATCCCCAGTGCATGGTACTTAATAGTCTTTTAATAAATACTTATTGACTAAATAAAAACAATCTGCCTATCCTGGCTGACACTCTTCTGACTTTTAATCTTACATCACCAACTATTTTTTTTAATAATAGCTTTTTGCAATGCTCTAAATTACTATTGAGCAGAGAAATGCATACTAAGGGAACTCTGATGTACCATTACACAACTCTCAGATTGGCTAAGATTTCTTCAAGAAAAGATAATGATGGATGTTGGAGGGGACATGTAAAAATTGGGACACAGATATTGTGATGAAATTATGAAATGATCCAACCATTCTGGAGAGCAATTTGGAACTATATCTAAAGAGTTATCAAACTACGCGTACCTTTTATCCCAGCAGTGTCTCTACTGGGCCTGTATTCCAAAGAGATAATAAAAAAGGGAAAAAGATGCACGTGGCAAAAATGTTTGTAACATCCATTTTTGTAGTGACAAGAAACTGAAAACTTAGTGGATGCCCATCAGTTGGAGAATGGCTGAATAAGTTATGGTATATGAATAATTTGGAATATTATTGTCTTATAAGAAACAATCAGAATGATGATTTCAGAGAGGTCTAAGAGACTTCCATGAATTTCTGCTGAGTAAAGTGAGTAGAACCAAGAGAACATTGTACATGGTAACAGCAAAATTATACAATGATCAATTCTCGTGGATGTGGCTCTTTTCAACAGTGAGGTGATTCAGGCCAATTCAAATGGTCTTGTGATGAAGAGAGCCATCTGCACCTAGAGGGAGAATTGTGGGGACTGTGTGGATCACAACATATTATCTTTACATTGTTGGTTTGTATTTTGTTTTCTTTCTCATTTTAAACCTTTTTGATCTGATTTTTCTTGTTCAGCATGATAATTGTGGAAATATATATAGAGGAATTGCACATGTTTAACATATTGGATTACTTGCTAAGAGAGGAGGTGGGGGAAGGGAAGGAAAAAATTGGAACACAAGGTTTTACAAGGGTGAGTACTGAAAATGTTCTTTGCCTATGTTTCGAAAATAACAAAGCTTTAATAAAAATAAGGGTTTGTTTTTTTTCTAAATACATGCAAAATAGCTTTCAATATTCAATCTTGTACAATCCTTGTGTTTCAATTTTTTCTCCCTCCCTCTCCCCATTCCCCTAGACAGCCAGCAATCCACTGTAGTTTAAACATATGCAATTCTTCTAAACATATTTCCACATTCATCATCCTGCACAAGAAAAATCAAATCAAAGGGGGGGGATAAAAAGAAAAATAAGAAAGATAAGCAAGCAAACAGCAGTACCAAAAAAAGGTGAAAATACTGTTTTGGTCCTCATTCAATCTCTAGTTTTCTTTCTCTAGATGTAGATGGCTCTGTCCTTACAAGTCTATTGGGAATTGCCTTGGAAAAAAATGTTGAGAAGAGTGAAGTACGTCATAGTTGATCATCACATAATCTTCTTCTTGTATACAACTTTTCTTCTCCAAGTGTTTTTCAGTGATCTCAAAGAGAATGTCCTATAGACATCTTAAACTCAACATTATCTTTTCTTTTCCTTTTTCTTTCCTTCTTTCTTTCTTTCTTTCTTTCTTTCTTTCAGTATTTATGCAGTGGTTAAAGTTTTGCAAGTAATTTTTTCCATTTTGTTTTCAAAATATATTCATAGATAGTTTTCTCTGAGGCAATTGGAATTAAGTGATTTGCCCAGGGTCACACAACTAGGAAGTGTCAAGTGTCTGAGGACAGATTTGAACTCAGGTTCTTCTGACTTCAGGGCTGGTGGTCTATCCACTGCACCACCTAGCTGCTCCCATAGGTAGTTTTCAATATTCACCCTTGCAATTATGTTCCAATTTCTCCCTCCTTTCTCCCTATCTCCTCCCCTAGATGGCAAGTAATGCATGTTAAACATGTGCAATTCCTCTATACATATTTCCACAATTATCATGCTGCACAAGAAAAATCAGATCAAAAAAGGAAAAAAATGAAAAAGAAAATAAAAATGCAAGTGAATAATAAAGTGAAAATACTGTATTGTGAGCTACACTCAGTTCCTACAGTCCTCTGGGTGCAGATAGCTCTCTTTATCACAATACCATTGGAATTGGCCTGAATCACTTTGCTGTTGAAAAGAGTCATATTCATCAGAATTGATCATTGCATATTCTTATTGCTGTGTACAATGTTATCTTGGTTCTACTCACTTCACTAAACATCAGTCATGTAAGTCTCTTCAGATCTTTCTGAAATTATCCTGCTGGTCATTTCTTACACAACAATAATATTCCATAACATTCATTTACTATAATTTATTCAACTATTCTCCAACTGATGGGCATCCACTCATTTTCCAATACCTTGCCATTATGAAAAGGTCTGCTACAAACTTTTTTGTACAGGTGAGTCCTTTTCTCTCTCTTTTTTAAATGATCTGTTTGGGATATGGACCCAGTAGAGACACTGTTCGATCAAGGGACATACATAATTTGATAGCTCTTTGGGCACATTAAACTCAACATTTTCTAAATGGAACACATTTTTACCACTATTTTACCACTTTTCCCTACTGCCTTCCTTTTTACTAAAGAGTACATCATTCTCTCCATCTCTTAGGCTTGCAACCTAAATTTTATTCTCAGTTACTTACCCTACAACCTTGTCAAAACCTGTGAATTTTATCTTTATGACATCTTTCATTCACACCCTTCTCTTTTCTGAAACTGCTACCACATTGGTATAGGCCTTCATGACCTTATGTCTGGACTATTGCAATAACTTTCTGGTTGATTTGCCTTTCACAAAATCTTTCCCTACTATACTCCATTTCAGTCAATTAATCAGTCAATAAACATTTATTACATGCCTACTATATGTCAGCCTGTTCTAAGTACTGGGAATAGAAATAAAGGCAAAAGATTGTTTCTGTTCTCAAGTTCACAATCTAATGGAAGAGATATGAAAATAACTGTGTGCAACAAGTTATATATAGTATAAATTCGAAATAATCAGCGAAGCAAGGGCACCAGAATGAAGAAGCTTCAGAATAGGTACTGTCTTTTGCTTTTTTCTTGTATTCTCAGTGTGTAAGGACATTGTCTGACACATAGTAGATACTTAATAAATGTTTATTGCCTGACTGAATGTGCCCACTTTAAGAACATCTGATATATGAAACTATGAAACCACAAACTCATACCTTTTAAGGACTAGAAATCATTTAATTCAACTCTATCATTTCACTGTTAAGAAAATTGAATTCTTGAGAGGTTACATGTCTTGGATTAGTTTCACCAGATACTTAAAGGTCCTCAGTTTTTTTTTCCTATTCCTCATCCAGAATGTGCCCTCTAACTATAGGTGTCCCACAGGATTGTATCCTGAGCCCTCTTTTTCTCCCTTTATACAACTTCATTTTTCAATCTCATCAACTCCCATGGATTTGGGCACAATTTACTGTAATTTGATCAATTTAAAGATTCAAGAGTCTGGTTCTCAAAGTTAGCTGGCAGCTGACTCACAAGATCCAGTGTACAAACCCCTCTTGGGACCTATTGAGTCAATTACCCTGTATAAGAGTAATCATATCACATTTGTCTTAAAATTTACAAAGTGCTTACTTCACAAAAACCATTTGGGGTAAACACTGAACATATTATTTTCCCCATTCCACAGACAGGAGATACTCAATGGACATCACAGAGTTAGCTTATAGCAGAAATAAGACTTGAACCCAAAGTTTCTAGTACCAAAACTAATACTTTTCCCATTAAAGTATGCTTCCTTAATTAAGACTCTTCCTGATTGGTGCTACCACATAGATAGGGTAGCTAAAGCTGTTGAAATATGACAAAGGCTGAATGTCATGGATTTGAGAGCTCATAGCTACAACAGCAATTGACATTTATAAGGCACTTTAATGTCACATCCCTTCCTGAGTTATTTTAAGAATAAAATGAGATGTCTGTAAAATTTTTTGCAAAACTTAAAGTGCTCTATAAATACTTTATTGTTGTTGTTATTACATTATCTCACTTTTATCAGTATAAAAACTATGTGGTAAGTGTTATCAATTAACCCCATTTTACATATAAGGAAATTGAAGCAGAAATTAAATGAATTAGTATTCAATCCATCTTAACGAAATCCCTTAATTTCTAATTTTGTGACAGTTGTAGCAACACCTGAGTTCAAATCTAGACTTAGACACTTACTTGATGGGTGATCTGACCAAGTCACTTAATTTCTGCTTAAGATTTTTTGACTGTAAAGTAGGGATTGTAATAGCAGCTACCTTGTGGGTTGTTGTGAGGATTATATAAATGCATTTACCATAGTTCCTGGAACATAGAATTGGTGATTCCCTTGAATATTACCACATGGCTATAAGGGAAGGAACACTAACTTTGAAATTAAAGAATTTAGATTTAAATCTCACCATTGAGTGCCTATTACTGTCAACAGTCAAAATGAGCATCGAGACTTATGTGAAAGCCAGGTTTATCATAAGAGAAATGTATGTGTCTGTGAAACCCAAAGAGTTCATTGTCTTTAGATGACTTTACATATTTGTAATAGTATAAAAAAGCAGAAAACAAAGGAATGTGGAATGGGAGGGGAAAAGTAACTTCTTCCTAAAGGGAAGAGCCAAGCAAAAGTCTCATCTTTTCCTTTGGAAACCTTTAAACTGTGAAGGTAAGAAACTCTGCTTATATGCAAATGACCTCAAATGTACAAGCATTTTTTCTAGTTTGGCACAGGCTAACTGGCACCTGTCTTGATCCCAAGAATACAGAGGGAATCCAGCTTGGGATGCAAACAAAAAATTATGGAAATGCTTCATCTCAAACATATTCAGGGCCTCCTGCATACTCTGGGTCCAGTGTTGCTGGCATATATGGCAACTAAAAAAAGGAAAAACTCATGAGATCCCTTAACAATCCTTCAACTCTCATGCTTCCATAGAAATGTCATTTAGCCTCTAAAGTTCAGTCTTTCCTCCTTTGTGGAAGGAGGGGAATTGGACTAGATGGCCTTGGGGTTCTCTGCCAATTCTGCATTTATGATCCTATGAAACAGTCCCAAGTAAATGTCATTTATTATGAACTCTTCCCAGTTTCTAGCTGTCTCCATGTCTGTGTGAAAAATGATTAAATTAATTATGGGAGATAGAGGTATGGACTTCTTTAATATTACAAGGATACATGATGTAGATTAATTAACTGCACAGATTGGATTTTAACCATTATATGCCTGAGAAAGATGCTTATATGGAGATGTGGAGGGAAATGTGAAAAAATGAATAATTTGAATCCAAATTTATGATTTACAATTTAATGAATACAAGGCACCTTTCTGGCAACTGTGCTCAGAAAATAGATAAACAATCATCTCCTTATTAATGGGCTAGGTTTAAGAGAAATATAATTCAATTCAACAAACATTTGTTAAGTATCAACATCCAATGACAAAATGGGGATCTAATAGCAAAAAAGTTGATTCTGCCACTATTTTAGGGAACATGAGTGGGGAGATGGGAACAGACAAGCAAATAAAGCAAGCAAACAAAACATAAGCAAAGTAAATACTAATTTAGGGGAAGAGAGTTATAAATTGGAGGAATCACAAATGGTTTTATGTAAGAGGTAAAATTTAAACTGAGTTTTGAGGGGATAAAGGAAACCTAGGAAGTAGCTGAAGGTATTCCAGGTATGAGGGACCACCTGGGCAAAGTCAGAAAAGCAAGAGATGGAAGATATGGGAATATGTCTGGAGAAAGTTCTGGGAAGCAATGTCAAGAGTGATGTATGAACCAACAATGTCTTAGGAATGAGAAACCTGAGTAGTCTCTCTTGCCAGAGTTCTAGCTGGAATGCAGACTACCTTTCAAAAAGAATAGCAGGAGCTTTAGCTGAGAGCTTTTGGGCTGGATTTGGAATTCTAGTATGGGTTTGATTTGGGGACATTTTGATTAATGGTGGTCTATATTTTACTAATGCCTTCTCAGAAGAGGTTAGTTGATTTTACCTTGTAGAGTTTTGCTTCAATTCTTTGTTTTTCTCTGCTTGCAATTTGTAACATTGAAATAAATACCATTAATAGATTGAACTTGATTTGGTGTGGTCTTAGAGCTCAACTGCATTCAAACGCAGCCCAAATGGGTTGTCTGTAGTTCAACACTCAAAAAACTGGCAGCCAAATTAGACTATAAGTGTTCCACTACTATTCGCCCACCTCTTGCTTCTTCATCCTTCTGGTCGATCAGCTGCAATCATTCACTAAGGGAAAAGAAAACTATTGTGACTTATCCAAGGGAGTCTGACTTTTTTGTGAGCAATGTTGTGTGAGCTGCAAAATAGACGTCACCTTACAAAAGCCAAGTCTTGAAAAATCAGGCCGAGAGATCTTGGCATTGTGAAAGTGAGTCTCTTGGAACATGGTAAAATTTCCAAGAAACAAATTAAATGTGATTTAGGGGAAATGGGTGTGTGTCTCTAATCTAGACATGAGGAGAAAATTGCAACCAGCATTAAATGGAGTGGAGGGGCCTCATTGTGTGTCCCACACTAGTTATCTGTAACCACTATTGAGGTTGCTTTCTTTCTTGTAGAATGTAATAGGATGTTATTCAGGGAAGATTGCATGCGCTAGGAAGGGCAGCATAAAGGGGAAGGATAGCAGAGCTTCTCTAGTGTCTTCCCCTGGTAGATTGGACTGACAAAAGGGGCCAGGATTTGACAACCACCATTTTCTCTACTTTGTAGAGTTATCAGGGTGTAGGTTCTTGTGTAACCTTTGGGTTCAGTTATGTAGCATGCCTTATCCATTGCTCAGTCAGACCTTAAATTTTGCAAGAATTTAAGGTTTATGAAACAATTTACAAAAAATGTATCTCATTTGATCCTTACAATAGCTTTGTTAGGTAAGTGTTTATTATTATCTTCTTTTTGAAACTTGAGACCAAAGGAAGTTGAGACAGGGTGTGAACTTGGGTCTTTTGACTCCAAGTCCAGAGTTCTATTCCCTATGACACTTAATTGCCTAAAAAAAGAATGAAATACTGAAAAGAGCTCAAGTTCTGGAGGCATAAGACAGAATCAAACTTCCCCTCAAAAACTGAGTGAAATTTGGCAGATCATTTAGTTTCTCAGTTTGATCACTTGTTAAAAAGAAAAGTCTGGCTCAGAAGCTTTGTAGTTGTGTGACCCTGGGCAAGTCACTTATTTCTGTTTACTTCAGTTTCCTTGTCTGTAAAATGAGTTGGAGTAGAAAATGGCAAACCACTCCATTTTCTTTGCCAATAAAACTCCAAATGGAGTTGCAAAGAGAAAAGACTTAAAAACAACTGATCAACTTTAAAAAGTGCAGATAATACTTGTATAATATAGCTTAAAAGTAGGTTTTCTCATAAGATCAAATTAAGCCACAAAATGATATAGTAGGGAAAATGTTTTTGTAAACTTTAAACATACTATCAATGTGAGTTATTGCTATGATTCAGCATTTTCTCACCTAGAAAATAATGGCACTCCTTTGTGGTTCAGTGGTCATGAGAGACACATCTTAAAGAGAATTATCTTTATGGAAAAGAATAGATATAAATGGATATGACTCTTATATCCTGGTGATGATAATAATAACAATAATAATGATTATGAGTAATTTCCAATTTTTCAAAATACCTTATGATTATTTCAATTTATCCTCCCAATGGACCTAGAAGATAGGTAGTATTATTATCTCTTTTACAGATAAGGAAACTGAGGAAAACATAGGTTAAGAAATTTTATCTGGAACACACAGATAGTAAATGTTTGAGGCTAGATTGAAGTTAGACTAAGCCTAACACTTTATACACTATCATCTAGCAGGGCTACTAGTTGTAGTAGCTGAGTGAACATATGGTATGTCTAATATGGAATCACAGAATTTCAGAGTTGAGAGAGACCACAGAAGGCGTACCCCTCAAGAGCATATCTATTAGATTATGCTTAATAAATGTCCATCCAGCCTCTGCTTGAAGACCTCTAAAGAAGAGCATAAGTTAACATCCAGGAACCTATATACAATGTTCTTCATCAGTACACCCCCTCTTACTTTTCTTTTCTTGGTGTTCTCTTTTTTATTCCTTATGCCCATAGCATTCTTCCTCCTCTGCACTAACTACTGACCTTTCTGGCTTCTGTTAAGTCCCAACTAAAATTTCTTCTTCTACAGGAACTCTTCCTTTACCTTTTAAATTCCAATGCCTTCATGTTATTAATTATTTCCTATTCATTCTGTACATAGCTACCTTTGTATATTTATATTTATGTCACTCCCATTACATTGTAAGCTCTTGGAGGATAGGGATTATTTTTTAGCTCTTTTTATCTTTCTAGCACTTAGCACAGGGTTTGGGTGCGTAATAAATGTTTATAGATTTATTGAAATAGCTTAAAAAGAGCAGGACCTAACAGGATACTTACCATGCTGTAGCTGTGGCTAAGTTGTGTGATAATAAAAATGTACCTTAATAACTCTGTGCCTTACTTTCCTCATTTGTAAAAAGTTTTTATTTTAAATTTTTACTTATCTTTACATATTTATTTTTTTATTTTAAATAGCATTTTATTTTTCTAAATACATGTAAAGGTAGTTTTCAACATTTATTTTTGTAAGACTTTGTGTTCCAATTTTTTTTCTCCATCTTTCCTTTATCTCCCCCCTTCACAGGACAGAAAACAATTTGATATAATTTAAATAATTTAAAATTCCTTTAAATATTTCCATATTTGCCATGTTGTGCAAGAAAAATCAGAACAAAAGGGGGGAACACAAGAAAGAAAAGCAAACAAATAAACCCCAAGATGAAAATAGTAAGCTTATATTTACATTGAGTCTCCATAGTTCTCTCTGTGGATGAGAATAGCATTTTCCATCAAAAGTCTATTGAAATTGTCTGTAATAGCTATATTATTGAGAAGAGCTAAGTCTATCAAAGTTGATTATTACATAATCTTATTGTTTTTATGTCCAGTGTTCTCTTGGTTTTACTCACTTCACTCAGCATTAGGGTTTGTAAATTTTTCCAGGATTTTCTGAAATCAGCCTGGTCATCATTTCTTATAGGACAATAATATTCCATTACATTCAAATACTATAACTTTGACTGAATGTCATTCACCAACTGATGGGCACCTATCAAATTTCCAGTTCCTTGTCACTACAAAAAGAGCTACTAACAATCATATTTTTGTACATGTGGGTCCTTTTCCCTATATCTAAAGGACTTCTAAATCTATAAGATTCCACAGTCATTTTATTCTTGAAATATTTCTCTCAGTGAAGCAAAGAGATAAATGTAATATTTCATTAGCTTTTTTGGCCACCATATCACATTAATGAGTGGTAGTTTACATGCAGCCCACAAAAGTCCCCAGATCTTCCCCCCCTAGACAAGCTATGATCTGGGGCCTTCTTCAGTCAGAGAAAAAATTACTTGGATTGCATAGTAGTAGAGGTAAGTAGAGGTTCCTAAGAAAGGAATAGTGTTCCCTTCCATTATAATCTGTCCTCTCAGATGTTCCCAAACATACTTTGCAAGCTAAATCCAGAAGTATTTCCAAAGAAAAATCTGAATCATAAATGAGTCTAGAAGTGAATGCTGCCAAAAGTAACATGCTAGGAGACAGCTTGAAAACTTAAATTGTCCCTGAAAGGAATGAAAAAGAATGAAAGTCTGGGGATAATTTGGTAAAGGCCACATGATGTCCTTGGAAGACATTTAATTGAAAGGAGTAAAAGGATAGAATCAGAAGTCAGAGGATTTTTACCCACTCCAGTCCATCCTCTACTTAGTTGCTAAAATGCAGTTTTGACCCTGCTTATTCCTTCCTCTTCCTACTCCCGCTCAATAAACTTGCTTGGTTTGCTATCCCTTCCAGAATCAAATATAAAATCCCTTTTTCTTTCACTTAAAGTTCACACCCTGTTTTTCTCTCTGACCCCACACCTTCCAGTCTTTTCACACACTACTCTCTTCCTTAGACAAATCACTCTATTTTTGGATTCTGGGCATTTTCACTGACCTGGAATGGTCTTACTCTTTAAAGCCACTTCCTGTCTTCCCTGTGAAAATACTATCTTCTATAGGAAACCTTAACTGATCTCTTAGTTCTGGTGCCTCCCCTCTGATGATTATTTCTTATTTTTTTCTACATATAACTTGTTTGTACAAAATCATTTACCTGTTGTCTCACGCTTTGATCTCCTCAAAGGCAAGGGCTATCATTTACCTTTCTTTATAGCTCCAGTGTTTAGAACAATGACTGGAACATATTAGGTATTTATTGACTGAATGGCTGATTTCTGCTATTTACAACCTGAGAGACAACCTGTAAAACTGTGTAAACAGAGCCAGGAAAACAATATAGAAAATGGCTTCATGATGTTAGTAAAAACCACAACAAAACCATTAAAAATGATGACTGTGGTTGTAAAGACCAAGATTAGCTCCCTAAAAGGCATGAGAAGCTTAGTTCCCATTTCCTTCAGAGACAAATAGCTGTTCTTTTTTGAAGCATCAATTAGATTTACCAAATTATTGGTGCTTTCACATTTTATTTTTTTCCATGTTATAAGGGATACATTTCTCAGACTAATATATGAGTACATAGAAATAGAAGCTATCAGTATAATATAGCTGAAGAAAAAAACAAAACAAAGGCTTGTAGGTTGATTGAGCAAACTAGTGTCATGGTATTTTTGTTTCATTTTGTTTTGCTTTGCCAATCATAATGTAACCCTAAATTATTTAGAGAGAGCTTGCAAAGCAAGATGATGTCTAAACATTCAGAGTTAGAAAACCCCCGAAACTGCCCTTCTTGAGCAATATCTCATGTAATTTAAAATTCAGCAATTTTCTTTTCAGAAAATACCTAGAAAATGCATTTCAAAGTACAGAAAGGGATCTACTCCCCCTTTTTTTATTTTATTTTTTGATTCAGGCTGAGAAGACTCAAGTGATAGTGTACTAGTTGACAGATGATGGAAGCTCTATCCACACCATGAGAAAGTATGACTACTCAGCTTTAGGCTTAGAAAACCACAGTACTCTGAAGAACACTCTTGTCAGCTATTAGAGGAAATGTGGATTGTATGAGAGGAACAGCTGGATTTAACAGGGCAGCAGCCAACAATGTCTTGTTTCATCGCTCCTAAACTTCAATTTTGAGCTTTGTTTGCTGCTTATTGTCACAAGTGGCCTTCTGGCTGGAACAGAGTGTCTAAAAACTATCATCTAAAATAAGAGCCTGGGCTGCCAGGGAAGCACTTGCAGTGAAGTTGTTTCACTTGGAAATATGAGGAAGAAGGAATGATTGTTTCAAAAGATACTGGGTCCAGAGCACAGAGCTTGCCAGAAAGATAGATGCTGGGGATGAAGTAAAAACTGTGTTCCCATAAGGTTTTGGTGAGAATGGATACTTCATCAGGCAGAGAAACACTGCTGACATGGAAAGATATAGTAAACTGCAAGCAGATTCCTTTTTCTGTTACCTGGGTTCTTCCATGTAAGTGCATCAAAAATAGCTTTCATCTTACCACTATCAATTGTAGAATATTTGTATGGATGGAAAGTCACAGCTGTGCCAAAAACAAATGGGCTCCAGCCCTCTTTAGGGTCAGCAGTACCTGCCTGTAGGAATTCCAGAAATAAGATAAGGGAGAATTTTGAATCTGTGTCAATTTGCTTTCCCATGTGGGTTCCACTAACATACTCCTCCTGCTCAGGCATCTTGTAATATTGCCTATTCCCATTCAGGGCTCTGAGGAGGAATGCAAGTCATAGGGAACTTAGGAACCTTTGGGGACTAGTCACAAAGGGCAGACATTAGCTTTTATGGTGCCTAGTACATCATAAATGGTTTTAGAATGTTTTAAAAATTGTTTCAAAAACAATTTTGAGTGACTAAGTTATTTTTACTATTATAAATATCCAAATTAGCTACAAAGGATGTATGAAGAAAGATGCTATCTGCATCCAGAGAAAGAACTGCTAAATAGTAGTATGTAAAAATAATTTTACATATATAATATATGTGTGTGAGGGTTATGTATTTACTGGTAGTTGTCTCTATTATGGAGTGAAGAAAAAATTTAAAAAAAGAAAATTACATAATAACTTTATTATATATTTAAAAGAATAGTATTTTGTATATAGTAGATTTGCAGTTTCATGTACAATTATCTTTTTATTTTACTATATTATGGAAATACTTGTTTTATTTCTTAAGTTCAGAATAAAATACATGAAAATTTAAAAATGTTTTCATGACCTACCTATTCTTATTCTTTCAGAAAACATGCACTGGATTCATGTTGTTCTGCGGAAAAGAAAGCTTTATATTGAATTTGAGAGCTTCACCACACTAATTTGCTGATCTCCTGCAAGTATTTGGTTTTTTCCCTCTTTCAGGAGTGCAATTCTTTCTTTGGGTAATATGACTTTGTTGTTTAATTTGGCTCAATTTTTTGTTTCTAGAAAACAGATTAAAATAAGGTCTTGGTAAGAAAACATAATTCTTTTTGGAAAGGCTTTAATATCAGAGTAGAGAAAATGGCTGCTGCTCATGAGTAATGTTTATATAATACTTTAATGTTTACAAATTTTCTCATTTGATCCTCATAACAACCTTAGGAAGTAGGTGCTATAATTATTTCCATTGTATCTCCATTTTACAAATGAAAAAAATGAGGCAAAGAAATTAAGTGATTTTTCCAGGATCACACAAGGAGGAAGCAGTGGAGGTTGGATGTGAACCCAGATTTTCTTTGCTTCAAGTCCACCCCTATTTATTTTACTGTGCCACTGAGCTGCCTCTGGTAATGCTAACATTTCCCTATTCCAACTCCAAACAAAATTTAATGTCCTGAACAGTAGCATTAGAATAAATGAAGGCAAATAACCAACCCTTCTCCCAGTCTTATGTTCCATTTAAGTCCCAATGTCCATTCTTCACATGCTACTTTTTCAGAGTTCAATTTGTCTGTGTGTGAAATGGGAAGGAAGCTGCTTCAATCCTTGGTCATAAATAAAAATATTTTTATGAAGAAAACTATGTTTAGATAAATAACTGTATATTGTTGTATCCACAAATTCTTATTGTAAATTGCTAGGAATTATTATAGCTGTTTGTAATACTAGAAGAAGAATGTAGATTGAATGAACATAGGGCTTCATGATTTTAGGCGCAAGGCTATATCTAATATACCATCTAGCTACCTCCTGGGTAAGATTTAATATAATTCTGTTTTTTCATACTCTAATCCTAACACTATATATAACATATAAACAACTTTTCTTATAGAGTCATTTTAAGACTTCATTGAAGTAATATATGCAAAATTACTTGCAAATTATAAAGCACTATATATCAGTTACTATTACTACTACTACTACTAACACTACTACTACAGATGTAAAGTGCTTTATAAATGTCAGCTATTGCCATTATCATGACCACTACCTACCCAACACTACTAAAACTATTAAGGCTATAAAGTGCTGTATACATTTTATCATTATTTATCTTAATGCTACTATCTGGTGAAACCTCTTCATGTGTTGTTTTATTTTCCCTTCACTACAAAACATATATTGTTTTCCCTCTTTATTGATCAGATTAGAATTCCTACTTCTGCACACCTTGGCCTATGTTTATACCAATCTGCCTTCCCTCTTCTTCCATCTTGGAATATTCTTCTCTACTCACACTGTTTACCTTCAGCTCATTCTAATCTTCAAGACTTTTCATGCTATTATTTCCTCCTTATCTCTGTTCCTTTAAATCTTTTAATATATTTGCTATCTTATTATTCTATGAATTTGATTGAAATACTCTCTCTGGATTTTAGTTTCTTCCTTGGCAAATAAGAGCAAAGGGACCTGGAGTCAAAAAGACCTAAGTTCAAACCTGGCCTCAGATACTTATGTATCATTTCTTCATAGTCAACTCACATCTATATCCCCTAAATGTATTATTTTAATTGCCCCAATAATAGAAAAGTTCTTATGAATTATAAGCATCATCTTCTTATGTAGAAATGTAAATAGTTTTACCTTATTAAGTGCCTTAAGATTTCCCTTTCCTGCTTAACTTTTTATACTTCTCTTGACTTTTGTATTTAAAAGTCAAATTTTCTATTCATTTCTGATATTTTCATCTGAAGTGCTTGAAATTCCTCTATTTCATTAAATATTTGTTTTCCTCCTAAAGGATTATATTCAGTTTTGCTGAGTGGGTGATTCTTGGTTGTAAATCCTAACTCCTTTGCTCTATGGAATATCATATTCCAATCTTTAATGATATTGTGTTATTCAAACTGTGGCTCCACTATAGTTCAATTGTTCTTTCTGGATGGTTGCAGTATTTTTTCCTTGACTAGGAGCTTTGGGATTTGCCTATAATATTCCTGGTAGTTTGATTTTAGGATCTCCATTAGGAGGTGATTAATGGATTCTTTCAGTTTCTACTTAACTCTTTGTTTCTAGAATATCAGGATTGTTTTCTTTGATAATTTCTTGAAAGGTGATGCCTAAGCTTTTGGGGAGTCATGGCTTTTAGTAGTCCAATAATTTTCACATTATCTCTCTTGGATCAAATTTCCAGGTAAGTTATTTTTCCAATGGGCTATTTCACATCGTGTTCTATTTTTGATCTTTTGCTTCTGTTTTATTGTTTCTTAATTTCTCATAAAGGCATTTGCTCAGTTCTAATTTTTAAAGAATTATGTTCTTCAATGAGCTTTTATACCTCTTTTTCCCACTTGACCAATTCTATTTTTTAATGCTTTTTTTAACCCCTTTTCTCATTTGGCTAGTTCTGGCTTTTAAGGCATTTTTTACTCATTGGTTTTGTTTTTTTTTTGTGTGTGTGTGTGTGTATGCCATTTTTACCATTGGATCTAGTCTGTTTTTTAAGGTGCTGTTTGCATCAATATTTTTTGTCTCCTTTATCAGCTGTTGGCTTTTTTTTTCTAGTTTTTCCTTCCTGTTTTTATTTATTTTAATTTTAACTTTTTAACTTAAAAAAGTTTTTATTAAATCTTTTTAATTTTCAAAAGATGTGCATGGATAATTTTTCAACATTAACCTTTGCAAAAAGAGTTCTTTTTCCATTGTGGTGTTAAACTCTAATGTGGTTGAGCTCTTTCTTACCCTGGGACTGTCACCAAGGACTGTGATCAATATCTAAATATGCCCAAAGCAACAGAGTCCAGTCTCAGTGCTAGGAAAGAAATGTCCATAATCTACTTCTTACCAGATTTTTTGACTCCCTTAGTGTTTGTGGACTGAGAGTTATGTAAGCAGTTACCGCCACTGTTGATTCAATGACTCCTGCTCCTGAAGGTATTATTTTCTAACATTACTTAAAAGTATTCAGAGGGGTTTTTGAGGAGCAACTCCCCTGAAATCTCCTTAGTAGTCCCAATTCCTTTGCGCTACTACTCTATCGTATCTCAATTAAAATGGGGGTGGTCACACTTTTGACTTTGCAATAACCTACAAATATTCCATCTTCATTACCCTCTAACTTCTTTTATCTGATTATATTTCATCATTTCACATTTCTCTAGGCCCTAAAACACATAATACTGTTTTTTATGCTCACCATGACTTCTATTCCCTCGACTTTTTATTCTTTTTTTTTTTTGGAATATTCCTTCCTATTTTTATTTTAATTTAATTTTTATATTAAATCTTTTTCATTTTCTAAACATATGAATGGATAAATTTTCAACATTAACCCCTGAAAAACCTTGTATTCCAGTTTTCCCCTCCTTTCCCCCAAGCCCTCCCTTAGATAGAAAATATTCCCACATATGTTAAACATGATAAAATATATTTTAAATCCAATATATGGATGCATATTTATACAATTATCTTGCTGCACAAGAAAAATCAAATCAAAAAGGAAAAAAATGAGAGAAAATAAAATGCAAGCAAACAACAACAACAACAAAGAGTGAAAATGCTATGTTGTGATCCACACTCAGTTCCCACAGTCTTCTCTCTGTGTGTAGATGGCTGTCTTCATCACAAGATCATTGATACTGGTCTGAATTATCTCATTGTTGAAAAAAGCCATGTCTATCAGAATTGATCATCATATAATCTTGCTGTTGCAGTGTACAATGATCTCCTAGTTCTGCTCATTTCACTAAGCATCAGTTCATGTAAGTCTCTGAAATCATTCTGCTGATTGTTTTTTTTTTTAATAGAAGAATAATATTCCATAGCATTCATATCCCATAAATTATTCGGCCATTTCCAACTGATGGGCACCCACAGTTTCTTAACACTACAAAAAGGACTACCACAAACATTTTTGTACATGTAGGATCCTTTTCCTCCTTTAAGATCTCTTTGGGATATAAGCCCAATAGAAACATAGCTGGATCAAAGGGTATGCACAGTTTGATAGCCCTTTGGGCATAACTCCAAATTGCTCATCCAAAAGGTTGGAAAAGTTCACAATTCCACCACAATGTATCAATGTCCCAGTTTTCCCACATCCCTTCCAACATTCATCATTGTCTTTTCCTGTCATCTTAGCCAATCTGAAAGGTGTGTAATAATAAGTCAGAGTTGTCTGAATTTGCATTTCTCTGATCAATAGTGATTTAGCACACCTTTTTATATGACTTGAAATGGTTTTAATTTTTTCATCTGAAAATTGTTCATATCCTTTGACCATTTATCAATTGGAGAATGGCTTAAATTCTTATAAATTTGAGTCAGTTCTGTATATATTTTAGAAGTGAGGTCTTTATCAGAACCTTTGAATGTAAAAATGTTTTCCCAGTTTATTGCTTCCCTTCTAATCTTATCTGCATTAATTTTGTTTGTGCAAAAACTTTTTAACTTAATATAATCAACATTATCTATTTTTGTTCAATAATGATTTCCCATTCTTCTTTGGTCACAAATTCCTTTCTTCAGCACAGATCTGAGAGGTAAACTATACTTTGAACTTCTAATTTGCTTATAATATCACTCTTTATGTTTTAACCATGGACCCATTTCAAAGTTATCTTGGTATAGGGTCCTCCTTTATTCTTTATCAGTCCATTAACCTTATATTCTCCTCCCTTCTGCATCTCAACCATGAGTTAACTAATCCAATTCTATGCTGTTCTCTGTTTTTAGAATTCTTTTCCCCTTGTCTTATCAGTGTTCACACTTTTTTGAAAAAACCAGATAATTCCTACCATTCACTTCCCTTTTTTCTACTCATATGATACTACATAGAGTTGTAGAAAACTATGACAATTTGCCAACAATCACTACTACATATTTGTTATCTAATCTCATGTCTACTAGAGGGATTGGGTGACTTGACCATGGTCATACAACTAACATATTTCTACAGGATTTGAATTTCAGCTCCCAAAGTCCATACTCTTGCTCTTATACCACACTGCCTCTTACTAAGTTACAGAAAGTACAATCAGAAATAAGACAAGATGAGCAGGGCTTTGTTGGAGCAAAAGAAGAAACAAACAAAAGTATAATTTTAAATTAATCTTTAAAAGCAGCAATGGTTAATTTTTAAAAAGAAAAAGAAGAAATCACATTGAAGAGATTCATAGTGCCTCATTCATAGTAGACAGAACTCAAATTGCTATAATTATATTAGAAGTGGTTATGGTTTTGGCACACTAGTTTTAAAGAGCACAGAACTTAGAAGTCACTAACATCATCTTTCAAAGAAATAAGAGGTTTTAATTCCTAATTAGCAAGAATGTTAGTTAAAATAGGAATCTACAAGTTATCAGGCTGGGGTGACTTCTGGCTACTAAAGCTTCCTTTTTCCTATTCTATACATCAAACTCATGATGGTATCCCAGATACTCTTGTCTCTTCCTGCCAATGGAACCTCTTCACCCCCAAATCAAAGCTTTGTTTTGTGCCCTGTACCCTAGGATTCCATTTGTGGCACTTGTCTTGAGTGCTGAAATCGTTAATTTTAACTGTGAGAGATAAGAAAAGAAAGAATAAATATAAGCATAACCTTAAACTCATCATTAAAAGCAGCAAGAGAGGTTAACTTAAAAATAGGAAAAAGGAAACACATTGAGGAGATTCATAGTACCTCATTCATAACAGACACAACTCCAAGTTGCTATAATTATATTAGGAGTGGTTATGGTTTTGGCATTTATTTTATTATACTTTGAGATCATGTACATCATTTAAGTCAGGGAACTTTTTCTAGCAATGATATTAGTTTCAGTCTAAATTGAATTTATGAAAAGTAAACAATGTATATTACATTTTAACCACAGTTCAGTTGAACATCTTCACTTTATACCTAATATCCTATCTTTTACAGAAACTCTTAAAAATCCAAATGGCTTTCCTTTCCCTGTCCCCCACTCCTTTCAAAAACCTTTCTTGATTCAACTGTGACTCTAAGTGACCCTCAGCCCTTTAATTTGGACTCCACTGACAGCTGACTCCAATTTTTGTCTGTTTATAGAAGTAAATTAAAAGAACACACTGTCTGTGTCTCAGTGGCTCTTTGTGGCCCAACACACTAGTCAGTCCCTAAATCAAAACCCAGCTAGTTGTTGGGAGAGCTAATTCTTATATAAACACTGTTGCATTTAGAGGGGAGAGTGGGGGAGAAGTTCATAGTGACCAATCAGAAATATGCCACTTTTAAAAAAATATATTTCAGGGATCAATTTATCCTTTGATTCAATTTACAAAATGAAGTGTTTACTGAACTCTCCATACAAGGGCTAGGCTGTGGTTGACTGGTCTTCTCTCCATGATGGTAGATTCTCAACATGCAACAGTCATTTCTTAATCACCAAGAGTGCCACTCTGTGGTTGTTTTTTGTGCCCCCCTCAAGGAAGACATTCAGATCTGCTTCATTTTATATTGTAGAGAGTCCCTGATTTCCTTGAATCAAAGACTGATATTGAAAAAAGAGGCTTTGAAAAGAGTTTGATATGGCAGTAGTTTTAGACCAAAGAATGTTTTGGCAAAAGTTAGGTTTCAACCTTAGAAAAGGAGTCTTGATTTTCAATATATAAACAGGAAAATTTATATGTACTGTTTCTAGGTATTATAAGCAATTGGTCAAAGCCAAGAGATCTGATCTCATCATCATTGGAAAGATATTTTTTGAAATAGTAGTCCACTCTATTTTATAACTAGGAGAATCTCTGATTCCTTACTCTGAGTGACACCTTTTTCATGACAGTTCATCATCTCCTGAGATTTAAGCTTAAATCATTTACCACTGTCATGTGTCTTATGGATTTGTCATATTTTCAATGGCTTGATTTTATTATTTGGACTGTATATGCTGTCTTATATTGATTTTTATCAGAGAGAAGTGTCACCTAGTAAGCTGATTACAGAATTGATCCTAGAATCACAGAATTTCAGAGCTGGAAGGAATCTCAGAATTATGCAAATAATTATCAAGTGCTATTAATTCTACTCCAATGAAACATTTCTCATATGTCTCACTTTTATTTCTAATCTAGTTTAGGCTCTCATGACATTTTCTGGACTGTTTTATTTTTAATTAGTCAAAGCATTTATCAATCACATACAGCAGGCTACTTTGCCCTTCCTATTCATTGTTCATCAGTGGCCATCAAAAGGCAACATGATATAATGAGAAAAACTCTGGACTTAAGAACTGAACATAAGTTAAAATTATAGTTTTTCTAGTTATTGCTTATGTGAATTTTATCAAAATATTAATATCTTTGAGCGTCAGTTTTCTCATCACTGAAATGAGGACAAAAACATACCACTCACAACATAGAAATATTTTAATAACCAAATTAAGTTGATGTTTCTTTCAGTTATTTTTGTACCAAATCACTGTATTTGTGAGTGCGTATATGTATGTGTGTATGTGTAGTTTTGCCATTATTCTATCATTTCCCCCTTCCTATTCAATCATGAACTAAAATTCTAACGTTCAAAGTTTACAAATACCTTTAGCCTGGAAGAAAGGGAAGAAGAAATGCAGTAGAACGGAAAGAAAAACATTTATATAGCACCTACTATTTACCAGGCAATGTGCAAAGTGCTTTAAATAAATAAATATGTGTATGTATGCGTGTATCTGTGTATATACATGCATGTGTGTATATGTGTGTGTCTTTTCTAGACTGCTGACACAGTTTCCTATTTGGTCTCCTTGATTCTTATCACACAACTATGCCCCAAAACATCTTTAAGAGCAGCTCAATCTAATGCTCAAATCTTCAGTAGGTTGCCTATTAGCTTTAGGATAAAAAATAGTCAGTTATGTAAAGCCTTTCATAATCTGTTTCTAGTCTCCCTTTTGGGGCTTATTTCCCGTCATTGTCCTACCAAAGCAATCAATTTTCTGTTCTCTATATGTAATGTTTCATCTCCCCTCTTGGTCCCTCTGTAAAAACTGTTCCCCATAACTACAGTGTACTGCCTTTTCACCTCCACAATATCTTTTTTTTCAAGACTTATTTCAGATGTCACAGTCTTTTCAAAACCTTTCTTGACTCCCACCTTCTCAACAGTTTTGTCTCCCCTCAGACAGTCTGCCGTTTATTTATCTGTGTACTCTTGTAGAATGTAAGCTCCTTGAGAACAGGGAATATTCCATTTTTGTCTTTCAATGATGATTACCTACCACATAGTGCATATTTAATTAATGTATGTAAAATTAAATTAAATTTAGTCTCCTTGACAACATTACCAGCAAATTTTCACTAAACCTTTGCTTCAATACCTCCAGTAAATGAAGAAAGCCTTCCTTTCTCCTTGTCTCCTTGTTTCATAATGATTTTGAGTAGATGAGAGTATGTATACCGGTTAATAATTATTGACATTCTTGCCAACATAAACATTAAGAAGGTTTGTTTCCCCCATGACATGGATATTTCCTATTTATTTGGATACTTTGTAAATCAGTCCCACAATGCTCTCACAATCACATAATATCTCTTCCAGTATAGATTTTCTTGGTCCAATCCAGTTTCTTTTCCTATCTTTGTTCATGTCTTCTACCACGACTAGAATGTTAGAATTGAAGTATGATGGTCTCATTGTCCTTGATGGAGAAAATGACTTATTACAATAATTTTCCTCAACTTTTCCATCCTTCTTTGTAGTTATTCTTTCCATTTTCAGCTTTAAATACCTTTGGAATGACTTAGATTAGTTGGATATATTGCCAAGATTTCTTTAAACTAGTTTTACTCTCCATTGCTTCTTTCTGCTTTGATTTTACAAACATGTTTAGATTTCAACCAGGTGTTGACTTTGGCAGTCATCTGTTTCTATTTGGCAATTAAATCAGATGTTGTCTAACGCATGTACTTTTTAATTTTGTTTTTCTTGTTGGGGCAATTAATTTATATAGACTAATTTTATGGATAAAATTATTAGTTTTGAAACTTCTATTGTCTTTTAACAAACCAAACCTTCCTCACTTCCTAACTTCCCTATTACTGTCAAAGATAACATCATCCTCATCACCCAGGCTTACTCCTCATTCTGATTCCCCATATTTAGCCAGGGATCAAATCCTGTCATTTCTATCATCGTGCCATCTTTTGAACATATTCCTTTCTCTTCTCTACTACCTTGGAGTCAATCCTCATCATCTCATACCTGAGCTATTGCAATAGCCTTTTCAATCTTCTATTACCTTGGAGTAAATTTACTCTCCCTCTCCCCCAACACCATGTACTCTGCAATTTAATGAAATTGGCCTCTCTGCTTTTCCTTTCACACAATATGCTATCTCCAGATTCCAGGTATTTTCATTGGCTCTTCTCTATATCTGGAATTCTCTACCCTTCCCCCCTCTTTATCTTTACCTCCTACCTTCCCTGGCTTCCTTCAAGCTAAAAAGAAAGGCCTTGCTCAGTTCTCAATAATTTTAGTACTTTTCTTCTGATATTTTATTGTACATATTTGCTGTTTCCCATTAGAATGGGAATTCCTTGAGAAGAGGGATGGGTTTTCACCCTCTTTTTCTTTGTCTCTAGTGCTTAGCATTATGTTTGACACATAAAAAGGTACCCAACAAATACTACTTAATTGAAAAACTGATTGTCCATGGAAGGGCAAAAGGGAAGAACAGAAATAAAATAAGAGCTGAGTATTTCAGCCTTTTTACCTTCATCCATTATTAGCTTCCCACACTAACTACCTGGAGAAAAGGTTCTACTTTTCTTTTGTTCTCTTCTTGTCCTAAAATTAGCTTTAAAATGCCCTTTTATTATTCTTTTCATTCTAATACACTCCTAAACCCCCAAATTAGATAGGAGAAGCCCAAAGGATGGCACCAAAGTGATGTCTCACTTATTTTATCCCATTTTCATACATGTTTGGCCTTTTGCTAACTTTCCCAAACTGTTTTTTTTTCCCTCTCCTGAATTCCCTGTGTTCAACTGATGAAACTCACAATTGTGATTTTTCTTCTATGCCTCTATAATCCTCAGCAATGTTTTCTAGTTTTCTTCTTGTTTTATAATTTGTTACCACAAGAATCATCAGAAGTGGAAGGGATAGAGTTGTTAGGAGGTTTGATAAGGCATAGAGACTGTCACATCCTAGCTAGTGATTAGATCATAGAACTTAGAATCAAGAAGGTATGTATTCAAATCCTGCCACAAACTCTTATTAACTATGTGCTTATGGATAAGACAACACTAGATTGGAAAGTGTGTGGATAATTGATAAATAACTGCAGAAACAATCGGAGCTATATGATTCATTAGCAAAACAGGCACATCTTATAGGTCAATCGACTCTCCAGTCTGTCCAAAGACCCAAATACAGAGTTAGATACATTTTTATGTATTAAATACAATTAGTCAAATAAGACCAACCAATCAAAAGAAAAAAATAACAAGGTACAAACTGGGATAAAAAAAAATCTGGTTTCTAATTGAAGAAAGGATAAAGGACTTTCCAAGTTGGGGATAGGAGAATAAACAAAGTATGATTTCCTGAAATCAGAGAAAGAGGTATTGCCCTCTCCACAAAGAGTCTCAGATTTAATCAAAGGAACATGGAAATAATTCTGATTGACCATTATGAGACCAGTTTTTAGTTAAGATTTATTGTTTGCTTGAAATCTAGAATCACTAGAAAACTCTTTGCATCAGTTTTTGGATCTAAGTTTCTGATCAGCGTAATCTAATCCTTAATTAGGGATCTCTAAGCAGCAGGTAGAGGTGATCCAACTTCCCAGCACTGCAGGGCTAAATTCAAACAATACAAAGTTTTCTCACAATTCTCATAATTGAATAAAGTTTTCTCACAAGACAGATATTTAATTGGATAAATAATTGAATAGAAAGGGAATTGTTCTGGACCCAAAATTGAGTCATAAAATGGAGTCAGTGTGGTTCACTTAATTTCAAAAGGAAAGAAATAAATTCTTATTAAGTGTTTGCCATGAGTCTAACACTATGCTAAGCACTATACAAATATTATCTAATTTCATTCTCACAACAATCTTGCAAGATAAGTGTCATTATCCTCATTTTATATTTGAGGAAACTGAGGCAGACAGAGGTTACTGACCTGCCCAAGTTTACATGGCTATTAAGTGCATGAGATCAGACTTGAACTCAAATTTTCCCAAAGCTAGGCTCAGAGTTCTAGTCAGTATACCAACTAGCTAGACAAATTTATGCTTTATATAATCTTCCTGCTTATCTAAGAAATATCCAATAAGGACCCACTACCCAAAGGATATTGTGACAGTCACTAAAGATAGGAGTTTTTTTCCTCCGAACTTCTAATTTGATCTCTGTCTCTTTCTGTCTCTCTGTCTGTTTCTGCCTCTTTTGCCTGTTTCTCTCCATCTTTGCTTCTGTCTCTGTCTCTGATTCTCTCTCTCTCTCTCTCTCTCTCTCTCTCTCTCTCTCTCTCTCTCTGTCTGTCTTTCTCCACTGTTGTCTTTGTCTCTGTTTCTCTGTTTCTCTCTGTCTATCTCTCTGCCCTCCCCCTCCACAACCAACTCTCACCTCTATCTTTCTGCAATACTTGTAACTGTACTATCATGGGGATGAGTGGAAGGATATTCTTTAATGAAGATGAAATCTTATATTTCATGGGAAATATATTTATATTAATATAATATATATAATATATTATTATAATGTATTATATAATATACAGAATATATATAAATATATAATATATCGTTATATAATATAAAAATAAAGGGTGATTTTTGTGACTTCCACTTGTTCCATATAACTAGTTGGAAGTTTATGGGTCAAAATTACTTTGATAAATCCTGTTTTCTGTAATGCTACCTTTGAGCTTGAAATTATCATTATAGAAAAGTTGTGGAGCAACAATAATATATAAATTGTTTTTTCCTTAAAAGACATACACACTCACAAAACTTTTCCTCCCTCCCCCTCTCCTTCCCCTTCCTCCTCATAGTATGGAATAGAGAATGGTGGCACATGGGGAGCAGAACTGAGGATAATAGCAGAGCTGTGGAACCATAGTTTTCATGAGCAATAATAAATAACACCTCACATTTGCATGGAATTTTATAGTGTGCTTTCACATTTATGATCTCATTTGATCCTCTCAACAATCTTCCAAGATTTATTTTTTATGTTTTAAGCAATAATATCTTCATCTCTTCATCTTTTCTTTTAAAAAGTATCTGACAGACAGTGGGCATGTCAATATAAATGATCCTGGTTCTTATAAAAAGATGTCTTGCATTAGCATTCATTGCAAGCAAGAAGCCAAACATACGGAGATATTGTTGGAAGGCTGGTAATTGGCCAAGTGGAAGAATTCTAAAGGAGACCATTGAATTTATTAAACTACACTTAAAAAATATCAACCCTATCCATATTTACCTAGCATATATTTTCAAGAGGACAAAAAACCTTTCATCAACAAAATTAAGTATATTCTTGGCAATGATCAGACTAAGTATTAACAGACCCAAATTTGATGTTTTAGAATGGGGGGAAGCTTTGGGATAGTAGACATAATACTTACTGGATTGTAAATCAGACAACATAGTTCCCAGGGTAGCACTGACTGACCATGGGACAAGTCACTTAACTACTTTAATTTTTTCTTTTGTAAAATGGGGGTACTGGTTTCTGTCTCTAATAGTCTCCTTTAAGATCCTATAATTTTTGTAAAATTAATAGAAAACTTGGAAAATAGTTCCACAAAAATGGGAACAAACTAAAATCTTATACCATATGGCACAATGAATTCTAAAGTACATGACATAAAAGAGCACACCATTCAAGAAAATCTGGAAGACAAAGGATTGTTGTGTCTTTCAGAATTGTGTTAAATTCTTAACAATGCATGGCTTAGAGTAAATAATTACACATACACACATTTGATTTTATCAAGATAATAAGCTTTTATTTAAAAAGAAAACTCACAACACTTCCAGAATAAGGAAATAAAGTCTGGAAAAAGCTTTGCATCAAATGCTTCCATTAAAAGAATGATACAAAATTTATAAGGAATTGACATAAATTCACAAGTATAAGACCCATTCTGCAATTGATAAAGGGTCAGGAAACATATCAACAATCACATAAAAATGCCATAATACTTAACAATCATAAAACCAAAATAAAGTGACTCTGAAACTCTACCTGACCCCCCCAAAAGATTATCAAAGATAATATGACAAAAATCAATGCTGATATGGCTTTGGTAAAATATATCAGCTACTACCTGGAAGAGTTTTGAAAAACATCCTTTTGGACGCTTCATTTTGGAAAGTAATATGATATTGCATAATGAGAGTGACAAATATAGACCTAACTCTAACCCTTGATATAGAGTACCACTTCTAGTACCATCAAGATTATTGGCAGGAAAATCCTAGCTGTTAAAAAAATATTACATATAACACAGAGTGGGGGGGGGAGGGAGGGAGAGGCAGAAAGAAAGAAAGAAATTTTATATCAGTTTGTAAATAGTTAAACACCTTGTGATATATATGTAATAGGATATATTTAAATATAAGAAATGAGGAATATGGAGAATTTTTAAAATGAGACAACACAAAGTAATACATAATGAAGAAAGCAGAGAAGATGTGGTGTAAATATTTATCATAAATTTCTTTAAAGGTAACAATAACAACAATAAATTCATATTTTATAGAGTAAATAAGATTAAAGAATATCAGGAAAACAAGGATAATATGGGTAATAACATGTTAAAATTAGTAATGTCATCTTTTGGAGATGGAGTTAGTAATTTGTAAGTGAAAGTCTATAAGCTTTTTATAATCTCAGGATTTTTGTTTCAGAATATATGCTTTTACTTATTTTATTCTTATTCTTTTTCACATATTAAAATGCTATACTTATTGGAAATTCAAATGCATTTTGTATTTAAAGAAAAAGAAAGTTAAGCAGAACCAGGGAAACAGTGTACACAGTAACAGCAAGATTATGTGATGATAAACTATGACAGATTTTACTCTCCTCAACATTACAATGATCCAAGACAATTCCAATAGACTTGGGATCGAAAATGCCATCTGCATCCAGAGAGAGAACTATGAAGAACAAATGTGGATCAAAGCATACTATTTAGACCTTTTTTGTTTTTTCTTTCTTGTGGTTTTATTCCCTTTTGTTTTCATTTTTCTTTCACAATATGGTTAATTTGGAAATATGTCTATTTCTATATATACATAGCATATATAACTTTGAAAAAGGAAAAAAATATAAAGTTCCAAATAATATGATTCATATATTAATACAATATTGATATAGTGTTCACTTACAAAGTTAGGCAGGCCTGTAGACTTTTCCCTATAATAGCAACAAAATGGTAGGGTTATTGTTGAGCCATTCAGTTGTATCTTGGCTCTTCATTACCAAGGACTATAGCATTCCAGACTGTCTGTATTCCATGATCTTCCAAGTCTGTGCAAGCTCATGTTGAATGTTTCCATGACACTATTCAACTCATCTTCTGCAATCTCCTGTTCCTTTTACATTCAATCTCTCCCAGCATCAGGGTCTTTTACAATGACTCCCATTTTCCCATTGTGTGGCCAAATTATTTAAACTTCAACTTTAGTATTTGGTCTTCCAGTCAATAGTCTGGATTAATTTAAGTATTATTTATTGATTTTTTTTTTACTGTTCAAGGAATTCTCAAAAATCTTTGCTAGCACTGAAATTTTAAGCATCAGTTCTGAAGTGTTCAGCTTTCCTTATAGTTGAAATCTCATAGCCATACTTTGCTACTGAAAAAACATAATTGTGACTATAGGGACCTTTTCTGGCAAGGTGATATCTGTTATTTTTTAAAATGCTCTCCAGATTTGCCATAACTTTTAATTTCATAGCTATAGTTGCCCTCTGAAGTGACTTTTGAGCCTGAGAATATAAAATCAAATGCTGATTCCATTTCTTTTCCTTCTGTTTTCCAGGAAGTGATGGACTAATTGTCAAGATCTTAGTTTTTTGATGTTAAAATTCAAGCCAGCTTTTACACTTTCTTCTTTCACCCTTATTAAAAGGCTTCTTAGTTCTTCTTCACTTTCTGCCATTAGAATGGTTGTATCTACATATTTGAGACTGTTGATATTTCTGCTGGTAACCTTAATTATGGCTTTTGCTTCATCCACCCTGGAATTTTTCATGATGTACTCTGCATATAAGTTAAATAAATAAGGTGACAACATACAACTTTGTCATATTCTTTTTCAATTTTAAACTAATCAGTTGTTCTATGTTTGGATCTAATTGTTGCTTCTTGGCCTGCATACAGATTTATCAGGAAATAAGCAAGATGATCTGGTGTCTTCCATCATTTTGAGGATTTGCCATTTTTTTGTGATGTAGATAGTCAAATGCTACATTATAGTCAGTGAAGCAGAAACAGATTTTTTTTCCTTGAATTCCCTTGTTTTCTCCATAATGCATCAAATGTTGCCAATTTAGTCTCCTCTCTCTGCCTCTTCAAAATAGCCTAATTCTAGTAAGAATCTGAAACATAAGAATGACATAAATTGAAGAATCTTAAGCATAACTTTGGTTTTATTTGAAATGAGGTCAATTGTTTGGTAATTTCAATATTCTTTGAAATTGGGATATAAACTGTTCTTTTCTAATCTAGTGGCTACTGTTAAGTTTTTCAAAAATTCTGGCTTAGTTGTATACAACATCTTTAGCAGCATCACGCTTCAGAATTTTAACTAGCTCAGTGGGAATTCCATCACATCCACTAGCTTAGTAATACTTCCTAAGGCCCACTTAACTTCATTATTCTTGATGTCTGGATCTAGATGAGTAATTACATCATCATGGTTATTTTTCTTATATAATTTTTTTTGTATTCTTGCTGCCACTTCTTAATCTCTTCTGTTATGTTGAATCCCTATCATTTTGGGGTTTTATTGTGCCCATTTCTGCATGAAATATTCTTGATATCTCTAATTGTATTGAAGAGATGTTTCCCATTCTCTCTCTTTTTTTTATTTCTTTACTTTGCTCATTTAAGAAAACCTTATCTCTCCTTGCTATAGACTCTAAAATTCTAGATTCAATTGGGCATATCTTTCCATTTTGCCTTTACTTTTTGCTTTCTTTCTCCCTTCAGCTATGTGTAAAGTCTCATCAGTCATTTTGCTTTCTTGCTCTTTTTCTTTGAAATGTTTTTATTGGTGGTGGTGGTGGTGATGCTGTTTATTGTACAACATGGTAAACTTCTGTCCATAATTCTTCAAGTATTCTATCAGATTTAATTCTTTAAATTTATTCATTACTTCCACTTTATGTTCATAAGGAATATTTATTTAGTTTGTATCTATGTGCTCTTATTGCTTTCCCTACTTTTTTCAATTTATGGCTGAGTTTTACAATAAGAAATTCATGATTGAGCTACAGTCCATTCGAGGCCTTGTTTTAACTGACCGTATAGAGCTTCTACATTTTTGACTACAAAGTATATAATCAATATAATTTCAATATTGACCATCTAGTGATGTCTATGTATAGAGTCACTTTTTGGATTTTTGAAAGAATATTGGTATGACCAATGAGTTATTTTGACAAAACCTGATTTGTCTCTGCCCTGCTTTGTGTTGTACTCCAAGACCAATCTTGCCTATTACTCTATTTATCTTTTGGTTTCCTACTTTAGCATTCTTATCCCCTATCATGAATGTGATATCTTTTTTGTTGTTATTTCTAGATGTCATAATTCTTATTATAACTTATTAACTTTAGACCCTTTGGTAACTTTAGACCATTGTATTGCTATGATGTTGAATGGTCTGTCTCAGATTTGAACAGATATAATTTTGTCCTTTTTGAGCATATATCCAAGGGTTGCTTTTCTTTCCTTTTATTAACCATAAGAGCTACCTCATTTCTTGTAAGGATTTATTTTCTACAAGAATTTCCTGAATTAAAATTCACCCATTCCCATCCTTTTAGGTTCACTGATGCCTGCATGTCAATGTTTAATCTTTCTATCTCCTATCTCACCATACCCAGTTTACCTTGGTTCGTAGAACTTAAGATCCAGGTTCTTGTACAATATTGACCTGTATAGCATTAAATTTTCTTTTCATCACCAATAACATCTGCAGCTAAACTTCATTTGAGTTTTGGCCCAGTCACTTCACTATTACTAGAGCTCCTTGTAATTGTCTCCTACTATTCCCAAATAGTATGTTGGATACCTTCCAACTTGAGTATGGTGTAAAGGGGATAAAACTTTCACCTCTCAGGGTCCCTTTGTGGAAGAATTTTTGTAAACTTTCAAGTCCAATATAAACATGACCTCTTGCTATTAGATAACAATGAATTGGCAAGTTAGTGCTCTTCCTACAAAATGATTTTAGAATTAATTGGGTTATGTAGCAGCATACATCACAATGAATATGCTTAACTAATATTTATTGATGACAGCCACCTGGGCAGAGTGGGAGCAATCCCATGAGTCCTAGCTTCATAATGGTGTCACAGTAAGGATGCTGAGAGAAGGAGCTGAAGAGTGGGCATTTTAAAAAGCAAGGATGAACTGAATATGGAGATACTTTGAAGAATAGTGCTAGGCTAAGGGGAACCTGTGCATTCATTCAGTCAATTAAGCAATATGCATTTATTAAGGACCTATTATGTTCTAGGCACTGTGTTGGGATTGAAAGTAAAAATTCAAAAGTAAGACAGTCTCTGCCTCAAGAAGCTGACATTCTTTTTCTCAAGCCAGTGTGAAAGAGTTACAGCTAAATTGCAACAAAAGAAGAGGTGTGAGATTAAGTAGTGTAGATTTTACCAGAGGAGAAAATTAGTGCCTGATTCCAACAGTTAGCAGAATAGAATTTGAAAGTACTTCTTAAGAGAAGGAGAGCAAGAAAAGTATCTGTGAGTTCCTGAATCCCCTATAATGGATAAAGAGTGACCCCTTGGGAAAATGTAACATGAGTGGAACAACACCACATTTTCTGCTTTATGGCTCTTGAAAGGAATGAGGAGTAGGATCTTTGGTGCTTCAGTGTTTCTGACTTTGTTTGACTTACAAAAGTTGACAAGATAGGAGTGTGTTGACATATTCATTTGGGGATTAATTCTAATATTATGATTAAACAGCTAAATTTATTTGTGTCTCTGTATATGACATCCACTGAAACACCACAAACACAATATGGGGTAAGGGTATTACTTAATTGGAATAGGAGCTGAGCTGTTATCTGATTGAGTAAATCAATATCAATCCACCAGAACAAGAATAGTGTTGCCATAGAAGCACCAAAACTGAAAATGTTAGAGAGAATTTGAGTTATCTAAGACCGTCCACTTGACTGGGGTTGATTGGAATACATAATAGTTGGGGGAATGAGGATCCTGATGAAATTATAAGACTATAATGTTATGGGTTTAAGGAAAACTGAATAAGAAAAGCTCTATACCAATGCAGAGCAATACATTTTCTGAAATTGAGTCTTAGAGAATCTCCTGGGTCAGTGAGAAGTAATGTGACTTGCCTGAGGTAATACAACTAATATGGATCAAGCCTTCCTAGATTCTATGTAGTATTTCTAAACACTATTTCATGGATGAACGCTTAATTGACAGCCAGAATAGCTGACTAGATGCAGGCATTGCTCTGTAGTTCCTCTGTAACAATCCTCTGTTGGGTTGAACTGACTTGAATATTACCTGAAGCAAGCAATCAAGCAAGCAAGAAGTCATTTTTCCCACAATACTCTTCACTGGTTAGGTATGAATTAGAATATTGACTAGAATCCAAATAGAATGAAACTTTTGAAAACAGGTAAAGGGAAAATTGCTAAATTTAAGAAAGGAAATAAAAGTAGATATTAAGTGGAAGAATATAAGGAGTCAGGGTTGTTAAATCCAGAAGGAAAGTTAAAAGCTAAATTAATATCAATCATATAGTAGATTATTATCACATTGATGCTGATCATTTTTACTTTTTATGACAGAGTCAAATATGAGGAAAGGGGCTTTTACTGTAACCAGGGAAGTGTTATTGGTTGGAGAGTAACCAAGCATTTATTTTTAACAAGCACCTATAACAACAAAATAAAAAAAAAAACTATCTCTAACCTATAGGAGCTTACATTTCAATGAAACAATAAATAGAACAATTATTAATTCTATACCAGCTATATATGGAAGATATGAAAGGTAATCCCAGAGGGTTAGGAGGGAAAAGACCAGTTTAGCTAGCTCTGGCAACCCTTTTAACAAGACTATAAGTATTATATATCACATTTATAGTTTGAATTATACTCAAACATATAGAAATTCCAGTGTACAGCAGTAAACATGTAATTACATAAAAGGCAAATTTATGTATTTTCTATGTTTATTGATCTGTTTATTGTTCTGTAGGGTAGAACTAGGGACACTTGAAGTAGTTGATTAGTGGTAGATTTTGATATGTAGAAATGGTAGGAAAACTTTCTAACATTTAAAATAGAACTCACTAGTTTTTTCCCCTCTCTCTGATTGTTGTGGGCACCACTATTTTTCTAGTCACTCAAATTCAATTTTTTTTGTCCTTCTATCCCTATATCTGATTAAGTTCATACTTAATTGTTTTACACATATGTTAATGCTTGTGGTTCAACCATATTTTATATATAGGCTTATTGATAATGTGCTTGTTGTAGCTAGCTAGCTAGCTTTGTACTGTCAATTAGCCATAGTTATTTCTTTTGATTGATTTCTGTGTACCACAAATATGAATGTGCTTTTGAAATGAGCATGTGTTATATTCTTGTGTAGTTGTCACTGTAGTATTTTCTCAGGTGATGCTCTATATAGTGCCATATCTACTGTGTGTACTGTTAATGTGTTTTTAATTTTTTTTCAGTTTTAGTGATAGCTGGGATACCAGGAAAATCACCCTTGTAGTTTCAAAGTGCTGATATTTGTATATAAACTGTACAGTTGCAGGTTTTGAACTTCTTCCAGCTAATTTTTATAAACCACTTAAAAGAGTTTCAGACCAAGGGAGGAATGGAACCTGAGTCCTAATTCCCATTGGAATGAAATTCTTTAATTAGTGGATTAATTAATTAATTAATTAACACCCCATGCCTATATGAAATTCAAGGCAGAGTTAGAGAGGAGAGGAGAAAGATCAATGCCTCCTTGGGATCTTCTGGCTTCCAAGTTCAAGAGGGGAGATAGACAATGCCAGTCTTCATTTTTGATGAAAGGAGAGAAAAACCTGATATCAGGTTTCAGAAATTTTTCATTCCTATTCCTGGATACAATGATGTCATTTGGTAAAGGATAACAAATGTACTTTACTCCCTTTAGTAGTGATTCTCTTTGTTAAATGATCAAAGTGAGTGAAACAGTATTGACTAAGGGGAGTGCTGGATCAAGTGTCAGGAGTTCTGAGTTCCATTTTGAGCTATTATTGATTTGGTAACCTTTAACAAGTTACTTAGCCTATGTTTATATCAAATTTCTTATTGCCTTTTGCTCCTCCCTCAACCCTGACTCAAGAGTGTACCCAATAACTATATATGTGAGAGTTTCAAAAAAACAGGACCCTCAGGAGTTAATATATATGAAATATATTTATATCTTTCACCTTTGTTTACAATCACAGCTCAACATGAAGTATCACTACACAACCCTTATCTAATGACAAGATTGGCATAGAAATAACATACCTGAGTTATGCATTGTAGACTAGAAAAGCAAAGAGATGAAAGGAAAGCACTTCAGAGAGATTGTTTTTGTCTTTTTTGATCCAACTTCTAGGCCAAAAATATCATTTTGGGTTAATTTTTTCTTAAAGACTTCAGGACTACCCTGGAACTGTGTGAACTAAAAAGGAAAAAAAAATCTTTTTGTGAGTAGATGGTGAAATAGTATATTATGGAAGCCAAAAAAAATCTAACATGGTCTTTGAGTTGTGTTATAAGAGTCCAAATGTCAATAAAGAAATGATGAGATAATGTATTCTTTATATTCAACCCTTCTGAGAGAGCATCTAGAGGATTGGGTTTAGTTGTAAGCTCCATATTTTACGAAGAAGAGGGATGTAACCAAGATGGTGAAGAAACAAGATGGTGAAGACAATGCCATGAAAGGGTAGGGATGTTTAACATGGGGGAAAATAAAATTGCCAAGATGTGACAGATATCTTCATATATTTGAAGGGCTTTGATATTGTACAGAGAATAAATTTATCCTATGAAGTCCCAAAGGGCAAAACTAGGGGCACTTGAGGTAGTTGATCAGTGGTATATTTTGATATGTAGAAATGGTAGGAAAACTTTCTAACATTTAAAATAGAACTCACTAGTTTTTCCCCTCTCTCTGATTGTCGTGGGTATCACTATTTTTCTAGTCACTCAAATTCAATTTTTTTGTCCTTCTGTCCCCATATCTGATTCAATAACCAATGAAAAACTTTTTATTAAATGCTTACAATGCTTTCGGGCAGGCTAAGAAGTGTGGGGAGAAAAAGGATTAAAATCTCCAAATCTTATTGATTCTGCACTGATAATTTCTTTACTCGCAAGATCACCATTCTAATTCTCATATTGACCCTTATTGTCTTATCACTTCTTTTCCGAATTATTACAAAAGCCTTCTAATTGATTTCCTTGACTTTACCAGGTTATTTCCCTTGAAAATTTCAGGTGAAGAAAACAAACCTTTTCTAGCTAGTTTATTCTCTCTACAAGAAATTTTGATAAAACATTTCATTGTTTAAAGATACTATAAAGGAAACAGAATGTTTCCTTGGAAGACTATATAATAGTATAACAAATATCTTTAAATTTAAAAAAATGATTTAAGCTTTCTATAGAGCAACATAGTAGTAACAGCTTTTATACAGTATTTTACAGTTTTTAAAGAAGGACCTGAGGAAGAATTTGAACTCAGCTTTTTCTCACTCCATGGCTAGTATTCTCTCCATTAATCTGGCTGCTTTGATTTCAGGAGAATATGATATTAATATTTTGCTTATTCTGGAATAATTTTACAATCAATTCATTAAAGAAAACCATAACATTAGTGAGACTATAAGTATTATATATCACATTTATAGAGTATTGTCTTTTGATTTATATAATACCTTATTTGGTTTTAATATTCCTGTTAAAAAGAGAAGAAACTTTCCGCATCAATAGAACAGGACAGGTACACTAGTATTGTTATTTTGTTTTTAAAGCCGGATAAATTCCCATAAGTGTAAAATGGTTTATCCAGAGACAATGTGTTTACCAGGGAAAAGGCCCTTTCTTTCTGGAGGATTTGCATTCAAATTCCTCCACTGATACAACTTGCAAGACTTTGGGCAAGTTCATTCAACATCTTTGGAGAGTTAAATGACAATCTGAGACTGAAAATCTGTTAAATGAGAGAGCTGACTTTCTGGAGATCAATTTGGAAATATGCCCAAAAAGCTATAAAACTGTCCATATCTTTTGATCCAACAGTCTCCCTACTGGGACTATATCCCAAAGAGAGCACAAAAGAGAGAAAAGGACCCACACTTGCAAAAATGTAACAGCTCTTTCTGTAGTGTTAAAAACCTAGAAATTAAGTAGAAGCTCATCAGTTGGAGAATAGGTGAATAAGTTATAGTATATGAATATAATGGAATATTATTGTTCTACAAGAAATAAGGAGCAGGCTGATTTCAGAAAAGCCTGGAAAGACTTATATGAACTGATGCTGAATGAAGTGAGCAGAATCAGGAGACTATTGAATGCAGTAACAATAACATTATGTGATGATCAACTGTGATGGACTTGACTCTTCTTAATAGTGTGGTGATTAAATCAATTTCGAAGACTTGGGAGGGAAAAGGCCATCTACACCTAGAAAGAGAATTATGGAAAGTAAATGTGGATCAAAGCATAGTATTGTCACCTTTTTTTCCTTTGTTTCTTGTGGGTTTTTTTCCCTTTTGTTCTGATTGTTCTTGTATAGAATGACAAATAGGGAAATATTTTAAAAGGATTGCACATATTTAATTTATATCAGATTACTTGCTGTCTTGGGGAGGGGGAAAGTAAGGGAGGGAGGGAGGGAGAAAAATTTGGAGCACAGTCTTATCAAAATGAACGTTGAAAACTATTTGGGAAAAATAAAATTTTATTGAGAAATGAAAATTTATGAGGGAATTGGTTTGGCTGGATGACTCCAAGGTGTCCTTCAACCAGATTTAGATCCATAACTATGAGATAAGATAGGCAGCTGGATTAGCATTTGTCTGGGATACAAGAGATAATAAAATAACACCTCCTTTTATTTAACATTTTCATTGATTTTATGAAGATGCAAACACTGAGCAAAAATTTGCATCTAAACTGTTGGAGGGGATGTGGGGAAACTGGGATAACTGTGAAATAATCCAGCTATTCTGGAGAGCAATTTGGAATTAGGCCCAAAGGGTTATAAAACTGTACATACCCTTTGACCCAGCAGTGCCATTGCTGGTTCTGTATTCCAAGGAATTCTTAAAGGAGGGAAAAGAACCTACATGTTCAAAAATATTTATAACAGCTCTTTTTATGTTAGCAAAGAATTGTAAGATGAGTAGATGTCCATCAATTGAGAAATGGCTGAACAAGTTGTGGTATATGAAAATAATGGAATATTATTGTTCTATAAAAAATGATGAAGCTGATTTTAGAAAGGCCTGTAGATATTTACATGAACTACTCCTGAGTGAAACAAGCAGAATTAGGAATACATTGTACACAATAATAGCCAGAATGTGCAATGATCAACTATGAAAGGCTTGTTCTTCTCAGTGGTCCAGTGCTCCAAAGCAATCCTAATAGACTTTGGACAGAAAATGCCATTTGCATCCAGAAAAAGAACTAAGGAAACTGAATATATATTAACACATGCTATGTACAATTCTTTCTTCTGTTTTTTTTTTATCTCTTCCACTTTTTTTTTTTTTGCTCTGATTTTTCTCTCTCAACGTGATTCATAAAGTAATGTGTATTAAAAACAAATACATTTACTAGAATAAAGGGGAAATTTGCACATAGGTAAATAATGTAAATTAATGATGTAAAAATATTTCTCTGCATTCTCAGACACTTTAGAAACAGTTATTTGCCTTCACACAATTAGTCTGATTATTAATAATCAACCTAATCTCTTCATAAAAACAGATTTCTCAAGACCTTTTCTCCTATGCAACAATTTGAATTAATGAATGAAATCAGGCAGCCAAGTCTGAGTTGCTGTATCCTACTTTATAAATTAAATTTGATAAACTGTAATAAAATTGAATTTCTTTTAAAATGTTCCATGATTTTGACTTTCCACTAATTCAAACCAGGCTTTCCCTCAACCATTTAGACCTGATGAAATATTAAAAGGGAGTTTGTGATTCCATTTTCCATCATATTCTGCCATCTAGTGTTTAATCATGTGAAAAACAATCAAAAGTAGAAGCTAACAGTTTACTTTGATAAAAGGCAGTGGAATGGCAATGGACAGATCTTTGAAGTTAAATTTTGAATTAAAAGCACAGATGTACTATATTAAACCAAAGAAGTGTCATATATACTTTCCAGGACACATCATGTTATTAAATCTTTCACATTGATTTTTTCTGTTTTATTTACATTCGTTCTAATTTTATTTTTAACCTATAAAATATAAACTGAAATCTGTTCCCTTTTCCCAGGCCTCTGTGATCTAATCATTCTAGTCTCAATTGGATAGAGCCCTGAATTTGGAATCAGGAACACTCATCTTTGTGGGTTCAATTCTAACCCCAGACACTAGCTGTGTGATCCTAAGCAAATTACTTACTCCTGTTTACTTCAGTTTCCTTATCTATAAAATGAGTTGAAGAAGGAAATGGCAAACCACCTCAATCTCTTTGCAAAAAAAATACCAAATGAGATCATGAAGATTTGGATACAACTGGAATAATTGAACAACAGAAAAAAAAAAAAAAACTTTGAGATCTAATATAGTTCTTATTTCATGATTTACCAAATGGTCAAAGTCATTTTTACATATAAGATTTCCTTTTGTTTTCTAGTCATGGCAGAGATACCTTGGTATTTCTGCACAATTTCATTCTAACTGTGGGTAAATTTCTGATATAAAAATTTTTTTTATTATAGCTTTTTATTTACAAGATATATGCATGGGTAATTTTTCAGCATTGACAATTGCAAAACCTTTTGTTCCAATTTTTCCCCTCCTTCCCCCCACCCCCTCCCTCAGATGGCAGATTGACCAATACATATTAAATATGTTAAAGTGATATAATAAACTTTTAAAGTTTCATTACATACCTAGATGAAATACAATTAGAAGTAATTGTTATTATAACTATTTATCCTAATGCTGCAATTTTATAGATATATCATAATGATAAGAGGTCATATTTATATGCCTTTAAGAATACAAAGCTATGTGTGTGTGTGTTTGTGTATTTACACATACATGCACACACATATATTTCAATTTCATTCCTGCAAAAACTCTTTGCAGTAAATATTTTATTCTCATTTTGCAGATATGGAAACTGAGGCTACATAATTTGCTTAAGGTCAGAAACTATTTGTACCTGAATTCTTCCTCACTCTAGTCAATCTGCACCATAGGAGTATTTGTATATGTATAATTAAATCATTAGTGGAGATCTTATTCAAATTGCTCATATCCTTGGTACTACTTGAATTTAAGTATCAAGTACAGTTAGGTTCCTCACACATTTCAGTTCATTATGCACAATAGCTTACAATTCAACAAGGGTCCCATGGACCATAAAGACTTGCTGCTCCTCACTGTGGTCTTGGAACATAATTTCTTTAGGTTCCATCAAAAGGTAGTAAAACAGAGATAATAATTTGCCTGCTATAGAGCAGATTGAACTAAGCAGCAACAGCAATAGTGACAAAGACCCTACTAGGCAATAAATCCTTCAGTCATAATCTTTTTCTCAATACCACATAGTTGCTTGAGGATATGGGTTCAGATGCATCACTGCTGACTGGATGACCATAGGCAAAGAACCCAAGAATCACAATTCATCTCAGTTTCCTCCCCTGGAAAATGAGCTTCCATTAAGACAGTACTCAACATCATTTATTAAATGTATATTATGTGCTAGGATCTTCTAAGATCTAAGATATAAAAAGGGTGATGGGGAAAAACTATCTCTAACCTATAGGAGCTTACATTTCAATGAAACAATAAATAGAACAATTATTAATTCTATACCAGCTATATATGGAAGATATGAAAGGTAATCCCAGAGGGTTAGGAGGGAAAAGACCAGCTTAGCTAGCTCTGGCAACCCTTTTAACAAATATACATATTAAAAAAAAACAACAGTAGCAAACATTTATATAACACTTATGTGCTAGGTACTGTATTAAATGCTTTAACATTATTATCTCATTTTGTCCTTACAACAACCCAGAGACATAACTGCTATTATTATCCCAATTTTACCAAGGAAGAAATTGAGGCAAAGATTAAGTGATTTGCTCCATCACATAGTGTCTGAGGACAGATTTGAACTCAGAACTTTCTGACTCTAGACTCAGAGCTTGAATTCTCCCATTGGTGGTGGCCAGTTTTCATATCCAATGTATTGATTGGTTGTAGACTTTTATAGTAAAGCATAACCACTACCAATATAGTCTTCTGCAAATGCTGTTAGGAGTTGGGGCAGAAGGCAGGCAAACAGAATTTGAGAGAGATCATGTCCAATCATCTTGTTTTATAGGTGACAAAGCAAATGACCAAGAAAGATGTTAGTGACTTGTCCCAATTTGCAGAACCAGTCAGGAGCTAGAACCAGGGGCTAGATTTCATGACTTTGCCTCCTAAGTTCTGGTAGATAATAGGTAACTATTATCCTATTATGCTATTCTGTCTTTGGAAGGATGCCAGAAAACTAAAGACTGGAAAATGTTGTTTCTCAAGAAGGAACGAAAGATAGATTTCAGAATCTTTGGAACCATGAGTCTAATACTGATCCCTACCAAATTACAGGGTTGATTATTAAACATATTTTTATAAGAGCTTAGAAATGGAAAAAAGAGTGATTGGCTCATTAAAAAAAAAAGATATCCCAAACCAACCATTTTTTAATAAGATTATTAGAGTAGTAGACTACAGAAAACTGTGAAAAATGGTATATTTAAATTTCAGTAAAGCATTGACAAAATCTCTCCCAATATCCTTATTGATAAGAATAAAAAAAATGAGGATTAAATAATGGTGCAATCATATACCAATCATATGCTATGCTAATCATCTATCTCCTTTATTTTGCACATATGTAATATTTTAGTGTCATATATTATAGATATGTGTTCTACACTCAGAGACATACATACACACATTCACATTAATAGGAACTCTACTTGGAAGGTTTTACTTTCCTAGGAAAATAGGTAGGCTAAATCTCCCTGAAGTCAAATCTTACAACATAGTAATTTGAGAAGGAACCTAAAAGTGTGCAATCACAAAAAAGTAGGCATGGAGTTCCCAGACTACTGTAGAGAAAGGAAATCAATACTTAGCTCCATGGCTTTACTTCAATCTCTTTCACTTTCAGGAATTTTAAGATGCATTGCTAATCAGTTTGTCAGTCAGTCAACAAGAATTTACAAATGTTCATTATGTGCCAAGTACTGTGCTAAATACAAAGGCAAAATAGTTGTTGTTGTTGTTTTTTTTTTCCCATTAAGGAGCTCACATTCTAGTAGAAGAGACAATATCTTAGTAAGTCCACATGAAATAACTATAGAGTCCATGGGAGAGACTGGGAAAGGTCTCTTGCTGAAAGTAGGACTTAAGCCTAGTCTTGGAGGAAGAAAGGAGGTGGGATGAAGTGAGTTTTAAAATAGTTCCTCCTCGGAAGGAATTTGTGACCAAAGAAGAACTGGAAATCATTATTGATCACAAAATAGATAATTTTGTACAAACAAAACTAATGCAGACAAGATTAGAAGGGAAGCAGTAAATTGGGAAAACATTTTTACATTCAAAGGTTCTGATAAAGACCGCATTTCTAAAATATATAATTGGTACAAATTTATAAGAATTCAAGCCATTCTCCACTTGATAAAGTCAAAGGATACAAACAGACAATTTTTAGATGAAGAAATTGAAGCTATTTCTAATCATATGAAAAGGTGTTTCAAATCATTATTGATCAGAGAAATGCAAATTAAGACAACTCTGAGATACACTGCACACCTCTCAGATTGGCTAAGATGACAGGAAAAGATAATGACAAATGTGGAAGGGAATGTGGGAAGACTGGACACTAAAACATTGTTGGTGCAACTGTGAACAGATCCAGCGATTCTGGAGAGCAATTTGGAACTACGCTCAAAAAGTTATCAAATTGTGCATACTCTTTGACACAGCAATATTTCTTAAGAGATCTTAAATGAGGGAAAGGGACCCACATGTGCAAAAATATTTGTGGCAGCCCTTTTTGTAGTAGCTAGAAACTGAAAACTGAATGGATGCCCATCAATTGGAGAATAGCAGAATAAATTGTGGTATATGTATATTGTGGAATATTATTGTTCTGTAAGAAACGACCAGCAGGATGATTTCAGAGAAGCCTGGAGAGACCTACATGAACTGATGCTGAGTGAAATGAGCAGGACCAGAAGATCATTGTACATGGCAACAACAAGATTATGGAATGATTAATTGTGATGGACATGACTCTCTTCAACAAAGAGATGATTCAAACCAGTTCCACTTGTTCAGTCATGAAGAGAGCCATCTACACCTAGAGAGAAGACTATGGGAGCTGAGTGTGGTCCATAACACATCATTTTTACTCTTTTTGTTGTTGTTTGCTTGCATTTTATTTTGTTTCTCCTTTTATTTTTTTAACTTTTTTTGATTGAATTTTTCTTGTGTGGCACAATTAGTTGTGTAAATATGTATGCATATATTATATTTAACATATATTTCTATCATGTTTACTTATCATGGATTACTTGCCATCTAGGGGAGAGCATGGGGGAAGGAGGAAATTGGAACACAAGGTTTTGCAGGGGCTAATGTTGAAGAATTGTCCACACATATGCTTTAAAAAATAAAAAGAAATCTAGTATAGAGTTAGCACTAGGAAAAAAACAAATAGTTCCTCCTTCCTCTGACCCAACAGTGCCACTACTGGGTCTGCCTGAAATCATGAAGGAGGGAAAATGACCCACGTGTGCAAAAATGTTTGTAGCAGCTTTTTTGTGTAGCAAAGAATTGGAAAAAGAGTAAATGCCTATCAGTTGGGAAATAGCTGAACAAGTTGTGGTACATGAAGGTAATTAAATATTATTATTCTATAAAAATGATGACCAAGCTGATTTTATAAAGGCTTGGAAAGATTTACACAAACTGATGCTGAGTAAAACAAACAGAACGAGTAATACATTCTACATAACAACAGGAATGTGTGATGATCATATCATAGTTGATCATATCAACTATAGTGACGAAGTCTGATGATGTTGATTTTTCAACACTGGGACATTAGAGACAGAGTTGAGAGAACTTGCAGTTTCTGTGTATAGTATTTGACCCAGGGGTATGCGTCATATATCTTGATGAATGGTTACACATCCTGACCAGTACATAGATACCAAAAATTTTGAAGTTTTAAGATTTGTGAGTCATAAAGGCTTGAATTGACTTATGTGATTGGAAAGCAAGGTCTAATATCATAGGTATGGCCTTTGAATGTGAAGGTTGTCAATTGGACTTTAGAAGTGGAAATCAAAGCAGCTAGGGAGTGTAATGGAGAGAATGCTTGAATCTGGAAGACCTGTTTAAATTTGATCTTAGACACTAAATGTGTAACCCTGAGCAAGTCACTTAACCCTGTTGACTAGAAGAAGAAACAATGATATATAAGATAGAGAACATCTTTCTGTCATGACAAAGTTTAAGGTTGTGAGGTAGACTTGGTTTTACTTTTCTTTTGATACACTTAGAAGAGCATCACAATGTTGAACTGCAGCTTGATTATGGTAAAGTTTGGTTTCATGGATTTGGTTCCACTGATTGAAAAAAGATGTTTCCGATAGTGAAAGAAAACATCTGGTGCTGACCAATGTTCCCAGCATAGGCTGATAAAAAAAGAATGATTTCTTTTTTGTTGTTGTTGTTGTTGTTGTTGTTGTTGTTTCATTAAATAACTTTTTATTGACAGAATCCATGCCAGGGTAATTTTTTTTTATAACATTATCCCTTTCACTCACTTATGTTCTGATTTTTCCCCTCCCTCCCTCCACCCCCTCCCCCATATGGCAAGCAGTCCTATACATGTTAAATAAGTTGCAGTATATGTTAGATACAATATATGTGTGCAGAACCAAACAGTTCTTTTGTTGCACAGGAGAATTGGATTCAGAAGGTAGAAATAACCCGGGAAGAAAAACAAAAATGCAAACAGTTTACATCCATTTCCCAGTGTTCTTTCTTTGGGTGTAGCTGCTTCTGTCCATCATTGATCAATTGAAACTGAGCTAGATCTTCTGTTTGTTGAAGAAATTGTGTGGTTCAGACAGCATTTAATTAAAAAAAAAAAAAAAAAAAAAAAAAAAAGCTGGAGAGATACCTAGAAGCAAAGCAAAGTTTATTATAAGTTCTCATGAGAATCGGGCGTCTCACCCATTGAGCAGACAATCGAAGGGAGGAGGCACCGTAGGGGGCAGGGTCAACACTTTTTATCCCTAATGCAAATACCCCCTCCCACCACTGACCCTCATCCTTATTGGCTGAGGATCTTACATTCTAAACGCGGGAACTACCCAAGAAATTGAATTTGACCAATAAGTACATAGTTGCCCATATCTGACCTAAACAGAAAGACACTGATGTTATAGGAGGATAACAAGGGGACTTTAAGTATGCCCTTAGGGTATAGCAGGGAGGGAACTTAAGTATGCCCTTGACTTGATGCTTAAAATCCTTCAGGCCTACTCAAACTTTGAAATAGATGAAGCCTTACTCGATTTTCACAACTGTCTTGAAAGATCTCACCTCATTGCGTTCAAAATCCATTTCCATCAGAATACATCCTCATTCAGTATCATTGTTGAAGTATATAATGATCTCCTAGTCCTGCTCATTTCACTTAGCATCAGTTCATGTAAGTCTTTCCAAGCCTCTCTGTATTCATCCTGCTGGTCATTTCTTACAGAACAATAATATTCCATAACATTCATATACCACAATTTAACCAACCATTCTTCAATTGATGGGCATCCATTCATTTTCCAGTTTCTAGCCACCACAAACAGGGCTGCCACAAACATTTTAGCACATACAGGTGCCTTTCCCTTCTTTAGTATATCTTTGGGGTATAAACCCAGTAGTAGTACTGCTGGATCAAAGGGTATGCACAGTTTGATAACTTTTTGGGCATAATTCTAGATTGCTCTCCAGAATGGTTGGATTCGTTCACAACTCCACCAACAATGCATCAGTGTCCCAGTTTTCCAGCATCCCCTCCAATATTTATCATTATTTTTTTCCTGTCATCTTAGCCAATCTGACAAGTGTGTAGTGGTATCTCAGAGTTGTTTTAATTTGCATTTCTCTGATCAATAGTGATTTGGAACACTCATATGAGTGGAAATAGTTTCAATTTCATCATCTGAAAATTGTCTGTTCATATCCTTTGACCACTTATCAATTGGAGAATGGCTTGATTTCTTATAAATTAGTCAATTCTCTATATATTTTGGAAATGAGGCTTTTATCAGAACCTTTAACTGTGAAGATGTTTTCCCAATTTGTTGCTTCCCTTCTAATCTTGTCTGCATTAGTTTTGTTTGTACAAAGGCTTTTTAATTTGATGTAATCAAAATTTTCTATTTTGTGATCAATAATGCTCTCTAGTTCATCTTTGGTCACAAATTTCTTCCTCCTCCACAGATCTGAGAGATAAACTATCCTATGCTCTTCCAATTTATTTATAATCTCATTCTTTATGCCTAGGTCATGAACCCATTTTGACGTTATCTTGCTGTATGGTATTAAGTGTGGATCCATGATCTTTCTCTTTTTAATTCTATTCAATAAGCATTTATTATTCATCTACTTTTCAAGATACTATTATAGACACCATGATGCAAAACCAAGACAAAATAAGACAAAAACCCAAACAACAAAAATCCTGCCTTCAAGGAGCATACATTTATATGTAAATAGATAATGAAATGTGTTGTAATTTGAGAAGGAAGAAGGGTCAACAAAGATTTCTTGTATGATTTAAAATTTAAATTAAGTTTTTAAAGGAACTAAGGATTTTAGGAGTTAAGGATGAGGAAAGGGAATGCATACAAACATTCCAGATAATCTTTTGCAAGTTTAGGAAATAGAAGAAAAACTACTGAGATCAGAATTAGGAAGTAGAACAGTGAGACCAGAAGAGACAGTGTGGGAAGGGGAATAATGTGAGATAAATCCAGAAAAGCAATTTGGATCCAGATTGTCAAAGTCTTAAAATTCATTGTCTACAGTTATAGCAATGTAGTTTTAACTGCTTTGAGCAGCTAAGTTATTTTCACTATTATAAATATTCAAATTAATAACAAAGGAGCTATGAAGATAGATGATGATAGAGAAAAATCTGATAAGTAGAAGTATGTATAGAATGATTTTATACATATAAATGGATGAGAAAGAACTGAAAAATAGAAGATGAATGATTTTACACATATAAAAGGATATATGTAGACATGTGCATACCTATGTTTATTTTTGTATATATGTGTGTGTGTGTGTATGTGTGTATGAATCCTATTAATGTATGTCTAATGGTAGCCATCTCTAGGGTGGGGGAAAGGGGAGAATAAAATAAATAAAAAGAGAAAGTTACATGATAACTTTATTACACATATAAATGGAATAGGAAGTGTGTACATAATAGACTGCAGTTTCATGTGCAATCACCTTTTTTTTCCTACTCTACTATGTTATAGAAATACTTTTTTATTTCTAAAGAAGATTATATTTGAACCCTTTATGGCAAGTAACTCTATAAAATATTTTTTCTTGACCAGCTGCTCTCCTCCTTATTGACCAGTTTTCATTTTTTTTCTAATCACTACTTTGGCCCCAAACTTACTGCTAAATAAAATCCTCTTTTGTGACAAGCATACCTGACATTTTATATATTTAAAAATAAAAGCAAATTCCCCATAAATTCTCTAGCCTCCTCTATATTCCTCCCCTACTTCTATACACTTACTTTCAATACTGTTCATCCCTGGCTGCCTCCTCTAAACTGATCCTCCCTCCTTTCTCATCTCCCCTTATGATTCTCTGGTTTCATTATATACCTAGGAAAATCTCACCTTAGAAGCTTCCAAAGACCCCTTAATGCTTACACTTTTCTTCAGGATTATCTCCAATTCCATTGGATGTGGGGAAATTGTATTTATTTTGTCTTTTATTAATTTTTAAAAATATCTTCACCAGGAAAAAGCATAATTGTGCTGTATCTAGTCAAATCAGAAAATGCATTTCTCCTTTTACACCGAAGACCCCATTACTCTTCACCTGGAGATGGGAGGCATGACTTCTGGAGAATTCTTCCCCCCTGCCAAATTGTTTTCATTCAGGACACTATGGCCATTAGCTAATTCCTCCTTCTGGGGCAACACTATCAACTCTAAATCAATAGATCCCAGTATCCCCAAGGGGTCTCCAAAATTCATCCTTATCATGCCTCACTGTGCAATCTCATTGTATTAAAAAAATGTATCAATATTCTTAGGGAGGTTGGTCTGCATTTTTTTTTTCTTTGTGTTGGCTCTTCCTTCCTGGTTTAGGTATGAGTACCATAATTGTGTCATAGAAGGAATTTGGCAGAATTCCTTCTTTGCCAAGTTTTCCAAATAACTTTCACAATACTGTAATTAGTTGTTCTTTAAATGTTTGATAGAATTTACTTGTAAATCCATCTGGATTTTTGTTAAATCCACTCTAATTTTGTTTCTTAGGGAGTTCATTGATGAGTTGTTGAATTTTTGAATTTGGAACTATTTAAGTAATTTATTTCCTCTTCTGTTAGTCTGTGTAATATATATTTTTGTAAGTATTCATTCATTTCACTTAGATTATCAAATTTTTGGCATAAAATTGGGCTGCTAATTATTGCTTTAATTTCTTCTTCACTGGTGATATGTTCATCCTTTTTATTTTTATTTTATTTTGATGCTGGCCATTTGTCTTTTTTCTTTCCTTTTTCTAATCAAATTAACCATACATTTATCTATTTTGCTTTTTTTTTTCATACAACCAACTTTTAGTGTTATTAATTAGTACAATAGCTTTTAAATTAGAATTTTATTCTCTCCTTTGATTTTCAGAATTTCTAATTTGGCATTTAATTTGGGTTTTAAAAATTTGTTCTTTTTCTAGCATTTTTTTTTTTAGCTGCATGTCCAATTCATCTATCTCTTTTCTATTTTATTCATGTAACTATTTAGAGAGAACTGCTTGAGCTGTAACCTATTTAAGTATGTTGTCTCATTATTATCATTCACTTGCATGAAATTATTGATTATTTCTATGATTTGTTGTTTGAACTATTCATTCTTTAGAGTTAGATTATTTAATTTCCAATTGGTTTTTATTCTATTTTTTCCTGGTTCTTTATTGAATATATTTTTATTCCATCACAATTTGAAAAGTAAGTATTTACTATTTCTGACATTCTACATTTGATTGTTAGGTTTTTATGCTCTAATACATGGTCAGTTTTTGTGCAGGTGCCATGTACCACTGAGAAAAAGGTATATTCTTTTCTATTCTTATTCATTTTTCTCCAGGGGTCTAACATATCTAAGTTTTTCTAAGATTCTCTTATCTTCTCTAGTTTTTTTTTCTTGTTTATCTTTGTGGTTACATATCTATTTTTGAGAGGGAAAAGTTGAAATCTACTTCTTCCTATAACTAGCTTAACTTATTCTCTAAGAAAATGCAGATTAAAACAATTGTGAGATATCTCTCAGATTGGCTAAGGTGATAGGAAAAAATAATGATAAATATTGGAGGTGATATGGGAAAACTTGAATACTTGTTGAAACATTATTGATGGAGTTGTGAACTGATCCAAGCATTCTGGAGAGCAGTTTGGAATTACGTCCAAAGGCCTATCAAACTGTGCATGCCTTTTGATCTGGCAGCGTCTCTACTGGGTCTATATCACAAAAAAGATCATGAAAAAGAGAAAAGGACCACATATGCAAAAATATTTGTAGGAATCCTTTTTGTACTGTCAAGGAACTGGAAATTGAGTGGATTCCTATCAGTTGGGGAATGACTGAATAAGTTTTGATATATAAATGTAATAGAATATTATTTTCTATAAGAAATGATTAGCAGGTTGATTTCACAAAGGCCTGGAGAGACTTACATGAACTGATGAGAAGAGAATAGAACCAAGATATTATTGTATACAACAATAAGTAGTTTATGTGATGATCAACTCTGATGGACTTGGATCTTTACAATAATGAAGTGATTCAGGCCAATTCCCATAGTCTTATGATGGAGAGAGCCATCCACCTCCAGAGAGAGGACTATAGAGAGGGAGTGTGGATCACAACATAGTATTTCTACTCTTTTGTTGTTGTTGTTTGCTTGTTTTTTCCCCACTCATTTCTTCCCCCTTTTGATCTGATTTTTCTTGTACAGAATGATAAATGTGGAAATATATTTTGAGGAATTGCACATATTTAACCTCTATTGGATTGCTTACTGTTTAGGGGAGGAGGGAAGGAGAGAGAAAAATTTGGAATACAAAGTTTCGCATGGATGAATATCAAAAAATATCTTTGCATATATTTTGAAAAATAAAAAGTTATTTTAAAAACCTTACTATATTTAAAAAAAAAGTTTTCTAAGAATTCAGATGCTGTACCTATTGGTACATATACATTTATTATTGATTCCACTTCTTTTTCTAGGGTATCCTTTAACAAGATGTGGTTTCCTTCCTTCTCTCTTTTAGTTAGATCTATTTTTGTTTTTGCTTTATCTGAGATCAGAATTGTTACCTGGTCTTCTTTTTTTTTTTTTTTTTTTTTGGCTTTGGCTTTGGCTGAAGCAGAATAATTCTGTTCTAACCTTTTACCCTTACTCTGTATGTATCTCTCTGTTTCAAATGTGTTTCTTGTAAACAACTTAGTGTAGGATTCTGGCTTTTAATTCAATATGATATTTGATTCCATTTTATGAGAGAGTTCATCCTATTCACATTCACAGTTATTATTACCATAGGATTACCATTATGATTACTAATAGGATGGATTTCCCTCCATCCTATTTTCTCCCTTGTATATACTTTTATTATCTATTTCCACTCTGTCCCTCCTTAGTAGTGTTTTATTTATAGCCCAACCCACTCACTACCCTTTGTTCTATCAGATATCTTCTCTTCTCATCCTTTTCCCCAGTGTTTCTGCTTTTCCTTCTATCTAGCCCCTCCCCTTTCTTTCTCCTTTCCCTTCCTGCATCTTTATAGAGTAAGATAAATTTCTAATTCCATGAATTCTGTTATTCCCTTTTGAGCCAAAACTGATGAAATTAAGCTTTAGAAAAAGTTCATCTCTGTCATTTTCCCCCTCTATTGTAATAGGTCTTTTGTGCCTCTTCATGTGTTCTAATATATCCAAGTTCACATGCCCTTTCTTCTTCCCCCCGTACAATCCTTTTCCCACTCCTTAATGTCTTTTTCTTTAATATCAACACATCAGAGTCAATTTATACCCACACCCTCTGTTTATGTATGCTCCGTCTAACTACCAAAATAAAATATAAATAATTCTCAAGAGTTATAAGTATCATTTTCCCATCTAGGAATGTAAACAGTTTAATCTTTAAATAACATGTTTTTTTTTTCCTTTCCTGTTTACCTTTCTATGTTTATCTTGAGTCCTGTGTTTGGGTGCTGTGCAGCTCTGAGCCTTGGCTTTGAGCACAGGAGCCTTCTGTGTTTGTTGTCTTGATCACTGTAGGGGGTAGCTTTTACCTGCTCTCTCCAGGCAACGTCATGGTTTCCCTGGCTGGCAATTTGACTTCTGAGATGGGGATGGAGGCTGCCCCACTGATCTGCTTCACTATTAAGCCAGTGCTGAGGATCTCAGTTGCTGATCTCCTGTGGTTGAGACTCTCATTAGCCTTCCTGGACACTATCTGAGCTGGGCTGAGCATCGATTTCACACCAGAGAGACTGACTTTTCTTGAATTCCTTCCAACTGATCCTGAATTGGAGAGTGATTTCCTTCCATCATATTCTGTTCAGAGGTTCCATGTGGTTTTTGAAGGAAACTAGGAAAGTTCAAGCAGCTTAATGGTACACTCTGCCAACTTGGTTTTCACATTGACCTTTTTAAGCTAAGAAGTTCTCAAAATTTTATTTCAAAAAACCTAAATTTAATAGAAAATTTAATAAATAAGAGCCAACATAAAAGACTCAACATTCAAGGGACTTAATAAGGACAAATTTTTTTATCTTTTATACGTGGAAATGTCTAAATTTGACATTGGTAACTGGGTAATCCAAAAAAAAGATTGAGGTAGAGTTGAGTATGAGTATGAGAGAGATGAATAAAATCATTTAGGAAAAGGCAAAAATTGTAATTGTGCTATATGAATGAGGTGTCAGAACAAGAACCAATACAGAGGAATTAGATGCAAGAGGGAAGCTGGTTTAGATTAATGGGAGTGGGATGAGGTATATAGATTAATAGGAATGGTATAGAGGGAGGAAAAAGGTGGGTGGCAAAGATAAAGAGGGGTGGAGATTGTGCTCAGAAGGTTAAGTAATAGCAAGGCAAGTTAACTGAAAAGTAGAAAAGTTAGCAGGGATAGAAAATGAAAGATACAAACATCATAACAATGACCAGAAGTACAATTTATTAAAAAAAAAAAAAGTAGGGGTGTTATCATTCATCATAGACAAAATCAAATGTTATGGGCCACATAGCCTGGCTTGGCATTTTTAATCAGGAGAGGCTCCCTTGGTCTTCCCAGACTCAGATCCCAATGCCTTACATTGTTCAGGTGGTAAATTTCTCTGATTCCTTCTGAGGCTCCAGCCAAAACTAGCTAGCCACTGGTTTCCCACTTGGTGTTTCTGAGGAGCTAGCCTGGAGATGTTTGCTCTTCACATAGGTTAATCCTTGTCCTGGAGGCTTGCTTCAGATCTTCACAGGTTGAGCCAGAAGAACCTCAGTTCTTCTGCAAGTTCTCTTGATTTTTTATCTGTCTGTAGTATCCCTGAAGCACAAATTTGCTCTGTTTGTAGAGGGAATCTGGAAAGCTTAAAATTTACTGACCTATTCCCCCATCTTCCCAGTATCCTTCCTGTCTGATATGTTATATATGTACAATCATTTTAAATATATTTCCATATTGATCATGTCATAAAAAAATCAGACTAAAAGGGAAAAATACAAGAAAAAGAAAATGAGAGAGAGAGAGAGAGAGAGAGAGAGAGAGAGAGAAAGAAACAGTATGCTTCAATTCACATTCAGTCTCCATAGTTCTCTCTCCAGATGTAGATAGCAATTTCCACCCAGTCTTTTGGAACTGTCTTGGATCATTGTATTGCCAAGAAAAACTAGGTTTATCATAACTGATCATTGCATTATTTTATAAATCAAGGAATTTTTGGCTTTTAAAGTCCTTCAGAGCCTGGGCCCTTTCAACCTCTTTCAGTGTTCTTAACTCTTAATCCCTTTTACTCTATGTTTTAGTGAGTGTAGCCCCTTGTTGTTCATGACCATGCTATTCTCCAATTTAATCTCTGCATTTTTATTGATTTTCCTTCATGCTTGGAATGCTCTTCTTCCTCTTCCCCACATCTTGGCTTTTGGGGCTTCCTTTAGATCTTAACTATAATTCCATCTTTGACAAAAAGCTTTTTCTTGTCTTCCTTAAATTAGTACATTCACTCTGAAATCGCCTCCAATTTATCTTGCATATTTTTAGTTTGCACATGTTTGTTTTCATGTTGTCTTTCCCAGTAGATCACACCCTCCATGAGGGAAGAGAAATTGTTGTGGTTTTTTTTTGTTTGTTTGTTTGTTTTTAATCTTTCTATTCTCAGTGGTTAAAGTGGTATCAGGTCCATAAAAAAAGCCCTTAAAAAAGGCTTGTTGGCTCAACTTGTTTTGGTACAGTAACCTCTATCCCAAAACTCCATACTAGTGAATTTTTAGAAATAGGATACAGTTTCATGATTTCATTTGCCAACCTTGTGAAGCTATTCTCAGAATTTTGTTAACTATTTTTAAATTCAATTATCAAAATTTTAAAAGGACTAAATTCATTGAAACAAAGTATTTTCTGGCTAAAAGGATGCTAAGACTACTTGGTTGCAGACTGAGGGTGAAATTTTCAGTACTCTGTAATGAATTTTACAGTATTGGTTAATTCTATTTATCTAAAGGACAAAACATTGACTCTTTGACTCTTAGAGCTTTTGTAAGCAACATACTTAATGTAAATTGTTCATTATGCCTATCAGGATGGAGATGTGTTTCATCTATTTTCCCTTTAGTTTGAAATGATGGCAACTTTAAAAGTTAATTTTCTGTGTTTTTCTTTTTCTTTTTTTAAAATGAAATAATTGAGATTGGAAAGGTCACTACTTTCTAAAAGAAATTATTCTTTTTTTTTTTATAAAAATGCCAACAAAACTTCAGATCCCCAATTGCCTAATTACCTGATACAAGTCACACCATTCTGTACTTGTTTCCTCAATTGTAAGAATAGGGTTGGGGGGAGGTAGGAAGAGAGAATAGGTTGACTATACAATCTCAAAGGCAAATTTCTAGCCCTAAAATATTGTAAAATTACTATGTTGTTTGAAGTTCAACAGCCTGTTTTTCTTGTCCATAAGTGTTTTCGATAAAATTTCGTTATATGTAAATGTTGATTATAAGTCTTTATGAGAATACTAATAGGCAATATTCATATGAAGCTCTTCCAGTGACTGATACAATCCCTTGCTTAAAGTAGGCATTTAGAAAAGTGCTGGGTTGGATTGAGTTAATAAAAGAAAATAATGAAATATACATGCATAAATGCATACACACATACATATACTTCAATAGTAATTTTCAGCATTTCTGAATTCTGATGCCAAAGCACCAATGCTTTTTGAAAGATATAGTTGAAAGAGAAAAGCAAACCAATTCTCTAACAGATTCATGTTACTTTATATATGTATTCTAAATACAAGTTTTTAATGTTTCATGTTTTTAAAAAGTGGGGCTATTCAGGTTGCTGGAACCACAGATTTAGAGGTAGAAAAGACAGGATACAATTTGTAGCAGAACCTTTTTTATAATTTTATAAATAAGGAAACTATCAGTAACTTGGATTTGAACCTAGGCTGCTTGATTTTAAATCCAGTGTTCTTTGCAAGGAGAAAAATGTGGCTCTCTATTATTTTCAAGCCAATAAAATTCAAACAGAAAACAATAGATCTCTCACAATCTAATAGTACCATGTTTTGCAAATTCATTTCATATCAAGTATAATTTATTCTCTAACAAAGCTGAATTCCTCTGATCCATTGTCTAGCAAAAAACAGATGCTTAATAAACACATGGCATTTACTTTGCAGGGCTTTCTTAGCAAAGATACTGAATAATTTGCCATTTCTTTCTCCAGTGCATTTTACAAGGTGAGGAAATTGAGGCAAATTGGGTTAATGACCTGCTCAGGGCCACACAGCTAATTAAATATATGAGGTCAAATTTGAACTCAAGAAGACAAGTTTTCCTGACTCCAGGTCCCATATAGACTCATCTTTTTTTCCCCTGACTAAACAAATGCATCATTTCTGTTATTTTTCAAACTCTGATGTAATCCTGAAATGTTAATTAAATGTGTCTTCTTATATCAAAACTATGCAGAGAAAAAAGACAGAGTGAGAGGGAGAGACAGAAAGAGACAAAGACAAATAGACATACACACACACACAGAGGCATACACAGAGAATCAGAGAAAGACAGAGAAACAAAGACAGAGACAGGGAAAGAGACAGAAAGACAGGGAGAGAGACAAATTGAGAGAGATACACACGGAGAAACAGAGAAAGAAAGAGGTGGCTGTCATGGTATTTTCTGGACATTGTCAATGATACTACTAAAAAGTACAAAGTTGTCATGTTATTTCCTGAAATATCCTGGCTGAATGTTTCCATAACTAAAAACCCCATCTACAGAATTGGAATCAACCCTTCATCCAAAAGCCTTGATATTTTCCTATGTTAATCTTTGTGCCTGATCCCTGTTCCCACCCATAAGATAGCACAGAAAGATCAACTCATATAGAAAATACAGATAAAAACTTGTTAGGGCACCTCTATGTAGAACTTTTATTTTTTGTCCTTTGGATTCTGATCTTTCACAGGAAAGATTTTTCTCCTAAAGCAAACTTATCATTCTTTTCAGCCTTTGGCTTATGATGCCTCCCCGGAGAGAGATTACTGATTCCAAATTTAGACACTTATTATTCTCTGAGAGCTGTTTATGAAGCTGCTTTAATTAAGTGCTGAGCTCTTTATCTGACATGGGCAACTGGAATTAGACCTCACATCCTCATGAAGGCTATTTTGTAATGAATTCTCAAGTGTTTGCTTTATCCAGAGTCAGTAGGAAATTGGCTTTAATGGTCACTGATAGCATCCTAGCTCTGTGAAACTCACCTCTTAGCTTTCAGTGATTGGAAGTGATATTTCACATTCTACACTAAAGTAGAATTGGTGCTCTGCCTTCGACATCAGCTCATGATCTTCTTGAGTACTGGATATTCCTGACCTAAATGTGGGGACATCTTATATTTTTGAAAAGGGTTATTTTCTTTTTTTATGAATGCCTTCTTATTTTTACATTATGTTCTTTTTTAATACATCATTTCCCCTTCTCTACCCACCAGGATATTCTTTGTAACAAATATTTTAAAAGAAAAAGAAAATATATCAGTATAGCAAAAACAGACTGTTGTCAAGCATTCTTTTCCCCCCTTCCTTCTACCTTCCCCATCTACTGAGGGGGAAAAGAGAGAAAGAAATACAGAATCTCTCCATCAAAAAAGCAGTCAACCAAAACAAGCTCCCACACTGTTCATGTCCAAAAATGCATTTCTTGTTCTGAATATGAATCTATCATCTTTCTGTCATGAGGTGAGTAGTGTTGTATTAAAAAGTTCAGTTAATTCTATCTTTTGCCAACAGCATTCCAAACCCTTACATGCAGTTATTATAATAGAGATCTCCAGACCACATCTGACTAGGAGTAAACTTTCTGGAAATTTGTGATTCCTCTCCAGGCTGCACTGCTGATGCATCTCCAAAGGACTTTGTCTACCATGCCAAAGAAACCTCTTACTGTGGAAGATCACTCTACCCTTGGATCCCCTCCAAATCTTAGGCCTTGCTTTCAGATTGGCTAGTTTCTCTCTCTCCAATTTAAGGTCAACCATGTCTTTATTCTTCTCCAGGAGGCATTCCTGACTCAGCACTGTCTCTACACTGGGGGACTTCATTATCATTCCTACCCCTACCCATAACTCTTGACTGACACCTCCTTTTTTATGTGTGGTCTTTTCCAATAGAGTATGTAATTTTGCTTCCTTGTCCATAATAAAAGATTAATAAATTCTTGCTGACATTTTTTTTGTTTGACTAAATGTCACATCTAGTATGCATCAAAGATAGAACTTGAACCCAGTTTCCCCTGGTTTTAGGGAACATTTCTGATTATTTAAAACATTTCTTTCAAATCTGTTTGGAAGAGAATTTGTTGGTTTGATTTTTGAGGCTTTGTCAGTAGTGGATAGAGTGCCAGGCTTGGAGCTAGGAAGTTTTAATCTTGCTGTATTAGCTATGTGAATAAACCAGTCACTTAACATCTCTTGGCCTCAGTTTCCTTAATAATAGAACAGATGTAATAATTCATATCAAATGTTTATCAAAACTTTGTAAATTTCAGGTATTGTTGTCATTAAGATTTTTTTTTGGTAATGGAAACCAAGGAATGTAAAGGCTTTCCTTTTTTTCAAAGAAAGGCTATTGCCCAACTTTGACAAAATATCAAGTTTACTTACATATAATAGCTATCCTCAGAGTTATCAAAGGAGTTTTTTTTTAAATAAAATATTAAAGAAGGTTGATTAAATGTCTAATAAATGAAATTAGTCAGCTAGTTTTGGTACCAAATTCTGAACAATATATCTAAATTTTAAAATGTTCCCATAATGTATATAGTTTTTTCCCTTAAGATGTAGTGGATGGACTCAAAATCATAAAATTTGGGTTCAAATCAAGTCTCATACTTACTAGCAGCATTTCCCTTAGAAAGTTACTTATGTGAGGGGAGCCAAGATGGCGGAGAAGGCACACACAACTTTCTAAGCTCTTCTCTTACCCTCTTTATCAATATTATATCGAGCCTCAAAAATAGTCTTGACTGCTACAATTTGTAAAGATAAAAAGTATAACAACTCACCAGCTGAAGAAAATCTGCAGTCTCGCCAAAAAAAGGTTTGTTCCGGGGCCAGGGGGGAGATCAGCGTAGACTGGGAGAGAAATGAGTTTCCAAGGAGAGCCTCAAACTGAAAGTGAGAGCGCAGATCGCACCACAAGCTCGTAGCCCCAACCTGCTTTCCTTGAGGCAGTTGCTAACCTGCATGGCAGGAGGGCATAGCCCAGGTTAGCCTCTAATCTGCTTAGTGGGGGGCTCGGCTTGGGGCCATAGAGCTTTCACAGGGCCAATTTGCATCAGGCAGAGACGTTGGGGCAGAATCGTTGGGGCAGAGTTCCAGGCTGAGTTCCAGTAGAATCCGTGGTCTGTGGTCAGTTGCTAATACCCACAGCCCCACAAGAGGCTCTGGCCTGGGGCAGTGACACTTTCACCCCTTAGTCTCTAGCCTAGAGCAATCGCTAACCCACACAGCCCAACTGGGCACTTCGATAGCTCAACCAATGCTGAATCCACCTCCTGTTGGGGGAAGGGAAAACTCTCACTCAGAGCACTCCCATACCTCGGAGCCAGAAGCCGGTTTACATCTCTCCTGTTCTGCAGAGGAAGCTGGTAACCCCCTTGCCTAGGAGGCATACCCTAAAGGCTTTAAAACATGAATAAAAAGATGAAAAGAATGATTGATAGCTTCTATGCAGAAAAAGAGCAGGTCAGCAAACCTGAAGAGACTAATAGCAAACAGGCACCAGACAATACCCCAAAGGGGAATGTCACCTGTCCCCTTTTACATGATGCTCTCATAGAAGAGACCATTAAAAGTCTCAAAAGAGAGTTAGAAGATAAATGGGGAAAGGAAAGAGAAGCCTTACAAGAGAGCAACAACTTCCTGAAATACGAATTGGAAAAGATAAAAAATTCCCAGGAAGTGCAGGGAAACAAAATTTGTGAATTGGAAAAAGTAAAAAAATCTCAGGAAAGTAAGAATTGTGAATTGGAAAAAATAAAGAATTCACTAGAAAGTAGGATCTGTGAATTGGAAAAAGAAAATAATTCACTAAAAAAAAAATTAGTGAAATGGAAAAAAATTCCACAGAGCAAAACAATACATTTAAAAACTCAATTGGACATATACAGAAAGAAGTAAAAAAAGCTAATGAAGAAAATAATTCTTTAAAAATTAGAACTGAACAAATAGAAACTAATGATTCATTGAGACAGCAAGAATCAGTCAAGCAAAACCAAAAAAATGACAAACTGGAAAAAACCATGAATTATCTACTTGCAAAAATGACAGACTTGGAAAATAGATCTAGGAGAGATAATCTGAGGATTATTGGACTTTCTGAAAATTATGATGAAAAAAAGAGCCTAGATACTATTTTACAAGAAATCATCAAAGAGAACTGCCCAGATGTAATAGAATCAGAAGGTAAAATAGGCATTGAAAGAATTCATCGAACACCTTCTGAAAGAGACCCTAAAATAAAAACCCCAAGGAATATTGTGGCCAAATTTCAGAACTATCAGATTAAGGAAAAAATTTTACAAGCAGCCAAAAAAACCAATTTAAATACCGAGGTGCCACAATAAGGATCACCCAAGATCTGGCTGCCTCCACATTAAAGGATTGAAGGGCCTGGAATCTGATATTCCGAAAGGCAAAAGAACTTGGAATGCAGCCAAGAATAAACTACCCAGCTAAGCTGAGCATTTTCTTCCAGGGAAGAAGATGGACATTTAATGAAACAAATGAATTCCATTTGTTTCTAAGGAAAAAACCAGAACTAAACAAAAAATTTGATCTCCAACCATAGGACTCAAGAGATGCAGAAAAGGTAAAAAGAACTCTTGAGAATTGTATTTCTGTTGTGGATATACAAAAAGAATACATGTATAATTTGATTTTACTGATATAACATAAAAAAGGGAAGTAGATATGGAAAAGGGATGATGGCAGAATAAGGTGGGAAGGAGGGATAAAAAGAGGGAAACCACATCCCACGAAGAGGCAAAGGAAACTTATCATATCTGAGGGAATTTAGAGAGGGGGAGGAACATTGTGTGAATCTTACTCTCATCAGAGTTGGCTCAAAGAGAAAATAATTGACATTTGTTTTAGAGAAAATTCTCTCTCGCCTCATTAAAAAAGGGGGAGAGGAAAAGGGAAAAGAAAAAGAGTAATAAGGGAAGGAAGGGGAAAAGATTCAAAGGGGGGAGGGAGGGATTCTAAAGAGGGTAAGCATCGTGATACAAGTGGGGTACATAAGTTCAAAAAGGGGAAAGAGGGTTGGGGGAGGCAAGAAAAAGTAAAGCATAATCTGGGGTTATTAGGATGGCAGGAAATACAGAATTAGTAATTCTAACCGTAAATGTGAATGGGATGAACTCCCCCATAAAGAGGAGGCAGATAGCAGACTGGATCAAAAGTCAGAACCCTACAATATGTTGTTTACAAGAAACACATTTAAAGCAGGGAGATACATATAGAGTAAAGGTAAAAGGCTGGAGCAAAATCTATTATGCTTCAGGTGAAGTCAAAAAAGCAGGGGTAGCCATCCTTATCTCAGATCAAGCAAAAGCAAAAATTGATCTAATTAAAAGAGATAAGGAAGGAAACTACATCCTGCTAAAGGGTAGCATAAACAACGAAGCAATATCAATATTAAACATATATGCACCAAGTGGTATGGCATCCAACTTCCTAAAGGAGAAGTTAAGAGAGTTGCAAGAAGAAATAGACAACAAAACTGTAATAGTGGGAGATCTCAACCTTGCACTCTCAGAATTAGACAAATCAAACCACAAAACAAATAAGAAAGAAATTAAAGAAGTAAATAGAATATTAGAAAAATTAGGTATGTTAGATCTTTGGAGAAAATTGAATGGAGACAGAAAGGAATATACTTTCTTCTCAGCAGTTCATGGAACCTATTCAAAAATTGACCATATATTAGGACATAAAGACCTCAAAATTAAATGCAAGAAAGCAGAAATAGTAAATGCTTTCTTTTCAGATCATGATGCAATAAAAACTACATTCAACAAAAAGTTAGGGGTAAATAGACCAAAAAGTAATTGGAAACTAAACAATCTCATCTTAAAGAATGATTGGGTGAAGCAGCAAATTATAGATACAATTAATAATTTCACTCAAGATAATGACAATGATGAGACGTCATACCAAAATTTGTGGGATGCAGCCAAAGTGGTAATAAGAGGGAATTTTATATCCTTAGAGGCTTACTTGAATAAAACAGAGAAAGAAAAGATTAATGAATTGGGCTTGCAACTAAAAAAACTAAAAAAGACCAAATTAAAAACCCCAATCAAATACTAAATTTGAAATTCTAAAATTAAAAGGAGAAATTAAAAATATTGAAAGTAAAAAAAACTATTGAACTAATTAATAAAACTAAGAGTTGGTTCTATGAAAAAGCCAATAAAATAGATAAGCCTTTGGTAAATCTGATTAGAAAAAGGAGGGAGGAAAATGAAATTAGTAGTCTTAAAAATGAAAAGGGAGAACTTTCCACCAATGAAGAGGAAATTAGAGAAATAATAAGGAGTTATTTTGCTCAACTTTATGCCAATAAATTTGATAACCTAAGTGAAATGGATGACTACCTCCAAAAATATAGACTTCCCAGACTAACAGAGGAGGAAGTAAATTGCTTGAATAGTCCCATTTCAGAAAAAGAAATAGAACAGGCAATTAAACAACTCCCTAAGAAAAAATCCCCAGGACCAGATGGATTTACATGTGAATTCTACCAAACATTTAAAGAACAATTGGCCCCAATGCTATATAAATTATTTGATAAAATAGGGAATGAAGGAGTCCTACCAAATTCCTTCTATGACACAGACATGGTACTGATACCTAAACCAGGTAGGCTGAAAACAGAGAAAGAAAATTATAGACCAATCTCCCTAATGAATATTGATGCTAAAATCTTAAATAAGATATTAGCAAAAAGACTACAGAAAATCATCCCCAGGATAATACACTATGATCAAGTAGGATTTATACCAGGAATGCAGGGCTGGTTCAATATTAGGAAAACTATCAATATAATTGGCCATATTAATAACCAAATTAACAAAAACCATATGATCATCTCAACAGATGCAGAAAAAGCATTTGACAAAATCCAACATCCATTCCTATTAAAAACACTTGAGAGTATAGGAATAAATGGACTTTTCCTTAAAATAATCAGCAGCATCTATTTAAAACCATCAGTAAGCATCATATGTAATGGAGACAAACTGCAACCATTCCCAATAAGATCTGGAGTGAAACAAGGTTGCCCACTATCACCGTTACTATTTAATATTGTATTAGAAACGCTAGCTTTGGCAATAAGAGCTGAGAAAGAGATTAAAGGAATAAGAATAGGCAATGAGGAAACCAAATTATCACTCTTTGCCGACGATATGATGGTATACTTAGAGAACCCCAGAGATTCTACTAAAAAGTTATTAGAAATAATCCACAACTTTAGCAAAGTTGCTGGTTATAAAATAAACCCACATAAGTCATCAGCATTCTTATATATCACTAACAAAATCCAACAGTCAGAGTTACAAAGAGAAATTCCATTTAAAGTAACTACTGATAATATAAAATATTTAGGAATCTATCTGCCAAGGGAAAATCAGAAACTTTATGAGCAAAATTACAGACCACTTTTCACACAAATTAAGTCTGATCTAACCAATTGGAAAAATATTAAATGCTCTTGGATAGGGCAAGCAAATATAATAAAGATGACAATATTACCTAAACTAATCTATTTATTTAGCGCTATACCAATCAGACTCCCAAAAAACTATTTTAATGACCTAGAAAAAATAACAACAAAATTCATATGGAAAAACAAAAGGTCAAGAATTTCAAGGGAATTAATGAAAAAAAATCAAATGAAGGTGGCTTAGCTGTACCAGATCTAAAATTATATTATAGAGCAGCAGTTACCAAAACCATTTGGTATTGGCTAAGGAATAGATTAGTTGATCAGTGGAATAGGTTAGGTTCAAGGGACAAAACATTCAACAACTATAGCAACCTAGTCTTTGACAAACCCAAAGACCCCAGCTTTTGGGATAAGAACTTACTGTTTGACAAAAATTGCTGGGAAAATTGGAAACTAATATGGCAGAAACTAGGCATTGATCCACACTTAACACCGTACACCAAGATAAGGTCAAAATGGGTTCATGACCTAGGCATAAAGAATGAAATTATTAATAAATTAGAGGAACACAGGATAGTTTACCTCTCAGACCTGTGGAAGGGGAAGGACTTTATGACCAAAGAAGAACTAGAGATCATTACTGATCACAAAATAGAAAATTTCGATTATACCAAACTGAAAAGTTTTTGTACAAACAAAACTAATGCAGACAAGATTAGAAGGGAAGCAATAAACTGGGAAAATATTTTTACAGTCAAAGGTTCTGATAAAGGCCTCATTTCCAAAATATATAGAGAATTAACTCTAATTTATAAAAAATCAAGCCATTCTCCAATTGAAAAATGGTCAAAGGATATGAACAGACAATTCTCAGATGAAGAAATTGAAACTATTTCTAGTCATATGAAAAGATGCTCCAAGTCAATATTAATCAGAGAAATGCAAATTAAGACAACTCTAAGATACCACTACACACCTGTCAGATTGGCTAAGATGACAGGAAAAAATAATGATGATTGTTGGAAGGGATGTGGGAAAACTGGGACATTGATGCATTGTTGGTGGAGTTGTGAACAAATCCAACCATTCTGGAGAGTAGTTTGGAACTGTGCTCAAAAAGTTATCAAACTGTACATCCCCTTTGATCCAGCAGTATTACTACTGGGCTTATATCCCAAAGAGATTATAAAGAAGTGAAAGGGACCTGTATGTGCATGAATGTTTGTGGCAGCCCTCTTTGTAGTGGCTAGAAACTGGAAACTGAGTGGATGCCCATCAGTTGGAGAATGGCTGAATAAATTGTCGTATATGAATATTATGGAATATTATTGTTCTGTAAGAAATGACCAACAGGATGATTTCAGAAAGGCCTGGAGAGACTTACACGAACTGATGCTGAGTGAAATGAGCAGGACCAGGAGATCATTATATACTTCAACAATAATACTATATGATGACCAGTTCTGATGGACCCGGCCATCCTCAGCAATGAGATCAACCAAATCATTTCCAATGGAGCAGTAATGAACTGAACCAGCTATGCCCAGAGAAAGAACTCTGGATGATGACTAAAAACCATTACATTGAATTCCCAATCCCTATATTTATGCCCACCTGCATTTTTGATTTCCTTCACAAGCTAATTGTACAACATTTCAGAGTCTGATTCTTTTTGTACAGCAAAATAAATGTTTGGTCATGTATACTTATTGTGTATCTAATTTATATTTTAATATATTTAACATCTACTGGTCATCTTGCCATCTGAGGGAGAGGGTGGGTGATAAGAGGTGAAAAATTGGAACAAGAGGTTTGGCAATTGTTAATGCTGTAATGTTACCCATACATATAACTTGTAAATAAAAGGCTATTAAATAAAAAAAAAAAAAAAAGTTACTTATCTGTCGTGGGCAACTGTCTAGGACATAAGCAAGGAATTTTTCATACTACAAAATTGAGATCCTTCAGGTATTCATGAAAAAGTTTCAGCCTATTTAACTTAAATGTCAGAATGATAATCAAATAACAAGCAAATAATAGCCTTTTCCAGGTAAGGAAAAGAATAACTATAAGCACTATATCCATAGTGCAGTTTGAAAGTTTTATTATTTTACTTTGAAAGATATATCATTTCATTAGCCAGAATACTTCTTCTAGAGTGTAGCTAGTGATGCTTCCAAATTTCATAAGGTATAATGGCCAAAAAACAATAGCCAACTTTAGGATGATGAACCTTACTCCACTTAGTTAGACTTGTCCTAATATATCAGGCATATTATTTAAAGCATCTCCAATGAGAGATCTATTGACATAGTCTCTGAGAATTTCATGTCATCTTTATCCAGCAATAAAAGATTAAAGGAGATCTTTAATTCTATCATCTATACATGTATAGATCTATACATCTATACATCTATACATGTATAGATAATTCTCTTATCTATACATGATTATAACAATTATTGCTAGGTTTAAGGGGATGAGACATTCATCCCACTATTTTTTCCTTGTATGACAGACATGGTTTTGGTCTATAATCATAATCCTGGGGAAAATGAACAAGTCTAGAAAAGTAGTCAGATTCCTTTCCTCATATTTTGGCTTGTTAGGTCCTTCTCCAAGGCCCCAGGGGAAAAATACTTAGAGTTTATGTTTGGTTCATTAATACAACCTCCTCAAAGAAGGGAGTAAAAAAGTTATTCAATATACAAAATAAATCAGATTTGAGTCAGATTTTCATCTCTGATACTCAAAGAAGATACAAAATTATACATCAAGTTCAGAATTTCTATTAATAAAATTTAAGCATTCAGTTACTTAAAACAGCGATTACATTTTTCTCTGAAGTGAAATTGAATCATATATCTTGGGCCAGGAAGCAATTTCCATGCCTTTGAAGAGGTATTTCTTTTTCCTCTCTCACTGCCATATCTTTTTAGTCATCAAATTTATGTTGAGTGCTTTTTTAAAAAATTTTTTTACTTTTTAATGAACAGAAATCCATTATTTCTCCCTCTCACCAATCTTTTCAGTGGGAGAATAATGAAAAACAAATTCCTTTTAATAATAGGTATAGGCAAGCAAAACATATTCTCTCATTGGTTATGTTCAAACAATATATGGTTCATCTGAATCCTAAATCTGTCATCTATCTTTCAGGAGATGGATAGCATTGCTTATCATTAGTTCTTTAGAAACACAAATGGTCCTTGTATGTATCCTAGTTCTTAGAGCTGTCAAAGTTATTTTAAAAATACAGATATTACTTCAATAAATTGCTCTCATGTTTCTGCTCATTTCATTCTTCATCTGTTTATAAAATCTTGGCAATTATTTTTCTTACTTTGATATTATAGTACAAATTATTCTTTGTTGTCCTCTTATTTGTGGTTGAATGGAGGTAGGGAAAAGAAAAAGAACAGATTAAAAAACACATATAAACAATTTTTAATGATCCAGCTAGAATGCCCACTCTAATTGCTATCACTTTAATCTCTGTAATTGCCTTCCATTTACCTGTATCCTGTTTCCACCTACTTACATGCATGTTGTTCATTGCCTTCCCATTAAAAAGTGAGCTGAGGGCATGAACCATTTTACTTTAATTTTCTATCTCCAATACTCTCCAGCTCAGTCTGTGACATATAGGAAGTATTTAATAAATGTTTGATTGATTCATTCATCTTTACTGTTTGAAATGATTTCTTTGCTAGGTAGTTATACTTAGCATATACTACTTTTATTTGAGAAATTGGGTTTCCAAATCAAATTTCCATTGGGTCATCTTCTGTGCAAAGGATAGGACTTGAGTCTTGTTTTCAGACTGCTATTCATTCATCATACACTATACAAAGAGGAAGGAACTAGGATTAAAAAGCACTGAGAAAGGCTTCTTTCATAATATAAAATTGTAGCTGAGACTTGGAAATACACAAGGAAGCTAGAATTAGGCAATGAGAAGGGCATATTAGATATGAGGAATAGTCCGTGAGAATTCTGGGAGTGAAGTGATGGAGTGTTCTGTGAAAGAAATAAGACATAAGTCATTGTCACCGGATTACAGAATAACTGGAAGGGAAAATATATAAAAATGTAGGAAAAGTAGGAAGAGGTCAGGTTATAAAAGATTTTAATCACTATAGGATTTTATATTTTATCCTATTGGCACAAGAAAGTCATTGAAGTTTAATGAATAAGGAGGAGGGTTGTGATATGGTCAGACATGTACTTAAAGAAGATCACAGTGACATCTAAATAGAGAATCTATTAGAATGAAGAAGGAATTGAGACAGGGAGATCAAGTAGTATGCTGCTTCAATATTCCATGTGTGATGTGTTGATAATCTTACTTTAATTTTGTTCCAGAACAGAGAACAGGCCATTTAATGAGGGACACTATGAAGTAGAAATAACAGGATCTGACCAAGGTGTAATCCAGTTAGGGGACACAATCCACTTGGGGGTGAGGAAGAGAAAATGTAAATTTTTAATGGGAAGGTGATGGACAACATGCATGCAAATAGGTGGAAACAGGATACAGGCAGATGGAAGGTAATTACAGAGATTAAAGTAATAGCAATTAGATTGGGCATTCCAGCTGGATCATTAAAAATTGTTATTTGTGTTTTTTAATCTTTTCTTTTTTCTTCTCCCTACCTCCATTCAACAACAAATAAGAGAACAACAAAACCCTTATCACAATAAGTACAATGAAATCAAAAAGATTTCCTCATTGGCCAAGCTTGAAAATGTTCATTTTAATTTCTTCCTCTTTCTTTCTGGAGTTGAGGGACATGTTTAATCTTCAGTTTTTTGGACATGTAGTTTGTAATAGCATTGATCATAATCCTCAATTCTTTCAAAAATGTTTTTTATGTGTAAAATTTTTATTATTTTATAAAATTTTCTTCAAATTTTGCTCACTTTGTTCTACTTATCCAAATCTCCTCAGAAACTGTCCAATTTGTCATTTTTTCTGGCATAATATTATTCCTTTATTTTCATAAATCATAATTTGTTTAGCCATTCCCTAATGGGGATTTCCCCCCCCCCCTCATTTTCCAATAGGAAAACCCCTTGATTTTCAATTTTTGGAGATGCCACAAAATATTTCTGCATGTATAGTTTTTTTTCTTTTTTGATCTCTGGGATATAGTCCTAGCCATGAAATAGCTGGATCATATGCAGAGTTCAGTAACTTTTTAGATATAGCTCTAAATTGCTTTAGTGGGACCAATTCATAGTTCTACCAACATTGCAGCAGTGCATCTTTTTCTTTGTGTTTTCATTTTTTTTTAAATTTGATACTCATTTTGAACTTAAATAAAAAATATTTCCAAGTGCAGAAAAAAGAAAACAAAGATGATTCAATGTGAAACCATGAATTTCCATTTGATACTGTTTCCTTTTTCTAAAGAACTATGCAATAAATACTACATATCATTTTCAAAGCTACCCTGCTTTTCTAAACTTCCTTCTCTTCTCTGCTATGTACTTTTTATTTTATTCTTCCTTCCCTCTGCACCCCACACTAGAGAAGGTAATTTTTGTGTGTGTGTGTGTGTGTGTGTGTGTGTGTGTAAAATCATACTATACATACCTCTATTTATCAGTTCCTCCTCTGAAGGTGTTATTACACCTTCCTTTATAGGTCCTTTGTAGTTGATTTGATTATGATTGTAGCTGATTATGAAGCTCATAATAGTCATTCAGGGTTTTTCTTCAAACAATATTGCTGTTACTCTACACAATGTTGCCTTGGTTCTGCTTATTTAATTCTTCATTATTTCATACAAGTGTTTCCCTGTTTTTATAAAGTCGACCATTTCATTATTTCTTATTCCATGTTTTTGGCTTTTTCAACATTTATTTTTTATCTTTTTTTCTCAGCTGTGCCAGTCTGATGGAAGGGAGGTGGAACTTCAAAGATATTTTCATTTTTATCTCTCTAATCATTAGATTTATAGCATTTTTTTGTTATGACTGTTGACACTTGGATTTTTTTCTTACAGAACTCCCCATTCATATCCTTTGAGTATGATTAGGGAATAGATGTTAGCTTCCTAAATTTGAACCAGTTTCTTTTTTTTTTTTTTTCCCGTGGGGGAAAAAGAAACTTTTATTGGAGAAACTTACTGCAAAGATTTCCTCCCTCCACTTTCCCTCACCCAAAGGATTTGGTTCCCTTCTAATTTTAACTGTACTCAATTTTTAGCACAAAACTTAAAAAAAAAATTATGTAACCAAATTTTTTATTTTATTTTATCTTGCATGATCCTTTCTATTACTTGTTTTGCCATGAACTCTTCTCTATCAACAGACCTGAAAAGTAATTTCTTTCTTGATCCTCTAAGTTGTTTATGATACAATCTTTTGTTAAAAAATTTAGGTCATATATCTATTTGGAGCTTAAGATCTTGTTAAATGAAATGAAGCTTTGTTCTAAACCTAGTTTCTGTCAGCTTTCTAGTTTTCCTGGATGTCTATCAAATAGTGAAGTTTTCCTCCAGTAAATGAGGAGTTTGGGTCTATTAAAGACTATTTACTTCTGTACATTCTATTGCTAATCCATTAAGTAGACATTAGTCTATTTAAAAACAAAAATTGTTACCAAATTTCTTTGTTGTTAACTATTTTGTAATGCATTTTGAAATTTGGTATTGCTAGATATCTTTCCTTTCTACTTTTTTTCTTTCACCTACTTTTGAGATTCTTGATCCTGTGTTTCTCCAATTGAATAATTAGAGATGCATTAATTGCTCATGAATAAATAGAATTAACCTAAGGTGATAATGATGAGGGATAGATATGGGGTACCTAAATGAAATTAGGGTTTAGTTGAGGTCTAGTGGCAAGTTTGGAGTACAGGGAGTCAAATATAGCTCCCCTGCAACCCCTTGGGTTCTGCACAAGGATATTACATTAAATGAAGTCTAGTAGTGGCACAAGTCCCCAATAAAAGCATTTATTGGCCCGAAAAGCGAGATTGATAAGAGAGGTTTATTATGGGGTTTGGAAGTAAAGTTAAGGAAATAGGTGAAGGTAGAGATAAGAAGGGCACTGGACACAGGGTTCCAGTGGACAGAGAGTCCTGGTATGACAGGCATAAGGCTGGCATTTTTGGGACCTCTGCAAAGAGGGGGTCACAGCTTGGCCCCTTTTATAATGGGAGATTTAGCTAGAGGGGCCTGTGGGTGTAGCCCCAAGTTGACTCAGATCTGGGTGGAGCTGGCCAGAATTTGTGAATCAAAAGGTTCTTGATTGATAATTACATCAACTAAGAGGGGTTGGGAATCAGAAAGAAAGGAATCTTAAAGGGACCATACCCACATCATTTCCTTCTTTTTTCATATGTGATATAAATAATTTGACTTCTCATTTAAAAAGTCAGTTTAGCTATTTAGCTTTTTATTAGTTTTTTTTAAAGCATCCCCTATTTCTTTCAGTTTTTAATTTCTGTCTTAATGTTAATTTTTATCCTGTTTACATTTTATTTACAAATTCAGTGGTATTTTTTGTTTTTATTTTATTAATTCCTTTAATTTTTAGAGTTCTACTTTGAGCTTAATTGGTTATTTTCGATCTGTTTTTTGTTCAAACACTTTTTTAGTTATGAATTTAATTGATTTGTTTATTCTTTTGTTAATGAAAATGTTTAGAGGAAAATGTTCTTTCATGCAAACTATTTAAGTTATATCCCATAAGTTTTGTATGGGGTTCATCAGTGTCATTTTCTTTGATGAAAATTTCTACTATTTCTATAACTTGTTTAGATTTAGCAGTTCTTTAGAATTACATTATTTAATATTCAATTACTTATAGATTTTTCTTTGAGATCTTTATTTAATACAATTTTGAATTAGGATAAGTAACTGATGTTTAGTATTTCTGCTTTTTCACATTTTAGAGAGGATCTTTATTCCCTAATACATTAGCAGTTATTTTATAGGTGGAGAGGATGGGAATGCTATTTTTTATTTCCATTCAGCAATCACTGGAGAACTATTATCTCTAATTTTCCTAAAGTTTTATTCAGTTCCTTAACTTTTCTCTTGTTTATTCTGTTGTGATATGAGCTCCTTTGGACAGTATGGTATGACATAAACCTGTTAGAGGAGAACGTGATACCACAAAGATGCTCTAAGAGTTCAAAAGGCTTATTGAACATTTTCATTAAATCCACCCAGATTTAAATCAGCTAAATGCTAAAAGGAGTGGGAAGATAAGGAATACTCCTACATAACGTATGGGCCTCTTAACCTGTAACCTTCTGAATTGTGTCTACAAATCTGTTGTTTCACCTGTTAGCAACTAATGGTGGTAATTTCAATGCAGAGATGGGAGGAGGAATAAACAGTGCTTGGGAGATGGGGAGCTTGAGCCTTGGAAGTCTCTTAAATCATAGCCTGTGGGTAGTCTTCAATTCAGTTAGGGAAAGGGACTTTATCTGGGATGGAATTTAATATGAAAATGAGACAAAATGGCAAATGGTTGACCACAACATAGAAATATTTCTTAGAAAAGGATAGCATGAGAAACTTGGAAAATTGATGTTTACATTTGTGACCTTTATCCTAAAATTAATTCTTAACTTAACATCTGGTTTACAGAAACTTTCTTCATTGGTTCTAAAGGCAATTAGAAATGCATTTCCTCAGATAAAAGGCAAAAATAGAAACTAAGTACAATGAAGACTTAATAAGGAAAAGGCCTACTTCCATATGCCAAACAGCTTGGCTAATAAAATAAAGTCTGGATTGCTTATGTAATTACATGTATTTCTTTAGTGTTGATGTATGTCAAATATTCATATGCATTTATAGATTATATATACTTAGCTTTCTTTTTATTCCATTTTTAAAAAGTAATATATGATGGGGAATTTTAGTACTCTTTAAAAGAGAATAGGAATTCATGTGTTAATCATTTTTGCTCTAGCTTCCAGTTTTTATCTATTACTTCTTTCCCTCTTCCTCCAAACAAGCTTCACTCTCCTTACCATTTACAAACTTTGATCATGCCTTATCACCCACCAATAATCTCCTATCTCTCCTCTCCTTCACTGCCAAAGTCCTAGAAAAAGGTATCTTCAGATGTCACTACTATCTACTTATTCTTTAACCACCTAGTAATCTGGCTTCAGATTCTTTTAAAATGTAAAATGTAGCATCACACAGTGGTTTGGGCACTAGGATTGGAGGCAGGAAAATGGGTTCAAATCCTGACAAACTCTATCTGTGTGACATTGGACAAATCCCTTAACTTCTGTGTCTCAGTTTCCTTATCTGCAGAATGAGAAGCTTAGATTAGATAGTCCCCAAGGTTCTTCCCAGCTTTAAAACTATACTCCTACTATTCAAATATCCTACTAAATTTCCCTTGAGATAAGATGGTATGATAGTCTTTTGGACAGGTAATCATGAAATGGATTCTCATTTCTTCATGGATAGTACATATCTGATCTTGAGCATGTCACTTACTTGCTCATAGCCTTGGTTCCTTGTAAAATGGAATTAATGATATTTATAATATCTGTATTATTGGTTTTTATGGAGAAAATTTCTTTCAGCCTTTAAAACCCCAGGCAAGTGTGTATAATTACTATTTTCTCAGTCTTCATATTCCCTGACATTCATACACCCTTAAGCACTGTTGAAAGCCTCTTTTCTCTATGCTAATTCCATCTCCCATGATTTCAGATGTTCTCTTTGTATTTATGTCCTACCCAACAGATCTGTCTTATTCTCCTCTGCTGATTCACCTTTTCCAAGCCCCAAGCAATAGAATCATATGGCACAATGCAAGGGAGTATGAATTTGAAGTCAGAGAATAAGTGTTTGAGTTGTGAACCAATCATTTACTGTCTATGTAATCTTGGACAGGTTTGCTTAAGCTCTTTGATTTTCCATCATCTTTTGAGCAATCCTCAATTTAAAGTCTTCAGAATAATGATATTCCATGACTTATAGTCATGTGATACTATCATCATTATCAGAATGAGTAGCATTTATACAGCATTAAAGTTTTGCAAGACAATTTGTGAATATATCTCATGTCATGCTCACAATAATCCTGGAAGGTAGGCTTTATTTTTAGCTCCACTTGACAGATAAGGTTAATGATGCAGACAGATGTTAAGTGCCTAACTAGCAGGTTAATTAGTATGTGAGACTGGAAAAACCTTAAGTCTTTTGGACTTCAGTGTTCTATCTAATAAACCATCTTGATGTATCTAAAGACACTGTTAAAATGATAGCTCTTTAGTTAGAATTCATTGAAATCATTAGGTAATATTAAATATTAGTTACTCAGTTCCTCTTTGGTATTTTGAATAATAGTTATTCTGTACTACAACTTGTTTCTTTTACTGAGTATAAAAGAAAAAAAAAATGTAGCCTTGAATGGCAGGATATATGACATTCCTTCAATAAAAGGTGGTAATTTTTGAAAATTCTTTGGTAATGCCATTATACATATACTAAAGACAAATTCTTAGAAAAAAGAAAAAAACAAATTTATGCCCCTATAAAAAATCATCATGAAAGAAATTAGGTTTAATTAATATCAGTAAAAAAGAAATTCAAAATATATAATAGATATGTACAAATAGCCAAAATGAATACTTACCCAGGAGTAATGAGCAGTAATAATTCAGCATTTGTATTAAGTACATACTACATGTGAAGCACTAAGCTAAGCACTAGGGAGGGATACAAATAAAAGCAAAGCAGAGAGTCTTTCCTTTCTAGGAGATTATACTCTAATAGGAGAGAAAAGAGCACAAAGTAGGGACTAGAATAGTATGCAAATAAGATCTACTTTGAATCTTTGCCAAAAACAAAATTCACACAAGTAAGCTTAGATGGCAGTCTTTGGACAGATCATCTTAAAATCAATGGTCAGAACACATGTACTCTTAAAATAAACCAGTAGAGGGTAGCATAAGAATGGCTAACACAAAATACTTATAATTAAATGCAACAACTATTAAAATTTTCTTTTTAAGTCACTGTGGAGAAATAAAAATGAGCACCATGCCATGTGTTGTCTCTGGGTGCTGGATTAATGATCCATTTACAATATTTTGTTTTGTTTTCCTTAGGAAGTGTTTTTCATTTTAAAGTATTCTGTAGCTAAGAGCTGAGAACTGTCTAGCTGGCTCAATTTAGGCCAGAGTCTCATTCAGAAGAGGTTCTGACATAATGGACTTTTGTAGACTTTGGAATTTTTGCCCCTTCAAAATAATATGTAGAAATGTTAATTAGACTAATGGGTTAGTGCTTGAATAAAGATTTAGAGGCATTTGTTGAGAGTGAAGGAAGAAGTATGAGGATAAAGTAATGAGGTAAGAGAAAGAAAGGCTAATCTCAAATTATATCTTCAATGTCAAATGTGTGAATTGAAATTCCCAGTTACCCATACTATGGAACTATACTGGAAAACAAACAAACAAGCAAAACAAACACATACAAAAAGAAACAAACAAACAAAAAACCTTGGTCTATCGCCTTTACAACAAACTCTTTTTAGTAGAGTTACTGATGTGGGTTGGAGAAATATGGAACATAAATGGTCTGATCAAAGGCTTGAGTCACCCCTTTATGCCTGTAATTGTGTGTTGTCTTACCTTAGGAAATGGTGAATCAGTTATTGGTCAGAACTTAGAACCTCAAAAAAAGAAGGTTCAGTTCTCTAATTGGGTGAAAGTTAAGAAGGCCCGAATTTGTTCAAAATCATTATATAGGTTAGAAGGAATAGAGATAACTATATGACTATCCCAAAAGTTCACTCTTACTGTAACATGGCCATAACAATCTCTAAAGAGTCTATTTGTCATTAGTGTCCCAAATTGCCTTTTGTTTTTAATGATTTTTCCCCATATAAACTCCTCTTGAGAATTTGACAATTATCCTGTTGAATAAGGAAGAAACCCACAAAATTAGGCTTATTTCATGCTTTGCAAAGTCTATCGTGTTCACACATGCTCTTTGTTTTTGAAAGGATTTTGAAACATTCAAATAATGTTTTAAGAAAGCTTACATGATGGAGCTAGTCAGCACTCATTTAAAGAAAATTTCTATTGACAATGCATACATAGCTAGAAATGTATGTAGGAGAGTATATTAACATGTGTTTGGGGTAAAATAATCTTTTAGAATATTTCAATTCTTACAAATGTTTTCATTTTTAAATAAAATTTAACTTAGCCAGTTTATGGAATTAAAATTGTTTTGCTTTGCTAAAAACAGTTTTAGGATGATTTACAGAATCCTACACTGGAAGGAGCTTCAGATACCACCAGAACTAATCAGAACCTGACAAAGAATTCTCATTGCAATAGTCATAATGACACAAACTTCAAGGATCTCCAATAAAGGAGAACTCACCTTTCTCCAGACCCCCAACCATAGTAACCCTTTTAATTTTTTGAAAGCTTTAACTGTTAGGAAGTTTTTGCTTACAAATAACCTAAATTCTTCTCTTTGTATTTTCTATCTCGGTTCTAATTCTGCCTTGAGGGTTAAGCAGAATAAATCTGTTCCTATTTCAGTATGACAATATTGATTCCCATTTGAACTACTTGAAGATGGTTAGAACATATCCTTGAATTCGCTTTCTCCCAGGGTGAAGATCCTTAAATATATTAATTTGCTAATTTTTTTTTAGTACTGTAACTACTTAAAGTTGTCTCTTAATCAGTCTAATAAATGGACAATATTTTAATTGGAAAAGTCAGTATTTCAGAGATCCAAATGTTGATTGCTATGATAGGATTGACATAGGAAAAAAAATCTAAATTAATCATTTTTAAAACTTAAAACTACTTCCTATCTTGTCTTTCCTAGCTCTATCAAAAAGTTCCATTTTCCTTCCATTCTCAAAAACTTAGCATCGCTTTTGACCTCTGATTCTGTTTCTACCCATCTCCTCACACATTAATACTGCCATTTCTTCCATTGTAATATTTTTTCATGTGGATCTTCCTTTATATTCTTATGACCCTTGTATCTCATGATAGACACTGGGAATCTAAAGCAAAAGAAAAAAAAAAGTAGTCTCTGCTCTTAAGGACCTTATATTCCTTAATACACCCATATATTTACTTACATATGCCCATTTATATATAAATGTGGAGACAGAGACAAAGAGATAGAGAAACAGAGAGTAAGATGGAGATAGAATATACAAACATCATATTTGTACAGGGAGGATACTAGTAGTTAGAGATAGGAATCAAGAAAGGCACTATCTATAAAGATGGGAGTATGGCTTATATTTTGAAAGGATTCTATGAGATAGAGGACAAGAAATGCATTAATGATATGAGGTGATAGTGCAAAAAAGATGAGAGAGTACTATGTTTGAGACAGAGAAAAGGTCATCTTCAACCAAAGGGTGTGGACAGAAGCAGAATCTATACTGAAATTGGAATAAGTTGAAATTAAGTTGTCAGAGGCTTTAAAAATCAAATAAAAAGTTTGTCTTAGGAACCACTAGAATTTTTTTTTTTTTTTTTTGGAAATGGGAATAGTATGAGGAGATCTTTGGCAAATATTGTGGAGTAGAACTGGATTTGGAACAGGGATAACAAATAGGCTATATTTTAGAAGAGAATTGAATTTGTTGCACTAAGGAAGTGACTTTATGAGTTGGGAGAAGGGATTAGTTGATCACTGCAATTTCCTCTAGATTCTCTTTTCTATCTTAAATACAACTCTTACATCAGTTCCTGATCATGGAATTTAAGATGCTCTAATATGTGATTTCACATCTACTGCTTTAATTTTACATACTAGTGCTTTCCTATAGAAATCTTCCATTCAAACCAACATAGCAACATGACAATTTTTGCCTCTAGACCTATTGTTACACTTTTTCCTCAATCTAGAATGTCTCTCCTTCTCTCCACTTGTCAAAGGGCAAACCCTTCTTCAAGACCCAAGCTCCACTTCTATATTCTCTGGAAAGCCTTCTGCCTTGCTATATCTTGATAATGATTCCCTCCCTTGAATTCCTATGACTATTTTCTGTACAACATTTAACTCATCATGCAGTGCCATATATAATTATATATTCATACACACATAATTATAAATGCAGACTTATTAGCTCCCCAATTAGAGTATAGATTCCTTGACAGTTTTATATAATAATCTATATTTTCACTAGCAGGTGTTTAATAAATGGGAATACACTATGTTGTATTCTATTCCTTACTTTTTGTGTAACCTTGAGAAGATTACTTAATCTGAGCCTCACTTTTCTAATCTATAAAATAAAAATGTTGGATTCTGAAAGTCTTTTTTCAGTTTTAGATTGATGATCTTATAATTATTAGATAATCATTAAAGTTATTTCCAAGTCTAAATGTGTTAGCCCATTTTTAATTCTAAGTTCTTTTAATTTTTAAATTCTTTTCTCATCTCTGACCAATCCAGAAATGATTCTAAATAACAGTTACAAACTTCAGGTTGTCTTCTCCATTCTGATCCTAGGGAAAAAAAGGAGTATATCATGACAAAAAAGATTCGGAAGAGATGGATTTGAGAACCAGCTTCCAATGCTCAATTTTGGCATTAGTAAAATGAATTTTTTAAAGACGGGAGGAGTGTATTTTGCCTCAATGTGCTTTAAGATGTGAACTATTAATGTTATTGGAGAGAAAAAATTAATTTTGGTTATATAAATATAGTCCCATTTTATTCAGCCTAGAAAAAGATAATCACCAAAGTCCTTTATTTTCCAATAATTGGACAGATGTCTTAAATGAACAAAATTTCTAAGTTATTAGCTTTTGCATATGTCTTTATCTTCTGGTGTAATGGGAAAGACCTTAGCCTGGAAACTGAAGGACTTTTGGTTTTAGTCCCTCCGATTCCTCGGATTCATTGTAGAATGGTAAGCAAGTAACTTCTCTGATTCTCAGTTTCTTAAAGTATTAAAATGAATGAGTATAGTAGATCTCTAAAATGGTGGTGGTATTTTGCTATTTATTTTTGTGCTTAATAGCTTTCCCCCCAATTACATGTAAAGATAGTTTTCAACATTAATTTTTGTAAGATTTTGAGTTCCAAATTTTCTCTCTTTCCATTCACTCCCTCTCCCCTTCTCAAGATACTAAGTAATCTGATACAGAGTTTGCATGCACAATCATATTAAATATATTTCTACATTGGTATGTGAAAGAAGAATCAGAACAAAAACAAACAAAAAACTCAAAATGGAAACTTTAAATTTGAATTCAGATTCCATTCAAAAGCTGGATGTGGATAGCATTTTCACTCATAAGATTTTTGAAATTGTCCTGGATCACTGTATTTCTGAGAAGAGCTAAATCTATTAAACTGATTATTGCTCAGTGTTGCCAAAATGTTCTCCAGTTCTGCTCACTTCACTCAGCATCAGTTCATGTAAGTCTTTGAAGTTTTTTTTTTTTTTTTTGAAATGCACCTGCTTATCACTTTCTATGGAACAATTGTATTCTCTTACATTCATATGTCACAACTTATTTAGCCATTCTCTAATTAATGAGCATCCCCACAATTTTCTATTGCTTGTCATTTCAAAAAGGTTCCTATAAATGTTTTTTCCCCCTCCATATCCTCTTTTTTTATGATCTCTTTGGAATATAGACCTAGTAGTGGTATTATTGGATCAAAGGGCATGCACAGTTTTATAGTCCTTTGAACTAATTGCCCTCCAGAATTTTAAATTGTTCTCCAGAATGACTGGATCAGTTCACAATTCTACCAACAATGCATTGTGTTCCAATTTTCCTACATCTTCTCCAACATTCATTATTTTCCTTTTCTGTCAGATTAGTCAATCTGATATTGTTGAGTTGGTATGTCAGAGGTATTTTAATTTACATTTCTCTAATCAATAATGCTTTTGAGTATTTTTTCATATGACTATACATAGCTTAAATTTCTTCATCTGAAAACTGCCTGCTCAATCCTTTGATCATTTGATCACTGGAAATGACTTGTATTCTTATAAATTTGATTCTGTTCTATATAGATTTGAGAAATGAGGCCTTTATCAGAAAAAAAAAAAACTGACTATACAAAATTTCCCTGAGTTGTCTGCTTTTCTTCTAATCTTGATTGCATTGAAAGTTAGTTATGCAACCCCTTTTTAATTTAATGTAGTTACAATTATCCATCTTACATTTCCTAGTGTTCCTTATCTTTAGTTTGGCTATAATCCTTCCCATCTCCATAGATCTGAGAAATAAAGCCACCTTTATTTGCATTTTTCCCATTAATTCCCTTGATGTTCTTCACCTTTTGTTGTTTCAGATGAATTTTATTTTTTTTCTAACTCTATAAAAGGGGTTGGGTTTTTTGTAGTTTGATTGATTCTAAAGTATTTTCTGGTTTAAAAATGCTGTCCTAAAATATGAAAAGTTGTCCTCTCTTGGTTCTTGAGAATAATAATTCTTTCTTAGCCATGGTAAACTTGCAAAACTAATATGAAATGTTGTCTATTTTGTGACCAATCTCTAAATTCTTCTTTAGAGGATCTTGTCATTTGTATAATATTAGTTTTTATTACACTGCTTCGTTTCACCAGCTTTATTTTAATTGCATAATATAACTAGAAGTTTATTTAGGAAATTTCCCTACAGATTCGAAATAAGTCTTTTCCAAGTATAAACTTAATAGTTTAAATGGTCCCCTGAGGAGACTTGAGTGTCCACCAAGTTCACCTAAACTGCTACCATATGTCAGATATGGGAGGCAAGAGTAGAATGGAGGGAAAACAATTAAGACCAATATGTACAAGAAAAGAAAAAAAGCTGAATTAAGAAGCATGATTTTTTGACAACCAGATAAGATGTCTGGTTTGTCTGTACTCAAAAACTGCTTCTACAATAGTAAATTATGTATGAATTAGAAATTTCTTCAGGAAAATTATAGCATCACAGAATGGCAAGTACAATAGAGATCATTTAACTACATCAGTTGTGAACTCACTTTGCGATATTCCTAATTATTGATCTTCTACACTGCTCAAGAAGACTTTCATTATTGTAGAACTCACTATTATGTAAATCATTCTATTTCAAGGAAAGTTCAGATTATTGGAACTTTATTTATTAGACTGAGACAAATATCTGTTTCCTATAGTTTTCAGCTATGGGTCCTAGTACTGCCCTTTGGGGTGAAGCAGACAAAAATTTCTCTATCTTCTACATGATAATTGTTTAAATATCGAAGGAAATTATACTCTGTCCTCTCTCTTTTGTCTTTTTTTTTTCATCTACTAAGGAAGAGAGATGTATGGAATATTCAGGGAGGACTACTATCTCTGGTGTGAGAGCTTGCCTGAATCCTTTTCAGGGTCTGTTATCCAGCTTTGTTGTCCACCTTCATCCAAATTTCACCTGTGGTTCCAAGAAGCTATAGCAGATAAGACAAGTTAAACTAGGTGAAGTGTAACCAATAAACCTCAAACCCATTGGTGAATTAGGATATATATATATATATATATATATATATATATATATATATATATATAAACTTCCCCCCGTGGAATGGGTGGATAAGAACAATTTGTTCCAATGGTCATGAAGGCAACTAAAACAGATGCTGTGAAGTGCTTAGGGCTTGGTCAGACATTGAAGACACCAGGCTATCCACTGTATTCTAGGTTGTGACCAGTTGTCTTGACTTTTGACTTGCTACTGAACTTGGATGACTGTGAGACTGATGACTTTGTGCAACTTTGCCTCATTTAAATTCAATTCACATGGAAGTCAAGAGATGACCAATTACATTCTTGGTACTTTTTGAAAATACAAACAACAACTCAGTGAAGAAAGTTAAGGCAGAAGAGGCAACTGAAGTCTTGAAATCCAGTCCTAGGCTTACTGAACAAGCATATATTCTAGCTCCCATGTGTCTGTAGATGCCATTGCTGATGGAGATGGAAAGGATGAGAAACCCTTTTCTTTTCACTGGAAGACCAAGGGTGAACTGGCAAGGGCTCAAAGTTAACAACTTAACAAATAAAAGAAGGATGAAGCCTATCTTTTATAACTTACTTACTGGGTAGCTCATCTTGACCCATTGATCAGTCATCTTGAATGTATCTTCCCAGCTGCTCAGACTAAAGGAGCAACCAGGAGCCATATGTTATTTATGCCCAATCAATCCTATGGGAAGTGCTCCAACCCACCACCTCTACAGAAACATGCTCATTTCTTCCAACTAAGAATCAATGGAATTGTCTGTTTGTATCTCATCCTTCTTTGGATATACTCTAGTTTGTCAGTCTTAACTAAAATATGAGATATAAAAAAAGTATTCCATATGTAGTCTGATAGGTTAAAAAAACACAATGGAATTGCCACCTCTCTTACTCTAGATAGAGGCCATACTTAGAGGCCATACTTTTATTAATTCAGTCTAAGTAATCATTTCACTCTTTTTAATGATCACATCACATTGTTCAAATTGTGCTGAGCACAGAGGCTGCCAAACTTCCCAGATGAAATTTTTTCTCCCCATTCCATATTAAGATGGTTTTTTTTTAATATTTAAAAGTTCAGGAATTGAAATTGAAGTTCATCTCCTAAGGTGAGAACTATTTTCTAGATATTGAGAATTCTTTTTATCTCATTTTGTTCTCCAATATATTAGCCATTCTTGCTGAGCTTCATTTCATCCAGATTTAATAGGCATGCTAAATGTCTTTCTATATATCAGTGATTAAAAAAATTATGTTGAAAGAACATAATTGGTTTTTTAAATTGGGCCAAAAGCAGAGTAGTGTGCCACCCCACTAAGGAACTCCCACTTGAGTGACATCAATCTATTAGTTTAACCTTTGGATTCAGTGATTTAGCCAGTTTTGAATACACATAGCTCTATTATTATATACTCTCTGTCTCTTCATACTGTCATAAAGAATATCATGAAAGCCTTTTGTCAAATGTCTTGCTGTAATCCAAGCATACTGTGTCCACAGCAGTTCCATGATCTTCCAGTTTGGTGACCCTATTCAAGTCCCACTTGAGTGACATCAATCTATTAGTTTAACCTTTGGATTCAGTGATTTAGCCAGTTTTGAATACACATAGCTCTATTATGATATACTCTCTGTCTCTTCATACTGTCATAAAGAATATCATGAAAGCCTTTTGTCAAATGTCTTGCTGTAATCCAAGCATACTGTGTCCACAGCAGTTCCATGATCTTCCAGTTTGGTGACCCTATCCAAGACAGACTAGCATGACTTATTCTTAATGAACCTATGCTGACTCTTAATGATTAACTCTTCTCCTTCTATGTGCTCATAAAATATCACTTTAAAAATTCATCCCTGAATTTTTCCAGGATGATTTGTCATCACACTCATAGTCTGAACTCTGCAATCTTTTCCTCTCTTTGAAAATGGGCACATTTTCCAGAGGCACCTTTCTCATTATCTACCATTTCTACAAGATTATTGATAGCAGTTTAGCAAGGACAGCTGTGAGTTTTTCAGTATCCTGGGAAGGTCAGGTCAGGTGAACTCATGGGTGAGGGGTGAGATATCTAGGTGCTGTCTTGCTATATCTTCATTTTATACCAAAGGAATGAGAGGGAGAGAGAATTAAGAGGGGATTGAGATCATAGATAAGTGAAGAGTTTAAATCACCTGGCTCAGATGAATTATATCCCAAAGTACTGAAAATAACTTGCAGATGTGCGAACTGAATGCATAGGCACACACTCCCACCCACAGACTTAGGGTGCTAAATCTTAGTCAATTTCTTGTGAGATTCCTTATCCAAACTTGGGCACAACTTTTTCTTTCTTTCTTTCTTTCTTTCTTTCTTTCTTTCTTTCTTTCTTTCTTTCTTTCTTTCTTTCTTTCTTTCTTTCTTTCTTTCTTTCTTTCTTTCTTTCTTTCTTTCTTTCTTTCTTTCTTTCTTTCCTTCCTTCCTTCCTTCCTTCCTTCCTTCCTTCCCTTCCTTCCTTCCTTCCTTCCTTCCTTCCTTCCTTCCTTCCTTCCTTCCTTCCTTCCTTCCTTCCTTCCTTCCTTCCTTCCTTCCTTCCTTCCTTCCTTCCTTCCTTCCTTCCTTCCTTCCTTCCTTCCTTCCTTCCTTCCTTCCTTCCTTCCTTCTTCCTTTCTTCCTTTCTTCCTTCCTTATCTAGGGTTTTGGGGAAAAAAACAAGCAACTTTTTTCTTCTGGTAAGATCATTACCTAATATGTATGTCTTCCCTATAGCCAAGATTCATGGTTGTGCCTTGAAGACAAGAAATACAGCATTGTACCTCCTACTGAACTTAACCCAAACAGAACTCATTATTTTTCACCAAAAACCCCTCCCTCCTTTCCAACTTTCCTATTCCTATTGAGAACATTACCATTCTCCTCTTTATCAGTATTTCTATCCTTTACTCCTCACTCCTATGAAACTTATTGAAACTAAACTTGTCATTTCTACTTTCAAAATAGTTCTTAAGTCTTATTTCCTTGCATAATCACCACCGTAGTACATACCCTCCTCCCCCTTCCCCAAATTATTGCAATAATACCCTAATTTGTCTCCTGGGCTCAAATGATGTCTTAGCCTAAACCACTCTCTTCTCAGCTACCAAAGTAATTACTTAATAGTCCAGGTTTGACCACATTTCTTTCCTATTCAATAGATTCCAATGGCTTTCTATTATCACTAGAATCAAAGATAAACTCCTCTCTTTGACTTTTAAAGTCCTCCACAATTCAAATCCTTTCTATGATCTTTCCAGTCTTATATTTTACTTTCTACCTTCTACCCTATACCTTAGCAATTCTGCCCTGGTTGCTGTTTCTTGCATGAACACAAAATCTTCTGACTATATAGTTTCACTTGCTGTCCCTCAAGTGTACAATGTTCTCCTGTATCATGCTACCTATTGACTTTCCTCCAGACAAATGAAATCTTACTTGTGCAGGTCTTTTCTGTGTTCTGCAACTGAACAAATGCCTCAAATTTGCCATGACAAAGAATGCAATTCCTCCAATTCTATTTCATGACTTACTCATTGATTTTCCATCAGAAATAGCAACACATTGTTACTGAAGATTTTGGAAAGAGTTAATACATTCAAAAGAATTAGGTGAATCTAGGTTTTTTTTTTTTTTTTTTTTTAGCAAATTGTAATAAGATGGTGGATTTTATAATACAATTAAGCAAAAAAATTTTTTTTTCTGTATTTGACTTATTGAAAGGTGAGTCTCCTTACAATCTGATTTCTGACTCCATCATTCAATTGAATTTGTTTTCTACAAGGTCACCAGTGATCTCTTCCCAAGTTGAGTGGTTTTTAGCTTTGTTCTTGGTTTCTCTGCATTATTTGACATTGTTAAATGTCTCTTTCAATATACTTTCTCCTTCCTGAATTTCCATAGCATCACTCTATTGTGGGACCTTTCCTTCCTATCTGACAGATTCTTTTTAGTGCCCTTCACAGGATCATCTTCCATGTCCCACCCTCATTCAGATAAGTATAACTATAAAATATTTCCTTTTCTCTTTCTATTCTACCTTGGTTGCTCTCAAAATCTTGCATGGCTTCAATCACTTCCCATTAATTATGACATAAGTAATCATTCTATGACTATCTTTTCTATGCTGATGACTTCCACATTTGCACAACCAGTCATCATCTCTCTCCTTTGCTCCTTTCCTCCAATATGTGTGTGTGTGTGTATGTATGTCTATACATATATATATATATATATATATGTATAGTTCTGATACTCAGTCAATATTTTTCTGTTAAGGAATATCATGCTTTATCAATGATATTTAGGGATTGCTTTTGGGTATTGTACCTTTGGGTATTGATCAAAGTTCTTGAGAGTTAAATTTTGTCTTTACAATGATGTCATTATTGTATGTATTTTTTTTTTGTTGTTCACTTCACTCTGCATCATTTCATATGTTTTTAAAAATTTCTCTATCCCTTCCATCATTTTTTGTTATTGAGGTTGTACAGTCATTTAGTCATATACAACTTTTTATAACTCTATTTGAGAGTTTCCTAGCAAAGATATTGGAATGGTTTACCATTTTCTTCTCCAATGGAATAAGATAAATAGAAGTTAAGTGACTTGTCTAGGGTCATATAGAGAGTAAGTGTCTGAGGCTAGATTTGAACTCAGCTCTTCCTAACTCCAGACCTAGAATTCTATCTATGGTACCACTTAGCTGCCTTCATTTTTTAGTACAATAATATCCCAATATGTGTATATGTCATAATTTATTTAGTCATTCCTTACTTAATTGATGTGTACTCTCCTAGCTTACTGTTCTTTACCACTGCAATCCACCCATCCAATAATTTGCTATAAATATTTTTGTAAATAATGATCTTTTTTTTATTTCTTTGATGATATATAGATATAGGCCTCATAAAGTTATTGCTGGAGGGTTGTCCTGACTCCTTCGTTTACTTTCCTCATTCAGTTAATTGACAGATCTTATCAATTTCTCTTCCTTAACGTAATGTCTCTAATACTTCATAGTCATGCGATCTTCATCAATTCACTCACCTATCTTGGGCCTTATTTTCTCTACCAAAATAGGAATTTGCACTATATGACCTCTGAGGACCTTTCTAATTATCTCTCTCTCTCATTATGTTATCTCTTGCATCTATCCCTTCCTCTTTTTTCATATAACATCTTCTTTTATTTACTCCCTCATCAACTTTTGCTTTGATTATTGAATTGTGTATATATGAATGTGATTATGATATTGGGCAAGTCCAAAACATGAGAAAAGATTTTTCTCTTACATTGAATTGGCCTTCCCCCACTCTAAAGGTAAAAGAGTGTAAGATGATGGCTTTATATACACAATACTTAGCATTGCCCAGATAGAATATCAGAGATGCTTCACAAACAAATGTTGTACAAACATATTCAAATAATGAGAGGAAGATGGGAAATTATTAGAAGTGTTCCTATTGTGAAATATGTCCCTAGATTTTTTCCCCCCATTCTCTAAGAGAATGACTTTTCCTTTATCTCTAAAGAGTTTTATTCTTCTTAGGGCCAGAAGGATCACTGTTTCCCTGAGGAGTTGAAATCATCTGTTTATCTTCAAACCCCAGGTGCAGTCAGGGTGGGCTGTAACATGATCATTTCTTTTAGTCCTCTCACATTCACCTTAGCCACAGTGTGTGGGAGGCCAATCTCTTGGTGGCTAAAAGACTCATTCATTTTTGGAATGCTTATAGAGTTCTATAGCTTTGATTAGCTACAAGCACTTATTAAGATGGTTTGTGTAGGCCTTTCAGAATAGTAGTTGAATCAACAGACTTGACCCTGTACTCTCAGTTCAGAATCTGCCTTCAAAGGTCAGAAGGTTACCATCGGACTCTTTATGGCTTGAAAAGCTATCTTTTTCACTTTCTGGTGAGCAAAATGAAGCCACTTTCATAATGGGAAAAATAGCTATAAAGTGATCTGTTGTACCATCAGCTTTTAACACTAAGAAAAAACGACTTTATTCAGTGAACAAGAGGTTATTGGAATTTCAGAGAATAATGTCACCATATTTTTTAAATCTTCAGCAAATATGAAGTCATTACTCTACTTTTTAGTATCTGTTATTCCTATCTTCCCAGCTTCCACTTTTCTGATCAGATATCAAAGTTAAGTCATTAAATCAGTAATAAAGAATATTTAAATTTCACTTTATTAACTGGAAAGAGTTTGTTGTCACCAAATGTGTCTAACTGTAAAATAAAATATTTTATTACTGAGCATCATTGAAAAACTATAAATCACCATAGTTAAGATGGCTCATTGTTTCCCATTCAATCATTCAAATTTGACAGAGAAGCAATGGATAAAAAAAATGATACACAGTACATTTTATAATTGACAAGGCATTTTAATATATCATGTTCTTTGACTTGTACAATAACCTTGTAAGGAAGGCAGTATAGGAATTTTCATGGCCATTTTTCATTTGGATAACTGAGTCTTAGAGAAGTTAATTTTTTTTCTCAGTATCATACTGTTTCTAAGTATCAGAGAAGAGAGTTGACTGCAAATTTTCCTCACTGCAAATTAAATACTCTGTTATGTCAAATTGTCTACTTATTTTTAAAAATTACCAAACTGACCTTATCCAAGGAAGATGCAATTTGGATTATGAAATGAATGAGAGTTTCTACATGTTACAGACTTAGATATATATCCTACTAATATCTACTGCAGTACTTGAGCATGTAAAATGTATGGATTTTTTGTTGTTGTTGTTTCTTTCTTTTTTTAAAATTTTCCCTCACATGTATTTTATTTTATTTTTACATGTATATTAACTTTTTAAATACATATTTCTTTATGAGTCATACTGGGAAAGAAAAATCAGAACAAAAGGTTAAAACCTTGACAGAAGGAAAAAAAAACATGGAAAAAGTGAATATAACATGTGTTGATTTAAATTCAATCTCCATAGTTCTCTTTCTGGATGCAGATGGCATTTTTTATCCAAAGTTTATTGGAATTGCTTTGGAGATTTATGGTTTTAAAATAAATTGATAGAACCCAATAGGAAAATCCATGGGCCTAAGTGGATATGAAATACCACCAAAATAAGGATAGTTAGGAGAAATGGTACAGCAAAATAAAGGAAACAGATTATTTCATACTGGAAATGTCTGGTCATGATAAACAAAACAATAAATAAAGGCCTCATTTGTGGTGTTCATGAATTTCCCATATGTAAATTCTTATGCTGAACATTTAACAATCAGCTTTTCTGAATTAGTTCCAGGTATTTTTAAGGAGTCTCTGAATAATGTGAAGAGAGATAAAAGAAGACTCTTGGTATTTTGAACAGATGCTTGGTTAAGGATTTACAGAAAAATATAGGCAAAAGTTACTTAAGATGGGAAGGCATAATTGGGTTATGATCAGAACCATTGAACATGGTATCTACATGCAGAAAATTGTAAATAACTAAAGAAAAACATCTTTAGTCTTAAAAATTTCCTCACATAATTCCAATTCACAGCACAGGAAACATTAAGTATTCATGAGACAAAATTTGTAAAACAACACATGCAAAATTTGGATTACATAGACTGGTAAATGAATTTTTCCATTTCTAATTATCTGATGATTTTTGCAATTCTATGACTATTTCACAGAAGAGATTAGGGTTCACCATAATTTCTTATTTATAGAAGGAGTTCTATAAATGTTGGCTGATTTGAAAGGGATTCTTCATTTAATAAATGAATGAAGCTTACCAAGTGCATTTTCTTCTAAACAAAAAGTTATTGAATATGCTGCTAGTAACTCAATGTAAAAGAAATTTTAAAAAGCCTCATTTGGGGAAAGGTATATTTATGGTCTATTAGAATTATCCTTGATTGCCTTTCATTTATAAGCCCTCAAAATAAACTCATGTAATGAAATATGATGTTATCATACTGATTATACAAGATCAATAGTCATTATTGGTGAATTTGATGATAGGGATTTACATGTTCATAAATTGAATATTATGCACTTTTGATAATTGTTTAGAAGTTGGTACATTCAATTCAGTTTAAAAAGCATCTATTAAATGCCTACTATGTGCAAACTATTGTGTTGGGTGCAAATGATATAAAATTATAAATGAAGAAGTCACTGCTTTCATGTAATAGAGCTTAGAAAAGTGGTTTAACTTATTTAAATATTAGTTTTCTTATCTATAACAAGAGAATTAGGCTAGAAAATTTCTAATTCACTTCCAGCTTTCTATATAGTATTCTATAGTAATCTGAGAAGAAAAATAACGTGCAATGTCGATCTTTAGAAAAGACTGTAATTGTATAAATGTGAATGAGCTGAGCTTAGAAGAAAGCTACATGTTTGAGCTATAGATTGAGGTATCTCTGCTCTATTTTTGTAACTCTTATCTATCTATCTATCTCTACCTCTCTATATTTCTTTTTTTTAAATTGTAATTATAGTTTATTTTTTTATTTAATAGCCTTTTATTTACAGGATATATACATGGGTAACTTTACAGCATTAACAATTGCCAAACCTCTTGTTCCAATTTTTCATCTCTTACCCCCCCCCCACCCCCTCCCCTAGATGACAGGATGACCAGTAGATGTTAAATATATTAAAATATAAATTAGATATACAGTAAGTATACATGACCAAAACGTTATTTTGCTGTACAAAAAGGATCAGACTCTGAAATATTGTACAATTAGCTTGTGAAGGAAATCAAAAATGCAGGTGTGCATAAATATAGGGATTGGGAATTCAATGTAATGGTTTTTAGTCATCTCCCAGAGTTCTTTTTCTGGGCATAGCTAATTCAGTTCATTACTGCTCCATTAGAAATGATTTGGTTGATCTCGTTGCTGAGGATGGCCTGGTCCATCAGAACTGGTCATCATATAGTATTGTTGTTGAAGTATATAATGATCTCCTGGTCCTGCTCATTTCACTCAGCATCAGTTCGTGTAAGTCTCTCCAGGCCTTTCTGAAATTATCCTGTTGGTCATTTCTTACAGAACAGTAATCTCTCTATATTTCTATCACTATATCCCTATCTCTACCTATCCCTATCCTTATCTATATTAATATCTCTATCTATAGTTATCTTTTTCTCTATGTATCTATATGTATTTATATCTATATCCATATCTATGTCTATATCTATAATTTTTAGTTTTCATATGGGGAAACTGAGGACCAGTGAGGAAAAAGAGACTTATCAGCATGTCATATGCTGAAAGATGGAAGACACATGAATAGCCTTAAATCAATCTGGCCGTGTTTTTACCAACATGTATTTGAAAAAGATCAAGTGGGATATCTTCTTTCTAATTGTTGATTTATATATTATGTCGCCCTAATAAAGACACATATGTCTCAAAAATAAAAAGTTTGCCAAGATCAAAGGCATAAAAGGCAAAAATATATGAACAGAATGTTTTGTAAATTCTACTGTAGTTCTTCCTCTACTGAACATTTATTCCTTCTCCAATTTCTTTTTTAATTCTTCCTATTATTAGCATAAAAAATGTGAACATAATTTCTCTTGGCAATTCAATTTGCAGTAAAGTAGTCCTGGCTTTCACTCATTTTCCCTTTGTTCTGACATAGCTTTAAATGTGTACTTAAGTGATATGCAAGCACTGTCTTTAATTAATTGTGCTTAAAGCCACCATCTGGAAAGTATAACAGAACATCTGTTTTGCATATAGCCACCTAAGGATTATCAAAATCTGGTATTTTAAGTTCTTCGGTAATTTAAATATCATGTGTTAGCTGTACACAAATATAAATGATCTGAAAAGAAATTAAACAAACTGGCTTGTAGTTTAGACCTGTATACATAATACTTGGAGGCAAAGTAAAGTATTGGGTATGGAAAAGCAAGCTCTCTCAAAGACAGGGCATGTTGTTCCTTTCCTAGTTGAATGTGATGAAGAATCAATATTGAATGAAAATAGGCAGTATAGTGCTATAGGAAGGCTGGAGAATTATTATGTGATCTCTGTCCTCAAGTTGCTTCAAGTCAGATGATCAATAAACATTTTAAAAGTGTCTACCATGTGCCAGATTCTGTGCTAAGCATTAAGAATACATAAAAAGGTAAAATATAGTCCTTACTCTGAAGGAGCTCCTTGTCTCACAAAGGAGACAACATGCAAACAATTCTGTACAAACAAGCTAAACACACACACACACACACACACACACAACACACACACACATACACACACATTCACTTGAAAGAAGCAAGGAAAAGAGAGAGAGTCATAGAGACAAAAATAGAAACAGGGAGACAGAGAGAGAGCGCGAGAGAGAGAGAGAGAGAGAGAGAGAGAGAGAGAGAGAGAGCGCAATCCACCATGGGGTACAGATGGGGAAAAGTTTAACTGAGGGACCCTTGACAGTGTAGTAAATTTTATAATCTTGCCAGTTCATTCTATTTGTTGAATTTTTGGGGAAGGGGAGGAGAAGGAGTTGTGGATACATTAAACCTCAAGGAATATTTAAGTGCAAGACTTAAGGAAAACAGATAGAGAGTTGGCCATGGAATCAGGAAAAGCAGAGTTTAACTTGTGAGACAATGGGCAAGTCATTTTATAGCTCAGTACCCTAGACCATATTAGAAAACTATAAGTTTCTGAAAAGTCGATGCATCAGTAGAAGGAGTTAGCACTGATTTGAATTAGCCCACATGGTGAAGGCATAAGTACTGGGCAAGTAATAATTTATATCAAGAAACCTACACACACATATACACATATTACTACTACACACACAAACACACACACAAATTACAAATAGTGCATTGTGTGAAAAAGTCATTTTCACAGGTGTGCTCTACCACTGATCATCTTATTGCATCAAAAAATATACAGTTCTTTCTGTGAATATGATTCTTTGTCATTCCATTGCCATTGCATTTGAGTCTTCATAGCTGTCTCCCACACTAGGAATTCCAGTGCTTATTTCTCTTTCCAATTGACAGTTTTCATTAGCAGCTCTTATTTCACAAATTAAGCCTACATTGTTTTACATTAGCCCTTTTTATTATGAAATCCACATGGCATAAGAATAGACCCTATGTGGATTTTTAGAGGAATATTTGAGTACAGGGAGCAGTAAGCATTATTTATGAACAATGGGACCGTAATCTTAAACCAAGTGGGGCATGGAAAAAGATGTGCTGGTTTTACTAATGGATGTAAATTTTGGCCAAAATATAGTAAGAGTTCACCAAAACTATGATATATAATGTCACCAATGACTCAAATTAAGCCACAGATGAAATGCTTTTCAAATTTGCAGGTGATATAAATCCGGGATGGAGAATTAATACACTGGCTGATGGTCAGGATTCAAAAAGACTCAACATCCTAGAACTTTCAGATGAATCTGCATTAAAACTGAGGGTGATAAGTGTACTAATTTATGCCTGCCTAAATAATGAGGTCCCAAAATATACAATACAGCTTCCGTTTCCAGCAGATTCACATGTAAAGAGAAACCATGCATTCTAGCAAATATACCTAAAGGGAGTAGGTACAAAACAGTAATGAAACATTTAAAACAGAGTCAAGCTTCTTGTTCAGTTTAAGTAATCATTGAATAACCACTTAGCAAAACCCAGACTATAAGCCAGTCAGGGAAATAAGAACAAAATGATTTTATAAGCTGACTTCATAAGAGGTAATAGAAAATACTTTTTCTCTAATGTTACAAAACTGACTTTGTTTCCCACTGGCTGTTTTACTGAGATGTATTAGGCCTGTGATTTGTTACTCCTTTTTAGTCCATGGAAAGGATCCTAAGTGTGCCTTTCCACTTCTATAAATGGTTCATCTTATTCATCTAAAAATGTTCTGACTTTCTTTGATTGGGGATTAAAAACACAGAGGTTATTTTATTTGTCTTATTTTTTGTCATTAGCCTTATTCGGATTTTTCCTTCTATGAAGGGATCAGTGACAAACAGGGTGATGGCTTAACTGTTGCATGAATTGGATGTAAATGAGGCAGAGTTGCACAAAGTCATCAGCTTCCCTCTCTGTTCCCGAGTCATTAACAAAATTTCAGAACAGAAGTTAAGGTAATCAGCAGAGCACAGGATTTGAGGTCAGAGAACCTGAGTTTCTGAACTAAATTTGCCTCTTATTTCTTTGATTTGGGGAAAGTCACTTAAACTCTCTGAGGTGCAGGTTTCTCATCTGCAATTGACAAAAAATGGATTAGATGATTTCAAGGTTCTAAAGTTCTAAGTCTATGAGCCTATGGTAAGTCTGTAGGAAGAAAAAAAAACATGTATGGACATCTAGGTGTAGAAAGAATAGACTGCTAGGCCTAGAGTCAGAAAGACTTATCTTCCTGAACTCAAATCTAATCTCAGATATTTATTAGTTTGTGAACTTGGGCAAAGCACTTACTTTATTTACCTCAGTTTCCTCATTTATAAAATGAGCTGGAGAAGAAAATTGCAAACAAATCTAATATATATGGCAAGAAATGACCCTAAATGAGGTCATGTGAAGAGTTGGACACTATTGAAAATAACTGAACACAAGGAACATGGTAGCTAATTTTTCAATATCTAAAGCACTCTCCTGGAGATGAGTGGACATTTTGGTCAAATAAACATAAAGATTCCAAGGGGAGAACTAGGAGTGATGAAAAGAAGTTTCAAATTAAGACTTGATGTCAATAAAACTTCCTAACAACCTAGAACTATGTCTAAGTGAAATGGCCTGTCTTGGGGTGTTGTAGGTTCCCCTCACTGGAAGTCTTTAAGCAAAGTCTGGATTACCACTTGTGGTTATACAACAGATAGGAATTTCAATCATTTGAACTAAATGACCTTTGAAATCCTATCCTCTTCAGATTCTGCGGAAAAAAATCCCAAATAGATTTTATGTGATTGTGGAACTTCCTTCAGAGCCTGTGGCTTTTGCACCCTAAAACATCCTTCCACTTTGCAATGTCTTGTTCCCATTAGTAAGTTCTTTCTAAAGGCTCCATTTTGGGGAGAGGGCAGACTGGGCAACCTACATTCCTCTCTCCTGTCTATTTCTGACTGTCGTAACTTCACTAACATGACAGAGATCATTCCCCCTTCTCTCCCTGATTCTCAACTTCTTTTTATTTATTGTCAACACATTAGAATATAAGATGCTTAAGAGAAGATGCAATCTTTATTTTAGTTTGTTTTGCTTTACAAAAGATATGAATTTACATTTATCTCACTTAGCACCATGTTTAGCACATAGTAAGCACTTAATATATGCTTGTTGGCTGATTCTAAAATAGCAAATTTAGGAGCTAGTTTTGTTGTCAAATAGTCACAACCTAAATTAACAACCTTGCTTTGTCTTTTTACAACTGTGTGGTTGAGAAGAGAGGGCAGATCATTGGACAGTCATTTCTTTGTGGACCCTCTGTGTCATGGTGTCATGATCATATAAACTATCAAGTCAGTTTGGCATTGGGGTAAATGCAACTGCTTTCCAAGCAATTGACTTGTTGTTGACCTAGTCAGTACATTGAAATGGGAATACAGTCATGGAAATTGAGAATAAAAAGAGATAAGGGAGAAGAGTGGAAGATAAATTATGGGAAAGCACAGATGAATTTTTAGGCTCTGGGAAAGTCAGTGAAAAAGAATTGAAAAAGCATAGGCACCATGCTAAAGTTGCTAAAAATATTCTTTCTAAATAAGAATTCTTTCTAAAATATTACCTACAAATTATAAACCATTCTTGGATTGAATACCTCCAGTAAGGGAGAACATATAACTTTCCAACAATTAGTATCTGTTGTACTAATTGTCAGGGTTTATTTCTCCCTAAACGCAAACTAAATTTTACTCTTTGCAAGGTTCATCTAATGCTCCCCAATATACCAATTGGTGACAAGAAATTAGCATAATTGAAGCAAAGCTTCAGAATGGTAGAGAATAAGCAAATTGAAGTAACATATTATTTATTATTGGCCCTATTTAATTTTCCATTAATTATCTGATTACCTGCAATCTTCCCTTAGGAGTATTATGTGTTAATTATGTCATAGTAGTTAATCCATTAAGATCCAAACTTCTTTTTACCTAGGAATTTTTCTTGCTTAACCTTCTGATTAGGCAACTACATGCTACAATGGATAGAGTGTCAGTCTTGGAATCAGGGAGACCCGAATTCAAATCTCATCTCAGACACTCATTAATTAGCTGTGTGACTCTAGATGCATCACTTAACTCTGTTTGCTTCAGTTTCCTCACCTGTAAAAATGTGCTGCAGAAGGAAATGGCAAACAATTCAGTATCCCAAGGGATCACAAAGAACTGAAATCACTGAATAATTGCAACAAAGCTTCTGGGTAGGCTAAATTTCACTACAAATAAATAATAACTTTAAAAAATTGCTACAGAAATAGTATTATTTAACGTTACAATATAACATATGACTGGGATAAAGATTGCTTAGTTTAGTTTTTTTTTTTAAGAATTATTGATAAAATCATTCAAGAATTAATTTTTAAGTGCGTACTAGTTTTCAAGTACTCTCTCTGAGAGGAAGGTTCCTCATCTGCAAGATGATTTCAAGGTCTCTATGGCTCTAAATCTATGATCCCTTGTTAAAACTGGAAATAGCAAGACTTATGAGGAGCAAGATAGTAGACTTTTCAGCTTTTGTGGAACTCTCATAGACTTTTTCTCCCCAAGAGCCAGTGGTGGAATGGTAGATAGAACTTAAAAATGGAAGCTTGAAGAATAAAATTGTGATAAGTCCAAAGTATATAAAGAAAGACAATAACATTCTTGCCCTCAAGGAAGTTGCACAAGGGAGGAGGCAACATAAAATAATTAGGTGCATATATAACATATACAGAATAACTGGAAGGCAGTATGTAAATAGAAAATAATAGCACCAAAGGGGGGATCTGAATGGTCTCCTTTGAAAGAGAAATTTGAATTAAGTCTCAAAGGAAGGCAGAAGTCAGAGATGAGAAGACATAGCATTCCAGGCATGGGGGACAGTTGATGCAAAGATACAGAAGTGTAAGGTATAGTGCCTTACTAACAACTTTGCTAGGTTATAGATTACCTAGAGGAAAGTAAAATTTAAGAAGATTTGAAAGGTAGAAAGGGTCCTTATTATGAAGAGATTTAATGTGCTAAATATAGGCACTTTTATGTGATCCTAGAAGTAAGAAGAAACTCATAAAGTTTGTTTTGTAAGAGGTGGGGCAGGAATGTTGAACAACATTCTTGTTTTGTTATATATATCCAATCAGTTGCCAAATATGAACATTTCTATCTTCAAGACACATGTTACAAAAAAAGAAAGAGGAATTAAGGATGATATGAAGTTAGTTTGTCTACATGAGTAGAAAGATGTTGATTGTCCTTGGACAATAATAAGGACTGAAAAGAGTTGAAGATTTTCTTGAAAAAATAATAGGTTTTGTTTTGGACAAGTTGAGTTTTCTCTTGCCTTATGAATGGAAGTGATAATTGAACCCCTGAGAAGAGATGAGATCACCATGTGAGATAGATACTATGGAAAAGAAATGAAGCAACAGGATAGGCCCTTGGAAAATTGTCACAATGAATGATTATGAAATGGATCTTGAAGCAGTAAAGTCAATCAGTTTGTTGTTCAGTAAACATTTATTAAGTGCCTATTTTGGGGCTAGCACTATGCTAACTACCAAGATACAAAGAAAGGCGAAAAGAAAGTCTCTTTCCTTCAGGAGTTTATAATATCATTTAATATTGCTTCTCATTCATTCTCTCTACATTCTTGGTCCCCCAAACTAGGAAGCCAAGTTGCACAGAGAGAGGCAGACCTGAGTTTAAATATAGTCTCAGACACTTAGTAGCTCCCTGAACTTGAGCAATAAGAGAGAACCGCTCAGAAGGCCCATCATCTTAAAACACTTTGGGCAAATTCTGCTGAAATCAGGTTCATGTTCCTGATCATGTTTTTTCTTCCTTGGGCCAGTTTCTGCTCTCTAGTATAAGCAATACCATGACATGCTAGAGAAGTAAATCTCAAAGGATATGTCCTCCTAATAAAAGTCAGTCAAATCATTTTTGTCTCTTGGATTGTGCAATATAGACTGCAAAATTCTTTAGTAGGACCAGTTTATCAATTTAATGGTAATGTGAGCTGGTAGAAAGAGTACTGAATGTGTATTCAAATTCTGATGTGACACCAACTAGTCATGTGATCTTAAATGTAAAACTTATCATCACTTTGAGGTAGTTTGCTCACTTAGGTTTAATGAGGCTCAAACCACTTGTATTTACTTTACAATTATTGTGAAGATGGCATTTGGTAAATGGGAAAACAATTCATAGTAATTTGAATTTTTGTAACATACCTAGATATATTTGTATCATGATTTCAGCATGTAAATCCTTTTGCTACATTTTTTACAATACTCAAATTGAAAATATTTTATCTGTAATGACATAAATTATTCTAGTTTTTTTAACCCGAACAAGTTCCCTAAAAGCAGAAACTAAAGCAGAGTTCAAAGAACACATTAAATTGGCCATTCATGACTTAAATCTTCCATTGCTAATTCCATTAAAAAAAATTCTGTGCCCTTTTTTTCAAAAAGTAGGGTTTTTTTTTTTTTTTTGCTTATTTACATTTTTGTGGCTAATAATTTGTTTTTGTTTACCAGCTTGGATGGTCAATGAAATCATGAATATGAGATCTTATATCAGAGCACCTAGGATTCTGATTAATCTCTTTCAATAACAACAACAAACAAAACAAAACAAAACAACCTGATGTGTGTTTTGGCAGATTAAATTTTTGTCACATGAAGAAAATAATAACATTTTGGTTTGGATAATAATCCAACTTGAAGGAAAATATCCCAATGGACTTGGAAGTGTTTCCAGTAATAACTTCACTCACATGTAGGCATAGATCCCAGGGAAATGACTTATTTGTATGTTAGTGTTAACCCTTTGGAAGCTATATCAGGAGGTCCTCAAACTATGGCCTGCAGGCCAGATGCAGCAGCTGAGGACGTTTATCCCCCTCACCCAGGGCTATGAAGTTTCTTTATTTAAAGGCCCACAAAACAAAGTTTTTGTTTTTACTATAGTCTGGCCCTCCGGCAGCCTGAGAGACAGTGAATTGGCCTGCTATTTAAAAAGTTTGAGGACCCCTTTGATGATGACTTATTCTTAATTAATAAATTCCTGGCTTCTGATGACTCTCAAGAGGGAGAAAATGTAACTGTGAGGTAGGTTATATTATGCCATTCAGAAATCCTGTCTGCTTGATCTCAATCACTATATAAGTATTTTCTCTTTTTTGAATTTATACAGTATATGATTTCCTACTTTCCAGGTTATTCATTTCCAATCATTCTTTGTTTTATCATTATTTAATTTTTCATATCTTTCAAAATAAGTAGAGAAATATATATATCAGTCTGAGGATATTAATGGACCAGTTTCTAATCCTTCAGTTTTCCTCAAGAGTTTAGCATTTTTAGTTGGATTTCTGTATTACTGGAAAATGATATTCATTGAGATTTTACAGTCTTTTTCCTTTTGAATTTTGGAAAAAAATTGAATAGTTATTATTTCACATTCCAGCTCAATAAATAATCAATGTGAATCATGATGTTTTAGTTGGAGAAATGTTTGATTGTCACATTTTTACAAAGCTCTTGGAATTACAAACAGCAAGACTCAAATGTTTGTTGAGCTCTATGAAAAAAATAAATTAAATTTCCTTGAAATTATACTCATCCCAATTTTTCTTAATGTGCTCTCCTGTAAGAGGCTATTATCTAACTAAAGTACAGTAAGTTCTTTGTTATTTGGCATGGTCAAGGAATGCTATATTCAATTTCAAAAAGGGACTCTATTCATATTCTTATATGAACTACCAGTTTCCAAAGAATTAGAAATTTAGTGCTTAAACCATATAAAGCATAATTTAATCTTTTTAAAGTGAAGAATAATTCCCCCACACACATATGTTGTATTTTTTCAGTTACATTTTAAAGTACAAAACTATATTTTCCCATTTAAAAATTTTTCTATTTATATTTAGATTTTGCTCTAGAACTTCCCTTGACTTCTAACTCTGTAATCTAACATGTTATCTTTCACTCTGAGGTTCATGTCATCTACCAATTTGATAACCTTTCTATCTCTTCATTCATAAAGTTGCCATCATTGGTTAAAATATCTTTACTACTTGTCAAGACAATTAGAAAATTCCGTTGCCCACCATCTCTATCCATACTCCTCCAGACCACTAAATTGATATTCCTAAAGTATAGGTTTGACCATATCACCACTGTCTTGATCAAGAATTTCTATGGCTCCCAAATTGTGATGCAAACTAAATACATGAGAATAGATTCAATATATAGACTTAAATGGGTCAAAAAGATAGTAACACAATAAAAGATGAAAAAGGAAAAATCAAGGATGGCTTTGAGTTTGTGAAGCTGAGTTACTGGATATAAAGGTTTTTATATCTTGAACTTAGAGAAATTGAATGCTAGGAAGGTTCTGGGAGGGAGCAGTTAAATAATATTTTAAACATAAGCTTGAAATTTTTTCTCTTTTTAAAATAATAACTTTTTTTATTTTCAAAATATCTGCAAAGAGAGTTTTCAATTTTCACATTGCAAAACCTTGTGTTACAATTTTTTCTCTCTCCCTTCCCTCCACTCCTTCCCCTAATATATGTTAAACATATGCAATTCTTCTATACATATTTCCATATTTATCATGTAGCACAAGAAAAATCAGATCAAAAAGGAAAAAAAATAAAGAAAACAAAAAGCAAGCAAACAACAAGAAAAAGGTAAAACTACTATATTGTGATCTACATTCAGTCCCTTTAGTTCTCATTCTGGATGCAGAACTCTCTATCACAAGTCTGTTAGAATAGTCCTGAATCACTTCATTGTTGAAAAAAGCTTTGTCCATAAGAATTGATCATTGCATATCTTATTGGTGTATACAATGTTCTCTTGGTTCTACTCATTTCACAGCATCAGTACATGTAAGTCTTTCCAGGCCTTTCTGAAATCATTTCTTATTGAATAATAATATTCCATAACATTCATATACCATAACTTATTCAGCCATTGATGAACTAAGGGGCATCTAGCCAGTTTTCAGTTCCTTGCCACTACAAAAAGGGCTGCTATAAACATTTTTTTTTCACATGTGGGTCCTTTTCCTTTGTTATGATCTCTTTGGGATACAGACCCAATAGAGGCATCGCTGGATCAAAGGATTCAGAGTTCGATATAACCTTATGGCTTATCCATTTGGAGATATCCAATAACTTGTGTGTGATTTTGAAAGTTTTATATGTATATATATATATATATTTTTTTCTCTAGAGTATGCTTATGAAAGGAAAGAAAGACATAAGATCATAACTAAAATGGAAAGCAGATTCAACTGAAGATTCGTTGGTTTACTTCTTTAAAAAACAATTGGAGAATATAGCACCAGCCCTGAAATCAGGAAGTCTGGCCTCCAACACTTAACACTTCCTAGCTGTGTGACCCTGGTGAAGTCATTTAATCCCAATTGCCTTTGCCTCAACAGAAAAAAAAAATGGAGACAATGTAATTTGATGGAAAAAGTCAGTGTCAATAAATATTTATTAAGCAGTTACTCTCTGCCTGGCTTTGTGCTAATTACCTGGAGAACAAAAGAAGCAAAAGACATCCCGTGAGTTCTCTTAATATTTGACTATGATACTTAAAATAGGTCAAAAATGATTCTATTCTTTTAAGATGGGTGGCTTCCTAATCCCACAGTAAGGAAAACTTGGAAAAGAGGAAAAGATAGTGGGTAACATAACAAATATAATTGATATTCTTGTGGGACATTCAGGAGGAAATGTGCGATAGCCCACTGACAGTGAAAAATCAGAGTTCAAGACAGAGATTAAAAGGGGATATCTAGATTTGAGAAACATCTGAATATTGGTTATACTTGCTCTCTTGAGAGCTAGTGAGATTTCCAAGAAAGTACATGTAAATACAAAAGAGAAGAAAGCCCAGGTCCTACTATTAGGAACATAGTAATGGAACAGGAGGAAGATGGTGATCCATTAAAAGACTCTGAGATCCAGAAAAAGGCAATATCATAGAAACCAAGTGAAGAAATGATATTCAGAGGAAGGAATAGTCACAAAAGCTGCAAAAAGATCAAAGAATATGAGAGTACAGGAAACATTTACAGATATAAAAGCTAACACACAATTACTGATTTTATTACTCTTAGAATTCCCTGCCTGGCTTAAATAGTATTATTCATCCTTTTTTTTTTTTTTTTTTTTTTTAACCATCTCCAGTGATAGGAAAATCATCACTGGAAGCATTAAGGTAGCTAGTGGAAATACTTCTTATTCTGAGCTAAAATTAACCTTCTTATAGCTGTGCCCCATGGTTCTTAGCTTTCCTCTCTACAGCAGAACAGAGGAGATGAACCCTCATCAGTGATACAAATTCATAAATTCAGAGGGTTGGATAAAGAAACTGAGGCACAATGAAGACCTGAAATCTATTCCCAAATTCTCTTCAGAATCACCATTTGAGGAAGCACTTGGGGCTTTCATACTCATATTTCTCCTGGACCTTTTCTTTATTCACTATAATTTTACATCTCTTCTCCAACTGCCTTTCAAATCTGAAGATGCCTCTCTTCTTACTCCTCTAACTTCATATTGATGAGTTGTTGCCCAGAATTCCCTTTGAGAAAATGTTCAGGTCAAATACATTCAGTTTTCTTTTGTTTTGATATACACTCTCTGGTCTTTTACAAGTTCTATACCTTCCTTTTAGCTTCCTTTTCTGTATTGTTTTTTTCTAATTAGAATGTAAGCTCATTAATGATAGATAGGATCCTTATTTCATTTTGCTTCTATTTGTATTACCAGTGTTTAGCATATTGTATAACATATGAGAAGTACTTAATCTTTGTGTGTCTGTCTCTCTGTCTCTACCTCTTTGTCTATTTCTGTCTTTCTCTCTCTCTCTCCATCTATTTTTATTTACCATCTATCTACCTATTATCTGTTTGTCTGTCTCTCCACCTATCTTTCTTTCATTTATCTTTCACCTACCTCTTTGTCTTTTTGTCTCTATCTACCTGTATGGCCTTGTGCTAGACATTTTATCCCCTGAGCTTGTTTCTTTATATTTATATTATATAAGTATTAAATATTTCTATTTCTATTTTGGGGGAGTTAAACTAGATATTTTCTAGTGTCCCTGGTTTCCCACATCTCCTCCAACATTCATCATTATCTTTTCCTTTCATCTTAGTGAATATGAGAGGTATGGTACCTCAGAGTTGTCTTAATTTGCTTTTTCCTGATCAATAATGATTTAGAGCATTTTTAATGTGGTTGTAAATGGTTTTAATTTCTTCATCTGAAGTTGGAGAATGGCTTGAATTCTTATAAATTTGAGTCAATTATTTATATATTTTAGAAATGACTCCTTTATCAAAATCCTTGGATGGAAAAACTTCCCTAGTTTATTGTTTCCCTTCTAATCTTGTTTGTAAAAAAAAAATCTTTACCACAATTTATTCAGCCATTCTCCAACTGATGGACATCCATTCAGTTTCCAGTTTTTAGCCACTACGAAAAGGGCTGCCACAAACATTCGTGCACATACAGGTCCCTTTCCCTTCTTTATAATCTCTTTGGGATATAATCCCAGTAGTAACACTGCTGGATCAAAGGGTATGCACAGTTTGATAACTTTTTGAGCATAGTTCCAAACTACTCTCCAAAATGGTTGGATTCGTTCACAACTCCACCAACAATGCATCAATGTCCCAGTTTTCCCGCATCCCCTCCAACAATCATCATTAATTTTTCCTGTCATCTTAGCCAATCTGACAGGTGTGTAGTGGTATCTTAGAGTTGTCTTAATTTGCATTTCTCTGATTAATAATGACTTGGAGCATCTTTTCATATGACTAGAAATAGTTTCAATTTCTTCATCTGAGAATTGTCTGTTCATTTCCTTTGACCATTTTTCAATTGGAGTATTACTGTTCTGTAAGAAATGACCAACAGGGTGATTTCAGAAAGGCCTGGAGAGACTTACACGAACTGATGCTGAGTGAAATGAGCAGGACCAGGAGATCATTATATACTTCTACAACAATACTATATGATAACCAGTTCTGATGGACCAGGCCATCCTCAGCAACGAGATCAATCAAATCATTTCCAATGGAGCAGTAATGAACTGAACCAGCTATGCCCAGAAAAAGAACTCTGGGAGATGACTAAAAACTATTACATTGAATTCCCAATCCCTATATTTATGCACACCTGCATTTTTGATTTCCTTCACAAGCTAATTGTACAATATTTCAGAGTCTGATTCTTTTTGTACAGCAAAATAACGTTTTGGTCATGTATACTTATTGTGTATCTAATTTATATTTTAATATATTTAACATCTACTGGTCATCCTGCCATCTAGGGGAGGGGGTGGGGGGGTAAGAGGTAAAAAATTGGAATAAGAGGTTTGGCAATTGTTAATGCTGTAAAGTTACCCATGCATATATCCTGTAAATAAAAGGCTATTAAATAAAAACCAAAAAAAATCTTTAACTTTAATTAAATCAAAATTATCCATTTTGCATTCTATAATGTAGTCTAGTTCTTCTTTGGCCACAAATTCCTTCCTTTTGCACAGATCTGAGAGATAGACTATCCTTTGTTCTTCTAATTTGCTTATATTATCACTCTTTATGTCTAAATCATTAACCCATTTTGACCTTATCTTAGTATAGGGTATAAGATGTAGGTTAATGCCTAGTTTCTATTATACTAATTTCCAACTTTCTAACAATTTTTGTCAAATAGTGAGTTACTAGATATTTTCTAAAGTCCTTCTAGCTCTAGCTCTATCATTCTCTTTCACAGGGAAAGTTTGAGAACACATTTTTTTTTTTTTAGCAGTCATTTGATCATATTTGGCTAAAGTTAAATGAAAGCTTCTCATATAAGGTATTGTATAGACAAGTTATATGTTGAGGCCTTTCCATTTACAGGATATTAAGCTGGAAAATGTAACTAATATAAGGTTGCTTACTATATGAATCCCCCATGTACTAGGTTTCAAATTTTCTTATTTTAAAACTGTGTGACTTGCTGATATAAAGTAATAGATGGTCCTAGCTAGAGAATACATTAGTGGTTCTTTATGTAAGCTAAAAAAGAATCATGAGGTGCTTGGGATTTATGTAAGAGCTGTTTATACCTGTTGACAATTTTATGTAGAAACAAGGTAAATTAATAGAGAAAAATGACTTAGAGTAATTTCTCTTTCAGGGTTAGGTTTTCAGTAATGCATTATAGAACTCCTCTTCCTGGTTTGTTTCTATACCAAGCCCAAATTGTCAGTTCTGCTAGAGTTTTCTGTTGCTTCCCACCTCCCCATTTCAAAGATACATCAATACACATACATTCTCACAGTAACAGTCTACAGGTTATATAGCAAAATACTAATAAAGATAGATATTAATTGTAACAATATGCAGGTCTTTGTTAGAATCTAGTAGTTATGAATTCTTAGTGTAGGGAGATTAGTGTTTGTGAAAATCCATGAGGAAAATAACTTGTAATGATATGAAAAAAATCACCAGGCTTTGTACACCTAGCAATTTCACAGCTGAGCACATACCCCAAGGAAACAGCAGTCTGAAAAAAGGTGTCCGTGTGCCAAATTACTTGTAGCAACGTCAAAAAACTGGAAACAGAGTAGATGATCATAGATGGGAAAATAGATGAATGGAATATTGTAATATGAATATCATATGTTTTATCATAGGAAACAAAGACTCAGAAAGAACTGATGCAGAGGAAAGAAAGAGAAGCAGGAGAAAAATAGGCACAGAGAATACAATATACAAGTGCAAATTATACTGAAGAGCAACTTCAGTCTGATTCATTGCAATGACCTCTCAGCTCCAAAGAACAGTTAATGAAACATGCATCTCTTTTGGTGGGGAACAATAATTGCCAAATATGGCATGTGCAATAAAATGGATTGTTTGTTGATTTATTTTCTTAAATTATTTTTCTCTGTTACATAGGCAGGCTCAATTTTATGGAGAATAGAGACTATGTACATAATTGGAAACTAGTATAAAAAACAAGACATCAATAAAACTTAAAAAGAAATTCCACAAGGAATCTTTTTTTCAATTATATAGTTTGCCATTCTCTGTGCCATTTGCCCTGTTGATTCTTTTCCTAAAAATTCATTTCACCCTATTAACTTGCTCTGTATCCTAAAGAGTTTATCTATTTTTTTTTGATTTAATTATTTAATCCATCTTGGAAAATAATTAATTCTGGCTTAGACACTAGTCTAGAAACTTCGAAATGTTGGTAAAAGCTTCCTGGCATTATCTGTCAATAATAATAGTATTGGTTAATCATTTTTCAATTATGTCTGAATGTCTCCTGAAAATCATACAACAATGTTTATATTTGAGAAGGCAATGAGAAAGCAAAGGAGGAAAATTCAACTTTTCTAAGTCCAAGATTCCAGTAGAATTTTTATATAGGCAGAACAGAAAGGTTGGAAATCTCCCAGTAGCTCAAGACTTACTATCTGTGTCTGTTTCCTCTATTGCTAGCTTCTGTTGTGGCTGCTCTTTTATCATCATCTTTTTAGAGATCTTTAATTTTCAGAATGCTTTCCATCCCAATTCTCATGATGCCAATCCCTTTTTGGGATGTGAAAACAGCATTTACCCTACATCCATGCAATTATATCCTGAATGCGGAGATGGTTCAATATGGAGTCTTATATTCTATTCAAGTACAAAAAACATAAAGCTGCTTAGGTTATTATAGTTAAATTGCAACAAATTATCTGTAGTTTTAATTTTGTTATTAGGTGATACACTACAGAGCATTGAGCCTGGAATAAGGAAGATCTTAGTTCAAATGTGGTCTCACATATTTATATGTTATGAAAATTTAGAAAAATCCCTTAAGCTTTCCAAACTTCAATTTACTATTTGTAAAATGAGGATAATAAAAAATAACATTTATTTCCCAAGATTGCTGTGAAGATCAAATGAAATGTTATTTATAAAGTGCTTTACAAACTTTAAAGCATTACGTGAATTCTATAATCATACTGTTATTGAATTGAAATAATATAAATGTGGGAATTTATTATTTATTTACTTGTTTTGCTTAGAGGTTTGTCCACAGGAAAACCTTGATTCAATGTCGCCTCTGACTCCAACTGGTTAGTGTTCCTGGGAAAATCCCTTAGCTCTCGGGTCTCCAGACAACATTTTAAGACTATCAGTTGCAGAAAAAATTGTCTATTTGCTATTGTGGAGAGAATTTACTCAACAAGAGTTTTCTATACTGATGAAATTACGGGTATTTTTCAGATAAAAATGTGTTTAAGTTGAAATGTGGTCCAGAGGAAATAATGCTGAATCTTCTTCAGTCAAGAGATCTGAGTTTAGATACTGTTTTCAGAATTTACCATATCTGTAAATAAGAGTAATTTTTATGGCTTACAATTATCTTATGGCTTGATAATTTTGCTATGATCCTCTGATATATCCTGTTGGTTTAAGGTCAGTATTTTATAAACTTTAAAGTCATTATAATCATTGTTATTATTTACCATTATCAAAGGAGTCCAGATTTCTGGGCATGCTCAGTTATACAGCCAGTTTTGAGGAGCTTTGGAGTGTGCTCAGTTCATCAAACATGGAACCTACTACATCTTTTATATGGGGTAGAACTATACATGTTCAAAAAAAACCTGGTTTCTATCAATTAGTACTACTACTAATTGCTATTCCTCTTGTAATGTATAGATTTTTTTTTTATCAATATATCTTTTAGCACCAGGAAGTCAATTCATTTTTTTTTTCAAAATCAACTAATTTACTCCAGTAAACCTTTGTTACTTTGGCTCTTGCCTTTTGTTCTGGCAAGAAAGCACATCAGTTCTTTGCTGAAAACATAAATGTAGTAGAAGTTGTCTAAGTCTCCAAGATTTTCACATTATACTATTTACCATAGAGAGCAGACATTCCTGCCATATTTTTGTAATTTTGCCAAAGACTCTGTTGGCCATACTTAAAACAGAAAGATAGAATGCTGACAAATCTTATTAGTTAGTTATTAAGATAGGGTAGACTCTTAAATATTGTCACATTTTATACATTAAATCTATATGTGCAAATTAAATGGAGAGATAATTAATACCTTATAAAGATGTGCCTTTGATTTCAGGGAAATGTCACATATCTTCCATGAGATACAAGGGAATGATACTATAGGGCAGGAAAAATCTTTCTGAATCCCTACGGAAATAGACACGTGAAGAGAACATTTTACTTGACTTCTTCCCTTAAGAGTTAAAACAGAAAGAAACCATGAAATAGTACCTTATTACAGAATACTGAATGTCAGTCTCTAATAAATGTTCTCCTTAAGTTCTCAGCCTGTTCTTCTAAGTAGTTATTTTCACATTAATTCAAGATGTAATTTTTTTTTTCTTGTGGCATGTAAATTGGTTTAAAATAAAACACCCTAAATGTTGAGCAGGATCTCTTGACAGTTTACCCTGCATGCCAAACTTGACTTGGTGCCAAATCAGACCTACACCATTTGCAAATCTGCAACCAACATTGTCTGCTTAGAATGTAATACCCTACTGGTCTAACTCTGACAGAACTCATTTCATTAATTCAAGTAAGTTTTCTCTGTGTACCACATGTGCCAGGAATGAGTACAGTTTATTGAGAAGCCTAAAGAAAAGGTGCCTGAAGAAAACCATGATTATAATACATATCAAGAACCAGAGTAACAGAAGCTACCACATCAAACACTAACCATTTTAGACTGATAATCACATATAGTTAATTTTTTCTCCTAATTAAAAAAAATATTTAAAAAATTAAATAATATTTCAGAGTTATTTTTGGTTTTGCATCATTAAAACATTGTTTTGTTTAGGGAGCAGGCTATAAGTATAAGAAAGAGCCTTGGCTGATTGATTTTAATGGCATAGGTCAATAACCCAGTCTGGTTTAAATTATCTCACTTGATACTCCCACAAGTACGTGCTTAACTATCTATTTCTCTAGTTCTATAGGGAATAGTTCCCTTGTCTGAATATGTTTGGCTAATTTTTATGTTAAAAATTTGTTTATACTTGGGTTCCATGGATTTTAAAAATATTTTGATAACTGTATTTCAGTATAATTGGTTTACTTTCTTATAAAATGAATTTCATTTTATGCATTTAAAAACATTATTCTGAGATTGGGTCCATAGGTTTCACCAAACTGTATCAGAGAGTCCCATAACACACACACACACACACACACACACACACACACACACACACACAAATTAGAATAAGGCCCTGGTAAAATAATGTGGTGAAATAATACAAACAATAAATGGCTAGCTAATATTTAGATAATGCTCACTATGTGCCAGGTACTATGCTAAACACTTTCCATTTATTAACTCATTTCCTTACAATATCCCTTTGAGTTAGTTGCTATCATTAATTCCATTTTATAGATGAGAAAACTTAGGCAAAGATTAAGTGATTTGCTAAGGGTCACACAACTAATAGATATCTGTGATTTGGTTTGTACTCACATCTTCCTAACTCCAAACCCACAGTTTTATCTATCTATGGTATAGTGGATGTAATATTTGGTTCAGAAACTTTTGGCTTTGAGTGCTTCCTTAAACATTGGCTAAGTAGCATTATTACTGTAGCAGCATATAAAGATCATTAAAAGAATCTTCTTAAAAACAAACAAACAAACAAAGAACTCATGATAGAGCAGAAAGAAAAAACCTAGAGTTTAAGGATGTTGGGTGAAATCTTACTACTTGTTACTACGTTACACAAGTTACTACTTGTGTGACACTAAGTTATTCATTTAACCAGTTTTGGCTTCAGTTTCCACATTTGTTAAACGAGAGATTTGGATTTGATGGTTTCTAAATCCTCTTCCTGCTTGAAATTCATGATTCTTCTTCATTCAGTCAAGAGAAGCATTTATGAGTTCTACCAATTAAACAAAATCTTTGTGAAACTTCTGGTGTACTTAGTCTAAAGGAAACAAATTAATGGTATATTTAAATTTATAGAAATAGAATCATAACTGTAAAGCTTAAAGGGATTTTGTTTTTTATCTACATTATATTTCATTTTTCCCAATTACATGTAAAGAGGTTTCAACATTCATTTTAAAAGATTTTGAGTTCCAAATTTTTCTCTTCTTCTCATTCCCCTCTCCTATAAACAGCAAGCAATTTGACATAGATTATACATGTGCAATCATGTTATACATATTTCTACATTATTCATGTTGTGAAAGAAGAAACAGGACAAAAGGAACCCTCCTCCCCCCCCCCCCCCCCATGAAAATAGTATTTCACAATCTGCATTCCAATTCTATAAGGTCTGGATAACATTGAAAGGAACTTTCGACATCATCATACTTTACAGATGAGAAACCAGAGGAATTAAGATATCTGAGGATACATATGTAGTACCTGACATTGCCTTTAATTTAAGACATTTAAACCACTGATTCCAATTTCTCCACTCTTTTCACTATGCCAGGAGTTTGTAAACAGATTCAGGGATTGGGAAAAGTCTTTTGAAAGCAGAATTTCAGTTGAGACTTAAAGAAAGCTAGTAAAACTATAAGCCAAAGGTGAGAAAGAAGACCATTCTGGGAATGGGACAACCAGTGTAAAGATAAAACGATGGAGATGAAGTGCCATATTCGAAGAATGACAAATTGGCCAGTGTAACTGGATTATAGGGTATATAAAGGGAATAACCATAAAAAGATTGGAAAGATAGGAAAGAGTTAATCATGATGAGCTTCAAAAAGCAAATAAATCATCTTATCTAAACCTGGAGAGAAGAGAGAAACACTGAAGTTTATTGAATGTGTGATATAGGAGTGGAAAAATGACATGGACAAACCTACACTTTAGTAAAGTCATATGACAGCTGAATAGAAGACATTAGGCAGCTACATTGTGCAGTGCATAGAGCACTGGACCTTTAATTAGAAAACCTGAGTTCAGATCTAAATTCAAATACTTACAAATTGTATGACTATAGGCAAGTCACTTAACTCTGTCTCAGTTTCCTCATTTGTAGAATGAACTGGAGAAGAAAATGTCAAAGAAACCCCAAATGGGGTCATGATGATTCATTCACCACTGAAATGAACAAACTACACCAACAATAAAGAAGAGTATTATAACAGTCCAGATGAGAGGTAATGAAATCTAGAAGAAAAATAGTTGTATGAATATAGAGAAAGGGATATACACACACATATACATATATATATATATATACATATATATCTATGTATACACATACACATACATCCATGCATCCATATACATCCACATATATGCATATATATCTATGTGTACACATATACATACATCCATACATCCATATATATATATATATATACATGAGAAATTATGTAATGGTAGACATGAACAGATTTGACATCAGATTTTATAAGTAATGTAAGGGAAAATGAATCGTCAAGAATAAGACCAAGGTTGCTACCCTGGGTGACTAGGAAGATAAGAGTACCTTTGGCAGTAATAGAGAGGTTTGTGGTGGTGAGGAAGACTTGGGGGAGGGATGAGTTTTGGCTGAATTCATAATGAGTTTAAGATGCCTACAGAACATCCAATTTAAGATGTCCAAAAGGATTTGGAAAAAATAAAACATAAGTTCCTTTACTCAAGAAACTTATTATCCAATTGGAGGATAATACTATATGTATAGAGACAAGGAAATATATTGTAATTTGAGGCTAACCAGAATATTATTATTTGGTGGGCTTCAAGAAATTTGCTACAGAAGAGATAACTTGATATGAGATTTGGAGAAATATAAAGATTTTGAGCTGGCAAGTGGGAAAAGATGTAACTATAGAGTAGAGCTTTTGCAAATTCAGAGAGGTAGGAAATTAAATCATGAGTTTTTCCAAGAGCAATTAACATTTTTTTCCTGAAAAACCTATAGGGAAACACATTTCACATTTTAAAAGCATTAATAAACTTAAATTTCTTTGGTGATAGGGTTATCCAATTTATTTTTGAACAAGCCTTCAATAGATTCCACATAGACACCTACTTCTTAAAGACACATTTGCTACTATATGGTTCAATTCTCAGTGGCTTGTTTCTGGCAATATTCCTAAAAAGAGATTCAGTACTTTTAGTCTATGGATCTATGTAGATTTGTTCTAAAGAAGAAATATTATCCTTGTTATACACCTTATGGAATAAAACAAAATCAAGAAGCAACATGAAATTCAGAAAGCATCACAAATATGGGGAAATTATGTTATTTCTAAAATAATGATGTCTCTATGTAGCCATATCAAAACAAGAATATTTTCAAAGTTCTTTGATAATAAGATCCCACTCATTGACTCAGGTCACCTGAATTCTATTTTCAGTAGTAAATTTCAGATCTCAGAGTAATATTCATTATGTTCTCTGGGTTCATGTTACACATCATAAATCAAATTTATTCTAATCCTTCAGTGTCAAACAACATTGTGAAACTGTGCCAAATACTTCCATTCTTTTTGTATAATGTGATGTGACTTTGGATAAACATAGAAAAAATACTGATAGGAAAAATTGTTTAGCTAAAGAAAATAAATGAGGATTAAGCGTGTAATATTTTCATGAATTAACTTGTTCACAAGCTGAAAAGAGTCAAAGAAAAAATAAAAATCCACTTATGTGTAATAACAATCATATTGCTTAAATAAACACAGCATAGAACAGATAATACAATAAAAATGTTGAACTATAAACAGTACCACAAGAGAAATTACATATAAAATTGAATGTGTCCATCCACTATTAAAAAACAGACCTTCCAGAGAGACTTCTGAGACAACTTTGAAGCAAAAGAGAAGTGTTTTTACTTCTACATGACAGAATGGATTGAGTCTATATTTGAAATCAGTCTCACAAAATACTACTTAGCTGTTGTCATATATTTGCAGGATTGTAAAATAGAAAAAGGATTGGATTTTTTTTAATGAGCTTAAAGGAAAGAAGTAGGAGCAATGGAATAGATGGAGGCTGCAAAGAGGCAATTTTAGGCTGGTTTTAAGGAAACATTTCTCAACAATTCTACCTGTCTTAAAGTTGAATAGTTTCATTTAGGGAGTAATGGACAGAGTACTGGACTTGTGGTCTGAAAGATTTGAATACAAATGTGATTTTGGACATAAGCTTGTGACCATGTACAAATCATTTAACCCCTCTGTGCCTCAGTGTCCTCATCTATAAAATAGGGATAATAATACCTAGAGTATCTAATCACCAGATTGGCATAAATTTCAAATATAAAAATGAATTTAAAGCCTTATATAAATGTCAGCTATTGTTAAGATGCTGTGGGCTGAGCCTAAGTTGAGTAGGGCTTCTAACAGTGTTGGAATGAAACTACATATTTCAGGCCAATCAATAGTTAACAAAAGGAGATTTACTCAACTATGATATAAAAAGGATATTCAACAAGAATGGAACACTTTAGCTCAGGTAGACATTCCCCAACCCTGGTCATTAGGGCACTCTGCATTAGCAGGAATTTTTATGTTCTTAGGTGATTAGGAAGTGACATCAACATGATTGGAGTATACTTGGAAGCTGAAATAATGGCAGCATAGTCCCAGAGGCCATCAGTAAAAATAAGTTTCTTAAATCCTTAAGCTTCTTGAAGTCAGAAATTTTGTTTTGTGAGGTTTTCTTGGGGAGGATGGTTGGGGGTTATCATCAGCATTTAGCATAGTGCCTTACATACAGTAGACATTTAATAAATGTTTCTTGATTGAGTAACATGAGTTTCCTATCACTGGATATATTCAAATAGTTATGATTATCTTCCTGGAATACTGAAGAGGGTATTTAAGGTTAGAAAAAATTCATTTATCAAATATTTATTGTGTTTATTATATTCCAAGCATTTTGGTGTTGAGAATACAAATATAATGAATAGATAATCCCTTCCTGCAAGGAGATTATATTTTATCGGGAGAGAGCAATATAGAAAATAGGTACAAAGTAGATAATAACATAATTTGCATGGTGAGGACTGGGAAAGGCATTTTTTTGAAGGACTCACTTGAGTTTAGCTTTCAAGAATGTTAGGGATTCCAAGAGGCAAAAGTGAAGGAATATGCTTTTGGTATAAAGGTAGGATGATAAAAGGTATATAGACTGGAGATATGTAACATTAATCTTTAAAGAATCCATGGTTATATGTTTCTGAAAGAACCAAAAAGAATAAGAAATTGCTTTTTTCCAGTTTCTGGAATAGAAGGGAAAGTAGGTGGCTATTCAGTGTCTCTGTACATAGTAGCCAATAGCAGGCAATTCCTTTAGTTAGCAATCTGATTCTTTTTTCTTGTCCCTTTCTTAGAATCTGTGAAAGTCACATGGCTTCATAGTTTAGAACAAGTATCAAATACAATCCTTTATAACCTTCTGACAGGAATAATGTTCTGCTTTCTATGTTTAGGATTATGATATTTTCATTGTGAAGTTTAGCTTTTGGTATATGCAATAAACAAAGGCTAAATAATTTCAGGAGCCTTGGCCACTACAGATTTGGGTGTACATCACACTTAATAACTGATATGAGAAAAAGAGTTTCAAATTCTTCTAGAAAAGTTAGCAATTGGGATCTTTTACCAACATATATTGATCAAAAATTTCATTAGGCAGAAGCATGATTAAAGGTAAAGAAGTTCACTATAAATATAAGCATTTGGGAATTTTTCTTATATCCAAATTTATTCATTGTGTACATTGCACAGATATTTTGGGTCCTCATAATATCCTTACAAGATATTTGAAGATTTCTTAAAAGATAAAATATATCAAAGTTAAACAAATTAGAGAGTTATTATTATTTTTTTTATTTGATAATGAGAGGTATGATTGAAATACAAGGTAAATTTCCTAGTAAAGAAAAAAAGAGAAATAACTTATTCAGGAAAGCACAATTTCTATTATGAAACATAAAATCTTATTTCATATTTTTTGATTTAATGTAGATGAGAAGAACATAAATTCTCCTGTGAAACCATAAAATACTAGAAGAGAATTAGAGAATATCTGGTGCAAATCTATGACTGATGGCTGAGTTTTCTCTTTACAAATTGCTATGAAGTCACTAGCTTTTACACTGAGGTCTTCAATAATGGAGAAATCACTATCTCACATTTTATTTCATTCCATTTTTGGAGAGCTCTAATTCTCAGGAGAGTCCTTCTTTATATTGACCCCAAGAGGTATTCAAAAGTTTAAATTATGTTATCTGATTTGGAAATGTATTCATACATCTTTCCAGGTGTAAATATTACATCAAAATTTATGAAATTAAAGCTTAAAGAGACCAGCCTGGGAGTCACTGTAATGTAATTTCTAATGTAATACAATATATCTAAAGAAAATATGATTTTACTAATCAGCAGATATCAGAGTTAGATGGGAGCTCATAAACCCATTTTATCTAACTTATCCCTGATGAAGAATCTTTCCCCCTCCACCTAGAATACCACCTATATTTAAGATAATCAAATCTTACCCAGAGAACCATAAGTGAGGAGGAACCAATTATTTCAGTCATTTTGCTTTTGAATAGCTCCAATTAGTAAGACATTTTCCTTACATTGAGATAAAATTCTCTTCTTTGGAACGTCTATCTATGGCTCCTTTGTAACTCTGATCTTTGGTGTCAAGCAGAATGATACTAATCTCTCTTTCATTTCTATTTGCCTATCCTGATATGATGTGGTCTCAAGTTCCCTCATCATTCCTCTATCTTTTTTGGACAATCTCTAATTTATCTAGAAATTTTCTAAAATATGGTATTCACAACTGAGGTCTGTTCAGGAATTGTCATTACTCTGAATATTATGCCTCTCCAATAAATTTGCATGAACCCATTTTATGCTATCATATAATAGTGACATATATTCCATTGCACTGAACTAAACTGCACTAACTAAATTGCTAAATTATTTTCACATAAATTGTTCAAATAGCCATGTCATATCCATCTTATGCTTATGAAGTAAACTTTTCAGATACTTTTTCAAACATAATGCTTTATTTTTATCTTTATTAAATTTAATTTTATTATATTTAGCTGATCATATTACCTTCCTGGTATCTTTGTGGATGTTTTTACCATCATTCCATGTATTGGCAACTAATTTTTTTGTTTATTTTTATTACTAATTTCAGAAGTATGCCATTAATGTTTTCTTCCAAAGCATTGATAAAAATGTTGAATAGAATAGAACCAAGGACAGATCCCTCTGGGCACTCTACTAGATACCACTCTCCAAGATGACATACACTGAACAATATCTATTCTATGGATCTGGTCATTTTTTAACTGTTCCCAAATTCATTTAATTTTGTAGCCAGTTCTACTTCTTGATTGTAAGTATAACAAAAGAAACTTTGGCAAATGCTTTGATGAATTTTAGTAAAATTATACTTATAGGATTCTTTTTGTCTAACAACCTTTTTTTTTTTTTAAAAGGAAATTAATTTAGTCTAGGGTCACCTGTCCATGATGAAATTAGTCTAGCTCTTGGTTATTACTGCTTTCCTCTACAGATGTTCATAAATCGTTCCTCTGATAAAATATTTTAGAATTTTGCCAGAAATTGAAGCCAGACACTGGCCACATTACTATACTAGGAGAGATATATACATTCTGTTATCAGAGACATTTGAGATTGCAGAATAGTACCTTTACACATAAGACACACTTTAAGTATTTCCCACAAATTACTATAATATAAGGTAATGAATAAGCATGAACACTTGCATATAATTCAGAAGCCTAGGTTATAGGTCTAAATATGCTACTAAAATATTGTGTAAACTCTTAACAGAGGTTAAGATACATAAATTCTGTGGGTCTTTATTTCTTCTATATGAAAGAATGAGTTCTAGAGTGTAGAGGACTGAAACTATTGGGTTGATGCAATGGGAATGCTGAGAGCTTGAGGCTAACTACTGATTGGACAATACTCTATGGGCATATGCTTGGAAAATGGTCCTTTCCACTATCCGTGCTGGCTCAAAGATTGGTGTATAGAAGATTGTAGGAGGGACTAGGGGGTGGAGTAAGATTAGCCAGGGACACACTCTGGGTGGTAGACAAAGGAGAAAGCAGTTGCGGAGATTCTGCTTCCATCCTGTTCAATCCTGCATCTGGGGATCAAGAAAAAAGGTTGAGGACTTTTGCTTATCCTGATTCTGCTGATTCTGGGGTGTCCTGGGTGCTAGCATGGTTGTTACACTAGAGGAGGCAAGAACAAACTAGGCTCATATCCTAGTTATATTTACTAGCTGCTCCCTCCTTAATCAGTCCCTTGTCTTCATTAAAACTCTTTATTATTTCAAAAATAAGTATAATATCTCATAGGCTTGTTATGAATAAAGCACTTTGAAAAATATTAAACTGCTATATAAATATTACTACTAGTACTACTAGTACTAGTACTACTACTACTACTACTACTACTAGAATATGAAATTGCAGGAATAGAGAAAAAGACAAAGAGGAGGTTTCTGGGAAGATGGCAAAGTAGGTTGGTAAATTTCAAGCTCTCCAGATTTCTTCCACAAATAGAACAAATTTGTGCCTCAGAGTGAACATAGAATTGTGAAAAAAAATCAAGATTTGGGTCAAAACAGGGGTCCTCCTGGTACAATCCATTTGGATCTGAAGAAAGACCCCAGGCCAGGATTAACCTCTGTGAAGTACAAACCCCTCCTAGCTTGCTCTGCACAAACATCAAGTGGGGAACCCTGGGGCAATTTGGATGTGGTTGGAGCCTCAGCAAAAACCACAGACTTTCTCCTTTGGGTTAGTGTGAGGAGTTGGGGTCTGAGTCCTGGAAGATTGAGTGAATCTTGCCAGATTGGGAATGCCAGACCCAGCTCTGCTACAGAGATGTCTCTCTGGGCAAGAAGGAACCAGTACCCCATGAGTGCCGAAGAAGCAAGGCAGGGATGCTGCTGCTTTGGGCACTTGCAGGAGTATGGAGCTCCTGGTTTGGGGTTCATGGTCAGATAGAAGAGTTTAAGTAAAGATAAAGATACCATCTCCCACCCCACAATTAGAAGTGCTTATACAAATACTTCTTATTTTAAAAACATGAATCGACTAAGAAGAAAGACTACAACCATAAAATTTATTATGGGGTTACAAAAATTTTTTAAGCCAGTTATAGGAAGAAATAGACCCCAAAACTATTTCAGTGGGGAATTTCAATCTTCTGCTCTCAGAACCAGACAAATCTAATGACAAAATAAAAAGAAAAAAGGGAGATTAATAGGATCCTAGAAAACCTACATATGATAGACCTCTGGAAAAAATTGAATAAGGGCAATAAAGGATTCACCTTTTTCTCAGTAATACATGGCACCTACACAAAAACTGATCAGGCATTAGTCACCTCACAATCAAATACAAAAAGGCATAAATAGTAAATACTTCCTTTTCAGACCACAATGAAAATTATATTCAATGAAAGGTCAGGGAAAGATAACTAAAAGCCAATTGGAAATTAAATTCTAAAGAATGAGTGGGTCAAACAACAAATCCCAGAAAGAATCCATATTTTATTCAAGAAAATGACAATAATGAGACAACATGCCAAAACCTAAAAGATGCAGCCAAAGCAGTTGTTAGAGGAAATTTTATGTCTCTAAATAGCTATATAAATAAAATAGAGAAAGATGAGAGCAATGAATTAGCCATGCAACTAAAAAAGCCAGAAAAAAAATTAACCCCTCCCCCAATTAAATACCAAATTAGGAACTTTGAAACTTAAAATAGAGATTAAGGAAATAGAAATTAAGAAAACTATTGACCCCTCCCCCTCAAAAAAAAAAAAACCCGAGTTGGTTTTATGAAAAAAAAAACTAACAAAATAGATACATTTTGGTTAATTTGATTAGAAAAAGGAAAGAAAAAAAAACAAATAACTAATTTCAAAAATGAAAGAGATGAACTTACCACTAATGAAAAAGATATTGAAGCAATAATTAGGAGCAAATTTGTTCAATTCTATGGCAGCAATTCTGACAACAGAAATGGATGAATATTTGCAAAAAATATAAATTGCTCAGGTTAACATAAAAGAAAATAAAATACTTAAATAGTCCCTTTGGAATTGGCTAAGAAATAGATTGTAGATCAATGGAATAGATTAGATACACATGGCATAATAATCAAGGCCTATAGCAATCTAGTATTTGATAAACCCCCAACTCCAGCTTCTAGAATAAGAACTCACTATTTGACAAAAATTGCTGGGAAAACTGGAAAATAATATGTCAAAAACTCAGCATAGACCTACATCTCACACCCTATACCAAATTAAGGTCAAAATGGATACATGATTTAGGTATAAAGGATGATAAATTAGAAGAACAATGGATAATTTATCTATCAGATCTTTGCAGAAGGGAGGAATTTCATGATCAAAGAAGAACTAAAGAACATTATGAAAACCAAAATAGACAACTTTAATTACATTAATTTAAAATGTTTTCGCACGAGCAAAACCAACAGAAACAAGATTAAAAGACAAGTACAAAGCTGGGGAAAATCTTTATAACTGTTATTTCTAATAAAGTCCCATTTCTAAAATATATAAAGAACTGTGACAAATTTATAAGAATGCAAGTCATTTCCCAGTTAATAAATGGTCAGAGGATATGAACAGACAATTTTCAGATAACAAAATTAAAGAAATTTATAGTCATATAAAAATGCTCTAAATTACTATTGATTAGAGAAATGAAAATTAAAACAACTCTGAGGTACCACTTCACACCTTTCAGATTGGCTAAGCTGATAGGGAAAGATAATGCTAAATGTTGGAGGGGATGTGGGAAAACTGGGACACATGCATTGATGGTGAAATTGTGAAATGATCTAACCATTCTGGAGAACAATCTGGAACTATGTCCAAAGAGCAATAAAATAGTGTGTACTATTTGATCCAGCAGAACCATTACTGGGTCTTTATGCCAAGGAAATAATAAAGGAGGGAAAAGGACCCACATGTGCAAAAATATCTATAACAGCTCTTTTTGTGGTAGCAAAGAATTGGAGAAATAGTAGATATCCTTCAATTGGGTAATGGCTGAACAAAAGTTGTAGTACATGAAAATAACAGAATATCATTGTTCTATTAAAAATGATTATAGAAAGACCTGGAAAGATTTACATGAATTTATACTGAATGAAATAAGCAGAACCAAGAATATGTTGTACACAATAACAGTAAGAATTTGCAGTGATCGACTATGAAAGGCGTGGTTCTTCTCAGTGGTTCAGTGATCCAAAGCAATCATGATAGACTTTGGGCAGAAAATGTCTTCTGCACTGAGAAAAAGAACTAAGACTGAATGTAAATCAACACATTCCATATTCACTTTTTTCTGTTTTTTTATCTCTCCCATGGATTTTTCCCTTTGCTCTGATTTTTCTCTCCCAACATGATTATTAAAAGTAAATGAACTTACTACAATAAAAAAGAAACTTACTATGGGAATGGGGAAGACCAGGGCTCATCTTCAGAGGAGGATACTGAAGTAAAGAGAGCTTCTTCTACATGAAATGGCTCCTTTCCCAGAGAGAATTTTTAGAAGAACTAAAAAAAGAATTCAAAACCAAATGAGAGACATTGAGGGGAAAAAAATTCCAAGAAAAGCAAGAAGATTAAGGGGAAAAAAAAAGTTAACCAACTAGAAAAGGACATACAGAGTCTCAAAGATGAAAATAATTCTTTGAAAATTAGAATCAGACAAGGGGAAGCCAATAAATCTATGAAAGACCAAGAAATAGCAAAACATTCCTAAGAATGAGAAAATAGAGTAGAATGTGAAGCATCTTATAAGAAAAATGACAGATCTGGAGAAGAGATAAAGTTGAGAAAATACAACAATAATCAGATTGCCTGAAAGTTGTGACCAAAAAAAGAACTTTGACACAATAATGCAGAATATAATACAAGAAAATTGTACTGGAGTGATAAAATATGAGGGGAAAGGAGAAACAGAAAAAAAAAATCCACTGATCACTACCCCAAAAAGATCCTTTGTGAAAAATACATAGGAATATTTTGCCAAATTTTGAAACCTCCAGATGAAAGAGAAAATTTTGCAAGAAACAAGAAAAAACAATTCAAATATGCTGGAGTTACAATTAGAATAGTACAGGATTTATCAGCAGCCACAATAAAAGACTGCAGGTCCTAGAATAATATTTATACCAACAATCAAAAGAACTAGGATTGTAGTTAAACATATCATATTCAACAAAATTATCTATAATATTGAATGAGATAAAATAGACCTTCAATGAAATTGCAGATTTTCAGGACTTTCTATTAACCAAACCTGAACTTAATAGAAAATTTAACATATAAGTGCTAATATGAAAGATCAGTTTCGGGGAACTCAATATGAATAAGTTGTTTATGTTTTGTTTTGTTTTGTTTGTTACATGGGAAATGTATACCATGTGTTTAAAATTGACATCAACAATAGCGTAGCTCAAAAGAAAGATTGGGACAGAGTTATGGTAAAAATAATAATTATGTTGTACAAATGAGGTGCAGAGGAAGAAAAGATGCAGAGGTATTTGAGGGGGGAGAAGTGCTTTTAGTTCTGAAAACCTACTTACATTGGGAATGGCCTAAATAGACAAGACTACATAAAGTTATGTAAAGCACCCTTCATAATCTTTGAGGAAATAAGGGGGAGGGCGGGGATAAGTAATCAGGAAAGCAAAGAGTGAGGGAATAGGACAAGAGAGGGATGTTTGGTGGGGGGAGGTTAAGACAAGCTAAGGAGCAGAATTAAAGCAAGGATTCATTAGGGATAGGAAAGGTGTGTGTGTTTGTGTGTGTGTGTGTGTGTGTGTGTATCTATCTATCTATATACAAATATATGTTTTCTTAATTACAGCTTGCAGGGGAATTTAAGCAGAAAACAAAATAATAATTTACAAGGAAGTAAAAAAAAGTCTACATTCATGAATATAATTTCTTCTAATAATATATGTGCTTTCTTGAACTGGTTGTTCTATATTTTGAATCATTCCTGATGTTCTCCTGGGCAGTGTTCTCTTTTGTCTTGTTTTCTTTTGTATTCCTTTTCTGTTTTTCTTTTTTCTTATTCTGCTTTTTAAAATAAAATCAATTTAAAAAAAGATTTACGAAGTACACACACACACAAAAAGAAATAATTATCTGATTTTCTTAATGTTTTCTTTCTTTTGGTGGAATTCCTCTTACCAGTGCAAATTAATAATCACTTATGACTAGTCATGAGGAGTTTTCTGAAGCATATAGATCTCAAATGATTTCTCCAATGTAATATACCTATCTGTGTCAGAGACAGGATTTGAGCCCAGAACGTCTTGACTCCAAATCTAGATTTTATGTATAGTGTCACACTTTTTTTATTAATGGCTATGACTATGATTAAGAATATAAGAAGTGAAACATGGTCTTATTTATAATACTGCTTGCTGAAAACCAGTTATTCATATTTCTAAAGGTTACTCATATGGTTTTACTAAAATTGCTTATACCCAGTGGGTGATCATTAAACTCTAGATCATTAAGAATAGTCCCTTGAAATTATGCATATCACTTGTTTCTTTCTGAATATATAAATACTGTATCTGTGCCTGAGATGTACTTATTTTGCAACAGGGTAAGTTAGTTATTAATTCCTTTTTCCTTGTCATTTTTAATACTTGTGACTAAATCTGTAACTGCCTTGTCATTTTTCAGAGTCACATTAGAAATAAGTGGAAACATCTTTTAAGCAATTTTGATTTCAAATATTACCTTGAAAGAAGAGTTCAACCTGATAAAATTTTGTTTAGCAGCTATCATTTCTGAGTTTTAGTAAAAATAAAATTAGATCATCACAGAATCTTAGCATTAGATGGACAGCATTGGAATATGGCAGTCAATTCCTGGAAAGAACACTGCCTGGAAAGAACACCTGCAACAATGATTTAACAATCTCTTTTTAAAAACTTTCAGTAATAGGAAGCTCACTACCTCTTACTGCAGTGCATTTCAGTTTTCTATGACTCTGAATGTTAGGATGTTTATTCTTTTTTGTGGGTTATATGTTTATTTTAATGACTATTTCTCAACTTTTAACTTTCTGTAAATATTAGTCACTCTCCTAAGTAAAAAGTTATTTGTGTTGATGTGTTTTATAGCTAACTCTAGTGGACTATAAGTTTTCAATTTTTCTTTTTTTTAATTAAAGCTTTTTAATTTCAAAGTATATGCATGGATAATTTTCAACATTCACCCTTGCAAAACCTTGTGTTCCAAAATTTTCCCTCCCTTTCCCTAGGTAGCAAGTAATCCAATATATATTAAACATGTGCAATTCTTCTATGTATATTTCCACAATTATTGTGCTACAAAAGAAAAATCAGATTTAAAAGGAAAAAATGGGAAAAAATTCAAGCAAACAACAAAAAATAGTGAAAATATTGTATTGTGAACCATATTCAGTTCCCACAGTCCTCTCTCTAGTGCAGATGGCTCACTTCATAGGATGTATATTCTTACAGGGTTTTTATATCCACCTAAAATTGCTTTCTTGTTCCCACTCCTCAGTTAGCATAATGAAACAGCATGTACATTTTTACAAGGGGTGTTGGGTATTTGGGGGAGATAACGTTTGTAATTATTTTTTCAAAGTATACCAATCTACCTATGTGTTGAATTGTAGCTATTACTCTACTTGGTAACCATAAGTTAGAAATCAGCTAATCATTAAGTATCTATTAAGTGTGTTTAATATCATAATAATGTCAGCTGCTAAAATATGTCCTGGAGTTCCTGAACATTGGAACTTTCTGTGTCTATTCCCTCTGTACAGATTGCAACCCTTATAGATCTTCTTAACTTATATAAATATTCTCCATGTCTTTCCATATATTCTACAGGATGGCTTCTCTCAACATGCCAGAGTAATTACTCTACATATTTATACATTTTGTGACTATTATTAGACCATTTTCATTCTTACTATAAGACTGACCCACCCATTTCTTTTTCTGATAGTATATTTCCCCAATGATATCCTTAATAATACTTTGTGAATATGGAACATACATGAAAAAATACTCTCTTGTCTTGTATCTGCTATACTATCTAGGCTTCTTTTTGCCCCTACCCTTCTGACTTTGATTCATAACCATGAATCATGCCATGATTCACAACTACACACAATTTCCAGGGGAAACAATTGATTAAAATATTGTTTTCTGAATAAGGAACAGTTTGGGATCATTAAAAGTACTCTGAAATTTCCCAAGTACACTCCATTCTAATTCATTCCTCCTCTTCCAGGTTCTATAACTTATCTGTGTGCAGAGTTTAAAATATACACATAAACACATAATATAAAGTAATGGCACAACAAATAACATGTACGTTATTAACATATCACATTACATTATGTTAACATTGTTTTATGTTATATAATAGCATAACACATTTCACCATATCATAACTTAACAGAATGATCATCTGAGTGCACGTTATAATCTGAATAATAGACATATTTCACCCATTTATTTTTAGTATTGATTATTATCTAATGTGTTATCAATAATCATGAATCTCAATAAGGTAACATTTTAATATTTGAAGGCTTGATGAAAGCAGTATGATATTTTTAACAAAAGGAGCATCTGGAGAACTTGACCATCTATAAGGAATTCAAATATATATGTACTTTTTTCCCTCCAAAATGTAATCAGATCTTCAATGTTTCTACATTCAGATCTTCTTTATTTCCACAGATGTTCTCAATAACAGAATATATCTTAATGCAAAATCAAACTTCATTATCAAACCTTTCAACACTATAAATATTCAGTATATTCTTGCTGCTCACCAACCCTTCTAATTTTCTAAGAGCTGCATGCTTTTAATCATACCATTATAATCTCAGCCAATGTATGTTGCCATTAAATTTTTTAAAGAGAAAAAAACACATTCCTATAATTAAATCTCCCTCTAGTTTCTTCTCACTCCCCAAATCAGAAAACAGCAAACTTTTGCTAAAGACTCTTCAAAACATACTCTTCTTAGAACCTAAGAATTCTCAAGTTTGCCTCAAAATTAAAACATCATTCAAAATTTTACATTCCTTATGTGATTAGATAGTAGCTAAAAATCCAGAGTGATGAGAAAGTAACATATAATTTATTCATGCTTTATTTTACAACCCAATCTGGGCCAGTCTGCTTTCCTCAGAGAAAGGAACAGCTGAGTTTTGCCTTTTCACAAAATTGGAGACTAGTGATGACTTTTTTTTTTTTTTTTTTTGGACATTCTTCTTACCTTCTCCCCACCAGTCAGGCCTGGTTACAAAATAACTTGACTGTACTTGCATTCTCAAACTATGTATGGATGCAGAATAATTTATTATGTACTTACTTTGTCCTAGGGGATACTAATAGGAAAAAAAAAAAAGGTGCAGTAAAGTCTCTATGCACAAACTCAAAGCTGTGGCTCTCTTTAGCTATGTTCCTACTAGAGACATATCCCCTTTAACACCACCAACAATAAAATCATACATTTTTCTTTGTGTTGGCCCTGAAATTTGAGGATCACTGTTTCAGATGCTACCAAATAAAAATCAGTATAATATAGGGTAACTTAAATGTTGGGAGAATTTTTACTGAACCCATAAATATCTAAAAAAATCCAGACATTGGAACAACAGATTGAGATAGAATTTATTCTTAAAGGTGACCCTCCCATGAGACTTGAACTATTTTCCCCATCTCCTCAGACACAGTAGATTCAAAGGTATTAAATATCTGAATTGTCTACTTAGCAAACTGGCTATTATACTCTTAAAGAGCTTGTTCCCTTAGAGACAAAGACTGTTTTAGCTAAAACTCAAAGACCTTCTGGTAAATGTTTAACAACTGACTCTCCTAAAAAAGGGATTTGTAGTATTCTGATTGGTTTTCTAGAGGTCTTGGAGCAGCTTTGTTTCAGCAAAGTAATCACCACAAGAATAGCCAGGTGTTAAAGTCCAAATCCTTTATTATCTCCCTCAAAATCTTGTCTCCTTGCCTGGGGCTTTGGCTAGCTTTCTTGGAGGCTTTCCAGAGCCTTGGCTTCAGTGGAGAAGTGAAGGAGGAGAGCCTGCCACCATGATGGTGTGAGATGGAATGAATCCCTTTTCTTGGCTCCAAGAGCTTGAGTTCCCACCTCCAGTCCTCTGTCTTCTCCGAGTCTGACCCTGGCTAAATTTGTCCCAGTTTATATGCTCTATTATAATTAGATCATTTATAGTATACTGAGTATAAATCAATCATTATATTACTAGGGAACCATTATTTGTTGTAAGATTAAATCAATTATACTGAGCTAGAAAACTATTAATCACCATGCTAAACTAGATAACCATTGTCTTATCAATTCACTGAGTTAGCACCTTGTAAGAATCCTTGTTTCAAATACAGAGTTCTGGCCCATAACAGGGATTTATGAAACATCTAAGTCTAATTTACTTTAACATTTGGGTTGTAACATTTGCTAATTCCCAAGGTGAAAATGATCACGCTAATAATTTAACAATCAATTCTTGCTAATCAATTTGAAGTGGCTCCAGCTTAGCCCTGGAACTGACATATCTACTTTTAGTTTTATATGAAGAAAGTAGAGTATTTTTCACTGGTCTTATATATGTGGAGGTTCTGTCTCATTAAGTCTTTCTGTTGTAAGTTAAAAAGGAAATGGTATGAACTGATGCTAAGTGAAATGAGCAGAACTAGGATTTCATTGTACATGGCTAAGGCGAGATTATACAATGATCAATTCTGATGGATGTGGCTCTTCTCAACAATAAGATGATTCAGACCAGTTCCAAAAATCTTGTGATGATGAGAACCATCTACACCTAAAGAGAGGACTGTGGAAACTGAGTATGGATTACAACATAGCATTTTTATTTATTTTGTTGTTGTTTGCTTGAATTTTATTTGCTTTCTCATTTTTTTCCTTTTTGATCTGTTTGTTCTTGTGCAGCAAGATAGTTGTAAAACTACATATACCTCTATTGGATTTATATATATTTTCACCATTTTTAGCATATATTAGATTACTTGTCATCTAGAAGAGGGGGTTGGGGGAAGGGAAAGAAATTGGAACACAAAGTTTTGCAAAATACCTTGATGTGGCCAGTGCTCATATGCCATGGATGTAATCTGGTCATATGTTTGCTTTTCCACTTAGGCTTGCAATATACTAGTCTCATATGTAACATGCAGTCGATACCAGGCAGTGTTCCCCAATCTTAGAACATCTCTGCTTTTAGTTTCTGGCTTAACTGAACTCTTTAGCTAAGATGTACTTCTACACAAAAAGAAAAAAAAATGAGGCATATTTACCTCTATAGGAATACCCAAATGATGTGGTTCATTTTTTGTGTATGCTTGCCACTATATTCCCTCTATGTGAACCTTTGATTTGTATAACCTGGTAAGTCCTTATATATATAGCTCTTTAGTGTATTTCCCAACATGTCTATATTTTCTATGTATGTAAGAGAGGATACCCTAGTTTTATGGGCAAATGTTCAGTTACTATTATTTCTTGCCTTGCCATTTCATTAAATGTCTTTTCAATGAATTAGTTGTATCCTCTGACAAGTGAAATATAAAGACTGACAATTAAAAATAACTATATTGGGGATCATGAAGTATTTTTTAAAAAGAGCTTTGGACTTGTAGAATAGCTTGGAAATGGTGTGACTTTGAGGAGCCCCTCCTTCAAAAAAGGACATGTTCTAATTGATACATAATAACTTAAATTATTTGGTGAGAGAGAAAATATTTTCTAGTTCCCATTTAAAATTAGCAAATATTTATTGATATTATTTCCTTCCCTGACAAATAAGAATAATTTAACAGCATATTTAATAGGCCTTGCGATGTTATGTTATATTTCAAACTCCAGAGATTTAGATCAGATGATTGGAATGGTAGTGGTGCCAAACATTGTAGAATATGGGTGAAATTCACACAATGATATTCACACATAACTGCTTAGTGGGATTATAGTAATTTAAGCCAGAAATATTGGAGGAAAAAAACTCACTAAAGCTAATCAGGTATACTGTCAGTTAGTTAACTGACAGTGGTTCATAATTGACTCTCAAGATATTGTTGGTTCCTGTTTTAAAAATATAACTAGGGATACAGCACCAAGTATTATCTTCCTGTTTTATAAAAGGAGCAGCTATCTACTTGTTAACACCTTCCAGGAGTTACTTGGGCCACCCAGAAGAAAAACTCCAAATCACACTGAAGCTCACTTTTGGCTTCCTGACACTCTTTGGAGATAAGACAAACAGACTTGTTATTTCAATTATCTCTCTAGTAACCAACAGCATATGAGCGCTGGCCACATCAAGGTATTTTGTAGTTAATGATTCAACAATAAATATCATAGTAGATATAATTCTTTTTTGATCTAACAAAAGGAGGGAAAATTAATAAAAGCACTGTTTGCATGAGTGGACTTTTTGAATTATCAACAATTCTAGAACAATATGGGAAAATCAATGGCCACAATATAACTTCTATCTCAAATCCAATTGTTCATATCAGAGAATTTTAGCATTGGAAGGAATATCATGGATAAACCAGTTGTTGTTGTTTCTGAACTTTTGATTTCATCAGTGTGCATTTTCTGTAAGGATAGAAATTCCCTTTCCCTATAAATTGCCTTGTAATTTTTAGTATCAGAAATTAGCTAGTACCTAGAGGGGTTAAGTAATTTGCCTAAAGTCAGTAATTCTGCTTACTTTGGCCCTCAATGCTTGGAAGTCCAGGTAGATTTCATTTTATGCACCCACCAAGGTTCTCCAGTAATTTTAGTGGGAATGGTTGAATTTCTACCCAGGATCCTCAAACTATGGCCTGCGGGCCAGATGCGGCAGCTGAGGACGATTATCCCCCTCACCCAGAGCTATGAAGTTTCTTTATTTAAAGGCCCACAAAACAAAGTTTTTGTTTTTACTATAGTCTGGCCTTCCAACAGTCTGAGGGACAGTGAACTGGCCCCCTATTTAAAAAGTTTGAGGACCCCTGATAGGCTCTTTGACAATGGCTTCAGTCTGACCTAAAATGTCCGCCCCCATGCCCTATCCCTACCCTATACCCATTGTAGGAAGAATTCTATTCCAATTCCTTTTAGTTACTAATTGTTAGATTAGCTTTTTTTTTTTTTTTACAAAGAAATATTTACTGAAAAAGATACAATCACAAATATACAAACTCTTTCCTTAACATGGATGGCATAATCTCTGCCTTTGTGGAGAGGAAGGGGATTAGGTTTATGATTTAGCTCAATTCCTATATGTTACCTTCCTAGTTCCAAGTCCAAACCCTATACTTCTCAGACTTAACTCTCAGGCACTCTGACTTTTCTGGAATTCCCTGGTGAATTCATGGCAACATCCCACTTGCAATCCTACCTCCAAAATTGTCATGGCTCCAATGTAAGAGATATGTGAGAATTATGCCAGAATATAGCACCTGAAACTGAGAAAAATAAACAACAGAAAATAGAACTCCTTTTTTGGAGCTGGGGTAAAGGAGGGAGCAGAGGAATAAAGTCTTTCCTTTCTTATTGGTGCACTCTCAGCACAGCATAAAGGAATGTTTAGGAAATATTGGAACCAGAAAGAGAGAGATTGCTTCAATTTTTCCAGTTCAAAGATACAACCTTTTCTGGCATGTTTAGGCTACATAACCAATCAAAGTAGGCTACCTCCATCCATGTGGTGAGGCATGTGGAGCATTTCCCTCTTAGGCATTCTGAGCATGCCCAGTAAAGTCTCTTTGGAGTAACTCTTTTTAAGTGATCTGGTCTTACTTCAATATTCTCAGATATAAAAAGTAGGACTTGAGCCCTTATTTTCTTTATTCTGAACATTTCAATCTACTTTAGCTTCTTGACTTTATAGATAAACTGAAGCCCCCAGTGGCTGAGGGGATCTATTCCACATCACATAGTTAATTGCTTATCTTTTTGCTTTTTTTCTCTTCAAATTGTTGGTGATTTGCTCTGTAATTTTTCCTGCATGTATCACAATATATTTTAAATATTACCTAATCTTCCCCTGAAGAGTTCATATATCTGGAAAATAGAACATGACAAGTTTCCATTAAATTCTGTCTCAGCTCAGTGACTATTTGTAAATTTTCTGTTCAATATATTCACAACATTTTCTGCAGATTTATCACTCTAGTTTTAGCATAATTCAAGATTTTAGTATCATTTGTTAGTCATCTAAAAGAAATACTAGAGAAGATATAATCATATGTCTTTCTCCTGGTCCTTACTTATAATATGCTTTCACATCTTGGTTCACATAAGACAACAATGATTTTAAAAGATATTTAACCTTGAATGGTTTGAAAAGAATCTTCCTCACCCTATAAAAACTCAACTGAATAAAATATAATATATGATCATATGAACATTGTAGCATTTTTTAAGTACTACATTAAGAGCTACATTCAAGTGCCTTTTGTGTGAATTTCCTTTAGTCCCTCTAATTGTATTCATTTTTTTCCCTCTCTAGGTAAAAAACAAACAAAACCAAAACAAACAAACAAACAAAAACAAACAAAAACAAACATGTTAAAATATTATTTTCCTCTGGTGCTTCTGCCCTTTTGACTCTCCTAATTGTCTTATCTCTAAACAGGCACCAAAAAAGTACATTACAAACTTTCTTGTTAACATTAAAGAATTAGAGTCTATAAAGTACTTTACCATGATGGAAGTTGCCTAATTTACCCCTGAAATGGATCATAGTCCCCAGAACCATATACTATATTTTCTTTTCAAGACTTTTGATATGTTAAGCACTTAACTTTAAGTTAACCCTTTCTTGATGATAGTAGTAGCCTTGTCAACCTGACCAGCCCCAGAAGTTTCATTCACACCCATTTAAATTGGCAGCTTCTCTTTCAGAGTCTGGGGCCCTTATGACATGTTTTAAAGAAGAAAGCTAAATACTGTAAATTTGGGTGGGAGCCTGTTACAGTAGGATTTCTTTACATTTTCTCTCCTTTGTCAGTTCAGCTCATTGCATTTCCAGTTCTGAACACTTCCCATTTTGTAAATGGCATTCCTGAGTTAAGTCAATTGGTCTCTATGGAGGCATTGTGAAAAAGTTACCTGTTCTTCCTTTACCTTTACCTTCTGGTAAAAGAAAAAGGCCATTTTTTTTTTTTCATTCTCCATCATCCTTTAAGTGATTCCCAACTTGAAGAACTTGTGGCATTCCATTTCTGCTGGGATTGTAACAGCAGACACCTGAAGCCAGATAATAATATTTTGTGACCTTTATGTCTTTTTCTTTTTTAAAGTTTATTAGTTTTCTTTTTCTCTTTTTTTTAAAATTAAAGCTTTTTATTTTCAAAACATATGCATAGATAATTTCCAGGATTCACCCTTGCAAAATCTTGTGTTCCTATTTTTCTTTTCCTTCCCCCCCCACCCCCTCCCCTAGACAGCAAGTAATCCAACATATGTTAAATATGTGCAATTCTTCTGTACATATTTCCACAATTATCATGCTGCACAAGAAAAATCAGATCAAAAATGACAAAAATGAGTAAGGAAACAAAAAGCAAACAACAACAAAAATAAAGATAGAAATATTATGTTGTGATCCACCCTCTGTCCCCCAACCCTCTCTCTGGGTGAAAATGACTCTATTCATCACAACTGGTCTGAATCATCTTGTTGAAAAGAGCCACATCTATCAGAATTATCATCATATAACCTTGCTGTTGCTATGTATAATGTTCTCTTGATTCTATTCACTTTACTTAGGATCAGTTCATGTATGTCTCTTCAGGCATCTCTGAAATCATCATGCTGATTGTTTCTTATAGAACAATAATATTCCATAACATTCATATATCATAATTTATTCAGCCATTGTCTATCTGATGAGCATCCACTGTTTCCAGTTTTTTGTCACTACATAAAGGGCTGCTATGAACATTTTTAAACACAAAGATCCTTTCCCCTTTTTTTAATCATCTCTTTGGGAGAGATATCATTATATGTACAGTTTGATAGCCCTTTGGGTACAATTCCAAATTGCTCTTCAGAATGGTTGCATCAGTTCACAACTCCATCAGCAATGTATTAGTATCCCAGTTTTCTCAAATTCCCTCCAACATTCATAATTATCTTTTCCTGTCATCATTTTCAATCTGAGAGGTATGTAGTGGTACCTCAGAGTTGTCTTAATTTTCATTTCTCTAATCAATAGTGATTTAGAGCATTTTTTCATGTGATTATAACTAGTTTTAATTTCTTCATCTAAAAATTGTTCATATCCTTTGACCACTTATCAGTTGGAGAATGGTTTAAATTCTTATAAATTTGAATCAGTTCTCTATATATTTTAGAAATGAGGCCTTTCTCAGAACTCTTGGATGTAAAGATTTTCCTTCAGTTTATTGCTTCCCTTCTGATCTTGTCTGTATTGGTTTTGTTTGTACAAAATCGTTTTGCGTATTGTACATCTTTATCTGGCAGCCAACCCCATGTGATTGTGCCAAAGTTATGAAGATTGTTTGTTTTCTATCATTTAAAAAAATACTCTTATGAATAGTATTGAAGATAGAAAATACATGTTATTTTGTTGTTTTGTCATTTTCAGTCATATCTGACTGTTCATGATCCTACTTGGGATTTTCTTGGCAAAGATACTGAAGTTGTTTACCATTCTCTTCTCTAGATCATTTTATGGATAAGAAAACTGAGGCAAACAGGGTTAAGTAATTTATCCAGGTTCACAAAGCTAGTAAGTGTCAGATATCAACTCAGTAAGATAGGTCTTCTTGACTTCGGGTCAGGTAGTCTATCCACTGTGCCACCTAAAGTCCAAGTGAGTTTTTGTCATCAGTTAAAAATTCTTTTCTTTTCTTTTATCTTCTATATTGAATCAAAGAATAGAGGCCCTCTTTTGGAACTTTACTGTCTTACTTTCAGAGGTGAAATGGATATTTCCTGAGCAATATAGCATTGATCAAATAGAAACAGTCTAGATGTGTGAGCTCTTGATGAGTGTGGTCCTTCATACTCCTTCATATTCCAGTTATGAGACTACCAAACTAACACAAAAGACCTAAGGATTATCCATTTACTAGATATTTTATTAGAAAAACAATTACTTTGGTACAGTAAAAAAGGCATCACCTCTAGTTTTAGAAGACTTTTTGAAAAATCACTTATCTCACTTTCATACATTTTGCTGTTGCTACAGTGGATCGAGAGTCAGGCCTTGAGGGAGGAAGGCCTGTTTTAAAATCTGGTTTCAGTCACGGGCAGGCTGTGTGTCCATGGGCAAGTCATTTAATTCTACTTGCCTCAGTTTCCTCATCTATAAAATGAACTGGAGAAGCAAATGACAAAGTTTTAGTTTCTTTGCAAGAAAACCCAAATAGGGTAATGAAAAGACAGACTCAACTGAAATTACTGAACAACAATAAGCTCTAGTTTTTATATCATCATTTCCAAGTCTAAAGGAGTAATAATAATGATGTTTGTTGTTGTAGAAAGATATCATGGTGGAATTATTGGGCTTTAAGTCAGGAAGACCAAGATTAAAATATTACTTCAGATATTTACTAGCTTTGTCACTCATTCTAGCATTTATTTGTGAGGCATTGTATGCCTATTATGTACCAGAAAGTGTTCTCAGTATTGGGGATTAAAAATAAGGCAAAAAAAGTCCTTTTTCTCAAGGAGCTCACAGCCTAATGGATACAATTGGGTAGAGAAGTAGATAGAAAGGGATACCCAGAGTCAGGAAGAGATGGGTTCAAATTCAGATGCTTACTTGATGTATGATCTTGGTCTGGTCACAACTTTTAATTTGCCTCAATTTCCTCAACTATAAAAAGAGGGCAAAAATAGTACCTACTATCTGTGTTAATGTGCAAGTCAAATTAGACAATATTTTTAAAGGACTTAGCATGGAATCAGGACCATAGTAAGTGCTCTATAAATTATAACTATCAACATTATTGTCAATGGAGGATGCAACATGAAAATAATGATAGAGGAAATGTATATGTATATAAACACATGGCAGATGGTCTCAAAGGTAAGACACTAAAATTAAGAAAGATTGGGAATTTTTTTTTGGGGGGGGTAGAAGGTAGAACTTTAACTGAGACTTGAAGGAATTCAAGAAAACCAGGAATCTTCCAGTAAGTATTTAATAAATGCTTGTGTACTGGCTATTAACTTTCTAACTCTGGGGAATGGTGTAAACTTCCCAATTCTATTTTTCTCAACTGCAAAATGGTAAAAATTATAGTACCTCCATCAATGGGCTTTTGTAAGGATCAAATGAGATAATGAATATAAAATGCTTTGAAAACATTAAAGTGTTGCATACATGAAATGACAACAATCATTATTAGCAATTTTGGCAGACTATTTGTGAAGATCATATTTTGTAAAACTTGTAGTGGCATGTAAATGTAGTGTAGTTGTTATTGTTAAAACATTCAAATAGGAGATGGGGAGTGATTCTCTTTATATAAGCACAATAATGAAATATCCTGATTGGGGGGTTTTATCTGATAAGAAACTGAATGCATATCAACAATGTGTAATTTTGTTCCAAACCATGCTTAAACCTGCTCTTCATTTTCCAAGAAACCCTCTCTGACCAATAGTCTCTTCTGATTGCTGATACTTTTACACACTCTACAATGAATTTGGTTTTTTTTTCTCTCAGTCATTTTATGCATTTTAACCTATTTCTCTTCAGGTTTTATGAGGTTATGTATCTTCAACTTCTTTAGGTTCCTATATCTCTCAATATAGTGTTGTATTCAAAGTATACTGAATAAATGTTTGCCGAATAAATGTGTGAGAGCATAAATGTAAGAAAATATTGCTGGGAATTCATAAGATCTTAGATTTAGAAAGGTATCTTAGAGGTTATATAATATTCTTGTCTACAAATGAGGAAGGTAAGGCACCAAGAGGTTAAATCATTTGCCCAGGGTCACATAGATGGTAATGATCAGAACCTTATGATGTGAGCCCAGAGATAGTTTTTTCCATTACATCATTCTTACTGAACTTTGTGTAACTCTGCTTCATTTAAGTCCATCCCTTGATGTATTGTTCAAGAAAGAGGATATGTAGGGAGTGCCAGAGCAATTAATTCAAGGAACAACAGTAGTATAGATTCGATTACTGAATCCAAAGCAAGTAATGGGAAGCAAAGATAGGTGGAAGGGAGGGCTGTTTACACCTGATGACAGCAGGATGGATAGCTAGATGGCAAGAAAACAGCTGGCTTTGATGTGAAATATGGTCTGGACAGGAGTCTGGAAACTTTGTGAGTTTGGGTGGATCATTCACTAATCAAGACAATTCACTTTTCAGCTGAGTGGATTAGCATCTCTAGGGACTGGAAGTCCTCCCCCAATCCCCCCATTCAATCTAATCTAGTTGTGATGTTACAGTAGGAAGAAACAGAGAAGCAATGGAGCCAATGGCAAAATGACCAAGTGGATGGCAGAAGGAGATATAAAGGAAGCAGGTAATCATTCCATGAGCATTTATTCAGCACTTTCTATGGGACAGGTACATTAGTCTCCCTGCATCAAAGTTCTTTCCACTTGAATTTATTCTATACTCAATTGCCAAGGTGATTTTATTTTAAAGAGCAGTTTGACCCTATCACTCTCTTGCTCAATGTTTTCCAGTGATTCCCTTTCTACAAGATCAAATATGAAGTCCCCTGTCTGGCATTTAAATCTCTTCACAATTTGCTCCTTTCAAAACCTTTATGCAACCTCTCCCTTAACTCCACTCTCTGATTCACCAGTCTAATTGCAGTTACTTGAACATAACTAGCTATCCCTAGGCCTGGAATGCTTTACCCCCTCATTTCTGCTTTTAAGTTTCTTCAGCTTATTACAAGACTCAGTTAAAAATCTACCTTTTGCAGGTCTTTTCAGGGACTTACATAATGATAATTCCTTCCCTTTCTCATTACCCTCATGTCCTAAATCTATCTTCTTTGTACCTAGATATTCACTATGTCGTATCCACCATTAAAATATATGCTTCTTGAGAGTATGGGCTTTTTTAAACCTTTCCATAAAGTGGATTGATGAATGTAGGGAAAGGGGTCAAGGGACAATGAAAAGTTGGGAATGGTGTGAACTCATAAACTAAGAAAACTTCATCCAATCAGTTCTATTCAGTCCCCTTCTTTTTCATCCATTTGAAGATTTCTCACACCAATATATACATCTTCCACTAGGGCATCTCTGTGACCTAAGCCTTTAGGTTGTTCCCTCTTCAGTACTAACTGTAATCTGCCCTTTAAAAATTTAGACCCTCCACCCACACATCAGTAAAAGCTTTCAGGAACCACTTTAGCTACTCCTGAACTTAGCTAAATCTTGAACTACTTTAATGATTAAATGCATGGACAAATGGGTGCTTAAAACAACAAGCAGGAATCACAGATCCTGCTTCCACCAACTCCCACTATCTGTCTTGGAAACCCAGTCATCATAGAACAGATTGGCATCTGACAGCCATAGAATTACAGCACTGTGGAGGCCTGAGGGCCTCAGAGCCATTGTCACCCCATTCCCACCTCAAGCAGTCCAGATCCAGATTCATTTGCGACAAAAGGATGGAGGTCTCTCTCATCTTCTGGGACTGCTTCTGGAACCCTGGAACTAAGGGGTGAATAGCTGGCCCTGCCCAGTGGGGTGGGAACTGAAGAGGGAAGATGAATGGTTGTAGTTGGCAGCAGCAGCATCCGTCACTGAACGTCAGAATCAGGTCTCAGATGATTTCAGGTTGACCAGGTAGTTGGAATTTCATCACTCAGAGTCTGGAAGTAGCAACTCTCACAAGAGTATTAAAAATACAAGGATTAAATATGAACAAAAGAAACAAAGGTAGAGTTAATATAGAGGTTACTAGGGACAGTAAACAAGAACCCCACCCAGAGGAAGACTGGGGACTGGGGGAGGTAAGATGAGGCTATCATGAATGCCTCTCATCCAAACAGCTTTTCCTAAGATAAATACCAAAGAATGTTTTCCCAAGATACTTGCTTTTGTTTCCTCAAAAGAGTAGCTGCAATTGAGTAGAACATTGTGCCCTTCAGTGAGTATGATCTCTCCCAACAAAAACCCTAGAGTCTTACAAGGAAAAACTTTTACCCAATTAGTCCAGGTGTTAACAAAACCGAAAGCAGTTTGAGGCCCCTATATGAGGTACATGTGCAAGTCCTTTTAACAGTCCTTTCAGAATTTACTTCCCTGGGAACTAAATAAGGGAATGCAGGAGTCAGTAGTTGGGGAATTAAAGGTGCCATGCTTAGGGGCAAACCAGCAGCTAATCTATAAGGCTTTTTCCCTTCACTTGAAGTGAATTCCCCTTCCTTTTAGAAACAACAGAAATCTCTCTAGGTCCATGGACCGCTTGCAGTGATTGTTTTCCCTGCATACTTCATGGGAATTGTTTGGCTGTCAAAAATTCCCTTTCTTTCCATATAGCCCCCATGATCATGCAAAACATGAAAAATGCATTTCAAGCCAGTTCAGATCTTTGCAAAGTAAGTAAATGGTCTAGAATAGAGTTCCAGAGACCCCTAGGACTCAGCCCTGCCTTCCATCAAGATACAATGTAAAAGGCTCTAGGCAGATTAGTTTAGCTTTCAGGGTCCTAAAAATCCCTTAGCCTGATCAGGGCATGCTAAGATTGTCTGCTTCCTCTCCCAAAGAACAAAAGGGAAAGTGGGAGTGGCCCCAAATACTTAGACAAAGTATTTTGCTCATGATCACATTGCTAAAAAAAATCACAGTTTGCCTTTGAACTTTGTTTATAACTTGTTAGCCTCTACACCATGCTGCAATGTACATGATAGGACAGTATTGGTCCTGGAATTAATCAATCAGTACACAGGTTTTAATCATCTACTGTGTAGACAAGTACAAAGAATGAAATACTGTTTAACCAAAATTAGTTTATATTCTCAAGGGAGTTTCAATTATACGTATTAAGACATATAGTATAAGTATAAAGTGAATAAAAACAAACATATGCAAAGTAGCTAAATACAAAATATTTTTAAAGGAACAGCACTATTCATTGGGTGTATCATGGAAGTCTTTATGTACAAGTGGGTTTTAGTGACTTAGGAATAGCATGAAAAGGAAATTAAGATGAGAAGGCATCATCCATATAGGTTAGTGGTGAATGATTTTGTTGGGTATATGTGTAAGTTTTCTATAGTCTTGATGGGGTAGAGGGGAACAAAAGTGAATCCAATTTCAAATTTCCCAGTGTTTTTATTAATAGTAGGTCAAAAAAGGAATAACTTAAATTTTGTTTAAAAAGAAAAAAAAAAGTATTTCAGCACATTAGCCTCTGAGGCTAAAGGATGCTAAGAAAGCATGGTTTTCTCCTTTGGATTTATTGCTTCTCTGTGAATAGAAGGTATTCTGTGTTTAATTCTAAGGCCATATGCCCAGGTATTTTCCTCTCAATGGGTCACTCTCTGAACAAGTGGTTCTGTGGAAGACCTGTGGGCAAAGATAAGAGACAGAGAATACTTTTATAATAGTTTGTGGGAAAGGCCATCTGATAGCTATTTTCCTCTCACTGGATCACTCTTTAAATACACAGTCCTGTGGAAGACCTGTGGGCAAAGATAGGAGACAGAGGATACTTTTATAATAGTTTGTGGGAAAAGGAATTGTCTCTTGAAGAATTTTTCATTAAATTAATCCCAGTGGAAAATACATTGCTTCATATTTATTGAAGATCATGAAAAAGAAATAGTGACACACCAACCTTAAGCATATAAGCTTATAAAAATTCCTGGTAATTTTATCATAATAGCCATTGAGATAATAACATGTTCCATAGAATCAAAATTAACTTTAATTTTTCCATTTGGATTTAGAGATGTTTTCTGGAAATGAGGAAACTTAATTTTGTAAATTAAACTGGAAACCTGATAGTTTTTTTTTAAATCATTTTACAAATGAGTGGTTTTTAACTTATGATGAACAGTATGATGAACAGTGCTGATGTGAATACCAAGACAGCCTAGAGCAAATCTTGCTGTCAGGTTAATAGAGTTCAAATATTCACTAGGACATTGAAGTTTTAGGAATGCTGGGCACATCACTTAACCCTTCTGTGGTTCAGTTCTCTTATCTATAAACAAGGGCTAATAATTCTGATTAACCTCATAATGTTTAATTGCTCTATTGTGAAGAGCTTTGAAAATGTTAAGTATCATTTTTTAACACTTGGCTTAGTGAAAGGTATGTCTATTTAACACACTGGGGTTGGAGGGTATGCTAAAACCTCTTCTGGGACTTCTTTTCATAGAATATCTTATCTGAGTTCCCTTTGAAGTCAATTAAAAATAGGCTGATGAAAGAGACATATGGGAAGGGACAGGAAGAATGAGTTATTTTGTAAGATTCCAGACAAATATAAGCTCCTTGAGGACAGGGGTTGCTTTAAAAAACTTCTTTTTCCATTCCATAGTGCAGGATAGACACTTAATAAATGTTAGCTGACTGACTGACTAGTACAATACATCTTATAGAAAATACATGATTAATAAATGTTTTTTTTTTTTTTTTTGAATTGGCAGGATTATAGGACTCTCCCTTATTTTTAAAGGAAGTGTCCTCACTTTCAAAATAAAAGAGTATTTGATGACTTCTCATTTACTCCTAAAGGCATTAAAACTTCTGGAATAAAAATAGTATAAACCTCATGGTAAGATGTTTTTGGAGAGAAAGTAATATTTCTGGTAAACAAACGAACAGAAATTTTCATAACACTTTTTGTGTTCTTTCCTTGTTCCAGTGTTGTATGTAATGAACCTCTTACTATCCTCTTTACATAGACATAATGAATAGATTTCTATGTAAATGTCAAAAGTCACCTCATATTTACACTTTCTCTATTAAACATTTTTTTAAAAAACTCCATAAACCTACTTTTTACCATCAACCATTTGATATCTCAATTATTTTAAATATTCATTGTTGTAATTCAATCTTATATCATTTCACTTTACAACCTCGTAAAGTTAAATATTATTTAAACATAGGGTGAGATGTTTTCCCAAACAAACAGAGGTCTGTGGCATTGGGGTGATGGGTGAGCAAGAATTGCAGGCCTTGGAAGTAGTAGCAGTGATAACAAGAGCTCTCACTTCCTAGAGATAGTTAAGAAGGCCACAACTAGTAGTTCTTAAACTATTTACAAAGTGGTAAAGTCTGAATCAAAAGAAGAAACATAATAGTTGATCAATGTGATATATTAGGTACACAATATATAAAAGTAAACCACCATAGAAAAAAACTAGTATTTAATAAATCCCAAGTAAAAGTGTTTGATGAATCCAAAGATTTAAACTATTGGGACAAGAAATTTCTCTTCAATGAAAACTACTAGGAGAACTGGAAAGCAATATTGCAGAAATTTTGTACAGAATAACATCTCATACTATATGTCAGGGTAAATTCAAAATGGGTGCATGATTTTAACATAATTCAAAATGGGGGCAAATTAGAGGAGTATGAAAAAAATTACCTGTTATCTATGGATAATGGAAAAGTTTAGAATTAAGTTAGAGTATTATTAAAAATAAAATTGTTAATTTTTCATTTAATTAACAAGTTTTTACATAAACAAAACCAATATAGCTAGAAGGAAAATAAGGAAGTAGAAGAAAAATTTTATAGCAAGTTTCTCTGATAAAGATTTCATTTCTCGAATACAAAAGGGACTGAGTCATATTTGTAAAAACAAAAGTCATTCTCCAAATAATAAATGATCAATAAGCAGTTTTCAAAACAATATGCTGTAACATGAAATGAAATGAAAATAAAAATAGTTCTGAGATACTACCTCATAACCAATCATATTTGATTAACATGAAAAAAAGGAAAATAAGAAATGCAGAGAGGCTGTGGGAAAATAGGTATACTAAATCATCATTGGTGGAGTTGTGAAGTAGTTCAACCTTTGGAATAATGTCTGAATGGCTATACAAATGTGCATGCTCTTTAACTACTTTTGAGTCTCTATTACAAAAAGATTAAAGGAAAAAGAAAATAATCCACATGTATAAAAGTATTCCATTCAATCCAATGAATATCTATTAAGTACCTACTAAGTGCCAGGCACTTTTCTAGGTGCTGGGGATATAATTAATAAAAAGAAATCTAATGGTTGTGGCTGGGGAAGGGAGGGCAGAGGAACATCTTGTTCAGTAGAGTTGAACAAATAGGAGCCACAGAAGATGAAGAGTCCAGATTCTGCTTTCCCTAAAAGCAGGCATTGAGAGGAGTTTTGTGCTTCACCTTCTAGCCCTCCAATCAGAGAGAAGAGGACTTTGAGTGAAGTGGTATCAGTCAATGTTTGAGTTAGCTTCTTAATGATGGGATTAGAAGTGTTGAGTTTAAACTGGGAAGAGCATTTTGTTTAGTGGAGTTGAAAAAAAAACAAGCAAGACAGCAGGTGCTTAGTGTAGTGTAGATATGCACAAATATTTGTGGCAGCTCTTTTTATATTGATAAAGAATTGGAAATTAAGAGGATGCCCATCACTTAAAGAATGACTGAACAAGTGGTATTATGTGATTATTATTGAATACTGTTATGCTGTAAGAAATGATGAAGACAGTTTCAAAAAACAAACAAAAACAAAAATAAAAGTAAACTATGGAAAGATTTATATGTTCTGATGTAAAGTGAAATGAGCAATATTTTATAATATTTTACACAGTTGCTGCAATATTTTAAATGATCCAAATCAATTGCAAATGATTCATAATGAAATATACTATCTCCAGAGAGAGAACTGATTAACTTTGAGTACAGAATGAAACATTTTTTCCTAGTAATTATCTCTTTTTAAATAATGATTTTTATTTTATTTTTTTCCAATTACACACACAGAGTTTTCAATGTTCATTTTTATAAGATTTTTGAATTATATATATATATAATTACATATATATAATTTGAATACATTTGAATCAGGAAAACCTGAGTTCATATCCTGCCTTAGATACTTAGTATCTTTGTGACCCTGAGCAAGTTACTTAATTTCTTTCCTTCAGTTTTGTCAATGGTAAAATGAGGACAATAGTAGTGTCTATCTGCCTGGTTCATTGTGCGTATCCAATGTATTTAAATTTTGCAAGCTTTAAGTCATTAGAGAAATTCAATCTATGATTATTACTAAATTCCTTTAGCATTATCCTTGATAAACTAAGGTCATGATTTAGAAGTGTTTTAATTTGAGGTCTGCCACATGCAGCCACAATAACACTCCCAAGTGTGACCCACCTAGATCAATATGTAATGGGAAATGTTTAACAAGATAAGTATAAATAAACAATAAAACAAAGAAAATGTTAATTTGTGATTTTCTCAGTCAACATGCTTCTCAGGTCCATTTATTTGAACTTGACATCACTGGTCTAGAACATTTTAATTTATGAGCATGTTGTTGATATTGAATGTTTATTAGTGCTGAAATACTGGAGTTCAGCCAGATTCTCTCCATTGAGGGTCACCAAAATGATGAGGTTTAATAATGTGTATGGATGTTGGATATCATGGGTCAATATCACAGTCTGTCTCAAAAGAACTTGTAGGTGAATGGGACTGATTGGATGAATTATTTCTCAGTCTTCAGTTTCATGATCCCTGTTCCTAGAGACCCTGGTGGGGATGTCACATGATCTCTAGAGGGATGAACCTTGAACCCTAGGATGCAAGAAGTTAGTGAAGTTGAAGGAAGTTATGTGACCTGTGGGAGATAGACAACATTGGTGACCATTGGTCAAGGATGGTTACATCATTTTTACTCTATCCAATGAAAAGGGTTCAGGTCTTTTGCTTTTAAACCCTGGACAAGCCAGAAGCTGGCCAGGTTCCATGAGCACATGGCTAGACTTGGGATGGCTCCTAGGTGAGTTTGGGCCTTTCCCTACAAGGGTTAAATAAATGATTTCTCTTTGTACCTGAAGATGTCTCTGATTAGTTAATTTCAGAAAGGGGAACTAGCACCTGTCCTACACATAGGCTTAGAACTTCTCCAAATCAAGAGGCAAAGATTTTATTTTGCTGCTTAGAGTCGACTAAATCTTTTAGCAAAGAAAGGGGTTTTTAGCAATTAATAAGGGGAAATACAAATTTCCTGGTGGAACTCAAGATCTGGAAGAAGAGGCCATTATGGAGGCAGACACCAATAAAGGCATGGCAAGGTTCTCATGAAATCCATAAAAAGGGATAACCCTAAAAAAGATTTAGGGAATTAGCTATTGTGACAATTAGCAAGGGGACTAACTGTTAATAAGAGTTAGCCCAGTAATTACAGTAGACTGGGTTTTATAAGGGAAATATAATTTTGGGGTTGATATAAAAACTTGGCTTTCTGATTTGGATACAATAAGTGTGATGATGATTTTGTCATTGCTAGGCACAGGAATAGAAGACCCACATAAGGCTCAGATAATCCTATCAGTGCTCCTCCCTGCTTGCCTCAGGCAGGAGCTAGGTTTCCCAAATTTTTTACTGATGCCACTGCTTGCTGTCTTGCTCCTACAAAGATTTGGGTTCCATCTTCATCATTCCCATGTAGCTTCTTATATTTTGAGAACTCTTTTGTTAGCTGAGAGTGAAGAAATGACTTTCCAAGTTCATATAGCTTGAAAGAAGCTGAGATGGGATGCCACCTCAAATTTTCTGGCAGGCAGTATTCTTTACTATATAATAAAAACTAAAATAGCTAGCATTTATATAGTGCTTAAAGGTTTGTGAAGCATTTTAAAAATTATTTCATTTAATCCTCACAACAATCCTCTGAAGTAAGTGCTATTATTATTGCCATTTTGCCAATAAGGAAACTGAGGCAGACAGGATCTTGTTCAGGATCATACAACTAATTAATGAACCTTTTCCCTTGGTCCTAATTCACTGGTCTCCAACTTTTATCTCTTACATTTTTGATTTCCTATGTAGAATTTGAAATTAGTTACTCAATACAAAGGAATATATTGAAAGCTTTCCAAAGTCTGATTTATTTTCTTACCATCCTCCACCCCTTTCCCCCAGGCTTTCCCACTCTGCTTTGTATTCTTTTAAAAGTATACTTCTTTTATCAGTACTTGTAAAGCATCTCTTTTGAGGAAAGAAATAGCCTGGAGTCTGGAGACTAGTCTGGAGACAAGTTTCAATTAGCAATTAGTTCAGAGACCATCTGGATGACTTTAGAGGAACATCACCAGGATATAAGCTTCTTGTATCACTAGGGTGTCAGGTGAACTAACAGTTTAATATTTCTCAAACACTTAGTGTCTCTGAGATGAAAGACTCCATATAAGCACATTTCATTATTTCCCTAGGAGGCCTGATTTCTTTCAGTTAAATCATGATGTTGTCTAATAAAGATTCGTTCCAGGTCAGTAGACAACCACAATGAGAGAAGCTGTTTTCACACCTACTTGTAGGAATGGATCTGGAAAGTAAGCTAAAAAGGAAAACTAGTTTTAGATCTTCCTTACCCTGAGTCTATTCCCCTGGTACTTTCAGTCTTTACCCTCCCCCAAATGTATGCTTCCAGCAAATAATATGATTCACATCTTGCTCCTGAGTTGCATAGTCTTTGGTGAAATCTTAAATAGGGGAAAAAAAAATTTAGAAACATCACTGGTATAGAATATTTTAATTCATGAACAATTTTATTTGTAGAACAAAATTTAATAATGTGTATTACTGATGAGGTAATAGGCTATATCCCAGCCAGACTTTCCCCATACAGGCTCACCAAAATGATGAGGTTTAATCATCAAATGATGGGATATGTGATGTTGGACCCCCCCCCCCCAAATATATTGAAGTTTTCTTTTTTTAAAATTTTTTGTTGTTGTTGTTGTTGTTGTTGTTGTTTGTTTTTGCTGAGGCAACTGGGGTTAAGTGACTTGCCCGGGTTACACAGCTAGGAAGTGTTAAGTGTCAGGTCCTCCTGACTTCAGGGCTGGTGCTCTATCCAGTGTACCACTTAAATGCCCCTACATTGGAGTTATTCAGAAAATATTCAGAAAGTTGTTGATAATGTCTCATATTTCTAACATATGTTATGAAAGGGGAAAAATGTTTTCTTGAAATATCAAATTAAAAAAATAAGATTTTAAAATATATCAAATCCCAAGAAATTTGAGCTGCTTGGAATTCAGGAATGATCTGAGTTCAAATCCAAATTCTGATACTTACTAGTTATATAGCTAGTCACTTGACCTTTCTAAGGTTCAGAATCTCATTCATTAAATATATATCATGATATCTAAATTACTTTCCTCACAGGGTTATTATGAGGATCAAATGAACATAATTTATGTGAAGCATTTTGCAAACCTCAAGAGATATAGAAATAATAGCTATTAGTTGGTCAATCTATATACATTTATTAAGCACCGACAGTGTGCCAAATATTGTGCTAAAGACTGAATATACAAAGAAATGCAAAAGATAATCTCTACCCTCAAGTAGTTCACAGTTATGTAAGTGTTACAGATTTTGTATAACTTTGTACAAAAATATATATGGTTAAATATATGAATATTAATATATATAAAAGATAAATTGAAAATAATCAAAAAAGTGAACACTAGCTTTAAGATGATTTGGAAAAGGCTTGTTTTAAAAGGTAGGATTTTATCTGGGATTTAAAGGAAGTCAGTGAAGTCAGAAGACAGAGATAAAGAATAATGGTATACTGGGCAATAATGTAGTTTAGCAGCTAAATAATGTGATTTATGAGAGCAATTCCTGGTTCCAAATGGTGTGTTTGAAGTCTAGCACCAAATGAGATTGTAGGCACCAAATGTTGGGATTCAGTCATGTGAGAATTCACAATGGCCATTCTCTTTGACAAAAGGTACATTTACTTAGGAGAAGAGGTTACAGACAAAATGAAGAGATACAATAGATATCAGAAGTAGTAAATATGAAACAGAGTTTGGAAAGCATATAGTCAGAAAATAAAGGGATTTTAACAATGAATGATGGAAAAGACAAGTTCTCTAGTGTAATTCATAATTAACCAGAACAAAGGGAATACCCCATGGGACAAATTATATCTATACAGGAGTTTAACATCCTAGAAGAGTTAGCTATAAGAAGGAAAAAAAAAATAGATGTATGGTGGGGGATGGGAAACACCATGAGAATGGTGGGAGATGAGAAGAGAGACACTATAAGGCATGATGAAGTGAGAGGAGTAGCATGGGGGAATGGTTAGATGAAAGACATCAAGAAGCAGAGTTTTGTGGTGGGTTATATCCCCAAGAGGGGCTCAGCAAAAATGATGTGAGTCATGGACAGATTTATAGAGGAAATTTAACCTCAGAAGTTTGACAAAACTCGGATTTCTGACTGAATGTAACAAGGTGGGGCTATCCATGACCTCTACAAAGTGTGAGACTATGAGGCTAAACTTCCCCTTCCCTATTTGCCCCAGAGAGCAATGCCATCAATATTCCAGTCCCTCCTTGCCAATTGTATCCAGTTACTTAGGACTTTATCAGTAGGAGGTTCAACTAGTGAAAATGCCTCAAATAAAGAGAAGTGTCTTATCCAAGGATTAGGAAGAAAACCAATATCACTGGATCACAGAATATATGTGTGTGGTTATGAGGGGAATGTAAGGATCATAATACTGACAATAATTATTATTGTTGTTGCTATTATTATCATTGGAACTTTGAAATCTTTTCCTGAAGGTAGACTATAAATACATCTGTTTAGTCATCAGGTAGCATTAATAGCCACTAACCTGATCTTTTTCCAAAAGAAGAGTCAGCATCTGGAAGTTCCACCCTGATTATAAAAATGATCCATTTCACTGAATAGAAGCTCTATGCATCTCTTGAAATCTTTGATTTTCAGAGAACAGATACACTTTTATTCTTTCATTCAATCTCTTTTTTGTTTGGATAGGTCAAATATTATGCTAAAAAGTGTGTAATATTTTTATATTTACCTAGTAAAAATCAACTTTCAAGTTCCTACTCTGAAAAACCTAATCTCTTATTATTCTTCTTATATTTCACTGAGACTTGGCCATATTACTAAAAGGGAAAAATGAAAAATATTTACAAGAATTTACTATGTGCTAGACATTGTACTAAGCACATTTTACAGATATTATCTAATTTGATCCAAACAACAATCCTACAAGGTAAGTGCTGTTATTAGGCTTATTTTCCATTAGAGGAAGTTGAGGCAAATAGGGTTTAAATGACTTACGTAGGGTTAGATAGCTTCTTAGTGTTTCAGAACAAATTTAAACTTAATTTTTCCCGAATCTAGTCCCATTACTCTATCCACTGAACCACTTTGCTGTCAACTTTGGGATAGTGGAATGATTTCCCATACACATAGAAAATGGTCCACTGTATAATTTAAATTCAATCATTTAATTTTTAGCATAAAGCAATAATTCTTAGTATAATAAAACATCTTTCATGTGGCTGCACTCCCAGCAACTTTTTCCAAATCCAAGAAGGTCCAGATAGTACATAAGCTGCTTTGAACCAATAATTCTCACAAAACCATAATTTAATTAATTGAGATCCCTCACCCTTCTTCCTTCCTTCAAAGAAAAGTAGCAGTTACAACACAATACGCTCACATGTCAAGTAGGGCCTGCTTCTAGAGGATTATTCAGAAACTCAGCAGGAAACATGGTCTTGGGATGTAATAGGAACTGCTGTATTTGAAGTTTCCTGCTTTTCAGGTTAGTGTCCTGTCATTGACAGAGAACATCGCATCTCAAGATGTCTAATCCTTTACGAATCAGAGGGAGCAAATTCACTTTTTGGCTCTTGTGAGCAGAGTTTGGTGTGCTCTTGGTCATATCTTTTACCTTCATATCTTTAGCCCATAAACCTCCTTTCCTGCTCCTGGAACAGTTACTTCTATTTGTCTCTGCACACAATCTATCACATTCCAGGAGCTAAAGAAGGAAAATGTCATATTCCAAATGTACTGCAGACATTTCAGCTGGGTAGGTGAGTTGATCTAAAAGCACAGGACTGTATCAGGATATTGTGATTATTAATCACCTGTTACACAGTTTTTTTTTCTTTTTTCTTTTTTTGATTGTTTATACTTTCCTCCCTACATTTCAGTTTGAAACCCCATGATAATAAGAACTTTTTTCTTTTTTTTTTTTTTGTATTTTTCTTTTCCATAGGTACATATAAAAAACAATTTTTAACATTTGTTTTAAAAACTTTCTTTCCCTTTCTTTATCCCCACTCTACCCTCATTGAGAATGCAAGAAACATAAGCAACAAGTTACATATGTGTAGTCAGACCACACATTTCCATAGTAGTCATATTCTAAAAGAAAATATAGATCTCCCAGAACACCTCCAGAACAATAAAGCAAAATTAAAAAAGTATGCTTCAATATGCATTCAGATATTACCAATTCTTTCTCTAACAGAACATTTTTCATAATAAATCCTTCAGAGTTTCCCCAGATCTTTTTATTGTTGAGAATAGTTATGTCACTCACAGGTGATCATCTTGCAATATTGCTGTTCTTTGTACACAGTACATTTTTCTTTGTATCAGCTCATGGAAGTATTTACAGGTTTTTCTGAGAGCTCATTATTTCTTATAACACAATAGTATTTCATCACAATGACATACTAATGAGAATATTCTCAGTTATCATGATAAATTCTGTAAATTTCACAAACTCAACATGTCAAAAACATTAATCATTATCTTTTGCCTTTAACCTGTCCCTTTTCTGAACTTCCTTATTAGTGAACATTGCTATCACCATTCCCCTAGTCACCCAAATTCTCAATCTTGATGTCACCCTTAAATTCTTACTTTCACTCATGACCTATATTGTACTCATTGCCATGTCTTATTTTTCCTATTTCCACAACATTGTTTTCTCATGATACTTCCTTTTTATTTACATAGCTATTACCCCATGTTGAAGCTTAATGCTTCTTACTTGGAATATTGCTTGGTTTCCCCAAATCTCTTCCTATTCCCATCATTGTAATCCATCCCTCATGTAATCCCCAAAGTAAATTTCCTCAAGTATAGTTTAGATAGTGTTACCTCTTTCCCAAAAACTATATTATTCTCTATTATCTCAAAAATAAAATAATTCCTCTGATGGGCATTTGGATCTCTTTACAAGCAGGTCCTTCCTCAGTCAACTAATACATATTTCCCTCTGTTCTTTCTATTTGTAGCCAAAATTGTCTCCTTGCTCTTCAGATTATAAAACTCCACCTCTGGTCTTTGATCCTTTATCACTAGTTGTCCTCTAGGCCAGGGAGGCTCTCCTTATTCTTTGCTTTTTTTTTTCTCAAATCCTTGAATTCTTTCAAGATTGCATATTCTCAAGTGCTACCTTCTATATGTGCCTTTTCTGCTTTCCCAAATTGCTAGTATGAGCAGCAAAGTAGTGCATGGTATAGGACACCAGGCTGGGAGTCAGAAAGCCTCATTTTTATGGGTTTAAATAGGGTCTCAGACACTAGGTATGTAATCCTAAGCAAGTCACTTAACTCTGCCACAGTTTCCGCATCTGTCAATGAGTTAGAAAAAGAAATAACCAACCACTCTACTATCTTTGCCAAGAAAATCCCAAAAGGGGTCATGAAAAGTCAAATATGACTGAAAAAAAATGACTAAACAACAAAAAAAGTTCACTTCTGTAAGCATCTTTAATTATTTTACATTATTGTATGTGTTTATATATATGTGTGTATATACATCATTATATATGATTATATTATGTGTATCATATTAATTATATATAAGTATAATATATATATATATACATACATACATACACACACACACCTCGCACTTAGCACTTAATACTTGTTTGAGCAGTAATTACTTCACTTTTATGGTCTTCCTACTTTAAATCCATCCTCTCCCTTCTCTCTGTGTGTTATTTTGTGTATGTATTTGTGTGTGTATGTGTATATGTGTGTGTGAGTGTGTCTGGATGTCTCTTTAGGACAGGAGCTTTGACCTGTTTCCATTTCTGTCCTGGACCAGTCCAGATAACTGATTCTTCAATCCCCCACAATGGTTGCTATAATAGTGCGAGACTGTGAACTTTCCTATACTTTAGCATGTACTTTGCTAAAGGTTAGCATAAACTTGGCATAAGCTCCTCTTCAGACTTCATAGTAGCAAGTAGCAAGGATTATATGTGTGCCACCTCACCCATCTTAATCTATCTTCACTTGGCCCCAAAGTGATTTCCTTAAAGTATAGGTCTAAACCGGTCTATACTTACACTTTCAATAAATTTGAGATGCTTCTTATTTTCTCTGGGACCAAAAATAAACTTTTCAGATTGGAATTTAAAGCTGATCAAAATCTGATTCATTCCTACGTTTCCAGTATTACATATTATATTCAGCTGGCTTACTTGGGATTTCTTACCTATAATTCTCCACATCCCAGCTCCATTTTGATGTACTGGATGTTGCCCTGCCCTTTACCACCACATGAATAGAGTGTTCTCTCTCTGTACCTTAAACATCTGTAATCCCTGGTTTCCTTTGATGATCAGTTTAAGTGCTACCATCTAATCATTTACTGATCTCTCAAGTTAGTCTTTTTCTCTAAGGTGAATTTGCATCTACTTATATATGTATGGCTAAAAACATGCATCTTATATGAACAGACAATTTTCAGATGATGAAATTGAAACTATTTTCACTCATATGAAAGTATTCCAAATCACTATAGATCAGAGAAATGCAAATTAAGACAACTCTGAGATACCACCACACACTTGTCAGTTTGGCTAAGATGACAGGAAAAAAGAATGATGAATGTTGGAGGGGATGCGAGAACACTGAGACACTGATGCATTGTGGTGGAGTTGTGAACAAATCCAACCATTCTGGAGAGCAATCTGGAATTATGCCCCAAAGGTTATCAAACTGTGCATATCCTTTGATCCAGCAGTGCTACTACTGGGCTTATACTCTAAAGAGGTACTAAAGAAGGGAAAGGGACCTGTATGTGCCAAAATGTTTGTGGCAGCCCTGTTTGTAGTGGCTAGAAACTGGAAACTGAATGGATGCCCATCAGTTGGAGAATGGTTGGGTAAATTGTGGTATATGAATGTTATGGAATATTATTGTTCTGTAAGAAATGACCAGCAGGATGAATACAGAGAAACTTGGAGAGACTTACATGAACTGATGCTAAATGAAATGAGCAGTACCAGGAGATCGTTATATACTTCAATGACAATACTGTATGAGGATGTATTCTGATGGAAGTGGATTTCTTCAACAAAGAGAAGATCTAACTCAGTTTCAATTGATCAAGGATAGACAGAAACAGCTACACCCAAAGAAAGAACACTGGGAAATGAATGTAAACTGTTTGTATTTTTGTTTTTCTTCCCAGGTTATTTTTACCTTCTAAATCCAATACTTCCTGTGCCACAAGAGAACTGTTCAGTTCTGCCCACATATATTGTATCTAGGATATACTGTGACATATTTAACATGTATAGGACTGCTTGCCATCTGGGGGAGGGGGTGGAGGGAGGGGAAAAGTCAGAACAGAAATGAGTGCAAGGGATAATGCTATAAAAAATTACCCAGGCATGGGTTCTGTCAATAAAACATTATAATTATAAAAAAAAAAACATACATCTTATTAAAATGTATGCTCTTTGAGGGTCATGAATGCTTAATATTTGTCTATATCTCAAATGCTTAGAACAGAGCATGACATATAGGGGATTTTGGATGAAGACTCATCTTTTCCCACATCTATATTTTGATCATTCATTGCTTACAAAATTGCCACATTTATATTTACTCTAAAGTTTTCACAATGCCATGTACAGGAGAGTTGTTTGCTGGTCCTAAATGGATGCATAGATCTTCAGAGATTACTTTGAAAATATGAATTGGTACTATTCAAATATAACAAATATGAGACTGCTGTAACTAAGAGAAAATTTAGGTAATTTTCATGTTAATACAAGTATGTCTTATTTGTGTATTAATTGTGTTCCTAAAAAAAAATAGGTGAAATAACTTTTTTAAAAATTTGAATTATACATCTTTCATTTCCTTATTTAATTCATTTTTTTCTTTTTCTTCTTATTCCTCCATCCCTCCCTCTCTTTCTCCCTCCCCCCTCCCTTCCTTCCTTCCCTCTCTCTCCCTCCTTTGTTCTTTTTTTCTCCCTCCTCTTCTTTTTCTCCTCATCCTCTACTTCTCCTCTTCCTCCTCTTCCTCTTCCTCTTTTTCTTGTTCGTGTTGTTGTTGTTGTTCTTCTTCTTGTTCTTCCTTCTCTTTCTCCCTCCCATCATCCCTCCTTCCCCATTCCCTTTCTCTTTGTCTCTGACTCACTCTTTATTCATGCCTAATGTAGAAATTCCTACAATACATGCTTTCCTTGTATACACACACACACACACACACACACACACACACGTTTTTGTTTTTCTTACTTTTTGTAGTAGTTAAGAGTGAATATATTACAATAAAATAAAACTTAATTAAAAAAACCCAAATCATTCAAAATTCACCAGCAACAGATTGTTACCAAAAAATTAAGAAGCTCTTTTTTTTTTTTAAATAAAATAATTAGTCAACAAAATAACATTTATTAAATGTTTAAAATGTGGCTGGCACTGTACTAAGCACTAGATGGGTGTGAGGATTAAAGAAGAAAAATAGTTCCTGTCTTCCAGGAGCTCATGTCTTAAAGTAAATAATAAGGTATGTACATATAGATGTCCATTATGTAAACTCACTCTTTGAGTGTCATAAATAAAGATTTTCATAGATCTGGTTTTCTTAGTATGAGGCATACCAGGCACAACACCATATAATTAGATCTAAATGAGATCTTAGAGGCTATTATGTTAGCTATTTCCCCCCCACAAAAAAAAAAAATGAGACCTAGAAAGATGAATTTGCCTAAGATATTAGTTTAAGCTACCCTCCTCAGTTTGTAGGTTCAAGAAGAGTAAGGTCCTCTGAATCACATTTAATTAAGAATATGGGTAAATTATAGGCAGTCTCTATGAATGTTACTCCAATGCAAAGCAATGAATATATATTTTTTATTATAATAACTTTTTATTTACAGAACCCATGCCAAGATAATTTTTTACAACATTATCCCTTGCACTCACTTCTGTTCCAATTTTTTTTCCCTCACTCCCTCCACTCCCTCCCCTAGATGGCAAGCAATCTTATATATGTTGAATATGTTACAGTACAAAGCAATGAATATTGATTAGCTGAGGACCCATAGCAGGTATTGAAAAAGATTGAAAAAGGAATAAGATACAGCCACTGTTATTGTGGAGAAGGTCAGTGATTCCAATTTCTAATTTAATTAAATTTAATTGGTCTTCATTGCTTAAAAAATCAATATGCTCAGAAGCTCAAATCTTTGTTTTCTCAGTCATTTCATCTTTACCTGATACATATTTGTATGATGTGGGTAAGACTGAGAAGGGACTGCCTATCTATGATCTACCAATGTGTTTCCATTCTAAATTGAATATATGACCTCATAGTATCAACACAAGACTGGATGCCTGTAAGGATCTTCAGTAAAAAGTACGACTCACTAGAAGCTTGAAGTATTGCCTTCTTCAGCAAGTCCAAATTCCCTTTCATTATGTGAAGGGCCTAAAACATAAACTATCAGTAAAGAATCTGAAATACTGAAAAAGTAATTAGAGAAAGAAAGATTCCCTAGAGAGGAAAAGAAAATAGTATCAGTTGGTTATATATTGCTGGGAGGTTTTTATGTTATTTTAAGTTGTGTGTGTGTAATAGAAACCATTCTGTACACAATGTATGCATTGCTACCTAGAGTATTGATTTGAGTGCTTATAAGTAATCTAGTCACTCTTTCACTCATATATACATATATTTGGTTTATATTCAAATGCTTTCTAAAACAGCTATGAGTCAAAATATACACATATACCACAGATATACATACACAACAAACATATATACTTACATACATATACATATGCACGTACACATGCATTCACACAAATACACACATACATATGCATTGGGGGATGGGCTTGGGGAGATCATCCAAAATTCAGTCCAATTAATAAACTCAGAGCCTGGAGGACTAGATCACATGTTACACAATTTGTAATTAAGTCCAAAAATTTCCATATATTAAAATGCAAATATATATCTATGAGGAGACTATTCTCTTTCAGAAAAGCTGCTCTTCATAAGCTATTTGATCTCAGATATTATAGTTTATATTGCCAGTGAAGTATCTCTTGTAAGTGAATAGCTTTATTATCTTTACTCTGAAGCATTCTATTATCCTTAATGCCAAGTTTAGTCAATGCCAAACTCAGTAGTGTTCATTCTTTTCCCTTTAATAATATCAAAGATATATAGGTGTCAGCTTTCATGGTTTCTAATATTGAATTGTTATTCCAGGCAAACTCCAAAGTTGGCTTATGTTAATACTGTTAAAAAAAAATGTACCAAGAAATAGTTGCTAGACTGGAAATCTATGCATATAGTTAAAACCAAGAGCTTGCTGGCAAATAAATTATAACATCAAATCTTACAATGTAACTTTTATTGCTTTGAATTTGAATTCAAAATAATATAGCTATTACAAAGAGAGAGGGAAATTACAGACTTTAAGAGTGGAGAAGTTTTTGGTTTTTTTTTTCCTCTCTAAATGGAAAGAGTGTCAATAAGTTAGAGAAACAGCTATTCCAGATGTCAGGAACTATAAAGGAGAAGTATGTAATGTGAAAAAAAATAGCAAGATTATGTGAAAGAAGTAGAAGGAGGTCAATTTCAGTCAATTTAAGAGAAGAGAGATATTAACTCCTAGAAGTGGCATCCAAACATGACCACTGAGAATATTAAAAACATGATTTCAAATTTATTTTAATTATATGTTTTGCATATATTTATATAATATATATTATATGTGAAATATATATGTATCTATAAATATATAATTTAATATAATTAAAATTGATTTTAAATTGAGAAGCTTGACGTGATACAGCTGAGAAAATGAAAAGCACTTGACTTCTAAAATCTCATAGAAGCAAAAGCTTAAATTGAAAAAAATAATTTCTAATTATAAAACATGGATACAAATTCTACTCCAACCTTGTGGATTCATACCCCAATGATCTCTAGATCTCTAGAATATTAAATGAAAACCCTGTGGAGGACTTGTGATTGTATGATTGGGTGTGGATTTAGTGAAATCTTTAATATTGGAGAAATTCTGATTTACTGAGATCATTAAGGTATTTTTAATCGAGAAAGACATGTGGACTTGGAGTTTCAGGAAGAAGACAATCATTCTGGGGTGAGAGAGCATGGAAATCTGGGGATTGATTTTAATTAGAAGTGAGAATTTTTTAAAAAATGGGATTTATGGGTGATAAGGTGAGAGCTATCATCATGGACAATTAAGTCCAGAGGATACAAGGGTGGAGCAGAATTCAACTTGTAAGAAATGAATATTATAAGATTCAAGGGTGTATGTTTATAAAGTTATGAACTTTCTGGAATTTTATTTTAAGTTTAAGAGGAAATCAAGATATAAATATAACCACATAGAAATAAAGAAATAACACTAAGATAAAATATTACATATTTAGAGAAGCTTGGAAAAGAAAGCCTATAGGTCACATATGTTCATGGCATGGAAGAAGACAAAGCATTTTAGAAAGATAATTTTAAAATTATTTTAGTTTTATTTTAAATTTATGGAATAAAACAATAACTTCCATGTACTATGTAGAAACAAAAACGGTAATTGTACATAAAAAAGATGATTGTTTATGAAACTACAATTCTTCTGTGTACAACTTTCTATTCCTTTAAAATATAAAACAAAATTATCATATAAATTTCTTTTTTTCCCATTTCTTCCGCCCCTCCCTCACCCAAGAGATGGCTACTGTTAGACACAAATACTATTCAACACAGACATATATTTATATACACATATATACATAATTCTATTTATCAGTCCTTTCTCTGGATAGAAATAGCAACTTTCTTCAAATGTTCTTTATAGTTAATTTGGGTATTTAAAAATTACTTATTTGCTAAAAGTTCTTCTTAAAGCAAAATTGCTCATTTCACTTTTTATTATTTCATGCAAGTCTTTCCATATTTTCTAAAATCATTCAGCTCATCATTTTTTATAGTACAATAGTATTCCATCACAATTATATATGACTTTTTTAGCCATTCCCCAATTGATGGGTATCCTTGCAATTTCTACTTCTTTACTACCACAAAGAGAAATGATAAAAACATTTTAGAACATATATGTTCTTTTCCATTTCTCATAATTATCTTTGGAAATAAACCAAGTAGTGGTATTACTAGGACAAAAGGTGTAGGTAGTTTTAAAACTCTTTGAGCATAATTCCAGATTGCTTTCCAAAATGGTTGGACTATTGACAATCCCATCAACAAATAATTAGCATCCCATTTTTTCCATATCCTCTTCAACATTTCTGACTTTCCTTATCATTTTAGCTAATTTGGTAGGTGTAAAAAGACATCTCGAGGCTGTTTTAATCTGCATTTCTTTAATAATGATTTAAAGCATTTATATATGACTGAATTGTTTTGATTTCTTCACTGGAAAACTGTCAATTCATATCTTTTGACCATTTATCAAATTGGGGAATGCTTTGTATTCTTATAGATTTGATTAAGTTCTTTAAATATTTTAGATGTGTGATTTTATCTTATTATAAACTATCTATTAAAAATCTTTTGCCTAATTTTCTGCTTTACTTCTAATCTTGGCTACACACAAACACACACACACATACACACACACACACACACACACACACACTTGTTGAAAACCTTTTTTAAATTAGGGCATTGTAATTATCCATTCTACATCTAATTTTTCTATCTCTTGTTTATTCATAAAATTTTCACTTTTCTATGTCTGATAAGTAATGTTACATGTTCTTCTATTTTATTTTGGTAAAATCTCTCTTTAGATATTGATCATGTTTTCATTTTGATCTTATTTTGGTAAATAATATAAGATATTGTTCCATGCCCAATTTCTGCCATACTGCTTTCCAATTTTCCTAACAATTTTTACTGAATAATATATTTTTACCCTAATATCTTAGATCTTTACACTATTAAACACAAAGTTATTATGTGTTGGAATCTTTACAAAGTGTTAAGCCATTGGAGTTGATTTGATCTTAGAAGATATTTTGGGCCAGAACTTGAAACAAAGTACTAAGTGGAAGTGATTGAACAATGCTTGTGTTCACACCTTTAGAGAGCTCATAAGTATCTAAGTACTCAATGGAGTTCACATGTTTGGGAGATTTCAGAGAGCATGCTGAGAGATATCCCACAATCCCACTCTCAGAGAAGTAGCATAAATACAGTTCCAGTGAGCGACTTGAGGGAGTTTTGGGGGAACATCGACTGGGGTCAGAAACAGATACTCTGGAAAAAAGCCTACAAGCCCTATCTTCGAGGTAAGAGAGATTCATTCGTATCTTATAACTTGGTGCTGGCTGGAGGCTGAAGAAAGCAGAGACAGAAGCCAAGGACAAAGCTGCAAGATCTCTTGGAGCCAGGCAGAGAGATAGGCCTCAACTAACCGGGCTAATTTGGAGGGAGAAATAAATGTTTGCATTTTTACCAGCTGGCTGTGATTTTGGAGTAATTATTTATTTCAACTGAGACTAAGGCTGCCTCCAAGAAAATCTTCACATTTTGGCGCCCGAACAGGGACAAGATCCTGATTTCATTGGAAAAGCTCCGATCCTGATTTCATTGGAAAAGCTCCAATCCTGATTTCAGTAGAAAAGCCTGTGATCCTGATTTAAGTGGAAAAGCCTGTGACCCTGATCGAGTGGAAAAGTCTCTTCAAACTCAGAAATTAGAGTGAGTACAACGAAGAAATTTTGTTAAAAGAATTAAAGTAGAATTTCAGCTAAGATGGGACAGATCTTCAGAAAACAGCCTTCTGTTTCTGTACAAGGAAAATGTTTAGAGAGCATTGTTAAAGTTATGGAAAGTGAAGGTTTGATTATAAATATGGAGCAGATCACTGAATTTTTACAAACTGTTAAGAACATGTGTCCTTCTTTCTCTCTGGAGAAAGATTTGGATCTGGATGAATGGAACTTAAGTAGGAGAGGATCTTTGTCAATTCTGTAATAAAAATGGCCCTAACTCAATTTCTAAATATTTATTTAATACATATAATTTAATACAACTGGCTATAAGAAGTTATTTAAGTGTTAAAATGAAAAAGAAGAAAGTGCCAACTAAACTAGGTGATAAGAAGGAAAATTCAGATAATGGAGTTAAGTACAATTCTGAGTGTGATACTTCATGGCAGGAGGAATTAGATCATTGCTCTTCTGAGGAAGAAGAGAGAGAGGCAGAAACACAGTCAGCTTGTCCTGTGAAGCAGAATATGACAAGATTAGAAGAAGCATTAATTAAAGCAAAAAATAAAGGAGAAGATATATCTGATTTTATAAATGTATATCCTGTGATGGAAAAGATTGACTCTTCAGGTCAAAAAGAAAGACAATACACTCCTTTTAATTTGGAAAAACTTAAAGATTTGACTTTTAGTAACAAGCCATTTTCTAAAGTTCAGTGACACAATAATAAAGTTTATAAAATGATAGATCCAATAAGAATAAAAGACTTTAGGAATGATTATGATTAAGGATATGTCTCTGGCCAAATCAAGAAATTCTAGTAATCTCCAACAACCACAAAATTATGTGAAGATCAACTGTGATGGACTTGGTTCTTTTCAACAATGAGGTCATTCAAGACAATTCCAATAGATTTGTGATAGAATGTGCTATCTGCATCGAGAGAGAGAGAATTATGGAGACTGAATGTTGATCAAAGCAAAGTATTTTCAGCTTTTTTGTTTTTTACTTGCTTGCTTTTTTCTTTCTCATATTTTTCCTCTTTTGATCTGATTTTTCTTGCTCAACATGACAAAAATGAAAATATGTTTAGAAGAATTGTACATTTTAAACCCATACTGGATTTCTTGCTATCTTGAATAAGAAGGGGCAGAGGGAAAAAGAAAAAAATTTGGAATACAAGGTTTTGCAAAGATGAATGTTGAAAACTATCTTTGTATATATTTAGAAAAATAAAATACTTTAAAAAATAATTACCTTTTGAAGGAAAAGAATTTGGTGTGGAAGGTAATAGGTTCTAGTTTGGGCATGTTAGTTTGAGAGGTCTAGAGGGCATTCAGTTCAAGATTAAACATCAAGTTGTATGGTAAATTATTTCTTTTTGCTTAATAGACATCATTAGGGATCTTGTCTTTGTCTAGCATCTGGAGAACAAAGATGAATGTTTATCCAGGACTTTGGAATTCTGTGTCATGTCTTTTCTGATAATTTCTGTGTTTACTTCTGATTCACTCTGTTACCCAGAAAAAATTGTTAAAGAAAAAGTAGGGAAGTCATTGTAGGAGCTAATGTGCTTTTTCCTTTGGTAAGATCAAAGATTTACATTTTGATTCCATGTGACTGAGGGAATTGAGAAGAGTTAACATGCACATACACACACAAAAGCTATGAAGAAAAAAAAGACTATCTTACTTATTAATTATTCAATTAACAGTATTTATTATGATTCTTTTTTGCATAAGGTATGTTTGGATAAACCATTGATACATGATTAATCTGTGGAATTTTTTTTCCAATGGAGTCAAATGGAGTTTCCAGTGTTTAAGAAATTATACTTAAGTGCCTTAATGCAATAAATGGATGATACACTATGACATTTTATTTGAAAATCTGACTGTGTCTGGAAAAATTCCCAGGACCTTCTGGAAACCAGATTTTTGATATTAAGGGACTTACATTCATTAAACAATTGTTAAATATAGGATATCCAACCACTAAATAGGCCTATGTTTTAATGTATCAGCATCATTATTCAGCATCTGTTCTTTGTGACATTCCATTGCATTGCCTTATATCAAAATGAGTTCTAAGCAACTATTAATAAGGATTGGGTATAATTGGATTAAAACATATAAATCTATTTCAATCAGGGATGGGCCCATTATTTGCTTATTCTGTGACAACTATATGATCCTGAAAAGTTGTCTGGAAACATTATCATTAGCATCATTTTTCCAGGACCCAATTATTCTTTACTTTCTATTTGACAATTAATGGAGACATTTGAAGCAAATTACTTGCTTATCTTATTTTGTGTGTGTGTGTGTGTACAGTACAATGTATGCACTGTATATCTTCTTTTTTCCTACTCATTATTAGTAGAAACCAAACCTCTCAAGTGAACATATGGTTTCATGGTAAGAAATATGAGAAAACAATCAAGTAACTAGCCATCTGTATTGAAAAGAACAGTTTAGGCAGATTGGAACAAATAGAATGTAGAAACTTGTTGCAAACAGCCTTCTATCTACCACTTGAGGGTGGGCTCTCTACCCTCTCAAATGTCAAATTTCATTCCAGTTTAATTCCGTTGTGAAAGAATTTGCTTAATTATAGTAATGCCTGATAAGATTATTTACTGAATCTTCCTGGATCCACCCTAGCATAGGGTCAGAACTATGAAATTATAGTTATAAAGAGTTTTAGCTCCTAATTTAATGGACCTCCTCCTCCCCTCCCACCCCCCCCAAGTATCCAAATTTAACATTTCCAACAACTGGTAATCTTGCCTGTAGGTCGACCTTCAAGGAGGGGAAATTCTACCTCTTCTCTTGGTAGTCCAATCAAATTTTGAATTGCTGTTTTTGTTAGAAAAATTTTTGTGATATCAAAATAAAATCCACTTCCCTACAATAGGTGACCATTATCTCTTACTCTGCCTCACTGGGCCAAATGTAACTCTTCTTTTTTCTTCTACATGACAATTCTTCATATATTTTAATGGTGTTCTCATGTATTCACTAAGTCTATTCCTCTTCAGGTAAAACATTCTATTTTACATTAAACTTTCAGTCTACTAAAACTTATTTTTTTTTTTTTTGGTATAAAACAGTTATCTAACCATTCCTTCCTTCTCCATCTTGTATTTGAGACAATTTTTTTCTTTTGAAAGTACAAGTATCAGATTTATGTATTTATTCAAAAGTGTAGTAGAATCATCTCATAGCAATTTTTAAGAGCTTTTTGTTAAAATTTTAATATGTCTATCTCAGAAATTCGTAAATGTTATAAAAGAAAGCTTAAATTATTGTTATGTTCATTGTCTAGACTTAAGAAAGTGACAAATAAAAATGTTAATAATTCAAATTAAAATTGAAGGTGTATATGCATACATTTTGGGAGATCCAGTTATTAAACATTCACCAGCTCACCATTGCATTTATCCACATTGTATTTCATTTTACTATTGTTTTACTAAGTTTATATAATTTATTGAAATCTATTATGTCTTTAATCATGTTCTCTAATTTCTTAGCTATTCCTCTTTACTTTCTGTTATCTGCTGATTTGATGGAAATGTCATTTATAGTTTTATCCAAGTCATTGATGAAAACATTAAATAGTATCAACTAAGAAAGATACCTGAGAAACTCTAATAAAGACTTCCTGCCAAGTTGACATGAACCATTAAAACCCACATCATTGCTTCATTGTCTAGTCTAGTCTGTATCCATCCATTGATCCAACCATCAATCATCTATCATCTATCTATCTGTATGAGAAACTTTATGAAATGTTTTATTAAAAATCTAAGAAAACTATATCTACTCCTAACTACCAGTTTAACACTGCTGTGCAAAAGGGAAAAAAAATCTATTGTTACCTTTGCTTGATGAAGCCAACCTGGCTCTTTTTAATCATGGCCTCCTTTTCTAGATGTTCATTAGCAATGTATTCTAAGATTTTCTCAGGAATCAGTAAAGTTTACACAATCTATTCCTTTAGCTTTACCCTTTTTGTTTTATTTAATTGACATTCATCTCTTTAGTGTCTCTAGTTCTCTAGGAGATTTCACTCACATTAATTATTAATCACAGGTGCCATTTATTTCAGTAACAGATTATATTCAGTAACAGGTACTTTGTTATTTGGATTAATCAGAAGCAACTAGAGAGGTACCCGATTAATACTTCTTGTATTAAATTCTATTAAATTGTAAAGTATTGAATACTATTATATTCAATTCCCTTTTAACCATTTCTGTTGTTTCATTTCCAGTATAATTGCCATTCTCCTTGATGGAGAAAATTGAAACTAAATAAGAATTGAGTTGAGGCTTCTTTCTATAGTTAATTAGGATCATCTTATACAAGTCAAAAACCTTCACTAAATACTTAATACATTTCAGGTACTGTACTAAACACTAGGAAAATAGAAAGGAAAAAACAAAACAAAACAAAATAAAACCAGTCCCTACTCTCAAGGAGTTCACAATCTAATGGGGTTAACAAAGTGCCAACAAATATTTAGAGACAGGATAAATTGATGATAATGCTAGATTGAATTCATTAGCATTGGGAAAACCTTCTCATAAAAGGTTGGAATTTAATTGAGACTTTGAAAGAAACCAGAGAATCTGATACTTGCAGTTTTCAAAGAGAGAGAGAGAATTCCAGGCACAGAGAACAGTCACTGAAAAAGCCTAGAGTTGGGAACTGGACAAGGAGACCAGTGTCAGTAGCTTACTGAGTATATGAGAGAGGAGTAAAATGTAAGAAGACTGGAAAAATGATTGTGGAACTAGTTATTAAGAAGATTATCCTGGGGATAATAGGAAGTCATTGGAGTTTATTGGTTGAGAAAGAGGGTATCATGGTCATGATTGTAGTTCAGGATGATCAATTTGACATCTGAATAAAGGATCTAGAGGCAGGAAAATAAATCACTTCTCTTTGTATTGAGTAGACAGACACAATTTCTAGGACTGAGCCACCAGTCCTTGTCATCTTTATCCAAGGCATTGCTTAAACCATTAAATAGAACTGGCCTAGGAAAGATGTCTGAGGAACTCCAATGGAGACTTCCTTTCAGGTTGACATCAGCTCACTAAAATCTACTGGATTGCTCTATTGTCTACTTTTGTCTGCATGTCTCTATAAAAGAAGTATGAGTAACTTTATGAAATGTTTTACTAAGATTCTAATTGAATTATGTTTCCTGTCACTAATAATCTATCACTACTAATCACCTTTCCAAAAAGAAAATGAATCTATTCTGAAGCATGCTATTGTAATAGTTTAGATCTAAGGTGATAAGGGTTGACACCAAAGTGATGACAATGTCAGAAGAGACTAGGGGATTTATACAAATAGTGTCACTAAATTAGTATCTATAGGACTTTGTTACTAATTAGATACAAGGGGTGAGCGAGAAAAAGAAAGAGGAGTCAAGGATAATGCTATGACTAGGATTGTGGGTGACTGGAAGAATGTTGGTACCCTCAACAGGGATAAGAAATATAGTGAGAGGAAGGTTTTTGGGGAAAGAGAATATATTCCATTTTGGGCATCTTAAGTTTCAGACATCTATGGAATATCAAGATACCCAATAAGCTATTTTGAGACTGAGATTTTGGGGCTTAAGTAGATCTGAGAATCACACTCACTAAACAGCAATTGTTTATTTTAAAAAATATAATTTTCCGATTTTTTTTGTGCAGCAAGATAACTGTATAAATATGTATACATATATTAGATTTAACATATACTTTAACATATTTAACATGTATTGGACTACTTGCCATCTAAGGGAAGGGGTAGGGGAAAGGAGGGGAAAAGTTGGAACAGAAGGTTTTGCAAGGGTCAATGCTGAAAATTACCCACGCATATGTTTTGTAAATAAAAAGCTATAATAAAAAAAATTCATCTTGATATAGCTTTGTGAGATCTTTTGTATTGTTCTAACTTCTCTTCTAAGTTTCAGTACATTCTGAGCTTTATCACTCCTGACACTATTTTTTAGGAGCATGCCATGTTCTTATACCTCCTATTACCATTCCTTCCTTCCATTTTTAATATTTTTTTAAAATAAAAGTTTATGAGGGCTTTATTTATTCTTGTTTGTTTCCTTATGTTTTCCTTTCTCACTGAAATTCTTTCATTTTGCATCTTCAGAAATTAATTTTTAAGATTTTTTGATCTTTCTGGGATGGGAATTTTGGCCTGCAGGATCCTTTCATTCTTATCCTTCTTCTGAATTCTTTGAAATCCCCTTTTGAAAAATCTAAAGTGCATGTTAGATTATGTTCTACTTTCATCTTCTATCAAAAAGTCTAGGAGGAAATGATAATTTCCCCCCAGTGCTATTTTCATTTCTACCCTAGATGCCAGTACTTCTCTATTAGTGAAAATCAGATAAGAAATAGAATCTCTCCTTATTGGCTTATTAATTTTTTTGAATAATTAAATTACCATTAACAAAAGTTGTGAAACTATTTGCTGTTTGGCCTTTGAAAAAGAGAGCAAGATCTGGGAGATATCTGGATAATTAAACTCTACCATTGCTATCATATTTTGCCTCTCAGACAGATTTGTGATCTGTTTCCATTTAATGCTTCTAAGATTTCCTGATTTGTGGTGATCTTCTTCTTTAAAATATAAGGATTCTCTCTGAGAGAAAGGTTTCTCGGAGAAGTTTTCTGGAGGCAGCCTTAGTCTCAGTTGAAATAAATAATTACTCCAAAATCACAGCCAGCTGATAAAAGATCTGAACTTTTATTGTGTCCTTCAATATAGCCCGGTTAGCTCAGAGACCTATCTCTCTGCTTGAACTCTTTCTTGCAGCTTTGTCCTTGGCTTCTGCCTCTGCTTTCTTCAGCCTCCAGCCAGCTCCAAGGTAGAAGATAAGATGAATTTCTCTTGCCTCAAAGATAGGGCTTGTGGGCTTTCTCCCAGAGTGCTCCTCTCCAACTCCTGGGAATACTCCCAAGTAAACTCTCTCAAGAAAAACTCCCCCAAGCTCTAAGAGCTCCCTGTATATAAATATGATCTCCCAAAGGTTAACTCCACCTTCTGGAGGGAGAGGGATTCTGGGTTATCTCCCAGAGTGCTCTCTGGCCCTAAGGGAGGTGTGAATTTGGATATCTCTTTCTAAACCCTGAACTTTCCCAAACGTGTGAACTCCATTGAGTACTTAGATACTTATGAGCTCTCTAAAGGTGTGAACACAAGCATTGTTTCCATCAGTTGTACTTAGTACCTTGTTTCAAGTTCTGGCCCAAAATATCTCTTTCTAAGATCAAATCAATCATATTGAACCATGCCAAATTAGATAATTATTGTCTCTATCAACTCCAATCTCTTAACAATTTGTAAAGATTCCAACATCTCCCCTTTTCTTTTGATTTAGAACATTAGGTGGTTATGACCTCCTTGACTTCTTAAGGAGGTGAGAACTCCAAAAAGGTGGTCATACCTTCCCTGACATCTCAGGAAGGGAGATGAAAATACCAAAGGAAATAGAAAAGAAGAATCTAAATTCCAATTCCACAAAAAGGCTGCTATAAAATTTTCCTACAAATAGGTCCTTTTACCTTTAAAACAAATCTCTTTGGGATACAGACTTAGCAGTAGTATCTCTATATCAAACAGTTTGTACAACTTATAACCAATTTAGACATCAGTCCAAATTGCTCTCTTGAGGAGTTGAATGAATTCACACTTTCATCAACAGTGCATTCGTGTTCAATTTACTCACATCATCTCCAACATTTATTATTTTCCTTTTCTTTCTTATTAGCTTATCTGATAGGTATGAGGTAAAATCTCAGAATTATTTTAATAGGCATTTCTTAAACCAGTGGTAAGATAGACTATTTTATGTGAATATAGATATTTCTATTTTCTTTATCTGCAAACTGCCTCTTCATATACTTTGGTCATTTATTATTTGGGGAATGTTGTCTTATACATTTGACTCAGTTCTTCATATAGTTGATAAAGGAACCTTTATCAGAGACACTGTAAAATTTTGCCCCTAGCTTTCCATTTTCTTTCTAATCTTGGTACATTGGTCTTGTTTGTACAAACCCCTTTTAATTTAATGTAAACAAAATGATCCATTTTACATTTCCTAATGCTATCACGTGTTTGGTTATAAATTCTTCCTTTCTGGTCCACTTGGCCTTCGTTAAGCAACTTGATGGATATCTTCACTCTCAGTAGCTCCCTTTATTGATGCTAAACTTAATGCAGGCACTCCATTGGCCTAGCACACTGCAGCACAGAAATTCCTAAGCATGAGAAATTCATCAGCCTCGATTTCTCTTCAGGATGGAACATCAGGCACCATGTGCACACGTACCTTGACATAGTCATATTTTTCAAATCGTATACTTTTGGTCATGATCATAAATAGGAGGTATTTTAGAATACATCTTTTCCAACAACATTATTTTTCAGATGAAGAAATTGAGGACTAATAATGTTGAGTGACTTGCCTAAGAGCTCACATAAGAGTATAGAGCATCATAGGTCTAGACCAGGGAAGACCCACCAAAGCCATTTAGTCATACCCTCTCATTTTATAGTTGAGAAAATTGGTTGTTTAAGAACATATATACACCTATGGTACCAAAAGTCAGGATTCAAACCCAAGTTGCCTGATTCCAATACATTTTCCACTTTAGCACACTTTAGTTTTTTCTACCAATACCTCATCAAAGTCTTTGAGGTTATCTGTATCTCCTCAAACAATGACATCTAATTCTTCTTGCTTGTTGCCTAATCTTAAAGTACTTATGTATTAACACTTGAGACCTTGGCTTATTTTACTTATCCTTTCTAGGATTTTGAAGTCTGTAAACTTTTGGTTTTCTTCAGTGCTATTTTAATCTTTTTTCATGTAGCTACTCTCCAAGCTAGCAATTTTAATAGATATATATAAATACTTTTCTCTCTTAATGATGCAGAATCCTGGGATACATCTCAAACTGATCTAGCCTTTATTGGCAATATCTCTGAAACAGTGCTATCTTGATACTATACATGGAGCCTTTAAACTTCCCTTAGTCCAAACTTCAATTTCCTGAAGCAGTTTGGTATTGGGGGCAGTACATAGGTTTCCCTTTGTGTCTGGCTAGGATGAACCCCAAGAGGAATTACCATGTCTATGGGAATGCATTTGTGGATGCACAAGCATTCTTCAAACACTGACACCCACCTATAATCCATGGAAAACCTCAGTGAGAATAGTGAGTCATTCTTTTGAAATGTCCCCATTGCCAGTTCACCATTAAATGAAAAAAAAAAAAAAAGAATACTATACAGCCTGATGTTATTTCCTGATGGTGATGAACAGACAAGAGATAGTTTCCATTTGGTAAGCTTATATTCTCTGTGCCAAATTTAGGATCATGTAGATATAAAAGAGAACTGAAATGGCTTATCTTTCCTTTATAGTACCACAAACTTTCCATGGGGGATTTTAATTTGTGTAACTGTGCAGCATGGACTTGATGTCAGATGCTAGAGCTCTGGTAGAGAATCTAAATGCTTCCCATTAGTTTCCAGATAAAGCTGATCTGAAATTATACTTACAAATTTAGAGTTCATGCACAAATGCATTCAGGAATTAATATCTGGAAATACTGTGATCTGGGAAGTGGACCACAATTTTGCTTTCTCCGTGGTCTGATTGACACACAGTATAATGTAGGTCTCCGTTCTGGGGCACTATACATGCTGACTAGAAGTTTATTGCGTGGTTGAGGCATGGGCAGTAAAATATTATGTTAGGTGTCAATAAAAGTCTTTTCTGCTATTTTAGGAGCCAAGGACAAAAAAAGAGATAGGTGGAACATTTTATCAACTGAGGGAACTAATTTGATAAATTGGGAACTTCAGTATTTTCTTTAGAGAAATAATTCTTAGCTTAATTTTGTAACATGGACCCCTTTGGCAGTCTCATGAAGCCTGTGGATCCATTTCAGAATAATGCTTTTAAATATATAAAACACACAGGATTACAAAGGAAACTAATGATATTAAAGTACAATTGCTAAAGTACACTTTTTAAAAGTTCATATATCTCAGGTTAAAAGCCTCTGTTCAAGAATTAAAATGTTAGAGACTTCCATTTTTCCTTGATGTTTGTTACATGTTCATATATCATTACAACCTCTTATGCTCAGTCTTCATATCAGTTACAGAAAATGGAATATGAAATTAACTTAATGGCAGAAAATGATCAAATGTCAATCTAAAAATGCCATGCATTGAAATTCTAAACAGTGAAAAATGAAAGTTCTGCCATGCCAACAATTTTTAACCATATAATTTTATTTAAGATGGTTTCCAGAATTTAAGCTATTGAATGCTCACTATAATTTCAATAGTATATAAAACTGATTTTGAGTTTTTCATTCATTTGAAGAAGCATTTTTTAATCTAAATACTCAATTATTGAAATTTATTAATTTATGAAAACCAATAAAAAGCATATATGCAATCTTTTTTGGTATGATTTAATAGTGTGCAAATGATAATCCTCAGGATATTTGTTGATAATTAATAAACTGTGAGGGAGACATCATATTAAGGAGGCTGCATGGAGTCAAGATTTTGGGTCAAGAAAACAGTTTAAAATTTTGAAACATTAGATATTTACTATTTGTATAATGTTGGACAAATCAATTAAATTCTCTAACCTTGCTTCCTCCTTTGTAAAATGGGGGCAATAACAGTTCTATATCCCAAGATTGTTGTGAGGATCAAATATAATGTTTGTGAAGAACTCTGAAAAATTCCAAGTACCATGTCAAGTCAGATAGTCTTATCATGACTTAATTTTATAGTTGGGCAGATCATTACCTTAATTTTTAGCCTTCTACCTTAGTTTTAACCTATATAAATCTATTGAATCTGAAGTACAAAAAAATATACACAGTTTTATATTGACTGAGTTTTCAAGTTTTTTTGCATCCATCATTTTACTTTTTTTTCTTAATTCTGTCCTTGATAAAACTGGGATAACTGAAGAGACAGTTAGGAGGAAAACTGGATAGAATATTGGAATGAAGAAAACCTAAGTCCAAAACAAGCTTGAGACACATATTAGCTGTATGACCTGGGTAAGTTGCTTAACTTTGTTTGCCTCTGTTTCCTAATCTGTAAAACACAGTGGCGAAGGAAATGGCAAACCATTTCAATATTTTCACCAAGAAAACTTCAAATAAGTTCACAAAGAGTTGTATATGACTGAAAAATACAATAGCAACATATGTAATTGCATTGATAATATTGCCTTTTTTGAATAAATGAATGAATGAATAAAAACAAACATGGGTTAAGAACTTATTTTATGTCAGGCACTGTACTACTAAGTTCTAAGGATGAAAATACCCCCTGAACTCCCAAATAGGAGAAAAAAAGAGAGATTCCCTATACTCAAGGAGAAAAAGTGGGTAACTCTATGCTCTAGCAAATAGCATGCTGAATCTGGAGTCAGGAAGACTTGACTTCAAATCCCTCTTACCTGTGTGACTTTGGACAAAGAAAGCACTTCAAACTGTGTTTGCCTTAATCTTCTCATCTGTAAAATGGGAATAATAATAGTTCCTATCTATCAAGGTTATTATGACGGCCAAATGAGATTATATTTGTAAAGTGCTTAGCACAGTACCTTGCATTTAGTAGGAATTCTATAAATGTTAGCTACTTTTATTATATTCCTCTTCAGGTCATGCTCCTAACTCTGAGTTTTTTCTACCATGCCACAGAAGATTATTCACCTTAGAAGTTCTTAAATGGTTTCTTTCTGGATTAACTGGTCCCTTCCACAAACTCCATTTGAAGGAGGACATCCAGACAAGCTATTCTCTTATTCTCCTCATCTGTACTCTTGATTCTCTGTACTTCTGTTAGAGAAGCTATCTCCCTGCCTTCATCTTTCTTCTCTGTGTTTTCATCCCTCATTAGGTTATAAATTCTTGAAGGCAGAGATCATCTTTACACTTATATTTTCCAGCACTTAGAACAATGCCTGGTATTTAGTAAATGCATGTTGATGTAAGTTGACTATGTGAATTGATGGGTCACTTAGATGGTGCAGTGAATAGAGCAGCAGGCACAGAGTCCGGGAAATCTTACCTCAAATGAAGCCTTAGACACTTATTAGCTGTGTGACCCTAGATAAGTCACTTAATCCTGTTTGCCTCAGCTTCTTCATCTGTAAAAATGAACTGAAGAAGAACATGACAAACTATTTCAGTATCTTTGCCAAGAAAATGCCAAATGGGGATGAATAAGACAGAACTGAACAACTACAACATGGGGAGTGGGCAAGGAGGCATTTTGGTCACAGGAGCAACAGAGACTATGAATTGCTTCTTAGGGCAGTCAACTCTTCCAAAAAAAATTGATAATATGGGTTTGTTTACTGTCAGAGCAAGAGTTGAAAGCATGGTGTTATATGTACTTGTGGCAGGACAGATCTTAAAACAGTTTGGTTGGATGGCCAAATGGTATGAAATGTAAAGCAGGATCCTGGGGCTCACCATATTTTAAAAGTTTAGAAAGATTTATTCATCCAATTCCCAATAAAAACAGGTTCAGCCAGGGAAAGAGTTCCAAAGTAAAATGGATTAACCTCCCCAGAATCTAGGGGATGCTAGAGGATGTTGGTTCAGGTAGGGAGAAATGGAGCAGCTCCATCAGGGCAAATGCCAATGTTGTATACTTATATAAAACTTAATTTTCAAAATGATTTCATACCCATGATCTCATTTGATCCTTATAATGAATCTGAGATAACAAGATACTATTTTTATCTCTATTCAGGGATATGCAACAGCTTGCTCAAAGTCAAACAGCAAGTAAATGGCAATTGTGACAAGTTCCCAGAGGGTATGATAAATATAGTGAATGATGAAAAGGAAGAAAAGAAAGTGGCAGTTATGTATCTTCAAATTACAGTGTATCTTTGGGGAAAGATACATCTATCTTTCTCTTAGCTAAAGAAAAATCAGTGATGTATATTCCTGGTGGCATAGTTCACCAGAGGGTGAAAATCTGGGTCAGACCCTTCTTGATGGTAGGCAATGCTGTACTAAATGTTTTCTATAGCAGTATTTCATTTGATCCTTATTATGAGTTTGCTGTTTATTATCCTAATTCTACAGTTGAGGAAATTGAAGCAGACAGTGGTTAAGTAATTTGCTCAATGTCATACAACTATTAAATGTCTGAGGCTGAATTTGAACTCAGGTATTCCATACTCCAGTCCCAGTGCTCTGCCTGCTATACTATAACTATGCTTTTAGCAACTGAATGTTAGTTGAGTTGCCTCCCACAGATGTTGTAGCTTATTCTAGTAGTCCTATGACATTCTTGAGTGGTCCTTAGTACTGTGCATTGCAAAATAAAGCCTTCTTCTGATATAAACCAGATTTAAACCAGGAAGATAATCCCCAAGAATAAATTGTTGTTAAACATAAAATAAACTATAGTCTCCATAATTTGATTATGAAATGAAATTCCAGCCATCTAGCATTTTAAAATATTTGATAAAGGCAGCAAAAGGAGGTGCAATAGTGTGGGCCTGGAGTCAGTATAAACTTGAATTCAAAACTATCCTCAGACATTTATTAGCTCCGTGACCTTCCACAAGTCATTTAGTCTTTATTTTCCTTAACTTCCTCAAATATAGAATGATGATAATAGTATCACACCTACCTTCTAGAGTTGTAACAATCAAATGAGATCACAATTGTTCAATGCCTTGTAAATTTTAAAGTGCAAAAAGAGGGAAAGGAATAAGCCTCTTTTGTGCATCAGGTACAACAAAAATATCATCTGATCCTCACAACAACTCAGTGATGCAGTTGGTATTATCCCAATTTTACAATTGAAGATACTGAGGAAAACAGGATAGAGTTGATCCAGTACAGGATCCAGTACTCTATCCCCTGAGCCACTTAGAGTAAAACAGTTATTTTAGTTAATACAGTAATCAACTAGATTGTACAATTTCCTATATGCAGAAAATCTCTCAAATCCCAGAAAACGTATTATTTTACCATTCTATCATATTCAGATCATGTTATTCAAATTAGCCTTACATTTAACCAACGATAATAGAGCCTGTTTTTCTTCTGCTCCAACAACAACAAAAAATGTTCTTTTTCTTGAAATCTCTTGACATTCAGTTTGTTTTGTTTAATTGACAATTATAAATTGGATTGGAAGACTAGCTTAGTCCCCTCAGAACTCAGCATCTGAGTGAATGTCTAAAGTAAAAGAAAAGGTAGCTGTTTAACATATGTACATTTTCAACCTGTGTAGTAAAAGAGGAATTTCTGAAAACAATATTGACATTGTCTCATGTTATTATGTCCAAAAACTGAACTATGTGTCCTGCTAATTAGCTGATTTCAGGCATCATCAGATAAGGAAGTGCCCAGATCCCCAAGACACATCTGCAGAACTCATTGAGCAGAAAAGAAATTGACTGAGAAGACAAAACACACATATTCACATAACTATTTTACAATTTTTATAAACAGTCACAAATAAAATTTCTGGCATAGAAATTATTAGTCATGAAGATTTCCAGAGAATGCTCTGCCAACCTTTTTTCCTTAAGTAAATTACTTGAGTTAAATTTCTATAAACAATTAAAATAATGCCTATTCTCAGTCACATTTTCCCTTCACCAACTCAAAATAGGCCATGTAAATTATCCCCTTCATACAGATTAACATAGTTCCATAATAAGGATGTCCTCCTTTTTGACATTTGGAAAGTGATACTGGTCATTTTAAAAGGAAAAAAAAATTCCCAAGAATACTTGAAACACTTCATCTATATCAAGGAATCAGAGATTTTTTAACTTCATCAAATATTCTTTCCTTTCCTCCCTACCTCCTTTGGTAGGCCAGAAAGCCTGATAAGATTGTATAATGTGATTAAGACCTTTCAAAGTAAACCTGTCACTCTCCACTAATAGTTTTGAGATGTTTTACTCAGCTAAAGTTTCTTTTTAGTTGATTCTATTTAAAATGTAATGCATGCCCAATTTGTAGTGATTAAAGACATGATGTTAAATTTGAAAAACAGACAAAAATTTGATTAGGAGAAATAAAATATCAGTCTTTTTATTGCACAGGAAAAGAGAGGAAAAAACAAGGCAAACGAGTTTATTTGGAAAGCATTCTGGAGTAAAGCAAAAAGAAGCATTTATTGTCCTAGCTATAAGACCTAGGCAATATACTGATCTCAGGAAGGCTCATTTTCCCCAAGGAAATGGTTGAGAATTTAGACAGAGTCCTTAGAAGTGTGAACTGAAACAAAGAACTAGTGACCAGTTTGTACAGAGAGTAGACAAATGTTACTTTTGTCACAGCAAAAGGAGAAAACTCATCAGGTAAACTCACTAGTATTGGCATATGAGACATTTTTACCTGTAAGATACATATATGAACTACATATAAAGTTATAGTTTCTTTGACAACAAAGCATGTGGCACATGATTTTACTGAATATATTGTTGAGTTCCATCAGAGCTAGCTTGTAACGGAAATTTATCTCACGAAGAAATAGTATGGTCTGTCTCAAAAGGAAATAGTATGATTACTATTCATTTCTCTTAGTGAGTTGGAATTGTATCATTCTTTGTGTTTATATCTCTAGTACTTGATAACATAGTAGGCACATAATGTTTATATTAAACATAAAATATATTAAATCAAATTCATATCCTTATCAATTTATCTAAATAATATTCTTTTCAAGTGAACCAAGAAAGTTATCAATATAAATGGATATATTTTAGACATTTGGCAAAACACTTGAGATACATAGTCATATTTGAATTCCTTTGTTGTAGAAACATTTATTACATTAGGAAATCTATAGTTTTTAAAAAAAATTATCTATTTATCTTCTAATTTTCAAGATTTACTCTTTTGTGGTTGTTTTGTATTTGTTGTTGTATTTTCCTGAATTCTAAATTGTACATAAATTAATACTTTGTTTTTCTATTTTTTTATGTTGATAACTGAGCATTAGTATTTCTAGATATGAACCTAAAAATGAATCAAAAAATTTACAATTCAAATGTCTATAATAAATACAAACACTTGTCTCAAGAATGATACTAAACTTAAACTATTTTTATGACTCTATCCCAGCATCCTCATCGACTCAAGATACGTTATACAGATAGTAGAATAAATCAAAGCAGCATTCTTTACTTCTTGTTCAACATAAATTGTTGATTCTCTGACTGGGCACACAAGTGGTTATTTGAATAGCTGCTTTATTTCCTTCTGTGAAATTGAAACCCTGACTTGACAGCACACTATTACAAACTAGGAAATAGTGCTAAAAAAATTTGATTATGTAATACTCAATTAGGTCCTCCCATATTTTGACAAACTGATTGATGGCTCCTCTAAACATATAAATCTAGATAGATTTTTCATTTTTAATATTGGAAATATTTTGCATGAAGTAAGTTTGAAGTTTCGAATTTATGCCATGTCACTTAGCATTCCATCATCCTGATTTTGTCTGCACATGCTTATCACTGCCTGTTCTTAAAAATATCTCCTGATAAGAATACCTTGTCTTTGGCAGGCTGATGTTTAACCATCACTTTTTTATAGATGAAAAACTAGAGTCAGGGAATCTTTAGCTTGTATCAGGTTTTACAATAACATGGAGCCTGGTTGCAGACTATCTCAGGCCTAGAGACAGCCCTGATTAATCTGACTGATGACCTTTTGCATTTTGAAAAAGACTGGCCTGTCCTTTTGGTTTATGTTACATTTGTTAGTCACTTCTGACACTAGGTTCCTGGTGCAATTTTATTTATAATATAGCTCCTGGCATGTTTTTTTTTGAAGCTGGGTTTTTTTTTATAGTTGGGAGACTTATTTTGAGATACCCTTTAGCAAAATAATCCTAAACTCAACCCCAGGATGTAGGTATCACATTTAGCTATACAGAACTTATGTTGCTAGAAGGAAGAGTTAGAATTTTAACTAACACTGTGATCATTGTCTTCTATTTAATTGAAAATTTAAGTTGAAACTAATTGATTCAAACACTATATATTTTGCTCATTTTGAAACCATTTGAAAGACTCTTTAATTAAAAAATGTACAGAAGTTGTAGAAGATGAAAACATTTGAAAGAACTCTAATTAAATAACATACAGAAGTTGTAGAAGTTGTAGAAATGAGATGTTTTCTCACTCTTAGTCATCCAATGAGTGTCAATGAGTGTTATTCCCAAGAAAGTTTCTACTTTATTTTCTTCTTTAAAATATGAAGACTAGGCTATAACATGATTATGTTGATAACTGAGCATTGATAATATTTCTAGATATGAGTCTAAATATGAATCCAAAAAAATTACAATTCAAATGTCTATGATAAATACAAACACTTGCCTGAAGAATGATACTAAACTTAAACTATTTTTTATGACTCTGCCCCAACATTTGATTTATTTGGCTTGTGCTGAGAGTGGAATGGAGTAAAAGTGAGCAGAACAATTTTTCAATAATAATTCCATGTAAAAGAACAACTTAGAAAGACTTAAGATTTCTGATGAACACACTGATCAGCCTTGATTCTGGAGTATCAATGAAGAATGTTACATAACTCCAGATAAGAGAGATTCAATATGCAGAATGAGACAAATATTAGCTTTTTAAAACAGGTTATGGTGGTCATTTGTTTTGCTATTCAATGCATATTTGGTACACAAATTTTCTTTTCTTTTTCTTTTCTAATAGGGGTAGTTGAAAGGGAAAGAAAATAGATAAATATTTGTTAAATTTTTAAAAAAATTAAGGGGAAAAGTAAAGATCATAGATGTTAAATGTGACAGGGCTTTTTTTTTAAAGGTTACAATGGCAAGAATGAAGCACTCCCTGTACTTGAAGAAGCTATTGCCTATTGGAAATAACAAAAGTAACAGAAGGTTATTGGAGCTTATGATTTTTATGGAAATACAGATGAGGGAGATGAGACATAGAACTGTGACAAAGTGTGTCCCTTGCTAAAGGTCATGTTCAACTAGAGGCTTCTATTTGGTGTCTGTATGTTCTTCCCATGATGGTGTATAGAGACTAAATCAAAAAGGAATAAAACAATCCATTCAGAATCTTTTCATAGGAAAGACAACTTCTAAATGCATTCTTTCCTCCCTCTCTTCTGAAGCAAAAAAAAAAATGAGAAAGTTTATGTTGCTCCCTTATACTTCTAGTTTGAAGGGAAAATAATTTCCCTGCTCTTATCTCCTAAGTAAGTATATTGACTTCTCACACTTAGGAGCAAGAACATATGCTATTGTGTCAGTAAACCTGAAACTATATAAGACCTGAAGTCCCTAATGTTTCTTGCATTTTGTGATTCTTTCCATGATCATAGGTGACAAACAAGTTTCTAATTTTCCAGAAATCTTTGTCAACATAGGGAGTTATTTTCTAGGTCATTTATTTTTGGGTTTATTGAACATTGTGTTACTGAGTTCAGTTGGTTCTGATTGTGTCTTTTCTTATCTGTTTGCTTTATTTACATCTATTTATCTATCTATCTATCTATATACATACATACATACACATAACTAGTAAGTATCTGAGACCAGATTTGACATCAGGAAGATGAGTCTTCCTGACATCAGGCCTGGTACTCTATCTACTATACCACCTACCTGCCCAATTGTAATGATTACTTTTTAAATGAAGTATACAGAAATGCTATTCTTCATTCACTCCTACTTTTCTGTATTTTTTTTTAATTTTTACTTTTTTTACTTTCTAAATCTTTTCTTTATCCAATTAATTTCATTTGTCATTTTGTGTGATTTGGCAAATTATTTACAAAATAATGCTATAAAATAAATCTGTGAATTGATTCAGACAGCAATATTATTGTTACTATCCTGGCAAGACCAAGTTATAAGTATTGACTCTGCTTATTTAAGTTTTAGTTTTTTTTTTAAAGCTAACTAAACTTCAAAAAATTGACTATTAAATATATTATTATTTTTTGTTATTTTTCAAAAGACTTTCTTTTCTATCATTCTATAATAATTGGCATTGTAACTGAGCCTAGAGGGCTGGGGTAATTTAATATATTACTCTCTACTGAGATGACTCTTATTGAACCAAATATATCTTGACTGAGTTCAGTTACAAGAGAAACAGAACTCTGTTGAAAAGGATTAGGTTCCTTTTTTAAAAATACTTTTCATCTTTTACATGTCACCCTCTTAGTTTCTCAGGCAAAATGATTTAAAACTTAGATTTGCCTACTGCCTCCCCAATGGGAGAAGTAGAAAATTCTTAATGTTCAATATGCATCAAATATGAGACAGCTATTTATTTACTCTATATAGACACCAAAAACACTTAATACATGCAAGACCCATAAGTCTAAATTAGCAGACTTAAAACAGGATGCAATAATTTATAACAACTGCTACACTCTCCCACGAAGTTGAGACTTAAAATCATCAAAACATAAAGCATCCAGAACTGCTGAGTAGGGATTTTAAATTTTCACCTCAATTCTATGCTATCCAAACAATTTCCTCTAAATCCATGTCTTCTGCTAAATAGGACAGGGATTGAGTTCTTCCTCGAGTCTGTGGTATCCTCCCTAATGCAGAAAAGCTTCTGTCACTAGTAAACTCTGATCAATGAATCCAAGAGTTCTGCCCTTTGTTCACAGAGTTGCTCATAAGCTTTTAAATAAATGTCCATCTCAAGATCAATGTTTGGCCATTTATGTTTAAGGAATGAAAGTAGAGGAGAAGAGGCAGCCAGAGGTCCAGGATCAATTAAATTCACCTGAATGTTTTCCCTTTACCTAAAATCTAGATGCCATAGGGATGTGGGACATACTAGCCCACTTACATCTTTTTGTCAAAAGTCTCAAAAAGTGTGCACACTAGTGACTGAGAAAAAGAGAGACAGTGAGGATCACCTCTGTTTAAAGATCTACTGAGTCAATGACTGTTTTTCATCATTTTCCAAGAATCTGGGTACTAAATCACTGTGCATGATTAACCAGAAGTAGCAGCAAAGCTATTCTAAGCATGTGACCTGTTAAAATTGCTTTAAGTAGTTTGTTGTTGAAATATCAAAATGCTATTGACTGTTTAAGTTTATTTTATATTCTGCCATTTTACTGAAGCTATTGATTGCTCTTAGTTAATCATATGTCTTTCCTGTCTATTCTGAAATGTAAATTTCTGATTCATAAGCTCTAAAATCATTCTGTACATCATGGAATTAAACCTTTTAAACTATCAGATTTGAGCTCCCTCTTCCCACAACTTTCTATATTCTTGATTTTCCTAATCTTGTGTCATCATGAATTAAAAAAAATTATAACGCCTAATTCTTAGAAGTATTAATGTCTGAAATAAGCAAAGAACAAAAGTAGAGTTGCATAGTAATAATTTCAGTTACCTAAAAAAATTTCATGTATAGCATAGCAATATCCTCTACTTTTCTCATGATGCCAAACACTATACCATCTTAGCTCAGCTTCCATGTGCCCTCCACTATTCTATGTTATTTCTAGTATCATACAGATCTCCAGCTGTAAAAACTCTTTCAGGGAAGCTGGCTTCACTACACCAACTTCCCTTAATTATACATATAGACTTCTGATAGAGCAACTGTTTAGTACAGTGGATAGAGTGCTGGGCTCATTAATAAGATTTCAAATCTGGTCTCACACACTTGCTGCCTGTGTGACTCTGGACAAGGCACATAAACACTGTTTTCCTCGATTTCCTGAGGAAATAGGTTTAAGAAGGAAATAGTGTCTTTGGCAAGAAATCCCCAAGTGGGGTCAGAAAGAATTTAATATGGCTGAAACAACTGACCACAAAATAACAAAAATCTTCTAATCTCTTCCATTATAGGCACATATATATTCTATGGAGGGAGTGTTCTCCAATATGATCCCCTCCTCTTTGTTAGGCTCAGATTAACACTTTCGATGGAAATCTTTTATGAATTTCCCTATTTCCAAGTCTTCCTTTTTTCATGTTTCACATTCTATTCTAACCCATCTGTTGTTGGGTGTAAAGGGCTGGAACTCTGAAAAGGTGTACTTGAATCTAAGACAGCAGAGCATTTAAAGCTAAATACCAACTCAATATAATGGTTCTATAAACATATACTTAAATGATATGGTGATGCAAGAGCCTAAGCTGGGAAGACTTCAGACTCCAGACTCCAGACTCCAGACTCCAGGATCCATCTTTAATGAGCCAAGTGGCAGCTTGCCTACCTTCATCACTTCTCCTCCTAAAGACCAAATAATTTGGCTGATCCTGACTGACTGATCTTGAGGTCCTCCAGAGAGTTAGCCCAAAGAGTACAGTTGGGAGAGATATAGATTTCAGAAAACTCCATGCTTTTCTGTTCACTCCTGGAGTTTGTAGGGGTATATCATCCATTTTCCTGTTTCACTCAAAATCTCCTTCCTACTCTGACATTTTGTGCCACAAAATATCTTGATCCACTTGCAGAGAAATCATGGAATTTAATCTATCATGTTTCAATTCTGTCCTCATTTCTTCTGTACCTTTAAGTTTTGCTTACTGCTATATCTCCTTGTATTTTTTTTTTAATACCCTGATGATGTCTTTGTTGATTTTTGTTTTCTTTTTTTAACCTCATGGGTTAGTTTATCTATTTATAAAATCACAACTTCTAAATATAGGGCAATTGTTCCAATTCAATATTTTTTTCTTGATAGTTGCACCAATTTATTTTCTTTTTTTAGGTATTTTTAAGTAGAATATTCTATTCATTTTTTTTTTTTTGCTGCAATGCCTCAGCTTTTAAAAAAATAATTAAAGATTCTTGTAATAAATGAGAAGAACCAAGTCCCCACAACTAATCATCACATAATCTTGTTGTTACTGAGTACAATGTTCTCTTGATTTTGCTCACATCACTTGCATCAGTTCATGTAAATCTTTTTTAAAAAATGGTGCCAAAATAATTACAAAAAGAAAAGTAATATAGATTAGTGGAAATAAAAACAAAACTTTTTTCATAGTATTGATGCAATTAGAATAAAAAAGCAGATGAGTGGAAAACAAATCTTTGGATCAAATACTTCTAAGGGTTTATGATATCCAACACCTCTTGGATATAGGAATGTTATAATAGCAAAGGGCACAATTCCCTGAAAATATGGGAAAATGGTAGAAATATAGTAAAATATTGCAAATTATTAAGTTCTATGAAAAAATGCTCCAAATTAATAGAGAAATATAAAACAACCTTTAAGTTTTATATCAAAACCACCAAATTGGCAAAGAAGAAATGTGACAAGTCAGTGGAAGGGAAGAATAAAAAGAAGGATACACTAATACACTGTTGTTGGAAATATTAATTGATCTTACCATCATGGAAAGAGCTTTGGAACTATGTAAAGAAAGTAATTAGAATGTCCATACCCTTTGACCAGAAGTTGTATTTCTAATATACTACAAGAGAGGTCAATGAGAAAAGGAAAGCCCTACATAGTCTCAGTTTTTTTTTTTTTTAATAATAGCAAAGAACGTAGATGTCAATTGAGTGGGGAATATTTAAACAGGTTGTGGATGTAATATAATAATAATACTACACTGTAGGAACAATGGATATGATACAGGCAGATAACCATGTGAATAATTATATGAACTGGTACAAAGTAAAATAAGCTAGTCTCAGAGAAATAATATACACCATGACTATAATTTAACATAAATGTAAAGAACAATTAGACCAAAACAGTTGAAACCAAAGATTGTAAAATTATACTGAGTAGGATTGGTCCCAAAGAAGAGATATAAAAACAAACCTCTTTCAATTCTTTTCAGAAGCAAGAGGCTATGGAACTATAATGTCAAACTTTCCCAATATATTGCCTAACATTGTGTTATTTTGTTGTGAGGGTACATCAGTACAAAATATTTCTTTTAAATGTAAACAAGTTCCCCCAGCTTCCCTCATGAATGCATCTATCTATAAACATTACAATATAATCTATTTTATTACCCAAATATTTTTTAAAAAATGAGTTTACTATCAACTATATAGACTTTAGAAATCACATATTATCATTTAGGCTTAAAAATAATTATGATAACAGCATTTTACAACAAAGATAAAAGAGGTACACATAGAAGAAAGTGTAGGTCATTGTCAGTAATAATCATTGTGGTCAATGAGAAGGGAAGACTGTGACTTAGCCTAGCTCTCCTGTTTAAGATGCCCAGTTAATAGCCCTTCTTGTTATCTTTCATCTCTGCCAGATAGTAGTCCCACTTATTTTACCCTTTCAGTCCAATTCCTATCTTTCAATGATCTTTAAAAATTATGTTCCCTCTACTGCTGGCTCATTATGGTTTTAGCACTTTTTATGTATTATCTTCCCCCACCTCAGGACAATGACCATCACAGTGCTTAACACAAACTTGTTTCCTATTCTTCCTTCCCACCTTTGTTTCTTAGAGCACAGTGCACTATAAAGCCATACTTGCAGCATCTTCTCTGCTTCTAGATAATCAAAATCTCTGCCCCTGGTTCTGAGTAGCAAATTCTTTAAGGTATGACTAACACTTTCATTCCATGACTTTAACTAATTAAAGGAGATATACTGTGTAAAGGAAGTGATTGAGATTGATTAATTAAATCAAGCTGATTATAATATAATATCTTGAAAAAGGCAATTATAACTGAGAATGGCTACCATATATGGAGTGCTTTAAATTTTATGTGGCAATTTATAAATATTATCTTACAACAATCCTGGGAAGTAGTTGGAATAATTATTCCCATTTTATAGATGAGGAAACTGAAGAGATGAAGTTAAGTAATTTGTCTATGATTAAACAGGTAGTAAATTCCCAAGACTGGGGGATTTGAACTCAGGGTATTGTACCATATCCCTCTATTTACTACACTACCATTAAGTTGGTGAGATAATTAATGGAGACTCACTCTTGCGTTTTTCTTCACTTTTCTCTCTTTTTATATCCTTTGTTTTCTCTCAAGTTATTTGCTTCAGAGGAAAACAGCATTTTAAATGGCATAAATATGTTGATGACTAGGATTTAAAAACAAAATAGATTTAACAACATTAAGGCTCCATATTGGATGTCCTAAAAAGTATATTTCTATTTATCCATTCACAAAAACCAATCATTCATTTATTATTTAACAAAAACAGCGAGTTCTTTGAGTTTATTCCAAAAATGGCTAAATTTTTACATATTTTCCACTCAGAAATACAATCTCATAAGAACTGTTTAAAAGAAAGGCATAGCCATGTGTTGTATTGCATTGATATACTTCATATTAGAAATGTTCAATTTATAATAAAGTAGTGCTACTAAAAGTATTAACATCATAGATCATTAGCTATTTGTAGAAATATATACATATGTATGATATATATGTAATACTTATTTATTCAATACAGAATATATGTTTGATGTCATTTACTCAAGATCAAAATGATCAATTACTTAAGTTTGCTGGGATACATTATATGTATTTTTAAAAAAATTAAATGTAAAAAAACATTTTTTTACCTAATACATCTCTGTAGGATAAGGGAAGACATGGTTAAAGAACATGGCATCTATGCAGACAGTTGACTACATATTGCAAAGATTTATTTTTGAAGTCAATTTTTATCCAATTTCACAAGTATTATGTGCTTAAAAACCTGTGCATCGTAGTATAAATTCTTTTTTTTTTTTAAACAGGGCTTCTTAAACGTTTTCCACTTGTGACTTTTTTTGCCAGAGAAATTTTTATGCAACCCTCAATATATAGGTATATAAAATAGCTATACAAATCAAACATTTACTGATAATCAATTTTTCAGTCCCTTCATTCAGTTAAAAGATTTCATTTGGAGTCACAACCCATTGTTTAAGAAGCTTTGCTTTAATACATTGTATGTTTGATTTGCAATCAAGAAGACTTGGATATGAATACTGTCAAAAATACTTATCTGTATGATTCTAGGCAACTCCCAAAACTTGTTTAACCATTTTTTTCTCATCTCTAAACTGAAGAAAAGAATAATTGTATTATTATACTTGTATGCATAACATATATCTTAGAAGGCTGTTGTGAGCAGTATATTAGATGATACAGTGGATAGAGTATTGACCTGGAATCAGGATGTCTGAGTTAAAAGCAATTCTTAAAAACATATTAGCTGTATAATCTTGGACAACTCACTTGACTTTTGTTTACCTGTTATCTTATCTGTAAAATGAGATTAACAATAGCATCTACCTACCAGGGTATTTGTAAGGATGAGTTGATATTTAGGAAGTGCTTTGCAAATTTAAATCTTACTTAATAATTATTAATTTTTTATACTTACTATATTATACCATATTTTATATTATATTATTCATTATGCAGGGTTTTTTTTGCAAAATTTATAGTTACAAAATGATTCCATCACCTTCATCACCACTGCCACCACCACTACCACCACCACCACCACCACCATAGTAATTATGATAATTATCATTGTCCTTAATCATGGGAAGTTATTGCTTCATGCTATTGAAAAGCATCTCATATCAATTTTAGAGCTGTTTAAAATCCTGTAAGCAGTACAATGCGGTTTCCTACAAAGCTTTCCACATATTTTCTCATGGTCTAAGGCAAATTAGAAAGACTTAAAGTGATTTATTTTTGTTACAAGGTATGCAAGAAAATTGGTCTCATTCTTTTATAGTCACACCTCGTCTCTTCCAAGCTAATAAAAATGCCTTGTTAAGGTATTGTGCTCTAAATGGAATTTCAAAACGAGTCTTTAATGTTAATTTTTGTTTCCTTGCATGGGAATTGGTTCATTTCAAAGATAGGTTTAGGGACAAAGTTGATGAAAACTTAACGACAAGGGAAGCTTTAAGTCTTCTTATTATAGATTTCACTTACTCCTTCTCAACCCACCCCCATTTCACAGGAGATTATTTCATTGAGTTTTGCCCCTTGTGGGCTTTTGGGATAAGATTTGAAAATCCAAGTCTTCCTCTCCTCTGTGGATATCTTACATCAGGGTTCCAATGAAATTCAAAGTTAGCCAAGCCCTTAATAGGCATAATTTCATTCCCTTTGCCACCAAGGATTACTCTTCACTGAAAAACCCCTCATGTGTTCCATAATCTATTTTTAAATGTTCTAAGTGACAGAACTTTCCTTGCTTCCCTTGAGATTATGATGAGTTCCCATGGTGAAGATGGTTTCCCTGAAACTTGCTTTAAATTTCCATTTCCATAAATTGATTTCTTTACTTTTAATTAAATTCATCCCTTGCCCATTCATGTTTACACTTGAAAATATTTGTAGGCTATTATTTCTGTTTGAGTCACAACTATGCAAAATTGTTCATATTTAATCTTCTTAATTTTTCTTAGTGAGTCAATCCCTCCATTCTAATAATCGTTTGTTGCTGTTTCCTAACTTCATCTGGTTCTAGTTGTAAAGCTCATCCCACATTTTTATGTTGTATGCCCAGTACCATATTAACTAAACTTTGATGAATTGAAAAGGTGATTATTTTAATACATGTCTTAGCTTTTGTTAACTTCACTTGTCATTTTGGGTATAATTTTGTTACACATAACGTTGAATTCATCAGTTCCTTGAAGGTGCAGGCTTAAATGTCAAACCTTCAAGTTTCTTTGCTCTATGAAAACCATACTTAGTTCTCTCAGTTCGTTGACCTTCACTGTCAATCTGTCTCTATCTCACTGTCTCTCTCCCTCTGTCCCTCCTCCTCTTTTTTTTAACTAAAAAATTAAATGAAACTAACATTATAGGAACTCCTCTAGAAGTTTATGCAACATTTTACATCTATAACAGTCACTACCTATCAAAAATTACAGAAATCTATTTTCTCTCTCTCTGCCTACTCCATTGGGAAAAAAAAACCCTAGCTTTCTAATAAATAATACATATTTTAAACCAAATAAATTCCCTCCAATTTTTATACACAAATATATCTGTATCTACATATGTATATATATAATTTATCTGTATATTTATGTTTGTATTCTGTACCGTAAATCTGTCATCTCTCTGAGAAGAAACATTTCATAATCAGTTTCTCTGAATCATGGTCATATTGATCATGGTTCTTATAGCTTTTAAAATTTTTTGTTTTGCAGTGTTGTGATTTTTTTATCATTGTTTTATTGTTCTTATTATTTTTATTATTGTTTTATTGGTTCTGCTCATTTAATTCTTCATCAGTTTAGAGAAGTGTTATTTTTTCATTTTTATAATATTATTGTATTATAAGCCAGTCTTCTAGTTTGCTTATTTCACTATCAGTTCACATCAGTCTTTCCATGCCCTTTCAAAACCATCTATTTCCTTACTTCTTAGATCACAATAATATTCCATTATATTCAACTTTTTGCTTAGTCTCATAGGAATAAGTTCTCCAATTCATTAAAAAAAATTTACCAAACAATGTATTCCAAAAATCTTAACATGCAATGGGCAAAAGTCAGTGATGGAAATAGTCACTGCACTCATAAAATTATATTCTTCTAGGAAAACACCATTTCTATAGATAGATGAGGATAAATCATGCATTAAGTTCTTTGTAAACACTAGGAATACAAAAACTAGAAAATAAGACAGCTTCTTATTTGAAGGAGCTTACATTCTAATAAGGAAAGATAAAACCTAAGGAAGAAGTAGGAAAGGTGCCACATAGAGAAGGAGGGTAGAATATACATGGGAGGAGAGAGAAGGGGACTCAACATGAAGGTGAAACAGATTGTTGATTGAGAAGGAAAATGAAGATGAGAGTTGCATGATTGGGCCTTCTCACTATTTGGAAGTTCCAGGAAAGGAATCATTAATCATTTAGTTGGGCTCATAATGGAATTATTCTCAAGAGGCCAGACAGCAGGTTTGGAGATAGAACAGACTAAAGGATGCAGTAGGAAAAGCATGTATAGATTTTCTTACACAGATAAGCAAACACAAAATATACTCAAATGTTCAAAATCATTTTTGCTTTAATTAATTTGGTTGTTTTCACTAATTTTACAGATTTCAGAACATACATACCTGCATACCTGCCTATGTCATGTGGAACTTGTCCATCTTCTCCCATAAAGTAAACCAAGAAAGTCAATCCAAAATACTGAGGCATGGGAGAATGTTCCTTAATTTCTCTTGAAACCCCGAGGATTCTAGTGGAGCACATGAAACCCATACTAAATAATTAAAAAATGGACAAGTCATCAAAGCATATGAACAAATAGTTAGAAGAAAAATTGCAGTGTATTTACAACTACATGAAACAATACTCCAGATCACCAATAATAAATGAAATGCAAATTAGAATAACTCTGAGACTTTACCTCATCTCCTAAATATTTGCAAAGAAGACTAAAAATGGCAATATTCAATATTGGAGGGGTTATGGGAAAACAGTTTTCCTGACTTCTTGTTGATTGAACTGCAAATTGATAGAATCATTTTGGAAACTAATTTGGAATTATGCAAATAAAATAACTAAAATATCCATTCACTTTGACCCAAAGATTCTAATATTAGGATCATCCCCAAGAAAACTATTAATAAGAAGCAATTCCCCATATATACCAAAATACTTATAGCAGCACTTTTTTTGTGACAGCAAGGAATCATAAACAAAATAAATGATCATTGACTGGAGAATGGGTGAACAAAATGTAGTATGTGACTATAATAGCATATCACTCAGCTGTAAAAACAATGAACATTGTTCATAGAGATAAGTATGTGGAGATTTCTATGAACTGATGCGAAATGATAGAAACAGCACCAGAAAAATTATACACAATTATTATAACTCTGAAAAAATCCACCACACACACACAACTAACAATGTTCCAAATTAAAAAGAAAAAAACATGACTTGAAAGAAGAAATTTCAGAGGAATCTCAACCCACTTTTTTTCAAAAATATGAAGTACATGAGTATACATTATAGATATATTCCAATTTTTTAAACATATTGATCCATTATATCAATTTTTCTTCTTTTTCTCTATTTTTTAAAAATCTATAAACATGCTATTTGTTACATGGGATGGCTATTTGGGAGGAGGATAGAAAGGCATATAGAGAAAAAACTATGATGATATAAAAACCCAAAGGTATCAATAATTTTTAAAAATTGTTAAAGCTTTTTATTTTCAAAACATATGCACAGATAATTTTTCAAAATTGATCCTTCCATAACCTTGTGTTCCAAATTTTTCCCTCCTTCCCCGAACCCCCTCTCCTAGATGGCAAGTAATGCAATATATTATACATGTTAAAATGTTAGTTCCAGTATATGTAAACATATTTGTATAATTATCTTGCTGCACAAGAAAGATCAGATCAAAAAGGAAAAAAAAAAAAGAAAACAAAATGCAAATGAACACAACAGAAAGAGTGAGAATGTTATATTATGATCCACACTCAATTCCCCCAGTCCTCTCTGGGTATAGATGGCTCTCTTCATCACAAGATCATTGAAAATGGCCTCAATCATCTCAATGTTAGAAAGAGCCACAATTGATCATTATATAATATTGTTGTTGCCATGTACAATGATCTCCTGGTTCTACTCATTTCATTTAGCATCAGTTCATGTAAGTCTCTCCAGGCCTCTCTAAAATCATCCTACTGGTTGTTTCTTACAGAGCAATAATATTCCATAATATTCATATACCATAACTTATTCAGCCATTCTCCAACTGATGGGCATCCATTCAATTTCCAGTTTCTTGCTACTCTGAAAAAGATTGCCCCAAACATTTTTTGCACATGTGGGTCCTGTTCCCTCCTTTAAGATCTCTTTGGGATATAGGCACAATAGAAACACTGCTGAATCAAAGAATATGCACAGTTTGATAATTTTTTGAGCATAGTTTCAAATTGCTCTCAAGAATGGCTGGATCCAAAGAAATTTTTTAAAATTCAAACTATCTTTGTAGGGATAGAAACTATTAGCAGTTCATGGAATAAGGAAAGATACCATTTAGGAAACCACAGTTGAATTATTCATTGATTAAAATGATGAATCCCAGGAAATTGAGGTCAGGTAGGTATTTGAAGCATAAGAGATTCTATACAAAGGCACAGCCTCTCTTTACCCAGCCTTCACTGATCCTCTTAATCCCATGTCTTTTCATGCTAAATCTTCTTCCAGAAATTATTCTCTTTTTTCTTCATACATCTTAACTCTCTCACTCTCTGCTGGTCCATTTCTATTTGAACTGGAAGAAAAAAAAAAGACAAAAACCACTTTCCTTCGAAATGGCTACTACTACTTATTGAAGCTCCCATATTATCACTTTCCTGCCCAGTTCTACCAATTTAGAGAAGAAATAGTCTATACTCATTGTTTCCTCTTCATCATTTGCTTACTTCTCATCCATTGTAGTCTATCTTCTGCCCTACAGCATTGCACTGAAACTATTCTTTCCCATGCTAGTCCCTCATAGCCTAAGTCAATGACTTTCTCTCCCAATCCCCTGTTCTCATTGTCCATGACCAAATGGTTTTTAACAGCTTGATATGTTTTTTTTTTTATTTTATTTTTTTTTTATTTAATAGCCTTTTATTTACAGGATATATACATGGGTAACTTTACAGCATTAACAATTGCCAAACCTCTTGTTCCAATTTTTCACCTCTTACCCCCCCTACTCCCTCCCCTAAATGTCAGGATGACCAGTAGATGTTAAATATATTAAAATATAACTTAGATACACAATAAGTATACATGACCAAAACATTATTTTGCTGTACAAAAAGAATCATACTCTGAATTATTGTACAATTAGCTTGTGAAGGAAATCAAAAATGCAGGTGTGCATAAATATAGGGATTGGGAATTCAATGTAATGGTTTTTAGTCATCTCCCAGAGTTCTTTTTCTGGGTATAGCTAGTTCAGTTCATTACTGCTCCATTAGAAATGATTTGGTTGATCTCGTTGCTGAGGATGGCCTGATCCATCAGAACTGGTCATCATCTAGTATTGTTGTTGAAGTATATAATGATCTCCTGGTCCTGCTCATTTCACTCAGCATCAGTTCGTGTAAGTCTCTCCAGGCCTTTCTGAAATCATCCTGTTGGTCATTTCTTACAGAACAGTAATATTCCATAATTTTCATATACCACAATTTATTCAGCCATTCTCCAACTGATGGACATCCATTCAGTTTCCAGTTTCTAGCCACTACAAAAAGGGCTGCCACAAACATTCGTGCACATACAGGTCCCTTTCCCTTCTTTATAATCTCTTTGGGATATAATCCCAGTAGTAACACTGCTGGATCAAAGGGTATGCACAGTTTGATAACTTTTTGAGCATAGTTCCAAACTACTCTCCAAAATGGTTGGATTCGTTCACAACTCCACCAACAATGAATCAATGTCCCAGTTTTCCCACATCCCCTCCAACAATCATCATTATTTTTTCCTGTCATCTTAGCCAATCTGACAGGTGTGTAGTGGTATCTTAGAGTTGTCTTAATTTGCATTTCTCTGATTAATAATGACTTGGAGCATCTTTTCATATGACTAGAAATAGTTTCAATTTCTTCATCTGAGAATTGTCTGTTCATATCCTTTGACCATTTTTCAATTGGAGAATGGCTTGATTTTTTATAAATTAGAGTTAATTCTCTATATATTTTGGAAATGAGGCCTTTATCAGAACCTTTGACTGTAAAAATATTTTCCCAGTTTATTGCTTCCCTTCTAATCTTGTCTGCATTAGTTTTGTTTGTACAAAAACTTTTCAGTTTGGTATAATCGAAATTTTCTATTTTGTGATCAGTAATGATCTCTAGTTCTGCTTTGGTCATAAAGACCTTCCCCTTCCACAGGTCTGAGAGGTAAACTATCCTATGTTCCTCTAATTTATTAATAATTTCATTCTTTATGCCTAGGTCATGAACCCATTTTGACCTTATCTTGGTGTACGGCGTTAAGTATGGATCAATGCCTAGTTTCTGCCATATTAGTTTCCAATTTTCCCAGCAATTTTTATCAAACAGTAAATTCTTATCCCAAAAGCTGGGATCTTTGGGTTTGTCAAAGACTAGGTTGCTATATTTGTTGACTGTTTTATCCCTTGAACCTAATCTATTCCACTGATCAACTAATCTATTCCTTAGCCAATACCAAATGGTTTTGGTAACTGCTGCTCTATAATATAATTTTAGATCTGGTACAGCTAAGCAGCTTGATATGTTTGACTACTCTCATCTACTAGTACCCTTTATGGACTTTAGTGATACCATGTTCATTGTTGTCTTCATAACTTTCTGATTACTCCTTCTCATTCTTTAGTACTAACTCCTTATTGGGGGATTCTGGTGGGATTGAGGAAATATGAATTAACCCCCTATACTCTGACAACACCAGTTGGGAATGTTGTAACCAACGGAGCTGTGGTCCTATCTAATTCTGAAATTTAGTAATTCTATTATATCTCTGTAACCTGAGAAGAGTTATTTCGACTCTCTAGGCTCATCTGAAAACCCCAAAGCTGGATTTGCTAAAGTTTATGACTCTAGCTCTAAATCTATAAACTTGAAATGCTATTAAATTCTTACTGTTTTTAAGGCCAATTGAGATTCTACTTCCTTCCTGAAAGCTTCCCTGACTATTCTTGATCAAAGTAGCTTCTATTATTTTAAAATTCTCCCAGAGCTTTGTCTGTATCTCTCCTCCACACTTAGCACATTCTATCTCATGCCAATTATCTCTGTACAATGATTTGTCCCCATTAAAATTTGCCTTGAAAGATGAGTTGATGCTATACCTATTTTTGTATTTCCAGTGTTTAGAATACTATTGTGTATGTAATAGGTACATAATAAATGATAATGAAATAACTGAATCAGAATAAATTCAATCTCATTAATGTCAACATTATACTTTCAATTTTATATTTGTTTTATAATGAACATGATTATGCATTAAGGTAAAATTCTATTAGATAGAGGTTTATTGAAGCTTGTTATTTTAGTTGTATTTTTAAAGTCAAAATAGAATTTTTTCAGATTGAAGAAATTACTGAGATGCAATATGGAGTAGTGGATCAAGAGATAATTTTGGGACCAGGAAGACCAGTGTTCACATCCTATCTATGACACATACTGATTGTGTGACCCTAACCTATCCCTGAGAGTTTTTAGCAACTTTTAAATTGCAGAGAAGGTACCAACCTGCACAGATAGAAGAGAGTTTCCTCACCTAAGAGGTCACTTTACTAATATAATCACAACTTTAGTCCCCATTCTTTTCATAAGAAATTCTTAATAATAGTTGACTTCAATGTTTGTAGGAATCTTCTCATATTACAATAATGAGTAAGATTCCTGCCCTTCCCTCTCCCCTTCCCTGTAATCTGTATGGAATGCTTTTCATTCTACACAGTATTTATTTACTTTCACTATGCCTCACTTCAAAGGGATTGACTCTCTATTCTAGGAAGACACCAATGCTATGGAGATAAAATGAATAGAAAAATTTAGGCCCTGGGGCAGCTAAGTGGCACAGTAGATAAAACATCAGTCCTGAAATCAGAAGAACCTGAGTTCAAATATGGCCTCAGACACTTACTACCTCTGTGATGCTGGGCAAGTCACTTAACTTCAATTGTCTCAAAATTCTCCCCCACCTCAACAACAACAACAACAACAACAACAACAACAACAACAACAACAACAACAAAATAGGTCCTATCTTTAAATGACTTGCATCCCAATGGGAAAGAAAAGTATTAAATATATACATAGATAAATATATATACATATATATATATTTCTATTTATAATACTCATTTTGACAAGCATCTATAAAGTCCAGATGTAAAACATTGTTCTACACATGAGGGGATACAAAGATGAAAATGAGATACTCCCTGTTTTCAAAAATGTATAGTATTACGATTTGGAAAAGGGGGAGATATAATGTACACAGTGGGTAGGGACTAGGACCTGTGATTTCATTGATGTGCAGAACTTTTAGATGAGAAAAATATCTCTTTCAATGCAGGCTATTTATTAAGTGTCTACTATATGCCTGGTATAGATAAATAGGTGGCACAGTAGTTAAAATACCACCCCTAGAGTCAGGAGGACCTGAGTTCAAATCTGGTTTGAGAAGTTTATCAGCTGGGTGACCCCGGGCAAATCACTTAACCCTGTATGCCTCAGTTCCTCACCTATAGAATCAGTTAAAGAAGAAAATGGCAAAACACTCCAGTGTCTTTACCAAGAAAACCTCAAAAGGATCATGAAGAGTTGAAAATAACTGAAAATGACTTAATAAACAAGGTACCAAAGCTTGGGAGTTCACATACACATACACAAAGTAAAGTCTGCTCTCTCAGGGAGTTTTCAGTCTATTGAAGAAAATATGTTGAAAAGCTGTCATGTACAAGCAAACTTTGTACAGAATAAATCAGAGATAATTGAATTATAGTATTAGAGTTGCCTACAGCAATTGAAATGGTAAATGAATTGCCTGATTTTATACAACCAGCATATATATCAGAAGTGGCATTTCAAACTTGATCTTCCTAGCTTTAAGATCAGCTCTATTCAATATGCCAAGCTTTTTCAGGATGAGAAGTATGTAAATGGATAAGTTACTTTAAAGTAAATGTAAAGTAAATGAAGAATAATCATGGAGTTGGGAAGGATTAATAATTTCAAGGAGGGGAGATAGGGAAAGGCTTTGTGTAAGAAATAGCACCAGAATTGTGTTTGGAAAGAAGCTAGAACTTCCAAGATCTATCTATATATCTATCATCTATGCACAAATTGTCTATCATCTATGTATGTCTATACCTATGCATAAACATATTTATGTATCTGTCATTTACCTATCTATGAATATTTTTGGACATTTATGTACATATTTGTTAATCTATTTATAGATATGTCCATATATATATATATATCAAAAAGATCTAGAGATATATTATCTATGTAGATATGTATTCACACATATGTAAATTTTTATGAATTTACCAATATTGTCAATATCCTTGAGCAGAGACCAGCCATACTGAACAAAAGGTTAAAGGCAATGGAAACACTTGAGAAGCTGACAGAATTCCACTCCCCAGTCATAATATGAATAAATATATATGTACATTTGCATGTTTACCTATATACATATGTGTGTTTATATAATTATATATGTACATTCACATAGAAACATCTGCATGCATTTGAGGTAGAAATGATAAATTCCGGAGACAAATAGAAAGACAATGCTATGAGGATTTTGAATTTGCCTAGATAATATGGGCAAAACTTGTGTTCATAGCAAGAGTACGAAGTTTGAGCAAAAAGATTATTGAAACAAAACATTCTTCTGTTTTCAAGATTTTAGGAATTCTCCTGGCTTTGCATGAGACCCTGGGCTTCTGCATTATTTTTAGTGACCACTTTCAGTAGCACATTTCTTTTCAGATGAGATGTGGAAATGGTCCTGAGATCATATAATATACATCTTACATTAGAGAAAATAATTTTTCACATTTCCTTTGACCAACTGCTTAATGAGAGAGAATCCAAATGGCTTTATTCCTTTCCAATGAGAAAAGCCATGCATCATTCTATTTAAGTCCTATAGTTCAAGAGGCATCCTAGGCACAATGTGGCAATGACTAAAGCATGTAGTTAATAAAATCATTTTGAATTAATGAATGAATGGATGGTTGGAGGTTTTGACTTAACCTTTCATCAAATTAGGCTGAAAACAGTCAGACACTATCAATCTTGGGGTTTTTGTCAATAAATCTGCAGGCATTTATTAACTATGTGTCAGGCTAGGTGCTGGGGATACAATTTACAAAAAATAAAATAATCTCTAAAGATTAAATAATAAAATAAAATAATATTAGGAGCTAATAATGTCAAAAAGACAGATATAACAAATGATACAATTTAAAAACTTCCAACAATCCCCAATATTTAACATTTACTTCAAAGAATACGCCCAGAGATCTATAATTTTATTAAAATTCACAAACCATTCATGCTCTTCCATCCTGTAAGATTCTTGTGGCTTCATGACTTTATTTATAGTCCTTCTAGTTATAAAATTTGCATTGGCACCCACATTTTCTGATACCATCATGATTACTCACTGTTTTCATGTGTGTTGACTGTTCACTTATCACTAAATCAAGAAAAGTTAAAATGGCATATATTTAGGAGTTTTTCTCTTCACACAGATTGTCAGGAAAACAAAACAAAAATAAAATAGAATTTAGAGATATAATTCAATTCCTTTCAGGCCTACTGCCTGATTTTTATTGGGCACACCCTAATTTATTTTAGATGTGTAGAGATGAGTCAGAGCTTATTCTACTAGTTGACAGAGCCACTCTTTTTTGCTTATTTCTTTCAGCACTCACACCTAGTTGAATGCATAGTGTTTATGCTCCAGATGAGATATATTAGTCAGTGACTGGTATATTTCTAACCTACATGCAATGGAGATTGCTGGCTAGCAAAGATTGATATTGTCACTTTGGGTTTCCTCCTATTTCTATGCCATTTGCAGCTGAATCCTTAGAATAAGGTCATGGGATCCAATCCTAGAGATAGAAATGAAATATGAAGTCAAATTGTCTATCTCTCATCTTAAAAATGAAGAAACTGAGGTTCTAAGAGATAAATAATTTGTCCAAAGTCACAAAAGTAGTGAGAAAGGAGAAACATGGATACAGGTCTGGTAACTCAGATAAAGTGTGTTATCGATTTTCCTTCTGAAAATTGCCATGTATGCCATGTCAGGTGGTAGGGTGGACCCAGGAGGTAGAGGGGGGCTTAGCCTCTGAGGCAGAAGGCTGTGCCTTACAGGTTTCAGATTTTTTTTTTTTAGGATGCAACACTAACTCCAGGTGTCTCCCTTCTGTGGATCCACCTAGCAGTGCTGAGTGGGCTAGGCACAAGATAATCCCAGAGGAGAGTAAATAGAAATGACCAGCTTTGCCATAGGCAAAGAGAAGGATGCGGAGAGAATTAGAGAAAGGCAGAGATGTAGAAAGATTCAGAGAAGCAGAAAGAGAGATGCAGAGACATACATACACTTGCCATTGCTTCCTGCTAACCCCTGCTGAGAACACCAATAAAGAAAGGACATTGACACTTTAACATTGGTCTCGTCTCCATGTCTATCTGTACAAGGAAGATTGGGATGTATGGCCCTGGCAATCACTAGCCTCAGAGTGGGAGAGGTTACAAAAGTTTTCTCTTTCCTTTCTATAGTACTGCATGCTGAGTGCTGTTGAGTAAGTGTTCTGGCAATGGAGAATGGTTATACTCTCCATGGACAGAGAATTTATTTAAAGAAATCCACTGAGATCTTTTCTGCCTATTTAGCTAGTTTGAATATACCACAATTCTGCAATTATTACTTCTTATAAAATAAGCTCAAAAGGATTGCTCTATATGGTAACTTAGGGTAGCTATTGGGTTTTCCTAAGAATCAAAAATTTCACATTATTCTGGCTAACTTCAACTGTAACTAATGCTGTGATAATGTTCCACAAATGCCAGCTAATAGTCATGACAAAAGTTTTAAATATGAAATATGTGTTTCTTGATGTTATATGGCTTATATAAAAATATCAATAGTAACAATTATGATTTATATTTGTATAGCATGAAGCATTAAAATGCATATGATAATAAAGGTTTTACTTATAAATACAAGCCATTTTGTTTTTGCCTTAACTTCAGATATTTTCTATATTATTCGTACCAATGGAAGTATTATGTTATATATTAAAGAAAGAAATTATTTAATTATTTAATAAAAGCTCAAACTACACCCATTTTTCCCATCATCCCCCCTTTAAAATCACTTCTTCCCTTACTTTCAGATTCTCATTTTATGATAGCATTTTAATTGGAAATCAACTGGAAATTAAATATCACTATAAATGAGTTAATAGCTACCTAATAAACATGTAAAGAGACCTGTCTTTAGACCTACTGGAGAAAAGGTAGTGAGTTACTTATTTAATACTTGAAAACACAAGGGAGTTGTGATTTGTTAATATAGTGAGCTCCTAATAGAATTATCTCAGCTAATACAGATTGCAACCTACCTGACTTTGTTGATAGGTCTCAGAGAGTTACTTGTGATATGTAGAAGACAAATGCAATACCAAGAATCACATAGCTAATAAGTGTCTGGGATGGAATTTTATGACCTGGTCTTTCAGATTTGAAGTCTAACATTTTATAAATTATTCCATTATTGTTTGCTTAGTTAATAATAAAAATAAAAGCACATTTTATATTTACTTACCTGTATATACAGGATATAATTTCAGTAAAATGAAAGCTTCTTGAGGGAAAGAATCATTTCTTTTTTGTCTCTGCTGAATTACATTGAATTGGTCATTTTCATTAAGTACTTCATCAAGTACATCAAGCAGGGTTTGTAAAAGACCCACACATATATACATGCCTCATAAAGATTTTATATTCACACCAAACCCCAAAACTGTGATTATCAGTTTAAGTATAAAGACTTGCTGCTAAGTACCCAGGAACTGGAGTACTATACTTACTCTCTGTTATTTACTCAGACATGCAATTCTGACTGACTTTAGTTATAGGAAACATGTCTTCTCATGAAAGGGAACAATGCTCCTCATTCTCATACTCTTTCAACCTCCAAGTCCAATACCCTAGAGATGATTTTATTTGTAACTTAGTTTATGGCTCACATCTTGTGTTTCCTCCAAAAGGGAGAGTAAAACATTATTCAGTATATAATATAAATCAGGAATGGGACCATCAATTCATTCCAGCATAAAAGAGAAAATTTAAACATCAAAGAGTCACAACACACATTAACAGGACAGCTTAAAGCAGGATTCAGTAACAATTTACAACTACTATTAGTATCTGCTCTGATGCTAATAAGTAAACTTCATCTTGATATAAAGTAATTTGTAGAGCTGCTAATTGGACATTTTAGATTTTACCACATTCTTCACTGTCCTAACAAATTCCAGTGTATTTCTGTTGGTAAATGGCCAGACTAAGGCCCTCTTTTTGTTGGTCATGCTTTCTAAGACTATTAAGTATTTACCAACGACTCCCTGCATACAATCAGTCAATTATAGTACAATAGGACTCTAAACTTCTCAAACTTTAAAGGTTTCCTCCAAGCAACCAACCATCCTCACTCATTACTGGTAGGTCTTATTTACTTAAGGTCATGAAAGAATAAAGATTAAAGAGATAGTCTAAATTTGACTTGTTTTGCCTGGAGAAGAGATGTGCTGTAGAAGGCCACATGCTCACAGTAACTTGGAGGCCAGGATTGGGGTTAAGCCAAACTACTGCTTCCCTTAATCCGTCTCTGGAGATATGTTCATTTGAAGCCTAAAAGGAAGAGATATGCTGAGAGGATATTCACATCTTTTGCATTCACTGAATCATCAGATCTTCCAGTTTTACAGTCAATAATCTCAAAACATAAGTGCCTTAAATGAGTCATAACAAGAACATATCATAAAAGTTCCCATGTGATCAACAGGAACCACTAAACAACTCTGAGCATGTTGCATGGGATGATCCCTATTAGGTTAACTGAGGCTTGCTATTCAAATGGTATTTTCTCCATTTTTCAAAGAGAAAGCAGGTTCAGAGAGTTTAAGAGACTTACTTATGACTGATTGGTTGGTTGATTGGTTGTTGTCCGTTCTCAAAAAAGGACCAAAATGACATCATTATGTTAGAGTTGAGTTAAAGTGTGTCCGACTGTGGCTGATCAGACCAATAAGTGCTTAGAATGCCTTCCCACAGGTTAGACAAAAATAATCCCTATGAACATTTGGAGTAGCTTCTCTAATTTTGCGCATCTGCTAGTGGTTATATGACCAAAATGGCTAAGTGTCAGAAGCAATCCAATCCTTTCCTGAAATTTAGTCTAGTCTTTTTGCTAAATCACACTTTTTAGAATTTTTAAATTTAACTTTTTTTTTGCCATCATAGAAGATTGTTGAGTATTTACAAATTATATACCTTATATAAACTTAAAGGTGACACATTTTCAAATGTCTCTTCCTACCTCATAATCATCATTGACCTATTTTAGCATATATCACATCATTTTTGAGGACTACTTCAATAAATAATAGGATCTCATTGGAAAAGGTGAATCCCTTTAGCAAAGGCATAAAAGAATAAATTTAAATTCTGTAATCTAAACCCACAGTGGATTTAATTTATTTTAAAGATCAAAGGTTTGGTTAGTCTATTTATTTACTTTATCATATGCACTCACCATTTTTTTTTTTTTTTTGTACATACTGCTTTTTTTCCTGGCTAAGACCAGAAATGGAAATGGCAAAAATACCGTGAGAAAAGCTGTTTTCTTGTGGTATTTCCAGCCCAGTGGATGTTGAGTATACTGGAAATCACGGGAGACAGTCTTTTCCCAGGGGCCTCCCAGTCCAACACTGAAAATCCAAGAGATTAGTTTATTTAAAGAAATCTTTTAAGGCTCATCTATCACTGGTCTCAAGACCCTGAAGAAATCCCCTAACAGTTCAAGCAATTACAAGTACATTCCGGCAATCTTTTCTTCTATATGAAATTATTGTCCAAATGTTTTCTCTTTCAGCAAATGTGTAGTGGACTCTTCATAATCATTAAAAAGATTTCTCTCTAAGCAAATAAGCTCTCTTTATTACACAGTATATTGGTCTGAGCTACCTTCTGGTAATAGGATACAAATCTTGTTCTTTTCCTAGCTCACAGAAAGGGGAGAAATAGTGCGGAGGGGAACACTGAGAGCAAGTGATCTCTGGTATTTTATGGAGGGAAAAGGACAATCTCAATCCCTCTGCCAAAGGAGCTGACAATCTAATGGGGAGAGGCAATCTGTCATTTCTTACAAATAAGATATATTGATACATTCATACACACAAACATATACATATGCATATGTATGTGTATACATGATAAATTGAAGAAAATCTCTCAGAGCTTCTGATAGAAAGATTTTAATTGAAATTTCAAGAAATCAAAGGATTACAGGGGGAGAAATGAGGAGGAAAAGAATTCCAGGCATGTGAAAAGACTTGTATGAACTAAATCTGAGTGAAGTGAGCAAAGCCAAGCCACATTGTATACAGTAACAACAAGATTATGTGATGATCAACCCTGATGGACTTGGCTCTTCTCAACAATGAGGTGATTCAAGGTAATTCCAATAGACTTGTAATAGAAAGTGCTGTCTGCATCCAGAGAAAACGATGGAGATTGAACGTGGATCAAAGCATAATATTTTCATCTTTTATTGTTGTTTCTTTGCTTGTTTTTTCCTTTCTCATGTTTTTTTTTCCTTTTTGAATTGATTTTGCACATCATAAAAATATAGAAATATGTTTAAGAGAATTGCACATGTTTAACCTATATTGAATTTCTTCATGTCTTGGGGAGAAAAGAGAGAGGGAGAAAAATTGAAACACATCTTTGCACGTATTTGGAAAAATAAAATACTTTTAAAATTAAAAAATAAGAAATTCCAGATATGGGTCATAATCAGTGAAAAGTGCTGTAGTTGATAAGAGTGTTGGGCCTAGATGAAGGAAATTTGTTGTTATTCAGTCTTTTCATTCATGTCCAATTCTGTATTTCTATTTGGGTTTTTCTTGGCAAAGATACTGGAGAGTTTTGCCATATCTTTCTCCAGCTTATTTTACAGATGAGGAAACTGAAGTAACCTGAAGTCAAGTACTAAAAGGACCTCATTTTTTAATGTCTGCAAGACATGACCCCTAAGGAAATTGATATAATAAAGATGTTTCATTGTAGAGTCATCCTGCCATTGCAGGCAGAGTGCTAGAATTAGAGTGGGAAACTCCTGGATTTGAAACTTAGCTGTTTTTTTTTTTTTTTTTTAAGATGTCACAATCTCTCTGAGCATCAATTTTCTCAATTCGACTATATTATATTTTCTCAATTATAAAATGAGAATAATAATGGCTAATATATATAATTCTGAATGTTATATATCTAATACAGTTCATTGATAATTCATTGTTAAATAATGTAGCAAAAACTTCAAATAGAAAAGAACTATATGTGAAGCATTTCTTGATTCTTCCTTCAGTTCCTAGGGACTTCCAGACACATATTATCTTAGATTTCATTTCAGACAAATTTTACATATATTTTAATATACATATTTTGTTTCTTACAATAGAATTTGAGGTCATTGAAAGAACAGATTGGGAGTAGATTGATTTTTTTCTTTGTATTCATAATACCTAGAACATTGTTGGCCAAACCTCAAGTACTAAATGAATACTTGAGAGTTTTAGAGAGCACGGTTAAAATTAAATATTCTCTGAATACTGAGAAAAAAGATTGAAAATATTTCTCAAGTAATGTATGTATGGCTACATTTGTAAACATGTACAATTATAAACAAATAATTAATATATTAATGCTTATACACACTGCATATACTTATATTCATATACATTTGTATGTATGTTTATATCAGGTACATTTACAGATACATTTATCATGCTTGTTAAATTATTAATAGCAAATTGAAAACTTATTTGCCTTTCAATTAAAAATACAAAACTGTCAATTCATTTAAATAGAGAAGAAAATAAAGAACTTATATACTGATTCTTTCTGTTCTGTTTCTCTCTGTCTCAGATTCTTTCTCCGTCCTTCTATGTGTCTCTCTCCCCACCTTCAAATTTGAAGAAGCATTTACAAGACATAGTGTAAAATTAGTGTCAAAAATGATTATAAGATCTGACTCAAGAAAGACATTTTTCAGAACCTTCTGTTATCTGCAACTTTCTTGGCAGCCAACTCTCATCACAAAAAGGTGTTGCAGGATGAGAATTTTCTTTAAACAGAGAAATTGTACTAATATTTTTTAGGTAAAAGTGTGTGTTTACAAATTAAGTAGAAATTTGAGCTCTTTATTACCTGTTGAGCATGGTGGGGGGGGGAGAAGAAGAGGAGAGAGAGAGAGAGAGAGAGAGAGAGAGAGAGAGAGAGAGAGAGAGAGAGAGAAAGGAAGAGGAGGAGGAGGAGGAAGAGAAGAAGGAGGAGGAAGAGGAGGAGGAGGACAAAAAGAAGACGGCAGGAAGGGAGGGAAATACAGAAACAGAGAGAAAGAGAGAGAGAGAGAGGGAGGGAGGGAGGGAAAGAAGGAGGAGGAAAGGCAGAGGGAGGGAGGGGCAGAGACACAGGGAAGAAGGGAGAGACAGAGACAGAGAGAGACAAGGACAGACAGAAAGCTAGAATTGATGTATAAGTTCTTTATTTTCTTCTCTATTTAAATGAATTGACTTATTTGTATTTTTTAATTGAAAGACAAAAATGTTTTCAGTTTGCTGTTAAATTTAAATTTGCAGTTAAATTTAAAAGTGGAACCATGAGCATGATTAATGTGGAAATGTCATTAGAAGAATTGCATATCTTTAACCTATATTAGAGTACTTGCTATTTAGGTGAGGATATGGGGAAAAGGGAGAGAGAGAAATTTTGGAACACAAGGTTTTGCAAGGGTGACTGTTGAAAACTATTTTTGTTCTGTATTTTGAAAATAAAAAAGCTATTATTAAAAAAAAGAAACATCAATAAATGTGTTATGGAGTTTAAGTTTTTAAGTTCAACTTAATGTTTTTAAAAGGAACAATTTTTATTTTCATTGAATGAAGGCTTTTAGTAATCAAAAAAAGTGACACCACTTTTAGGAAACTTCTCTTTCCATTAAAAATGTTTTATTGATGTTTTATGCTTTTATAAACATCATGGTCACTTCCCCACAATAAAACTTTCCCTTTTGATGTGATGACAAAGAATAAAAATTAAACAAAAGTAAATCAACAGATTGAGCCTGTTTGACCTTATATATCTTATTATAAATTCACAAAACAAACATCACTTTTTTTCCTATTAGGAGATACTATGATCTCTGGGATCATGATTGCTATAGTATTATTCTGAATTCTGACATGTTAGTATTGTGTTTCTTTACATTTGGGGGTTATTTTGTATATTTTTCTTATCAAGATTTGATTATTCCATGTATGAGACAAATAGAGATTGCAAATGTCAGGGTCACGTTCACAAAATTAAATCAGATTCTCCCTAAATGTAAATAAAGCTTGGAGGCTTCAGTCTCTCAATATGATATCCATAAGTATTACAAAGCTTTCTAAAAATATGAGTAAATGTCAGTTTTAAATCTAGAGGTACCCAGCTTACAAATCAGGACTGATTCAGGCTTCTGAAATATGATATAAAAATTCCATGACTAGATAAAAAAATCATAGATAAACCTTACTAATACAATATTTTTCCTTATTCGTAATTGCCAAGAATAAAAACCCATTGTCAACTTTTTATCTTTGTCCAACTCTAGACCAGGCAAAAAAAAAATCAACAAACACCATGATCTTCTCCTCTGGGAATAAAGCAGCCTTTTTTTTTTTTTTTTTTTTTTTTTTTTTTTTTTTTTTTTTGTCAAAGGGAGCATCTCAGTAAGAGTGGGAGGAAAGCATTCCTTCCTTACATTTGATGTTATAAATGGAAATTATTGCACATGGTATGGGAGTCCATCTGTAGTGGATTAGCAATTGTGATGATGTGGACACATGGCAATAAAGCTTACTGTTGCTAGACATTTTGGGAAGTTTCCCTGTCTTTTGTGTTCCAACATTCTATTTATTGCTTGCATATTTTTGCCCTTCATGTGAGAGCAGGATTAATAAACAAATAAACAAAACAAACAAAAACCAGCAGTATCTTCTTTTAAAAATTTTAGTTGCAAATTCAGATGTCAACAATGAATTTAGCCCATAAAGCTAATGTGACTTTAGATTCCATTCAGAAAAAAAATAAGACTTGTAGTGTCCTGATTACAATTGTCAGAAGCGTATCTACTTAAGCTCAGGTACCAAGTCGCTGAGGCTTCTTCCAGGTCTATGATTCTGTTACTTTGAGTTATGTGACTAAATTGACTCAGAGCTATAGTTGGCCAGATTGAATTCAAAAGTGATTTGTCCCATAGAAAGGGGACAATTTCACTGACATTAATCCATCTTCATTTAAGTGGATCTCACTGTATTATAATGATTGAGTTGAAGTAGTGTAGTTTTTGCTCTTGTTAACAGCAGGAGACCTTTAATTCAAACCAATTTGTCTCGGGAAATGGGAAGATATTTCCCAGAAGTTAGTCATGGAGCTTAGAATGCACAAATAATAGTGATGATACCTCCAATTTGCTTGTTATTCTCCTACAAAGAGAAAAAACCTGTTTAAAAAAACTGATTTGTGATCAGATTTAATAGGAAGCAATAGATGACCTCAAAGTTGCAAGTTTTATAATTTTCTTTTAATTTAATTTATTTTGCTCTTGCCACCCTTCTTCATGGTTATCAATTAGTTAGTTCTGAAGCAATCAATAGCACAGAACAAACAAAAGGGTTTGCCTTAGCTTGCCAAAATTGAGGAGGATTTGTTCATTCCTTATGTCCTCCCAAAATAATTGCTAGACCAGTGCTATACGGCATGTCTTCTTTGGTTTTCCATTATCAAGAAGCATACACATATTTGTTTATTAGTCCAATAGTTGGCACCTATTTCATTGGTGCCATACTCCTGGAGCTCTCTCAAAAAGAAATCCTGCTTATAAAATACCAGACCTCTCCATAATTATATCCATAATCAAACTGTCTCTGCCTCACTTCCATTCCTCTACATCAGACTGTCTACTGAACCCCACCACTCATCTCAATTCTTTTTGGGGCCTCATATGAAATAATTCCTCATTATATTTCTAAAGCTATGTCCTATTGGACCAAGAAATGGTGTCACTTGATTACCTACAATTGTTCTTTTCTCAGGAAAACTCATGTGTCCTTTATTGTTATAATTAAATATAATATTCTGAATTTATGGAAGTTTTGTTAGATTAGTTCTTTTATTTCTGCACTAGATCTCCCCCCCCCAATCTATTATCTTAACTAGTTATAATTGTTTTTTTTTTCACTTTTCCCTCTACCTTCCTTCTAAATAGTTTATTTATTTGGTAACATTCAGCAAGTCAAGTGTCTTATATTTCCCAGGACAGATTCCCAGATAAGCAGATAACAGATCTTTAACAATCTTGATGTGACCAGCATTCTTCATTTCTGACTGATGAATATTCCTAGTATTTATTATAATAGCACATTTGGAATATTATATTCAACTCTAGATGCCCTGTTTTAGGAAGGAGATTGACAAACTGAAGCATTTCCAGAAAAGTCTTAAAAACATTTCTTATGAGAGAGAATCAGTTAAAGAAATTACAAATGTTTAATTTGGAGAAAGACTTAGGAAAGACATGGTTACTGTTTTCAACTATTTGAAGCAGGCATATGGAAGAAGAAACGACTTACTCTGCTTTTCTGAAGGAGGCATAGTCAAGTCCAATGCAAAGAAGCTAAGAAGCATAAAAAATTTGGGCTTAACATAAGGAAATCTTAAATTAGAAATGTCTCCCTTTCATTCAGATGGAAGTAGGTTCCTTATTAAGATAGTGATCTTCCTTTAACTATTCCAATACAGGCTGGATAAGCAGTGAGCTAGGCATGTTGTAAAGGGGGTTTATTCATCAGGCAGAGAGTTTGCCTAAGTCACCTTTTAGTTCACTTCTAACCGTGAAATTCTACTGCTAGTCATCCTTGTCATATCTCACTCAAGGAAAGACTCTGCAGGTACTTGTTGCTGGTGTAGTTATTTCACATGTGAACATCAGGCTAGTTTCTCTTGGAAAGAACTATGTCATCTCTGCTCACTGCTTTTCAGTTCGGTCTTTCTATCATTGTTATTTTCCAGCTTTCTTTCACAATTTCTTCTCTGTTTGTGGTTTCTTGATTTGAACCTGTTAACATATCCTATTGCAATCAATTTTTTAGCTGTGATGCCCCAAGGATTTCTTCTTTTGTTGGCTGGTATTACTTTTGTCTTTCCATATATTGTTACTTATGACTCCATGGTGAAATTGATAAACCAAATAAAAACAAACAAAACATCAAAACATATTCCCTGTTTTTTAAAGTGGGATGACCTCAATAGCCTCTCCACTCTACCAAACAAAAAAGCACCTGGGGAAGCTCAAATCACATGACTTAGTCTATCAAAGTAAGACCAGCCCTAATGACCAAAATCCTTTTCCTACCAGCTGGGAGTTTGAATATTAAGTAGATGCCAGCTCCCACCAGTTTTCCTCTTTTCCCCTTAATACTGCTAAGTATTAACACAGTCTGCAGGTCCATGCTTTATATTCCCTTCCATCAATGTGTGGTTCTACTGGACCCCTATAAAGAATGTTCCCAAACTCACAAGTCTTTACTGATTTGGGATCCCCATTTCCACCTTGTACTGTGGGAAAGCTTGACCTGTTTTTCTTCAACTATCCATTATATAGTAAGTTATGTCCTTTCAATAAAGTTGTTGTGTTTCTCTGCATTGGACAGATAAAGAGTCTGAACCATCCTGAAGTTATGTCATGACAATAAGGAGACATAATATAAAGGTGATATAATAGATAGAAAGCCAGCCTTGAAGAAGGAAAGACCTAGATTCAAATCATGAATTCTGACACCTATTAGCTGTTTGGCCATGGACAAAGTACTATACATTTTTATAACCCAGACGACTCTGTTATACTGTATATTAAGTTAGATATCATTTAAAGATTTGCATTGGTAAATGGAGTTTCTAACATTGAGAACCTCTCTCAAAAGTGAAATCAATGTTCCAGATCAAAAAAAAAATATCAAGGATTCTTTTGTAAAATGTGGATTTTTTTCTTCATTTTTATTTTTTTCTGAGTATGCATGTATATTAACTTTTAAAATACACATTTGTTTATGAACCATGTTGGAAGAGAAAAAAGCAGAACAAAAGGGAAAAACCATAGAAGAGAAAAAAAAGAAGAAAAAAATGAACATAGCATGTGTTGATTTACATTCTATCACCATAAATGTCTTTTTTGGTATTTTCCATCCAAATTTTATTGGGATTGCCTTGGTACACTGATCCTCTGACAAGACCCCAGTCTTTCATAATGTATCGTATATTCTTGCTCTTATGTACAATGTATTGCTGTTTCTGCTTGTTTTGCTTAGCATCATTTCATGCAAATTTTTCCAGGCCTTTCTAAAATCAGCTTGTTCATCATTTTTTTTTTTTATAGAACAATATTCCATTACCGTCATACACCTACTCATTTTCCAATTCTTTGCTACTATAAAAAGAGCTGCTACAAACATTTTTGCATATGTGGGTCCTTTTTCCTCCATTAGGATTTCCTTGGGATATAGTATAGACCCAGTAGTATCATTGCTGGATCAAAGGGAATGCACAGTTTTATTGCTCTATGGGCACAGCACCAAATTGCTCTTCAGAATGGCTGCATCATTTCACAGTTCCACTAACTACATTAGTGTCTCAGTTTTCCCACATCCCCTCCAACATTTTTTATTGTCTTTTCCTGTCATCATAGTCAATTTAAGAAGCGTGAGTCGGTACCTCAGAGTTGTTTTATTTGCATTTTTCTAATCAATAATAAATTAGAGCATTTTTTTCATGTCTATAGATAGCTTTAATTTCAATGTCTGCTAAGTGTCTGCTCATATCATTTGAACATTTATCAATTGATGAAGGACTTGTGTTCTTATAAATTTGATATAGTTCTTTATATATTTGAGAAATGAGACCTTTATCAGAAACACTGACTGTAATAATTTTTTCTTAACTTTGTACTTCCCTTTTAATGTTGTTTGTGTTAATTGTGTTTGTGCAAAACCTTTTTAATTTAATGTAATCAAAGTTTTCTATTTTGCATTTCATAGTGTTCTCTATTTCTTCTTTGGTCATAAATTCCTTTGTTCTCCAAAGATTTGATAGGTAAATTATCCCTTTTTCTCCTAATTTGCTTATGGTATCATTTTTTACATCTAAATTATGTCCCCATTTTGACATTATTTTAATATGGGATGTGAAATGTAGGTATCTGCTGAGTAAAAATTTTCCACTTTCCCCAGCAATTCTTGTGAAATAGTGAGTTCTTATCCTAGAAGCTGCATCAAATACTAGATTACTATCAAATACTCGATTATTATAAGCCTTGATTATTATGTTTTATATATCTAACCTAATCCACTGAACTTTCACTCTATTTCTTAGCTAGTACCAAATGGTGTTGATGACTGCTGCTTTGTAGTAAAATGTGAACCCTTTAACAGTAATTATCAATATCACTTTTGCCTGCCATTGTTTATAACATTGTTAATTGTTCATTTACTGGGAGAACTTTGTATAGTTCATACAAAATGCCCAAATACCTTTAAGTAGAAAATGAAATTGAATATTGGTTTAACTAGAAAGATCTTAGGATATTGGTATTTCATTTTTTTCTTTCACAAATATTCAAAATCATATTCAAATTGTTAGCCTTATTTTTTATGGGCTGATATATTTCAATTAAAAATACTATAACTCCAAAACAAAGATACCTTTCTACAAAATTGGATCTTATCAGAAAACTATAATGAAGTTTTTTTTCAATATCACTACTTCTAGTGACCAATGCCCATTATGTACGGCATAATTTGTGTTTTGAATCAGAGCATGTGGGTTCAAATTCTACTTCTGTTATATACTATTTGTGAAACCTTGAATAAAATACATATCTGTGTATGTCTCCTCAACTAAAAAATATGAATCTTGAATCTAAGCTCCCTTCCAGCTCTAAATCTTGGACCAGAGTTCTTTGCCTGGCTTGCTAGTTGTATTCTTGATTTCTCATACTTAGGAAAAAGAGACATCAATTGTCACAGACAGGAATAAAAATTATACTTTGTAATTCATATATAATAAATGGCAAATTAAATTGTTGCTAGTTGTTGAAAATATGTTGAAAGTGTTTTAGCTTACTAATTTATCCTTCACTTTCATGTTTCTAGCAACTCTTAATTTCTTTCATGTAAACTGTTGGTGGTAGTTGTAGTGGTGTGGGGGGTGTCTGTGTGTAAACACACAGATATGAACTTTTTGGCCAACTCCAAATCTAAATCTTATTAATTCTTTTAATTTGAATGTATCTTCTTTTTTGAGGGCACTGTTTATCTTAAGTGAATTTCTTTCAAGGAAATTATCCGTGCAGAAGTGGCTCACAATCCTCTGGACTCAGATACATTTTATTTTATTCAGACTAAGGAAACTGTTTTGGTTGATTTCAACTCCAGTAGTAAACTGAGGGGCTGTGATGATTAACCACTTATCTTCCTGAAGTTGATTGTTGATTGGTTTGAGTAATTAAAAGCAGATGGTAAGAGCTGGAGAAAAATATGTACCAGCTGATTAGTGGAAATAAACGAATTCTGAACAAGATATTTAACTTCTAGATAATAAGCAGGGTCAAATATAGTTTATATTCTACTGTGTCCTTTTCAAGAAGAGTGGTCTGGTTCCAAACACGAAATTTGATAATCTATCAAGGAAAAGACAATTGTTCTTCAAATTATTTTTCTGTCTGGCCCTCTTGGATCATGTTTAGCAGCATTGCATACTGTACATACTGATACCATGTTTTTCTCAGGACTTGGAAATTTGGCATTCCTGTGGAATGAAGGAAACAAGCTTTTATTTGTTACCTACTGTATCCTGGGCATTATGCTAAGTGCTTTACAAATATTGTTTCAGTTGATCCTTATAACAACCCAGGGAAGTGAGTGGTATTATTATAACCACTTTACAAATGAGGAAAGTGAGGCAGAAAGAAATTTAAGTGGCTTGCTTAGGGTCATAGAGCTTGTGAATTTTAAGGCTGAATTTCAAGTCATCCTGACTCTAGGGCTCCAGACCTCTCTGCATCACCTATATGTCTCATAGTTTAAGAATGAGAATTAGGGGGCAACTAGTTGGTATAGTGGATAGAGCATCATCCCTGAAGTCAAGAGGACCTGAGTTCAAATCTAACCTCAAACACTTAACATTTCACACTACCTGGTTGTGTGACCCTGAGCAAGTTACTTAGCCCTAATTGTTTCAGAAAAAAAATAAAGTGTGGATTAAAAATTTTAAATGTATTGATTCTTCTATTTTGTAATATCATAATCATTTATGTATAATTCTCTTTCTACCTCCCCAAAGCAATAAACAGGACAAAGTAACAGTTTCTGCTTACATCAGTGATCTGCTTAGATCACTTTAGAAAAGACATTGAGAAAATGGAGAATCTTCAGATATTTGCAAACAGAATGGCTAATACTTTGAATCAGTATTAAGTGAGGATTGGTTGAATAACTGGATGTATTTTCGTTTAGAGATGAAAGGCTGGGAGAGAAAAGGCAGGGCAATTGTTTTAATGTATTCAAGTAGGTTTCTTGTGGGAAAGAACTTAGATTAGATATTTTGGTTTAAAAGGAATACCAGGCAAGGAGACAAATTTAGGATTGATGGTGTCTTTTAGGAGGCAATGAATGGGTGCTTCTTTATTGTATGGGTATGTGTGTGTGTGCTGGGGAGGGAAGGAAGGTTCATAAGCAGAAGCAAATTGAAAAATTTTCACATTTATTTATTTTATTTTTAATTTATGAAATAAATCAAACATTTCTACAATATTATATAATAAAAAATACAATTGTTCATGAAATTGCCAATTTATTACACACAACTTGCTATTCCTTTTAAATATGTTATCATGCAAATTTCTTTTTTCTTCCCCATTTGTTTTATATATTATCAAGTATTCCTTTTTATTAATGAGTTGAAGTAGTTAACTACTCAGGCTCCTAACAATAAAATTCTGTGATAGCCAAGATTTGGGATAGTAGTTAGATACACAGCATCCTTTTGTTTTATAGTGTAGTAATCATACTCTATATTGTTCTCCTGATTATTTCACTATGTATTAGTTGATATAAACCTTCCTATATTTCTTTTAAATCTGCTTAATCTGTGATTTCACTACACTGGGAAATTCCAGTGAGGAAATTCCCTCCAAAAAGGAAACCTGTACTTGCTCTGGAACCTAAAGTTTTAAGGACTTACCTGACTCACTGAGAAATTAAGTGATTTAACCAGGGTCAGTTAGTAAAGGACTTGAATCCCAAATTCCTGATTCAGATACCAGACCTCGATCTACTCTCTCACAGCTGTCTTTAAATTATTTATTACTGTGTAATAATACATTCACATAGCATAATTTATTCAGTCATTTCTCAATCAGTGGACATTCACTTTCTACATCTTTGCTATCATCAGTTTACCTTGGCATGAAGATAAGTTTGGAGCTGGAGAAGAGTACTTTATATCTTTTCTGAACTTTTTCCCCCTTTTACTTCATCTCCCAGCCAAAATTCAAGTTGATGAAATGAAACAAAACAGCAGGCACCCAGTAAAGCTAATTTATCAGCTTTCTAATATACTTCATTCTGCTGCTGAAAACAAAAGTCTTCCTCATGCAAAATAAAGTCATCGAACAAGTCAGATGTGTTTTCAAACTGTTTATGGGCCTTCCCTCTCTCTGGCTCCCACAATTAAGATTCTAATCCTCATTGCATCTCTGGAATTGTGAAAACAACCTTAAAAAAGGGAAAATAAACAGAAGAGGCTGCCTCTTTAATTTCAATAAAACATTCTTAGGAGTTATATGGCCATAAAGGTTGACAAATCTGGCCCTAAATGTAAACTCAGTGAAGCATTGAAAATTCATGTCCCATGAATAAAAGTCCCTGACAATAACAGGGTGATTTCATGGCATGTTCAAGCATCAGCTAGAAAATGTCTGGTGAAGGGAGAAAAGTCTGATAACTATAGAGCACGATATAGTTTTTTATTCATTTTCCTCTGGTCCCTAACCATTATCCCATGCTATCACCTTATAATCTTTTATTCACAGGGTTTGTGAATCTTTTCCAAGTTTTCTCTCTATTTTTTTTATTATATATTTCCATACTTTGTATTTTTAATTGCAATAATCTTTTTAAAAAAAGTTATCTACATTAGGAATTCTCAGTATAGAAATTTCTTTTGATGAATACTGGGAACTTCTCTGTGTCACAGAATCTGAGAAGGTTACCTGGGAATACTGAAATATCAGGTGACCTGCCCATGATCCAACATCCTGTATGTATTAGAGTCAGGAATTGAACCCATACTTCTGACTCCAAGGTCACCTCCTTTCTGTGTATATCTTCCCCCTAAAGCTTGCCATTAGTCATTAATTGATTTTAGAAAGCTTGTTCAACTAAAATAGTATTTGACATGTTCTATTCGTAAAATTTTCTTTTATCTATTTCTGTTGTTTTTTAAAATTCTCTTTTTCCTTATTGAAATGTAATGAGCTTGTGATTTTTCCAAGAAATTTGTTATTATTATTATTATTTTTGCATTAATTTGATGCTTCTATTCTTCAGCTCTATGATGACTTCCCCCTATTAAGTCTATTACTCTTCATGGAAATTCTGAGTAACCTTTAGTATTTTCATGAAATGTCTAATTCCAAGTCTTCCCACTTCTTGCTCTCTTATACGAAAGGAAATCATATATTCTGAGTTGGAAGAGACCTTATTGTTATATATTTTCCTTTATAAGTGAGAAGTTCCTTATATAGCTAGTTAGTGACAGAACAAATTACAACTAGTCTCCTTCCTCTAGTCTTATGATCTTTTCTGAATCTTAGTTTCCCAGTTTCAATATGCCTACTTTATTCTTCTCCCTCATGAGACCATTCTATTAAGCTCATAATTTAATAATAGCTTTTAATTTTAAAATACATACTGAGATAATTTTCAACACCCACTCTTGTAAAATCTTGTGTTCCACATTTTTTCTTCCTGCCTTCCCCTCACCCCCTCTTTTAGACAACAAGAAATCTGATATAGATTAAACATATGTAATCTTCTATACATATTTCCACATTTATCATGCTGCACAAGAAAAATCAAACCAAAAAGAGAAAAAAAATGAGAAAGAAAAGAAGCAAAAAAAAAAAAATAACAAAAAAGGGTGAAAATATGTTGTGATCCCCATTTAGTTCCCACAGTTTTCTTTCTAAATGCAGATAGCTCTCTCCATCACAAATCTATTGTACCTGGTCTGAATCATTTCATTGTTGAGAAGAGCCACGTCCATATAAGTTGATCATTTACATAATCTTGTTGGTATATACAATATTCTCTTAGTTCTGATTAGTTCAGCTCACTACTTAGTTCTACTTAGTTCTACTCTCTTCACTTATCAGTTCATGTAAGTCTCTCCAGGCCTTTCTGAAATCATCCTGCTGATTGTTTCTTATAGAAAAATAATATTCCATAACATTCATATATCATAACTTATTTAGCCATTCTCCAACCGATGGGTATCCATTCAGTTTCTAGCTCCTTGTCACTAGAAAAAGGGCTGCTACAAACTAGTAGGTCCTTTCCCCTTTTTTATCATCTCTTTGGGATACAGACCCAGTAGAGACGTTGCAGGATCAAAGCCCTTTGGCTTATAGTTTTGATAGCCCTTTGGATATAGTTCAAAATTGCTCTCCAGAATGGTTATATTAGTTCACAACTCTACCAACAATGTATTAGTATTCCAGTTTTCAACCCAAAATTTCTTCCTACCCACTCAAACTTCAGGTTTCCTTATTTTTTTTTTCTATTTTTTTCTTCTTTTACTAATATTATGATTTGGTAGAAAACTAAACCTTGGATTATAACTTGACTCTACCACTTGCTATATGTCTATCTTTGGGCAAGTCAAAACTTCTCTGAGACTCAGTTTTCTCATTCATAAATAAAGAAAGTTGGACTATATGACATCTATGTTCCTTCCATATCTAAATTTGTCAGAGATAGCTACGTGGTACAATGAGAAGAGTACTTATTAGACTAGACCTGGATTCAAATCTGTCACACATATAATAGTTATATAAATCTGGGTAAGTCACTGCCTCAGTTTCCTCAGTAGCAAAATGGGGATAATAATAGGATCTATTTTCCAAGCTTGTTTTGAGAGCAGATGAGTAAATGTTTTTAAAGCATTTTATAAACCTTAAGTGCTATATACATAATTATAATGCTTATTATGATTTTCAGTGTTATTGTCATACTATGGATATATGGATAAATGACTTCTATCCTTTACCTTCCAGCAATGATTTTTTCTCTTCTCTTCAACATCAAGTACATATTTAGGGGAATATATGCTGAATCTTTTGTAAGACTACTCACACACCATTGATATCTTCCTGTTACCCTAACTTTTACCTATAGTTCCAAGAATTTATAACATCAACAGTGATTGAACTCCAGTAACAATTGTCTCAGAAGACAAGCTACATCAGGTTGATAGTAATGCAGGGGCATCAAACCAATTGGTGAGTTAGAAAGGTATTTACCCCAAACATGTGAAAACTTCCCTAAGTAGAATGGATGGATGAGAAGAATTCATTCCAATGGACTTGATAGCAATGGAAGCAGGTGCTGTAGAGCCCTTAGAGTTTCATCAGACACTGAAGTCGCCAAAGTCATCTACTACATCCCAGACAATTGTTAGTCATCTTGACTTTTGTCCTCTCACTGAATTTTATGACTATGAAAAAGAGAGTGAGGATGAAAACTTTGTATAATGCTACCTCACTTAAATCCAATCCACACAGAATCAAGACATAACTGTGTGTCATTGATCCACTGTGAAAATGAAATAACAACAATAGCAACAAAAACACTTTTTTGGTATGGGTATTCATTGTAGACTATGCGTATTTATATTATCAGAATGGTCTTCAATATAAAAATGGGTACATTTGATTTAGTAGCTGCTTTAAATCAATCAAATTAAATAAATCAATTGTATTATTTTCAAGGAATTTTGCTTCCCAATGGATATGCAAATACAAATGCCATTCTACTGAGGGAATATGATGTTTTACAGATAAGTAAAAACAGATTTAATAAATGAATTAAATGATAGCACAGGTTCTAATAACTGAAAGAATCAGAACATATCTTCTGAAGGCAATTTAGGATTTGAAAAGTTGTAAAACAGAGGTGAGAAGAGAGAATTCCAGAATATACATTGTGTACAAAAGAAGAAGTAGAAGATGAAATGTTGTATATAGGAAAAATAAGGTTATTTTTGGTTTAGAATGCAATCAAAAAGTAAATCTAGATTAAAACAAAAATGTATAGCACTTTAGATGCCCAAAATATACATGTTATATAATATAAATATGCACAAATATGCATATCTACATGCATACGTACATATACATACACAGGGCCAGTAGCCACTTAATAGCTATGTGAATTTGGACAAGTAATTTAACTTCTGTTTTCCTCAGTTTCCTCAACTGTAAAATGAGCATAGCAGTAGCTACCATCCAGAATGTTTATAAAGAATTTAGCATAGTTCTTGGAACATATTAAATAGTATATATATATGTATATATATTATATATATGCATATTGTTACATAAAAAGATGAAAAAGGCATCAGGAGAAGCCTAGTCAAAGGTGATTTGATAAAATAATTATCTCAAAGTTAAAAACAATGTACACATGAGTAAATGTAATAGTATAACATAGTAAAGGTCATTACCAATCTTATCACTCTGTTGACTAACACCAGAACTAAACTCATTCCAATGATTTCAATCTTAACAAAATTAGATTCTCAGTATTTTTCTCAAAATATTGTTTCCTTCCTTCTGTTATAACTTAAATTCAGTTCCATTTAATAAGAACTTATTAAGTGCCAATTATTTATAAGTCACTGTACTCCTGGTTGTGACACACAGAATAAAACATTTAAAAATATTCCTGCCCATAACAAGTTCTCATTTTATCATGAGAATATAATTTACATTTATATTATTAAGTTCAAAGTAAGTTAAAGAGAGAATCCTAATAACTCGTGGGAAAGAAAAGAGAGCAGGGAAAATGTCATAGGAAAGGTGGTACCAGAGGATAGCCTTAAAGGGTCAGGATGCTAACAGTTAAAATTAAGGAAGAAGTGCATTTTTCAGACATTCATCACATTTAAAAAAGAACCTATGCAAAGACATGAAGCCAGCTGCCAGAAAACAATGAAGGTTAGTTTGAATAGAATACAAAATGAATCAAAAGGTTAATGGAAAATAAGTCTGGAAAGATAGGTTAGTGCCATATTGTGAAGGGCTTTAAAAAACAATGTGGAGATTTTGAATTTTATCCTATAGTCAATAGGGAGTCACTGAAGCTTCTTGAGAACTGGAGGAAATTGTGTTGAAGGAGTGTTATTTTGGATATTTCCACTCTTTAAAATTGTTTATTTTCATGCAGAAAAAATCTATTTTTTTCTTTTTGACCTTCTCTAAATTGGCAGCTGCCTTCATGTCTTTGCATCGGTTGTTTCTTAATTGTGATTTTTATTGAAATTTGTTAGTTCTATGCTATCATCAAATTCATCAAACATTGGGTTTATGTGTTCATTTTTGTATATTTTATACTTCAGGGCTTCTCAAACTTTTTCCACTTTCAAACCTTTATTTTTTTCCCCAGGAAATTTTTATAGGACCCTGGGTATATAGTTATATAAAATATATATAAAAGCCAAGCATTTACTGATAATAAATCGTAATTTCACAATCCTTATATTCAGTTATGTGACCCTAAATGGTATTGTGACACACAATTAAAAAAAAAAAAAAACTTTGGCATACCTAATCCATTCCACGGTTCAACATTTCTTAATCTATACCGAATTATTTTAATCATGAATGCCTTGTAATATATTAAAAATATGCTGCCCTTAATTCCTTTCCTTGTAATATCAAAAAAAATTATCTTAAGATTTTTGATCTTTTTTTTCCTTCTAATGAATTTTATACTTTTACTTTCATTACATATTCTTTTGGTAATTTTGTGATATTTAATAAATAAATTCATGTAGTATTGTAATTTTTATTATATTGACTTGGTATACCCATAAACAATTGATATTTTTCTAATTATTTAGATCTATTTTTGAAAAGAACATTTTGTAGTTATCACTTTCCCAGAGTTTTTCTATATATTTTTGCATATTTGTGTATATTTTATACATCCTATAAATGTTTAAATTGAATTTGTCATTTCATCTCTTCCTGCTAGGTTAGTTAATATTATATTTATAAAAGTATATTATTTCCACATATTTATTTTATGTCCTGCAATATTGTTGAGGTATTGTATTTTTATTTGTTTAGGATTAAGTCAAGATTCAATCTGTACTCAGGAAGATTGTTTTAGCAACTATATAGAGAGGTTGGTTTGGAGAAGGAAATAACTGAAAAGATTAAGTAGGAGGTGTTATGCCAAAGTTCCCTTGTAATGTTGTGACTCAGTTTCTCCAATTGTCCTATTTCGTTATTCTGCCTTAGGTTATAACCGTTCCCTCTTAATGTTTGAGATAAAGGTTTTATAGACATTCCTTAATGTTTGACAAGATAAAGGTTTATCCATTTTAGATGTCATTAGAATATCAGTAATGTCATTGTTCTGTTATTCCATAAAAAGCTCACCGCCCCATACTCGGGGCTAGACTCTTTGAGATGATAGTGTCATCTAGCCCTGGGATCAACATGGATCCATTGGTCCCAGTATTTCTCTCCATTTAATAAACTATTGAATTGATCTCTAATCTCTGTCTTGCTCAGTTTCTTTGGCATTACAGGAGGTTTGTGGGATTGGTAAGTTATGAAAGGTATGAGCTAGCATGGTTGTGATATGAATGGAAAGAAAGAGGGCAGATTTGAGAGATATGGAGATAGAGTTGATGGCACTTTTTACTTGATTAAATGAAAAAGAGTAGGGAGAGTGAACAGTCAAGGATGACTGAAATTTCCTACTTGTGAGACTGGGGAGATGAAGTGTGCCTTCTGCAGGAATAGGAAAGCTTGCAGAAGCAATGGCTTCAGGGAATTAATTGAATTTCAAATGCCCTAAGGATATTTAGATGGAAATGTTAGGACATGTATTGATCTGCAAATAGGATGGGAAGAAAGATAGAAAAGACAAAAAAAAAATTGTAACCAGAAACAATTAGGTATGGTATATAGTAAAAATCAAAATCAAAATCAAAATGGCTGGGAAAGCATTGTTTGAGAATAAATCTCTAGACTGTAGGAACTAAGTCTGACTAAATTATTTGATTGATCATTTAGTCTACCATAAACCAGTTCAAATGTAACAGGGTTATTTGATAAGCTTTTTTCTATGTTTGTTATGATTTCCTATAACTCTCTGGAAAGCTTGAACATTAAGGCTATGTTTAGGAACAGGGCTCAGATCTGTGATTTCTTCATATATAAAGAAATACCCTCTACTAAAGCAGATCAGCACTTCTAAAAATGTTGACTCTAGCACTGAGTCTAAATGTCTTGCCTAGGGTCACATAGCCAAGTCAAAGGTGAAACTTAAATTCAAGTCTTCCTGAGTTTATTCTCTATAGTATAATATTTAGATTCTTAAATTGTTTTGTTCTTTTTGATATGAGCAAAGGCAGCACAAGAAAAACAAAAGTGGAATTTGTCAAATTATTAAATTTTTAAGGCATTTGAATTGATGAGTCAATTCAGCCAAATCATTTTCCAATTCAGGAAGACCCATATCATGAGTAAGCAACAACATTCTAAGTTTTTCAATGACTCAGTCCATTTTAGATGTCATTAGAATATCAATAACCTCCCCCACCATTAGGTTATCCCCATTTAGGTACTTCCCCACTATGTCATTGTTCTTGTTATCCTATAAAAAAGCTTGCTGTCCCGATAGACTCTTTGAGATGATAGTCTAGTCTAGCCCTGGGATCAAACATGGATCCATTGGTCCCAGTATTTCTCTCCATTTAATAAACTATTGAATTGGATTCTCATCTCTTGTCTTGCTCAGTTTCTTTGGCATTACACTGGGGCCAGGGGCCATAAATATTTGATAATTGTAGAGATGAGACTGAGGCTGGGTTATAGCTAAAAGAATTCAACCATGACTATTTTAGATTCTCTTTCTCTGTCTTCCCCAACTGCAAAGAACAGATGGAAGTCATTCACATCCAGCCATATCTCTGAGCCCATTAAACTCTATCGGACATACTTGTGACTCAGAGACAGCAGCTAGGGAAAAGTGAGACATACAAATATCATGAATGTTTAAATCATGAATGAATGTGGCCATTTTTTTTTTTAAATCTACTGTTTATTTTTCCATTGGGAACACTATCATGCATCAAACACATTGAGGTATCTGAATTCCTTTTATCAAAGTATGAAACCAAGTTGTAAATCCTACAAAGGTGATATAGTGCTTTTTAAAAAAAATATGGAATATAAAAGTCTGCTTCAAATTATTAAAATAAGCAATGTGGCTAGGCATTGATGATATTATTCATTTATTCAAAACATATTTATTACCACTTACTCAGACTCAGGCTTTGTTGCTAGGGGGCAGAATAGTCCTTTCTCTACTTGAAGACAATTTTCATTTCAGGGAGGTTAATGTTTTAACAATTCTTCTGCTATTACAACATTTTAATTCTACTCAGCCGTTTCCAAAAATGCATGTTGTTAGCGACTTTGTCTCATCAAGTAGTGTTTTTATTGCTCTGTTTTCCCATTTCCCTTGGACATTTTCATTGTCCCTCTAAAGACACAGCTTTAAATCAGTATCATTGTCTTTTAAGACTTTTAAAGAAATAATAGGTTTGTGAAAAGGGTTTTTTATTTTTCTTTAAATGAGACCTCTGTGTTTTATGAACTCCTCAGTATATTTACTCCAGATGATGGGATCCTAGAACTCAGAGGGTGGGAGCCAGTGAAAGTTTTAAACTGACTCACTTTCATTGAGGTTCTTTGATATGTCTTAAATGAGCATGGCTGTAAACTCTATATAACAGGCCTCTTCCTTGACCCAGCTTTACCCAAATACTGAAAAGTATACCAATAGATTTGATATGACTTAAAATAGGCCAAGGACAATTTAAAATTCAACATGCCTTCTCTAACTGACCAAATTTGAGTTATATGCTTTTTCTATTTTGCTAAATTTATTTTGTAAGGAATTTTCTTTAGATAATTTCTGTTGTTTCTTTTTCCAAACTCTCCTGCAACGTTCTCATTTCCTTTCACCTTTTTCTTCTAACTCTCTTTTAAGATCCTTTTTGAATTTTTCTAAGAGAGCCCTGTGAAATGGGAACCAACTCATATCACCTTTGGGTCTTCATCTGAAGATGATCTGCCTTCAATATCCTCAGAGGTCAAGGTCTGTATTTTGCTTTCACCATAAAGGCTATCTATGGTCAGAGTTATTTTTGCTTTTTTGCTCACTTTTTAAAGTTTGAGGTCTGCTCTTAGGGCAAAGGGGAGATTGTTCCAAGCTTCCTATACAGGAAACAGCAGCTTTTTGCTGCCCTGGGTCAGTCTTGCTGACTTCCTTCCTATGTTGGGTGGCATGACCAAGTCCCACATTATTCTGGGGTTCAGAGGCTCACTATTTGCCTATTGTAATCACCTTAGATGCCTCACAGCTAATCTGCTATACTCTGGCTTCTGTATCAGGACACTAGCTAACTGTTGTATTTTGGCTAACAGCCTCCCCATAGATTCCTTAGCTAGCAGACTCCATAATTCTAGGTCCCTGAACTGTATCTGCACTTGGCCACCATCTCCTCCCCACCCTCTCCAATTGAAATAAACCTTTTCTGAAATTCTTCCAAAATATCTTCTTCTGGAAATTTATTACACTCCAAATATTTGTGGATTCTGTCACTCCAAAACCTGTTCAGAGACTTGTTTTGGTCTTAATTTGAAGAATGCCAGGAAGAGCAAAGATAAAGGCCTATCTACTTTCCCCCATTTTGACTATGCCCCAATAGTTAAATTTGAAGCAACCCTTTGGTGTATAGACAAGAGAACCTTTATAAAATTTTTACTTATTTTGCCAGATGACTTAGGTTATTCAATAGTTTCCAGAAATTGTTAGAGAAAACACAAAGTCTAAATCTTAGAAAAGTTTATACTTTTATGTAAAGTAAATACAAGGCTTTTCTTAAGTATTCTTCATAAAGTACTCTAAAATGACTTTTTGAGGCTAAATACACATGTCCAAGTAAGGATAGTCACATTCTCTAGATACCCCTATAGGAAAAAAAAAAAAAATATATATATATATATATGTGTGTGTGTGTGTGTGTGTGTGATTAAGAGAGGTATGTGATTCTTTGGGATTTACTCATTTTGGGGGTTGGAAATCCTGGTTAAAATATATAAAGTGGATGGGCCTGACTCAAGCCATTGCCCTGGCTTGTTAGATTTAACATAGGAAAGGAATGAGATTCTTGGTGGTTGTCCAATAGATAACAAAAGGATGTTTACTTAACTATAACATAGAAAGGATATTTAACAAAGATACTAAATTAGGCTTGGGTTAACTTTCACCTCCATCCTGGGTCTGGTCAGTAGGACAGGGTGTGATGAGTCAGGGCTGAAAAGTCTGAATGACTCCATGAGATTGAACCTTTTTTGCCCTTAACTAAAAAGAAAAATATATCCCCATGGCTGGAGGATCCTAGAGAACATCATCAATTCTAGACAGTCATATCCTTATCTCTTTGGGTCAACCGTATCTTCTGGACAATTTCTTTGTATTTTAAGAGGAAAAAACTAGTTGACCTACATGAATGGTTACGAAGGATTGTGGTTCACCTGGATAGCATAATACAAAATTTTAAATTTTCTTGAAGAAGTAATGGAAATCAGGAAATCAGTATTTTAGAAGAGGAATCATCTAGATTGATGATCTCGGTCTTGGCCAATTACGTGGCTTGGATCAAATCTGGTTCATTGACACTTTTTCTACACCACTAATATGGTTTTTATATTTAAATAAAATTTATATGTAAAATGCATAAATCATTTTTAGTCTGTCCAAAAACAAGGTCAGGCCAGCTTTGTCCCCTGGCTGCAGTTTGCTCAAACCTAATCTAGTCCAACCTTCCTCCAGTTTTATAGATACATACATTAAGGCAAAAATAGGTTAAATAATTTGATTGAGCTTTCACAATTAGTGAAATAGGACTAGAAAAGAGGTTTTCCTGAATCTTTACGGAATAGCTATTTCCATTATAAAATATAACCTATGTAAAGTCTATGTATATTCAGCACTGCCTTTTTGAAATAAATTATATTATGATCCAGTGTTTTATGCATTTATCCAGGCAAATAAGTAGATGTGTTGAAAGATTTAAAGGACTGTCTGTATGATCTCATCTATATCATCAAATTGACAAACATATTAAACAACCATAGTCCTATAAGAACTATGGTAAAGAGTGGTATAGTGAACTGATGAGAGAGGTATAGAATACTAGAATTATCTAGCACTGAGGGGCCCATTAAGATAATGTAAAATAAATTTGTAGTGGACCCAGTTAGAATGGTGATGTGGTTTTCTCAGCCTTTTTTCAGCAACACCGGTATAGGCCCAAATGTAGTGAATAAAGGAAGCAATCATTGGGCTTCTTCCAAGACATAAATAAACAAGGAGTAGAAATGAAGGCATTTCAAAGAAAAGTCAATTAGTTATCCATAAGTAGATCCATCAGACAACAAGTAGGTTGAAAGTTGCCATTATAATTATGTATGACCAGAAAAAAAGGTATTTATTACATTTATTGTATTAATAGAAATGGGAGCAATGGCTAAAATCCATGGTATTTTTTTTAAAGATTACTAACCTGTACCATAATTAATTAACAGAATCTGGGAATAGGGAGAAGTTGTATTCTACCCAGATCATACCAAATCTGAAATATTGTGTTCAGTTTTGCATGCCTCATTTTAGGATAGATATTAAGAAGTAATAAGGTCTTGATGTTCAAGTCAAATAGAAATCAGAGCCACTAACCCTACATAAAGATCCCCGTAGACTGCAAAATATAATATTATCTATTGTCTATTATATTTTTATATATTTTATTAAATATTCCCAATTACATTTAAATCTTATTCAGGTGACACTGAAAAATGTTCTGGGCTGCACATTATCTATGAGACATGTTATTTGACATTTTTGTAATAGAACATTCAGGAAAAGAGTAAGAAGGGGGCAGGGCCTTTAATCACAAGAATTGATTTAGAAACTAGAAATTTTGCTTTAATAGAGTAGATTTAGGGAAAGATGGATAATATGATAGATGTTTTCAAATGTTTGAAGGATTGTGTCAAGGAGGATTATTCTTATTAAGGATCTCATAGAACAGAAGGGCAATTAAGGGCCTCATAGAACAGAATAAAAAGTAATGAACAGAAGTTGTAAAGATATTCAGTTGTTCTGTGGTATTATGAAAAGAAGGAAAGATTTGGAGTTGGATGACATGGATGGCAATCCTGACTCTGTAACTCTATGTCAGTCCGAATTCTACCTAAGTGACATTGGAAAAATCACTTGATTTCTCTGGTCCTCAGTTTCTACTTAGTTTCTACTAAAATGATGGGAATTAATTATATAGTCTCAAAGTTTTTTCCATCTCTTAATCTATAATTTTTTGGAAGGTTCAGTGGCAGGAAAAAAAATACAACTTTCTAACAATCAAAGTTATTCAAAAATGGGATATTTCCCTTGGAATATACTCATCACTAGAAGACTGCCAGCAGAGAGGCTGAGGGATCAGTGATACATCTCAGAGACAGGTTGGACTACGTGGCATCTTTCCAACTCTTAGGTTCTATGATTAGAAGAGGAGTCCCCAAATAGCAGTGGAAAGCAAACTTTGATAGATTGTTAGTTTAGTTTTGATGAAAAAACAGAAAAAAGGGGGAGGAGCCAAGATGGCGGAGAAGACACACGCGTCTTTCTAAGCTCTTCTCTTACCCTCTTTATCAATATTATATCGAGCCTCAAAAATAGTCTTGACTGCTACAATGTCGAAAGATAAGAAGTAGAACAACTCACCGGTCAAGAAAATCTGCAGTCTCAGCAAAAAGGTTGGTTCCTGGGGCTCGGGGGAGATCGCGATGACTGGGAGAGAAATTAGGTTCCGAGGAGAGTCTCAAACCCAGGGTGAAGGCACAAATCTCAGCATAAGCGCCAGAGCCCCAACCCGCAGTAAGGGGCTTTTTCTTGGGGCAGTGTGATCCTGCACAGCAGGAGGACTCAGCCGGGTTAGCTCCAATCTGCGCAGGGGAGCCTGGCTTGAGGGCCATAAGAGCTTTTCCAGGGGCCGATTTGCATCGGGCAGAGACACTGGGCAGAGTTTGTGGCTGTCTGCCTTCGCAGTCTGAGCTCAGCTGCAATACTCACAGTCCCACAAGAGGCTCCGGCCTGGGCGTGACACTTTCACCACTTAGTCCTAGCCGAGGGCAATCGATAATCCACTCAGCCCTACTAAGCAGTTTGATAGCTCGGCCAGTGCTGAATCCACTTCCTGTTGGGGAAGGGAAAACTCTCACCCAGAGCACTCCTCATACCTCGAGCGAAATCGGTTTACATCTTTCCCTGCTCTGCAGAGGAAGCTGGTAACCCCCTTGCCTAGGAGACCTACCCTAAAGGCTTTAAAACATGAATAAAAAGATGAAAAGAACAATCGACAGCTTCTATGCAGAAAAGAGCAGGTCAGCAAACCTGAAGAGACCTCAAACAGCAAAAATGCATCAGACTGTCCTCCTTACATAATGCTCTCATAGAAGAGACCATTAAAAGTCTCAAAAGAGAGTTAGAAGATAAAAGGGGAAAGGAAAGAGAAGCCTTACAAGAGAGCAACAACTTCCTGAAATACGAATTGGAAAAGTTAAAAACTCCCAGGAAGTGCAAATTGGTGAATTGGAAAAATAAAAAATCACAGGAAAGTAAGAATTGTGAATTGGAAAAAATAAAGAATTCACTAGAAAGTAGGATCTGTGAATTGGAAAAAGAAAATAATTCACTAAAAAAAAAAATTAGTGAAATGGAAAAAAATTCCACAGACCAAAACAATACATTCAAAAACTCAATTGGACATATACAGAAAGAAGTAAAAAGCTAATGAAGAAAATAATTCTTTAAAAATTAGAACTGAACAAATTGAAACTAATGATGCATTGAGACAGCAAGAATCAGTCAAGCAAAACCAAAAAATGACAAACTGAAAAACCATGAATTATCTACTTGCTAAAATGACAGACTTGGAAAATAGATCTAGGAAGATAATCTGAGGATTATTGGACTTTCCGAAAACTATGATGAAAAAAAGAGCCTAGATACTATTTTACAAGAAATCATCAAAGAGAACTGCCCAGATGTAATAGAATCAGAAGGTAAAATAGGCATTGAAAGAATTCATCGAACACCTTCTGAAAGAAACCCTAAAATAAAAACCCCAAGGAATATTGTGGCAAAATTTCAGAACTATCAGATTAAGGAAAAAATTTTACAAGCAGCCAAAAAAAAACCATTTAAATACCGAGGTGCCACAATAAGGATCACCCAAGATCTGGCTGCCTCTACATTAAAGGAAAGAAGGGCCTGGAAATGATATCCGAAAGGCACAAGAACTTGGGATGCAGCCAAGAATAAACTACCCAGCTAAGCTGAGCATTTTCTTCCAGGGAAGAAGATGGACGTTTAATGAAACAAATGAATTCCATTTGTTTCTGAAGAAAAAACCAGAACTAAACAAAAAATTTGATCTCCAAGAATAGAACTCAAGAGATGCAGAAAAAGGTAAAAATAACTCTGAGAATTGTATTTCTGTTGTGGATATACAAAAAAATACATGTAAAATTTGATAGTACTGATATAACATAAAAAAGGGAAGTAGATATGGAAAAGGGATGATGGCAGAATAAGGTGGGAAGGAGGGATAAAAAGAGGGAAACCACATCCCACAAAGAGGCTAAGGAAACTTATCATATCTGAGGGAATTTAGAGAGGGGGAGGAACATTGTGTGAATCTTACTCTCATCAGAGTTGGCTCAAAGGAAAAATAATTGACATTTGTTTTAGAGAAAATTCTCTCAGCCTCATTAAAACGGGGAGAGGAAAAGGGAAAAGAAAAGAGTAATAGGGAAGGAAGGGGAAAGACTCAAAGGGGAGGGAGGGATAAGTATCGTGATACAAGAGGGGTACATAAGTTTAAAAGGGGGAAAGAGGGTTGGGGAGGCAAGAATAAGTAAAGCACAATCTGGGGTTATTAGGATGGCAGGAAATACAGATTTAGTAATTCTAACCGTAAATGTGAATGGGATGAACTCCCCCATAAAGAGGAGGCAGATAGCAGACTGGATCAAAGTCAGAACCCTACAATATGTTGTTTACAAGAAACACATTTAAAGCAGGGGGATACATATAGAGTAAAGGTAAAAGGCTGGAGCAAAATCTATTATGCTTCAGGTGAAGTCAAAAGCAGGGTAGCCATCCTTATCTCAGATCAAGCAAAAGTAAAAATTGATCTAATTAAAAGAGATAAGGAAGGAAACTACATCCTGCTAAAGGGTAGCATAAACAACGAAGCAATATCAATATTAAACATATATGCACCAAGTGGTATGGCACTCAGCTTCCTAAAGGAGAAGTTAAGAGAGTTGCAAGAAGAAATAGACAACAAAACTGTAATAGTAGGAGATCTCAACCTTGCACTCTCAGAATTAGACAAATCAAACCACAAAACAAATAAGAAAGAAATTAAAGAAGTAAATATAATATTAGAAAAATTAGGTATGTTGGATCTTTGGAGAAAATTGAATGGAGATAGAAGAGAATATACGTTCTTCTCAGCAGTTCATGGAACCTATTCAAAAATTGACCATATATTAGGACATAAAGACCTCAAAATTAAATGCAAGAAAGCAGAAATAGTAAATGCTTTCTTTTCAGATCATGATGCAATAAAACTACATTCAACAAAAGTTAGGGGAAATAGACCAAAAAGTAATTGGAAACTAAACAATCTCATCTTAAAGAATGATTGGGTGAAGCAGCAAATTATAGATACAATTAATAATTTCACTCAAGATAATGACAATGATGGACATCATACCAAAATTTGTGGGATGCAGCCAAAGCGGTAATAAGAGGGAATTTTATATCCTTAGAGGCTTACTTGAATAAAACAGAGAAAGAAAAGATTAATGAATTGGGCTTGCAACTAAAAAACTAAAAAGACCAAATTAAAACCCCTAATCAAATACTAAATTGGAAATTCTAAAATTAAAAGGAGAAATTAAAAATATTGAAAGTAAAAAACTATTGAACTAATTAATAAAACTAAGAGTTGGTTCTATGAAAAAGCCAATAAAATAGATAAGCCTTTAGTAAATCTGATTAGAAAAGGAGGGAGGAAAATGAAATTAGTAGTCTTAAAATGAAAAGGAGAACTTTCCACCAATGAAGAGGAAATTAGAGAAATAATAAGGAGTTATTTTGCTCAACTTTATGCCAATAAATTTGATAACCTAAGTGAAATGGATGACTACCTCCAAAATACAGACTTCCCAGACTAACAGAGGAAGAAGTAAATTGTTGAATAGTCCCATTTCAGAAAAGAAATAGAACAGGCAATTAAACAACTCCTAAGAAAAATCCCCAGGACCAGATGGATTTACATGTGAATTTTACCAAACATTTAAAGAACAATTGGCTCAATGCTATATAAATTATTTGATAAAATAGGAATGAAGGAGTCCTACCAAATTCCTTCTATGACACAGACATGGTACTGATACCTAAACCAGGTAGGCTGAAAACAGAGAAAGAAAATTATAGACCAATCTCCTAATGAATATTGATGCTAAAATCTTAAATAAGATATTAGCAAAAAGACTACAGAAAATCATCTCCAAGATAATACACTATGATCAAGTAGGATTTATACCAGGAATGCAGGGCTGGTTCAATATTAGGAAAACTATCAATATAATTGGCCATGTTAATAACCAAATTAACAAAACCATATGATCATCTCAATCGATGCAGAAAAGCATTTGATAAAATCCAACATCCATTCCTATTAAAAACACTTGAGAGTATAGGAATAAATGGACTTTTCCTTAAAATAATCAGCAGCATCTATTTAAAACCATCAGTAAGCATCATATGTAATGGAGACAAACTGCAACCATTCCCAATAAGATCTGGAGGAAACAAGGTTGCCCACTATCACCGTTATCTATTTAATATTGTATTAGAAACGCTAGCTATAGCAATAAGAACTGAGAAAGAGATTAAAGGAATAAGAATAGGCAATGAGGAAGCCAAATTATCACTCTTTGCCGATGACATGATGGTATACTTAGAGAACCCCAGAGATTCTGCTAAAAAGTTATTAGAAATAATCCACAACTTTAGCAAAGTTGCTGGTTATAAAATAAACCCACATAAGTCATCAGCATTCTTATATATCACTAACAAAATCCAACAGTCAGAGTTACAAAGAGAAATTCCATTTAAAGTAACTACTGATAATATAAAATATTTAGGAATCTATCTGCCAAGGGAAAATCAGAAACTTTATGAGCAAAATTACAGACCACTTTTCACACAAATTAAGTCTGATCTAACCAATTGAAAAATATTAAATGCTCTTGGATAGGGCGAGCAAATATAATAAAGATGACAATATTACCTAAACTAATCTATTTATTTAGCGCTATACCAATCAGACTCCCAAAAACTATTTTAATGACCTAGAAAAAATAACAACAAAGTTCATATGGAAAACAAAGGTCAAGAATTTCAAGGGAATTAATAAAAAAATCAAATGATGGTGGCTTAGCTGTACCAGATCTAAAACTATACTATAGAGCAGCAGTTACCAAAACTATTTGGTATTGGCTAAGGAATAGATTAGTTGATCAGTGGAATAGATTAGGTTCAAGGGATAAAACAGTCAACAAATATAGCAACCTAGTCTTTGACAAACCCAAAGATCCCAGCTTTTGGGATAAGAACTTACTGTTTGATAAAATTGCTGGGAAAATTGGAAACTAATATGGCAGAAACTAGGCATTGATCCATACTTAACGCCGTACACCAAGATAAGGTCAAAATGGGTTCATGACCTAGGCATAAAGAATGAAATTATTAATAAATTAGAGGAACATAGGATAGTTTACCTCTCAGACCTGTGGAAGGGAAGGTCTTTATGACCAAAGCAGAACTAGAGATCATTACTGATCACAAAATAGAAAATTTCGATTATACCAAACTGAAAAGTTTTGTACAAACAAAACTAATGCAGACAAGATTAGAAGGAAGCAATAAACTGGGAAAATATTTTTACAGTCAAAGGTTCTGATAAAGTCCTCATTTCCAAAATATATAGAGAATTAACTCTAATTTATAAAAATCAAGCCATTCTCCAATTGAAAATGGTCAAAGGATATGAACAGACAATTCTCAGATGAAGAAATTGAAACTATTTCTAGTCATATGAAAAGATGCTCCAAGTCATTATTAATCAGAGAAATGCAAATTAAGACAACTCTAAGATACCACTACACACCTGTCAGATTGGCTAAGATGACAGGAAAAATAATGTTGATTGTTGGAGGGATGTGGGAAAACTGGGACATTGATTCATTGTTGGTGGAGTTGTGAACGAATCCAACCATTTTGAGAGTAGTTTGGAACTATGCTCAAAAAGTTATCAAACTGTGCATACCCTTTGATCCAGCAGTGTTACTACTGGGATTATATCCCAAAGAGATTATAAAGAAGGGAAAGGGACCTGTATGTGCACGAATGTTTGTGGCAGCCCTTTTGTAGTGGCTAGAAACTGAAACTGAATGGATGTCCATCAGTTGGAGAATGGCTGAATAAATTGTGGTATATGAAAATTATGGAATATTACTGTTCTGTAAGAAATGACCAACAGGATGATTTCAGAAAGGCCTGAGAGACTTACACGAACTGATGCTGAGTGAAATGAGCAGGACCAGGAGATCATTATATACTTCAAAACAATACTAGATGATGACCAGTCCTGATGGATCAGGCCATCCTCAGCAACGAGATCAACCAAATCATTTCTAATGGAGCAGTAATGAACTGAACTAGCTATACCCAGAAAAAGAACTCTGGGAGATGACTAAAACCATTACATTGAATTCCCAGTCCCTATATTTATGCACACCTCATCTTTGATTTCCTTCACAAGCTAATTGTACAATAATTCAGAGTCTGATTCTTTTGTACAGCAAAATAATGTTTTGGTCATGTATACTTATTGTGTATCTAAGTTATATTTTAATATATTTAACATCTACTGGTCATCCTGCCATTTAGGGAGGGGTGGGGGTAAGAGGTGAAAAATTGGAACAAGAGGTTTGGCAATTGTTAATGCTGTAAAGTTACCCATGTATATATCCTGTAAATTAAAGGCTATTAAATAAAAAAAAAAAAAAGAAAAGAAAAAACAGAAAAAAGAAGAGTTTTGACCCATATTTGAAGTTTTTTTTGGGGGGGTTTTTTTTTGTTTTTTTTTTTTTTGTTAAGAATTCCCTGTGGATAACGGGGAAAGACTTTACAGACGCTAAACCTTTCCTACTCTAATAAGAACTTTTTATCATCAAAATCCCTTCCACCCTCTCAGAGACTTCAGCATTCATATTTATTTCATCATACCCTATCTTCCTATCTTCCAGGTGATATCCAGCCTTAATAGAATGAAAAGAATTTGAAAATATTTGAAATATTATAAGAATAATCCTCCTTGACACAATCCTTCAAACATTTGAAAACATCTATCATATTATCCATCTTTCCCTAATCTTTGGACCAAATGAAATCCAATGTCCCTTTTAGTTGTAAAGTTCTATAAATTTTAAATTCTTTTTTTTTTTGTGACTGAAGAAGTCTATATCTTCTCTTTGCCCTTACTTGACCATTTGTATAGTCAATGCTCAATGTCATATTTTAGAAAGAGCATTGGACTTGTAGGTCTAGACAATGAGTTCAAATTTGAGGTCTGCTCTTCATTATGTGGGTGACCCAGAGTAAGTCAACTAATCTGAGAAAGCTTCAATTTCTGAATCTGTAAAATGAAGGGTTTAGACAAGTGACTTCTAAGATATTTTCCATCTTTCGCTTTATAATATAACTATCAACTCTTTAGACATATTTAAGTGTGCTCTAACAATCCTATTAGACCCTTGGAAGCATTTCAATGCTCCATCATTGATGGTTGATGTTAAACATTTAATCATTACTTAGGGAAGCAAGATGGTGACAGTAGAAAGAGAAATGAAATTTGTAGTTATAAGATGGGTTCAAATACTTCATGGACTACTTAAGTCATTTAACCTCTTTCCTCATATGTAAAATTAGATGTTGAGACTTGTTGACTTCTTAGGTCGCTCCCAGATTTAAATCAATGATCTCTAATGGAAAGAATGCCAAGCTCAACAAGTTGAACCATATGGCGAAAATTTTGATAGAGAAGAAATGCCATTAGTATCTTGTTTTGTAAATAGTATTCTACATATTTCATGTTTGCAAAATGTCTTAGTGATTAAATTGGTTAAAAGACATCATGATGAACTAATACAGCAGAAGAGGGGAAGGAAATGATGCATGTTGATTATAGAAAATATGTTGAATTAAATTAGATTTCCCCCCTTGGTAAAACAAACAAGGAACAACTGGTTAAATAGACCCAAGGCAAAGACCAACCATTTCCAACCAGTGATAAAGTAAAAATAAATAGGCTTTAGGAATACTTTACAGACTCTTGTTCATCTCATCATCTCCTCCCTATCCTGCCAGCACCCCTATCAAATTTAAATGTGGGGAGAAATCTCCTTGGAAGAAAGATTTTATACTTTCTATGATAATTTTTTGAGTAATTAGAACCTAAAGTGATATGTAAACAAATCACCATACTTGGTAGAGGATGTGATGGGTTGGATGTCAGCAACTTTAAGATTGATTATGAGATCACATTGTATATCCTTAGGAGAACCGTCTTAAAGCAAACATGGTTATTTCTCCTATTAAGAAATGTTGTCATTTAAATGTAGGATTTTATGAACATGAAAAGGCAATGCTTTAAAAAAAGATTTTAGAACTCTTTGGGGAAATATACTAAACTTTGCTTTATACTCACTTAAGAACTGATTTAAGAGTACAGAAAACACTTGGCTCCTGTCATGTTTATCTTTAAAACATCTCTAGTTTTAAACTACGCATGGAGAGGTTATAAGGGTCAATAATTTTAAAAAAGATTCTATGTAAAGAATGTTTTATAATTAGTAGTTGTATGAAAAAATAATCTTCATGTGTGTTGGGCTTGAACAAATCCTGAAGGAACTTCTATAATTTCAGTGTTATTCTATAAGGTTGAGGTGAGGAAAGAACATTCTAGGGATGGCAGCAATTAGTGCAAAGATAAGGAGAAAGGAGACAGACATCTTATCCATGTGTAAGAAACAAAGGGAAGGTCAATATTCCTAAGTCAATGAATGCAGGAAGGGGAGTAATAGGGAAGAAGCATTAGATTGGGGTAAAAGCTAGAGTACTTAATCTCTTACCCTATAATCAACAGGTAGCCTCCACTAGTTTACTGAGTAAGAGGTTAGTCAGTTCTTCATTTAAGGAAAATAACTTTGGCAAATGTGTAGAAATTGGATTGAAGTGGGGGAAGATGTAAAGCAGAGGAATTAATAACAATTTAGATCAAGCTTTTTATATTTGTAATAAAATTTCATTTTGAAAATATATTTTTTTTTTGGTTAAGAACTCCTAAGGCTTTCTAACTTTATGAAATTTGGAAGAAACACTACTAAATTTGTTCTAATTATAATAAATTGTAAAAAAACGTTTTTAAAGTATCTTTAGAAAGTAGTTGATTGGTTATAAGAATTTACAATTTGTGTCATTTGACAAAACATTTTTCTTAAAATACTAATTCAGTTAAATTTAATACACAAAGAATTTGTTTAGCATTTGCTATGTGGAAGCTCTGTACTAGGCTTGAAGGATATAAGACAGAAATAAAATGTGTGTGCAGAATCATATATATATATGCCTGTGTATATAGATACATATAATTTATATAGGTATATGTATACATACAAAGTCACACATAATATCCATATAAACATATGTGCATGTATATAGGTCTATATCTATCTATCTAGGTATATATATATATATAGACCTCTCTATATATTGATCTATATTTATTTATATTTCTCTATATATCTATATGCTCTGAAGACAGAAATGCAGCAGAAAGTATATATAACATATACACACATATACATATGTATATGTATACAAAAATATGTATCTGTTATACATACACATAAGCATATTTATTCATAATCGTATGTGTGTTTATGCTTGTGTGATGTGTGTGTGTGTATATGTGTATATATATATATATATATATATATATATATAAATTTGTGTGTAAAATCAATGAAAAATGTTTTTCTACTGTAATAATAGTTGTCATTTTAAAATTGCCCCTTTTTTGTTGGTTATATAATTATTCTCCTGATTCTGCTCAATTCATTCTTTATCAGTTCATAAAAATCTTCCACAATTTCTCTGAAAACATTTCTTAACATCATGCAACACAATAATATTCCATTACATTCATATATCATGATTTATATACTCATTACCAATTTATAGATATACTTTTCATTTCCAGGTCTTTATCACTACAAAAATAACTTCTATAAATATTTTTGTATATATGAATACATTTTCCTCTCTTTGATTCCTTCCTTCTCTGTCCTTTCCTCTTCTTTCCTTCTTTCCTCTGTACCTCCTTCCCTCCTCCCTCCTTCCCTCCCTCTCTCCCTCCTTCCCTCCCTCTCTCCCTCCTTCCTTCCTCCTTTCCTCCTTTCTTTCTTTCTTTCTTTCTTTCTTTCTTTCTTTCTTTCTTTCTTTCTTTCTTTCTTTCTTTCTTTCTTTCTTTTTCTTTTTGTTTCTTATTTTTCTCTACATAGCCTACAAGATAATTTCTTCTTTTTCTTTCTAATACATCTGTTATTTGACCTTTAATATTTAGGCCATATCTCTCTTCTTAGCTTATTTTGGTATATGGTGAGATGTTTTATGGCATGGAATAAATAAATTTACATGGTATTATCATTTTTATTATATTGTCTAAACCTAGCAATCAATAATTAATATGTTTCCAGTAATTTAAATCTATTTCAGTTGGTAATGTTTTGTAATTATATTCATTTTTTTTTCTATATAGTTATTGGTAAGACGTTTTCCAAGTATTTAAGCATTCTGTAGTTATTTTAAATGAAAGTTCTCTTTCCAGCTTTTTATTATGGGTTCTACTGATAATATACAGGAATACTAATGGTTTATATATATTTATTTTGTATTCTGCTATTTTATTAAAATTAACTGTTAAATGGAAACACTAGAATGAATGAATCAAATGTGAGCCACTTACAATATTATTACATATTAGAAATTAGGCTTAGACCAGTGGATCAACATTTCACTTTGAATACCAAAATAAGAAGTGTACTGAGCAGTGGGGGTTACAAATAGAAAAGTAAGCTCATGCTCCCAGAGCTCACATTTTTTTTTAATTATAGCTTTGTGTTAACAGAACATATGTATGGGGTAATTTTTACAACATTGTCCCTTGCAATCACTTCTGTTCCAACTTTTCCCTTCCCTCTCTCCATCCCCTCCCCTAGATGGCAGACAGTCACATACAAGTTAAACATGTTAAAATATATACTAGATAAAATATACGTGTGCAGATTGGTACAGTTCTCTTGTTGCACAAGAAAAATTGGATTCAGAAGCTAAAAATAACCTGAGAAGAAAAACAAAAATGCAAGTAGTCCACATTCATTTCCCAGTGTTCGTCCTCTGGAAGTAGCTAATTCTGTCCATCATTGATCAGTTGGAACTGAATTAGATTTTCTCTTTGTCAAAGATAATCACTTCCATCAGAATATATCCTCATATAGTATTGTTGAAGTGTATAATGATCTCCTGGTTCTGCTCATTTCACTCAGCATCAGTTCATGTAAGTCTCTCCAAGCCTCTCTGTATTCATCCTGCTGGTGATTTCTAACTGAACAATAAACATAACATTCATATATCATAATTTACCCAACCATTCTCCAATTGATGGACATCATTCTTTTTCCAGTTTCTAGCCACTACAAAAAGGGCTGCCAAATGCATTTTGGCACATACAGGTCCCTTTCCCTTCTTTAATATCTTTTTGGGATATAAGCCCAGTAGTAACAATGCTGGATCAAAGGGTGTTCATAGTTTGATAACTTTTTGAGCATAATTCCAAATTGCTGTCCAGAATAACTGGATCCATTCACAACTCCACCAACAATGCATCAGTGTCCCAGTTTTCTCACATCCCCTGCAACATTCATCATTATCTTTTCCTGTTATCTTAGCCAATCTGACAGGTGTGTAGTAGTATTTCAGAGTTGTCTTAATTTGCATTTCTCTGATCAATAGTGATTTGGAACACCCTTTCATATGAATAGAAAAGTTTCAATTTCATCATCTGAAAATTTTCTGTTCATAACCTTTGACCATTTATCAATTGGAGAATGGCTTGATTTCTTATAAATTTGAGTCAATTCTCTATATAATTTGGAAATGAAGCCTTTATCAGAACCTTGGACTGTAAAAATATTTTCCCAGTTTATTGCTTCCCTTCTAATCTTGTTTGTATTAATTTTATTTGTATAAAAACTTTTTAACTTAATATAATCAAAATTATCTATTTTTTGATCAATAATGATCTCTAGTTCTTCTTTGGTCACAAATTCTTTCCTCCTCCACAAGTCTGAGAGGTAAATGATCCTCTGTTCCTCTAATTTATTTATAATTTCATTCTTTATGCCTAAATCATGAACCCATTTTGATTTTATCTTGGTGTACAGTGTTAAATGTGGGTCGATGTCTAATTTCTGCCATACTAATTTCCAGTTTTACCAATTGTTTTTGTCAAATAGTGAATTCTTATCCCAAAAGTTGGGATCTTTGGGTTTGTCAAACACTAGATTGCTATGTTATTGACTATTTTGTCCTGTGAACCTAACCTATTCCACTGATCAACTAGTCTATTTCTTAGCCAATACCAAATACTTTTGGTGAGCGCTGTTTTATAATATAGTTTTAGATCTGGTACAGCTAGGCCACCTTCATTTGATTTTTTTTTTTTCATTAGTTCCCTTGAAATTCTTGACCTTTTGTTCTTCCAAATGAATTTTGTTGTCATTTTTTTCTAGGTCATTAAAATAGTTTTTTGGGAGTCTGATTGGTATAGCACTAAATAAGTAGATTAGTTTAGGTAATATTGTCATCTTTATTATATTCGCCTGGACTATCCAAGGGCACTTAATATTTTTCCAGTTATTTAAATCTGACTTTATTTGTGTGGAAAGCATTTTGTAATTTTGCTCATATAATTCCTGACTTTCCTTTGGCAGATAGATTCCCAAATATTTTATGCTGCCAACAGTTATTTTTAATGGAATTTCTCTTTGTATCTCTTGCTGTTGGATTTTGTTGGTGATGTATAAAAATACTGAGCATTTATGTGGATTTATTTTGTATCCTGCAACTTTGCTAAAGTTGTGAATTATTTCTAATAGCTTTTTAGTAGAATCTCTGGGATTCTCTAAGTATACCATCATATCGTCTTCAAAGAGTGATAATTTGGTCTCCTCATTACCTACTCTAATGTCTTTAATCTCTTTCTCAATTCTTATTGCTGAAATAACATTTCTAATATAATATTGAGTAATAATGGTGATAGTGGGCACCTTGTTTCACTCCTGATCTTACTGGGAATGGTACAAGTTTATCCCCATTACATATGATGCTTACTGATGGTTTTAAATAGATGATCCTGACTATCTTAAGGAAAAGTCCATTTATCACTATACTCTCAAATGTTTTTATTAGGAATGGATGTTGGATTTTATCAAATGCTTTTTTCTGCATCTATTGAGATGATCATATGGTTTTTGTTAATTTGGTTATTGATATAGTCAATTATGCTAATAGTTTTCCTAATATTAAACCAGTCCTGCATTCTTGGTATAACTCCTACTTGGTCATACTATATTATCCTGGGGATGATTTTCTGTAATCTTTTTGCTAATATTTTAGTTAAGATTTTTGCATCAATATTCATTAGGGAGATTGGTCTATAATTTTCTTTCGCTGTTTTCAACCTACCTAGTTAAGGTATCACTACCATGTCTGTGTCATAAAAAGAATTTGGTAGGACTCCTTCAATCCCTATTTTTTCAAATAGATTATATAACATTGGAGTTAATTGTACTTTAAATGTTTGGTAGAATTCACACGTAAATCCATCTGGTCCTAGGAATTTTTTTCTTAGGGTATAGACTGTTTAACCAATTTAGTTCTTCCTCTGTTAATTTGGGCAAGCTATATTTTTGAAGGTATTCTTCCATTTCATTTGAATTATAGAATTTGTTAGCATAAAGTAGGGCAAAGTAACTCCTAATTATTTCTCTAATTTTCTCTTCATTAATGGCAAGTTCTCCCTTTTCATTTTTAAGACTAACAATTTGATTTTCCTCTTTCTTTTTTAAAATCAGATTTACTAAGGGTTTATCTATTTTGTTTTTTTTCCCATAAAACCAACTCTTAGTTTTATTTATTAATTCAATAGTGTTTTTTTTTTACTTTCAATTTTATTAATCTCTCCTTTTAATTTTAGAATTTCAAGTTTAGTGTTTGACTGGGGTTTTTTAATTTGTTCCTTTTCTAGCTTTTTTAGTTACAAGCCCAATTCATTGACTTTCTCTTTCTCTATTTTATGTAAGTAGGCCTCTAGAGATATAAAATTTCCCCTTATTGCTGCTTTGGCAGAATCCCACACATTTTGATATGACATTTCATTATTGTTATTTTTTGGGGTGACATTATTAATTATGTCTATGATTTGCTGTTTCACCTAATTATTCTTTAGGTTGAGATTATTTAGTTTCCAATTATTTTTGGTCTATTTTCCCCTGCCTTTTAATTGAATGTAATTTTCATTGCATCGTGATCTGAAAAGGATGTATTTACTATTTCTCCTTTCTGCATTTGAATTTGAGGTTTTTATGTCCTAATATATTGTCAATTTTTGTATAGGTTCCATGAACTGCTGAGAAGAAAGTGTACTTCTTTCTGCCTCCCTTTAGTTTTCTCCAAAGATCTATCATACCTAATTTTTCTAGTATTCTATTTACCTCTTTGACTTCTTTCTTTTTTATTTTGTGGTTTGATTTATCTAATTCTGAGAATGCAAGGTTGAGATCTCCCACTATTATAGTTTTGCTATTTCTTCTTGCAGCTCTCTTAATTTCTCTTTTAAGAATTTAGATGCTATACCACTTGGTGCATATATGTTTAATATTGGTATTGCTTCATTATGTATGCTATCCTTTAACAAGATATAGTGCCCTTCCTTATCTCTTTTAATTAGATCAATTTTTCCTTTTGCTTGATCTGAGATCAGGATAGTAACTCCTGCTTTTTTGATTTCACCTGAAGCATAGTAGATTCTGCTCAAGCCTTTTATTTTTACTCCATATGTATCTTCCTGCTTCAAGTGTGTTTCCTGTAAACAACATATTGTAGGCTTCTAGTTTTTAATCCAGTCTGTTATCTGCTTCTGAGTTTACCCCATTCACATTTATGGGTAAAATTACTAATTCTGTATTACTTGCCATCTTGTTAACCCCTGCTTAGGCTTTTTTTCCTTTTCTTCCCTCTTAATCCCCTCCTTAGTATTAAATTTGTGAACACCACTTGCCTCTCACAGCCCTCCTCCCCCTACCTTAAAGTTCCTCCCCTTTTCTTACCCCTTTTCCTCACAATTTCTGTATTCCCTTCCACTTAGCTTACTCCTTCCCTTTTCACTTTTCCCCTCCCACTTTTCAATGTGGAAGGAGAAGTTTCTCTGTAAATTGCATATGTCTAATATTTTTCTGTTTAAGCCAGTTCTAATGAGAGTAAGATACATACTATGTTTATCCCCCTCCTTTCTTTCCCTCAGATATAATAGGTTTCTTTTGCCTCTTTGTGAGATGTAGTACCCCCCCCCACTTTACCCTTTTTCTGGTACAATTTCCTTTCCACCTCTAGTTTCTTTTTTATATTATAACTGTAAAACCAAATTATACATGTGTTCTTTATATATATATTTATAACAGAAATATAGTTCCCAAGATTTCTTTTTACTTTTTTATGCTTCTCTTGAGTCCTATAGTTAGAGATCAAACTTTTTGTTTACTTCTGATTTTTTCATCAGAAATAAATCAAATTCACCTATTTCATTGAATGTCCATTTTCTTCTCTGGGAAAAAATGCTCATTTTGGCTGGGTAAGTTATTCTTGGCTGCATACCAAGTTCCTTAGCCTTTTGGAATATCAGATTCCAGTCCCTTTGATCCTTTAATGTGGATACTGCTGGATCCTGAGTAATCCTTATTGTGGCTCCTCTATATTTGATTTTTTTTTCTAGCTGCTTGTAGTATTTTTAACTTGGTGTGATAGTTCTAGAATTTAACCACAATATTTCTTGGAGTTTTGATTTTGGGGTGTCTTTAAGTAGGTGATTGATGAATTCTTTGCTGCTTGCCTGCAGTCTGCACCTGGTCTAACTGTCCCCTCCTGCAAGCAGACATAGACCTTTTCTGGAAAATTTCGAAGTTATCTTCTGTTGGCAATGTATTTGTGGATTTTTTCAGTGAAGCACTAATTCCGAGGCCTTTTCATGAAAAAAAAATATTCTGAGGGCAAGAAAGAGCTTAGATAGATGTGTGTCCTCTCTGCCATTTTGGCCGGAAGTCCCAGAGCTCACATTTTAATGGATGAGAAAACACATATAGAAAGTTTCAATTACACTTCAGATGGAAAAGTCCCACAGTTCTTGGGATGTAGAGGGCCAGAACTTTGGAGAAGTATGCTTGAAACAAGGATACTTACAACAAGGTGTTAACTCAGTGGAATTGATGAGATGATGGTTCTCTAGTATACATATACTTAGTACTTAGCAAGGTGTTGTAATGGTTCTCTAGTTCACACATAATCAATATGCTGTAATGATGTAATTGTAATAGGGTATTTAAGGATTAAGAAGGATTGGAAATGAGACATTCCATTTTTGGCCATGCTGGTGGCTCTCCTGCCTCCTGCACTCCTTAATTCCAGAAAGCTAGCTCAAACATTACATTGAGGTGCTGAGGCAAGACAGATGTTAATGTCTCATCTTTAATGTATTTCAACTGATGGAATTATATCAATATATGAGGTTAAAACATTTGACAATACCAAGGAATTTGGTGATGAAAACTTTTTCCCCCATAATCGGGATTAAAGTTTTTTCAGGAGCATTTGCCAGACTACATCTTCCTAGGATCATGGCAGAGAGCATCAGGTAGAAACAAGGCTATTCCCAAGGGTTTTGGATTCAAGGTTCTGGTCTTTCTCCATTAGGATCTGAGGGGAGATGGTGGTAGTGAATTGACTTGCCTGCCACATTTTGCTTTCTGCCTTTCTGTCAGGGTACCTTACTGCTTCACTTAAGCTAGCTTGCTTGCCTTTGTATGGGAATTTGTGGGGATGGCTGGGCCTTCTATAGAATTTGCTTCTTCAAATGATGTGAGAATTGGGCTGTAAACTTGATCTTTTATATGGGAGGTATTACCATTCATAGGTTTCTTACATCAGTATAACTGTTGATGGTAATCAGTAGGTAGTTATTAGGATGATGATGATAATAGTGGACCTTCTGTACATAAGTAGCTGATCTGGAATAAAGTCTGGCAGTATATGAAGCACATTGCTATTACTAAAGCTTGTGGTGTAAATATAGATATATATTTTTTTCTCATGGAAGTATTCTACAAGAAGCCATTTTTAGAACATAAAAAAAATTACCAAGTAATCTTTCTTTGTTTTTTCCAATTGTGATAAATGTTATCTGCTTAAGAGAAGATCTAATATCAATATATGCTATGCACTAATTTCGGACCTATAGCTTTGCCATACCAGTTCTAAACTTCTCTCCTTTTCAATTTCTAAGATAGTTTTGTGATAGAAATGGGGCTAAGGACTAATTTAAAACCAGTGAATTTATTCAGGCTTCTAATCTGGGCCTCATTTAAGTTTTATCTTTCTGATATCCCAATTCAGTAAACCACCCAGACCATTCCTTGAGTAAAATAACTGATGTTGTTGTTGTTGTTGTTGTTTTTAAATTAAATTTAGGGGTTTACTGTCTGAATATGATCCCATCAGTTCAATCAAAATTTTCAGACTAGTTGTTCTCAAAGTTTTCATTTTAAACCTGAGGTTTCACTGTGGAAATATCTGGCAAAGAAAAACATGTACTACTGCATATTTAAACTTAATTACACATGTGTATTTCAACACCATTACCTTAAGTTCAACTCTTCCCATTTAGTTTTTTTTTTTGAAAGCATTGAGCCACATGTACATGACATAAATATTTTTGAGAACATTAAAGAAAATATTATGGTTTTAAATTAAGCAAAGTTTATAATGTCTATCAAAACCACACTTAGTTTTGAATTTCCTAAGTTTAAAGAATGATGATGGGTTATGTCACTTTGTAGTATAAAATAAGTGAACCTTCATCAGCATTTTGGTGTCAGGTGTGTATATATAATACTCTAAATTTACTGAAATTTTGCTGACATAACCTCTACAGTTATTTTTGTTGATCTAATGGACAAACATTTGAAATTTTCCAAAATGTCTCAAATTTACCCCTATTACTTTACCTTTTAGTGATAGTATTTGTTACAGGAGATAGTAGTGATTGTAGTAATTTGTAAATGTAATTAAAAAAAAATGCAACCTTTTTTCTAGCAAAAGTCTGGAAGCACACTAGAGTATCCAGCAAATGAGCCATGGCTAAGTAAATTATGCTAGACAAATGTAGACATTTATTAAACTATAAGACATGATGAATTGATGCAGGTAAAGTAAAAAGATTCTGAAGAACAATATTCACAATAACTGTAATAATATTAAAAATGATACTGACAGACAATTGAACTTGGATTAATTGGTGTGATCAATCTTCATCTTAGAAAGCATCCACTTTTTGGGATGAAATGGTCTACTATGGCTGTCAAATATCACATAGCCTGTTCTAGTTTTGTAAGTTCATTTTGTATAAAGGGTATTCTTGATCTAATTGTCTGATGTATCTTGATCTGATACAGTGGGAAAGCTGGAAGTAGGGCAGGTATCAGAAAATAATATGCATGGTTCAGTAGCCCCAGTTTGTGTTGTGTTTGATATCACTTGTGTAAAGAGCAATGAGATATGATTCAATGAATCTGAACTTTAATCTTGCCACTAACTCACTATATGAATTATTTGACCAAATCATTCTACCTCCTTTGGGTTTACAGGTACTTCTAAAGAATGAAAATTTATATTAGATACTTTCCAAAGTCTCATATAGCTCTAACAAAATTCTAATACGTTTCTAAAAAGGGTCAGAATAATACTAAGAGTAGTTTGTACTTGTACAAACTATAATAAATTCTATGTGCAACTTAAAGGACCTTAAAAGTGCACAAAGACTTTTGTGACATCCTGTATATTGCTTATAAGGTTTGTAAAACTCTCTCGATATAAGATCTCTTTTTAAAAAGTGTTGATTCTCACAACATCCCTATGCGAATGTTGTCATTATTTATCATATGTGAGGAAATAAACCTGTGAGATGTTCAGTGAGGATTATAAGTAGTTAACTATATCAAGTGGGATTTGAATTCATGTCTTCTCAATTATACTATCCACTGTCTCCATATATTGCTAATCACATTGTCTCTAATCTCTAATATTTGCCTACTAATTATAAGTATTCAACAACTTGCTGTTATCCTAGATAAAAATGAGGGCTCTGGATTCTGGAGTTCAAATTTGACCTCAGATCCTTAATAGTTGTGAATAACCCTGATTAAGGTGTTTTCCTCAGGTGCTGATCTGTAAAATATCTGGACAAGGAAATGGGCAGTCACTTTGTCAAGTATATCAAATATACTAGATATAGTATATCTATAGTAGATATACTACAAATAGTAGCGAGTCAGACAAAAGACTCAACCAACAAATAAACACAAATTATGAATTTATTGATTTATTGATTGAATAGCCAACAATTAGTTTGCAAAGATCCATAAATAGGTTTTCTCATTTGATCCTTTAAAATCATTTCATTTACATCATCAGTGTCAGGCAATATTATTCCCATTCTATAATTAAAGAAACTGATGCTTCTCAGAGAAGTCAATTGACTTTCCTTTGGCCACATAACTACTAATAAATGCCATTGAGGGAATTTTAATGTGTCTTTCCTAAACCCAGGTCCAAATATAGGAATATTTGGATATACCTAAATTAAGCCAGACAATTGTCCTGGATTATGTGTCTCAACTGTGGAGATGGTATGGAGGCAGTTGATGTGTTATTAGAAAGGGAATTGAAAGATGTAAAGATATGAAGGAAGGTCTGTGAATAAAATCTCCACATTTGAAAGTAAAACAGCTATTTCTCTTCTGTGCTTGCTCAAGTTTTGATCAGTTGGGACTCATCAAAGACAGTTTGATTTACCCTCCCTCCCTCAAGCTTCCCTGTAACCTTCTGGCCAGCCTGGACTTGACAGAGACCTTAGAAACCATCTTTCAGTACTTATACACTTGGACAGGGGTTAAGACTAGAGGTAGAAAATGCTGCAACTCTTCTTGCTGTTTAGGGAATTCTTCAGCTGTGACCAAGTATGCCATGAAGCTAGCCTTAGAATTCACAAAGCCTTCTGTGACAGCAGAGGGAACCAATAAAATTATATGATTCAAGTCTTCATGGACTTTCTCTCAAAAAGCCGGATGAAACAAGCAAAGTACAGAAGTTAAAGTAAGGAAAAAAGGAATAACAGGGCCAGGCCTTCACTTTAGGAAAATCCATTTAATTGCTCTCTGGAGAACAGGTTGGAGAAGGGAAAAACTAAAATTTCAAAGATTAATGAAGAAGTGATGGAATGAATTTTGGCAAGTGGTTATAAAGGTGTGAACTAGGTATGGAATTATAAAATGAATGATCAAATTTAGATATTCATTTGACTTTGTGTACATCATTGTTTCATATTTCTGAAGTTGTTAACTAATAATTATAAATCTTCTGATATCTAAATACTGATAAATAAGTAAGTATGTCTTATGAGTTTATGATTTTGATATGTTTTTTATAATCAAAGTGTTTATATATAGGGAAATTGCAAAAATATTTGATCATGACCTGGTCAGAGCCAAATTAGTAGAATAGAGAAGGACTCAGCTTAGCTTTTCTAACAATCTCCTTCAAACAACTTTAAAATAACACATCAAATAGAATTATTGAGTGGTGGAACCAACAAAAGGTTAGAGGGAGACATCCTCCCAGCTCAGGACAATAGAAGAGAAATAGGGATCTGTGAAATGGGGCTGCATACTACATGGATGAAACAGTAGTGGTGAGATTAGGTAGTGGTGGCAGAAGCAGCAAGAGCTTCAGGGGCACTAAAGCACTGAAAAGCAGTATCATTTCTGATCCCAAGAGAGGTGGGGCCATGATGAACAGTATCAATGAAGAAAAATATGAAGGACGGAGGCCTAGAAGTCCCACACTTAAAATTAAATTATAAAATGGTCATCATCAAAAAAATCTGATACTGACTAAAGCAACAGAATGATAGACCAATGAGATAGATTATCTACATAATATACAGTAGTAATTGATCATAGTCTCCTGTATTTGATAAATCCAAAGATCCAAGCTTTTGGGATAAGAACTCAACATTGGGCAAAAATTGTTGAAAAATCCTGGAACGCAATCTGGCAAAAACTAGGCCTACCATAAACCAAGATATATATATATATATCATATATATATATATGAATTTGAAATAAAGGGTGATATTTAAAAAAAAAAAACTTTATTTTTTGCCATAGAGCTAAGCAATTTATTTCAAATGTAAAATCAATAACAATCTTAGAAGTACCCATTTATTTTTTGCTTACTCTTTTTAAAAAGTTCATTTATTATTTATTTATTTGAAAATGTATTTTTAATACACATTACTTTATGAATCATATTGGAAGAGAAAAAATCGGAAGAGGAAAAACCATGGGAGAGGAAAAAAAACACAGAAAAAAAGAAGTGAACATAGCATGCTTTGATTTACATTCAGTCTTCATAATTCATTTTCCGGATGCAGATGGTATTTTCTTTCCAAAGTTTACTGGGATTGCCTTGGATCACTGAATTGCTGAGAAGAAACAAGTCTTTCATAGTTGATAATTGCATATTCTTGTTGTTATTATGTATAATGTATTGCTGGTTCTGCTTGTTTTGTTCAGCATCAGTTTATGTAAATCTTTCCAGGTCTTTCTAAAATCAGCTTGTTTATAGAACAATAATATTCCATTACCAACATATACCACAACATGTCCAGTCATCTCCCAACTGATAGGACATCTACTCATTTTCCAATTCTTTGCTATCGCAAAAAGAACTGCTACAAATATATTTTCCATATTTGGATCCTTTTCCCTGCCTTATGATTTTCTTGGTATACAGACCAGTAGTGGCATTCCTAGATAAAAAGGTATGAATAATTTGATAGCCCTTTGGGCATAGTTGCAAACTGTTTTCCAGAATGGTTGGATCATTTCACAACTCCACTAAAGCATTAGTGTCCCAGTTTTTCCACATTCCCTCCAAGATGTTTCATTATCTTTTCCTGTCATCTCAGTGAATATGAGAAGTATGAGATGGTGTCTCAGAGTTGTTTCATTGCATTTCTCTAATCAGTAGTGATTTGGAGCATTTTTTCATATGACTTTAGATAGCTTTAATTATATCATCTTAAAACTGTCTGTTCATATCCTTTAAGCATTTATTAATTGGGGAATGACATAGTCTCATAAATTTGACATAGTTCTTTATATATTTTAGAAAAGAGACGTTTATCAGAAATACTGATTAAAATTTCCCCCAGCTTTGTGCTTCCCTTATAGTATTTTTTCAGTTGGTTAAGTTTGTGCATTTTTTAACAAAATTGATATCATCAGTTTCTCATTTTGCCTTTCATAATGTATTCTAGTTCTTATTTGGTTATAAATTCTTCCCTTCTCCAAAGAGCTGATAGGTAAATTATCTCTTGCACTATTAATTTGCTTATTATAGTATGCCCAAATCATATACCCATCTTGACCTTATTTTGATATGCAGTGTGAGATGTAGGTCTATGCTGAGTTTCTGACATTACTTTCCAGTTTTATTAGCAATTTTTGTTATATAATGAGTTCTTATCTCAGAAGCTGGAGTTTAGAGGTTTATCAGATATTAGACTATTATTATAGGCCTTGATTATTGTGTCTTGTACATCTAAGCTGTTCCACTGATTCACCTCTCTATTTCTTAGCCAGTACCAAATGGTTTTGATGACCACTTTTTAAAAAAATTTATTTAATAGCCTTTTATTTACAGGTTATATGTATGGGTAACTTTACAGCACTGACAATTGCCAAACCTCTTGTTTTAATTTTTCCCCTTCTTCCCCCCACCCCCTCCCCCAGATGGCAGGATGACCAGTAGATGTTAAATATATTAAAATAGGAATTAAATACACAATAAGTATACATGACCAAGCCGTTATTTTGCAGTACAAAAAGAATTGGACTCTGAAATATTGTACAATTAGCCTGTGAAGGAAATCCAAAATGCAGGTGGGCAAAAATATAGGGATTGGGAATTCAATGTAATGGTGTTTAGTCATCTCCCAGAGTTCTTTCGCTGGGCATAGCTGGTTCAGTTCATAGCTCCATTGGAAATGATTTGGTTGATCTCATTGCTGAGGATGGCCAAGTCCATCAGAATTGGGATGACCACCTTTTAATATGGTTTTAGGTCCAGAAGTGCTAAGACACCTTCCTTTGTATTTTTTTTTCATTAATTCCCTTGATATTCTTGACCCTTTGTTCTTCCAGATGAATTGGTTTTTATTTTTTCTACTTCTATAAAATAATTTTTGGCAGTTTGATTGTCATGACACTGAATAAGTAGACCAATTTAGGCAGGATTGTCTTTTTGTTATATTAGCCTTGCCCACACATGAGCAATTGGTCTGACTTCATTTGTTTGAGAAATGTTTTCTAATTGTTCATATAGTTTCCAAGTTTGTCTGGGCAGGTAGGCACTCAAATATTTTGTTTTGCCTTCAATCAGTTTAAATAGATTTTCTCTTTCTATCTCTTGCTGCTGAGCTTTATTGGTAATATATAGGAATACTGGTGATTTGTATGGATTTTTTTTATATCCTGCAATTTCACTAAAACTGCAAATTGTTTTGAGTGGGTTTTGGGGTGATTTTCTAGGGTTCTCAAAGTACATCATCATATCATCTGCAAAGAGTGATAGTTTTATTTCTTATTACCTATTCTAATTCCTTTAATTTCTTTTGCTTTTCTTATTGCTAAAGCCAGCATTTCTAGTGCAATGTTGAATAATAGTGGTGATAATAGGCATCCTTGTTTCACCCCTGATCTTATTGGGAATGTGTCCAGCTTCTCTCAATTACAAATAATGCTTGGTGTAGCTTTTAGTTAGATACTGCTTATTATTTTAAGGAAAGTTCCCTTTATCCCTCTGATCTCCAGTGTTTTTAATAGAAATGGTGCTCCATTTTTCACCAGCTTTTTCTATATTTATTGAGATTATCATATGTTTTCTATTGATTTTGTTATTGATGTGTTTGACTATTGAACTAGGTTTCCTGATAAAAACTAGCACAGCATTACTGCTATAAATTCCAATTGATCATAGTGTATTATCCAGCTGATAAGTTGCTGTATTCTCTTTGCTAGTATTTTACTTAAAATTTTTTCATCAATATTCATTAGGGAGATAGGTCCATAATTTTCTTTCTCTGTTTTGGCTCTTTTTTGGTGTAGGGATCAGTACCATATTTGTGCCATAGAAGGAATTTGGCAAGACTCCTTCTTTTCCCAAATAGTTTACATAATATTTGAATTAATTTTTGTTTAAATGTTTGTTAGAATTTATTTGTAAATCCCTTAGGCCCTGGGGATTTTTTCTTTGGGAGTTCATTAATGCTTTGTTCAACTTATTTTTTTTTTTTCTAAAATGGGAATATTGAGGCAAAAATAAAATTAGAACACAGAGTTTTGTAAGGGTGAATGTAAAAAATTATCCATGTATATATTTTGAAAATAAAAAGCTTTAATTAAAAAAATAAAATGAGACTATTTAAATAATTAATTTCTTATTCTGTTAATCAGGGTAATTTATATTTTTGTAAATATCCATCCATTTCTTTTTTTCTGAAATGGGACTACTGAGGCAAAAAATTAGAACACAGAGTTTTGTAGGAGTGAATGTCAAAAATTATCCATGTATATATTTTGAAAATAAAAAGCTTTAATTAAAAAATTAAATAAGATAATTTAAGTAATTTATTTTCTGTTCTATTAATCTGGGTAATTTATGTTTTTGTAAATATTTAACCATTTCAGTTAGATTGTTAGATTTGCTGCTGTATAGTTGGGTAAAACAGCTTCTAATTATTGCTTTAATTTCTTTTTCATTGGTAGTAAGTTCACCTAAAGGGTGGTATCATAAATAAACTAGGAGAACATGGGGGAAAGTACTTGTCAGATCAGTAACAGAAGAGTCTCTGGCCAAATAGGAGATTGAGGTAATCCTATAAAGTAAAATAGTTTTTATTAAAAAAAAAGAATATTTTGCACAAATAAAAACAAACTGACACAAACTAAAAGAACAGAAAACTAAAAGAAAAATATTTCAGGAAATTTTTTTTCTGGTAAAGGCTTCATTTCTTAAATATAAAGGGAAATTAGCCAGATTTATAAAAAAAAATAAGAACTGTTCTCTAGTTTAAACAGGCAGTTTTCAGAAGAACAAATCAAAACTATCAATAGTCTCATAAAAATACTTTAAAATTACCATTGATTAGAAAAACACAAATTGAAACTATTTTGATATACCACATCACACCTATCAGACTGACTACATGATAGAAAAGCAAAAAATAAAAAATGAGAGAGTGATAAAGAAAGAGAGTGACAGAGAGAGAGAGAGAGAGAGAGAGAGAGAGAGAGAGATTGTTGGTGGAGTTTTGAAGTAGTCCAGCTATTCTGGAGAACAATTTGAACCTGAATTCAAAGTGCTATTAAACTGGGCATATAATTTCACTTAGAAATACTCTGTTACTGAGTATGTATTCAAAAGAAGTCAAAGAAAAGGGAATTTTTTCTATTCATACAAAAATATTTATAGCTGTCCTTTTTATGGTGATGAAAATGGAAATTGAAGGGATGCCTACTAATTGGGGAAGGGCTGAATAAGGTGTGGTATATTATTGGGTTAGGGTATTATTGTGGTATAAGAAATGATATGCAAGATGATTTCAGAAAAATCTGAGAAGAATTACATGAACTGATGCAAAGCAAAGTGAGCAGAACCAGGAGAACACTATGAGCACTAACAGCAATATTGCATCATCAATGAAAGATTTATTTATTCCTTTCAAGATGATGACTCAAGACAATTCCAAAGGAGCCATAATTAAAAATTCTACCTACTCCAGAAAAAAAGCTAATAAATTCTTAATGCTGATTGAAACATATAAAATACTCTCAAAAACCTTTATTTTTATTGTTTTTTTTCTTTTACAACCTGATTAATATAAAAACATGTTTTTTCATCAACTCATATATTATTGTATGTTTATTATATGGATTGCTTGTTTTCTTGAGGAAAGGAAGGGTGTATCAGGAAGGAGTGAATGTGGAACTAATTTTTTAAGAGACTGTCATTTTTTACTCCTAATTAGGAAATGTTTAATAAAAATAATTTAGAAATAAGAAAGAAAATGTTTAAAATCTAAGTTAATCTGATTTGAATGAGCATGTTATATTGGCCTGGGGGGAAAGGGTGCTGACAGAAAAGGAAGATGAGAAAGACTGAAGTAGGATAGTAATAGTGGAAACAGAAAGGAACAAATACAAATGAAGGAAGAACAAGAATGCATATCCTTATTTGTTACTCTTGGGAGAATAATTAGAGATGACTTAAATCTGATAGCATTGACAATATAACAAAGTTAGAAAAATCATCAGTCTTGTAGAGAAAATCAGTTTAGTTTTAGACATACAGTTGGAAGAGATAGCTGGACATGTGGTTAGAAATGTCTATTAGTTGAATGCGTGCATTAGAAAATTGGACAAAGTCCATGATAAGAGGTAAAGAGTTTGTCATCTTTATCAAGATGACAATTGAAATTGAATGGTGAACATAAATGAGATCTTTAATAAAATGTATGAAGGCAAAGACTGAACCCTGGGAGATTCAATAAATACTTTAAGAAACACTTAACAAAGCTCAACATGTTGTAGGCTGCTGCAAGGAAGAAGATATGGTCCCTGTCTTCACAGCATTTATAATCTAGTCTTCACAGCATATACACCTGTATGCAAATAATTGCAATACAAATTATGATGTACAACAAGTGACACTATTTGGAAGGAGAGATTTTTCTCACTGGAAGTAAGATAAAATAACCTGAAGAACATTTCATTTTAACAGAACTTTGAAGAGTGGTTAGAAATTACATAAGTGGAACAAGGATATGGCAGTCTTTTGAAAGATAGGGAATGCCAGGAGAAGATATGAGAAATAAAGAACTTGAAAAGTATAGTTTAGTCCATAGGAAGAAGAGACTTTCAAAAACATGAGTGCGACCTGTAACAAAGTTGAATGCTTCCAAAAAAAAAAAAAAAAAAAAAAAGAATAACAGGAACCAAGTAAAAATCATTGTACTCTGCAATTAGGAAGTTATTGGTGACCTTCTAAAGTGCAGTGGTGAATTAATGGGGATGGAAGCCAGACTCCAGAGGCCTAAGCAGTAAGTGAATTAGTAAAAAAAACAAAAAAAACAAACAAAAAACAAACAAACAAAAAAAAACATTAGATTTGAAGTTAGGATATGGTCTTGAATTTATAGTTTGCTACTAATTGTTTATTTAACCCTAGGCAATCTTTGTGGGTTTCAATTTCTGCAGCTGTAAAATAAAGGAATTAGTTTTAAATAATTAGTAAGATTCTTCATGATTAAAGTTTTATGATATAATCTCCCTACACACTCTAAGAGAGATATAACTAAAGTCTACTAAGAATTATTTCATCACAATAGAGTTAAAACTAAAGTTTCCTTTTACCTATGTACATTTATCTATCTATCTATCTGTCTGTCTGTCTATTTATCTATTTATTGGTATGCAACTCCAAATTAGGAAACTCTCTTTACCAATTTATAGAAGTAATTGTCTTAACTTTACAATCTTAGCAAATTTCCTGAGGTACTGAGAGGTGATTTACCAAAGGTCACACACCTAGTAAAGATCACAGGCCAGACACAAAGAAAATTTTGATCCTGAGACCACATTTCTAATTACTCTATGATAGTTCACATTGATTCTTTTACAAAACTCAAATTTTAGGTTTGATTCTAATTATAAGGCAGGTAGAGGACACAATTGATTGGAATCATTTAAACTTGTTTGCCTCAGTTCTTTGTTTATAAAATGAATTTGAGAAAGAAATAGCATACCATTTCAGCATCTTTGCCAAGAAAATCCCAAAATAGGATAATGGAAAGTCAGAAACAACTGAACAATAATAAACATTTCTAATTATATTTGGGTCAAGAATTTTGGTGACTGCTATTGATATTAACATGTTTTAATTACAAAGAAAAATATTTATAAATTATGTTTCTATTGCTATGATTTAAAATCAATTGCATTAATTTAATCAATTTTAGTCTATCAATATAAAATTTTGAGTATCTACTATGTACCAGTAATTGTGTTAGGATTTACTACACAAAGTTTAAAATGAAACAATTCTTAATCTCCTACATTATGTCTGTGAAAACAGCAAGTATATAAGTACATCTAAAAGAAATGCAGATAGTTCATCATTGTTCATTTGTGTAGAAGATACCAGCAAATGTGGAGATGAAGAGAGAGGCTTCATTTCTTAAGTAAAATTTAAATGCTTATTCTGACTCCATTTTTGTTTGTGTTTCTTTTTGTCTGTGTTTGTCTCTTAATCTCTGTCTTTCTCTCTGTCTCTCTCTTGCCTTCTCTATCCCCGGAACGTGTATATATGTATGTGCATATTTTGTGTTTATATTTAATGTAGGCCATCTCTAGTTACAATGTCAGTCTGCACTTATAGAATGGCATTATAATTTCAGGATAATAGTAAACAATTCCAGATCAAGTCTTCAGTGGCCACCATGTGAAAAACTTTATATCTCATTACCAGTTCCCTCATTTATCCACTTCAAAGAGTCATGGAAATTAGAGATGGAAAAGAAGGCAATAGGTCAATAGGTCATGTTATCCGGGTGCAGTCCATGCAGGGTTATTCCCCACAGTATATTTTCTATTACTTCACATAGTCTTTAGTCTTAAATGAGTCCAGAGATAGAACTTTTCCCATTTCTTGAAAGAGAGTGCATCCTGAACATTGCTAAAAACTTTCCTTTGCTCAGTTTCCTAATTAAATTCCTTGATTCAATTCATATTAATTATTCTTCATAGCCTTATCACATTGTTCCTTATTTATTCTCTTAAGATAGCATGCATATTTAAAAAAACTTATTCAATTTCTTTTAAGTCATACTTCTACATTTGCCAGGACATTTATTTTATATTTCACTGTTGCTTTGTCCAGAACTTTTCCAAACCAAGAATTCAACTATTGTAAATGTGATTGTTCTTTAAAAATTAAAAAAAATTGGATGAGTATATATACATGTATTCAAGAGCTTAAAGAATAATAGAAAATGATGCATAACTAGAAAACAGTTTGTGCCAAAGCCACCCACTGTTAATTGGGTTAGCTAATGAATAACACCACTAAGAGCATGCCAGTATTTCTGAATGCTCAGTTTATGTCTCATAGAAATTCCAAATTTGCTACCTCAGTTGACTTTTTGAATAGCTGACATGATTTCAATATTTTATTCAAGAAAAAAGTATTTTCCATGTTCTGCTCTGCTACTAGTTCACTATGTGCCTAAGCTCCAAGGTCCACAAAGATGCATTCTACTTTAAGCACATTTAGAGACCCAAGGCAGCCCTAAGTTACTCGCACATAATAAACTGTCTGACCTATCATCTCAATAGAATCCTATTTCATCTTTATTAACAACTTAATAGTGACTAAGAAACATATTCTTCTAACAGCTAATTGGAAAAGTATCTTCTCTATCATGATGTTTATGTCAAACAAGAACACTGTAATATGGATGAGTGTCTGGGGACAATTTATCACTATTAACAAAGGTATAATAAGCATTTGCTATATGCCAGTTATTATGCTAAGCTCTGAGGATAAAAGAGGACAAAAACAAGTTTATATATTAGTGAGAAAAGAAGATATGTACCCTTCTCATCTTTCTAAACTATTTTTGCTAAAAGTTTTACAGTTGGGTTAACTATTGTAAAGAAGCAAAAGGGATGAATTGGAAGCTGCTTTGGACCACAAAGTACATGCTGATTATGACTCTATTCATGAGCAGTTGCCATCAATGATAATTATCAAGAAAAAATGTGACCCTAGGCCTAAAGAAATACAATACAGAAAGCCAATGTGTGTAGGAATTCTAGTAAAAATGTTAACTTTTAGAGAAATACAGAGAGGCAGAATTTTTGGTTGTATTTGATTTCCATTCATTTGAAAAAGCTGCTGAATTCTAGTATTAGGCTTCCCTGGATTTCTTGGCTGCCTTATAATTTTATGGACTTATCTTGAACTTATGATACAAGAAAACCTTCAAATCCTTTCTAGAAATCCACAACCCCTCCATTTTTACTTTTGAAGATTTTTTAAAAAGTGAAATGTAACTCCTCTTATTAGACTTAGCTAAATATCACTTCACATTTTGTTTCAATCTCTGATCTTTGAGTGTTATTAAGTATATTAGCTATCCCTCCTACATTTTTGCCATCTGAAAGTTTGATCATTGTAATTATAGCATGTCTTTACCTTAGGCAAGAATTCTTAACCTGGGGTTGGGAAACATTTTTTAATAATAGCTTTTTATTTTCAAAATACATGAAAAGATAGGTTTTTTAAAGATAGTTTTCAACATTCACCATTGAAAAACCTTGAGTTCAAAATTTTTCTCCCTCTCTTCCTCCCACTATTCCCCTAGACAGCAAGTAATTCAATATAATTATTATAACATGTGCAATTTCTCTATACATATTTCCACATTGAATAAGCTGCAAAAGAAAAATCATATCAAAAAGGGAAAAATGAGAAAGAAAAAAAAAACAAGCAAACAACAACAAAAAAGATGAAAATGCTGTGTTAAAATTCACATTCAGTCCCCATAGTCCTGTTTCTGGATGCAGATGGTTTTGTCTCTATCCATAAGTTTTTTTGGAATTGGTCTGAATGACCTTTTTGTTGAAAAGAATTAATCATCAAGTAATCTTGTTATTCAGCGTATAATGTTCTCTTGGTTCTACTCACTAAACTTAGTATCTGTTCATGTAAGTCTCTCCGGGTCGTCTAAAATCATCTTGATGATTGCTTTTTATAGAATAATAATATTCTATAACATATGTGTATTTTATATATATATATATATACATATAAATGTATGTATACATATATACACATATATACATTTATCTATTTATTTATTTATCTTATTCAGCCATTCCCCAACTAATGAGCATGTACTCAGTTTCCAATTCTTTGCCTCTATGAAAACAACTGCTACATTTTTTTTTATTTTTCCCTTTTTCCTTTTTTATAATCTCTTTGGGATGCAGAACCAGTAAGAGACACTGCTGGATCAAAGAATATGTGCAGTTTGGTAGCTCTTTGGCCATAACTCCAAACTGCTTTTCAGAATGGTTGGATTAGTTCACAACTCCATCAACAATATACTACTGATTCAGTTTCCTACATACTCTCCAACATTTATCATTATCTTTCCCTGTCATTTTAGCTAATCTGTGAGGTATGTTGTGATGCCTCTGAGTTGTCTTAATTTGCATTTCTCTAATTGATACTGATTTAGAGTATTTTTTCATATGACTAGAAATGGTTTTAATTTATCCATCTGAAAATTATCTGTTCATATCCTTTGATCATTTATCAATTGAAGAATGGCTTGTATTTTTAGAAATTTGACACAGTTCTTTATATATTTTAGAAAAGAGGCTTTTATCATAACCCTTTGATATAAAGAATTTTTTCTAGTTGTCTGCTTCTCTAATCTTATCTGCATTAGTTTTGTTTATACAAAAAATTATTTTCTTTTCATATATATTATTTATATAAATACATGATATTTAATTTAATATATTCAAAATTATTCATTTTGTATCTCATAATGTTCTCTAGTTCTTCTTTGATTATAAATTCCTTCTTATCCACAGATCTGAGGTAGTCTATTCCTTGTTCTTTTAATATGCTTACAGTATCATCCTTTCTGTCTAAATCATGAATCCATTTCAACTTTTTCTTGCTATAGAGTGTTAAGTATTGGTCAATGCCTAGTTTCTGCCATACTATTTTCTAATTTTTCCCAGCAATTTTTGTCACATAGTGAGTTCTTATACCAGAAACTGGAGTTATTGCCTTTATCAAACAATAGGTTACTAAAGTCATTGACTATAGTGTCTTGTGAACTTAAACTATTCCACTGATCCACTTCTCTATTTTTTTTTTTTTTTTTGCCAGTACCAAATGAGTTTGATAATCACTACCTTATAATATAGTTTTTGGTCTGGCACAGTTAGGGTGCCTATATTTGCATTTTTTCATAAATTCTGTTGAAATTCTTGGATCTTTGGTTCTTCTAGATGAATTTCATTACTATTTTTTCTAGCTTTATTAAGTAATTCTTGGCAGATTGGTATGGCACTGAATAAGAAGATTAGTTTAGATAGAATTTTCATTTTTGTTATATTAGCCCATGACCATTTGATCTTTTGCCAATTGTTTAGATCTAACTTTATTGATGTGGAAAGTGTTTTGTATTTATGTTCATGGAATTTTTGTTTTTGCCTTAGCAGGTAGACCCAAATATTTTAAATTATCTACAGTTGTTTTAAATGGTGTTTCTCTTTCTAGCTTTTGCTGTTGGCCTTTGTTGGTTATATATATATATATATGAATGAGAATGCTTCTAATTTATCCCCATTACATATGGTGCTTGTTAATGGTTTTAGATGCTACCGATCATTTTAAGGAAAACACTTATTTATTCCTTTGCTCTCTAATGTTTTTTCACAGGAATGGGTGTTGTAGTTTGTAAAATACTTTTTATGCAACTATTGAGATTATCATATAATTTCTATTAGTTTGGTTATTGATGTAGTCAGTTATGTTAATAGTTTTCCTAATATTGAATCAGCCCATAATTCCTGGCATAAATTTTATTTGGTTATAGTGAATTGTCCTGGTGATAAATTTCTATAATCTCTTTGCTAATATTTTATTTAAGATTTTCATATGAATATTCAATAGAGAAATTTCTTTTTCTGTTTTGACCTTACCTAGTTTAGGTATCAGCAACTTATCTGTGTCATAAAAGGAATTTGACTGGATTCCTTCTTTCCTTCCCCCCCTCCCCCAAATAGCTTGTATGTGTAAGAATTAATTGTTCTTTAAATGCTTGGTAGAATTTATTTGTGAATTCATCTGACCATGGAGACTTCTTGGGAATTGATTATTTTTCAAAATCTTTTTCTAAAATGGGACTATTTAAAGAATGTATTTCCTCTTCTATTAATCTGGGCAATCTATATTTTTGGGAGTATTCATCCATTTTGCTTAGATTATCAGAATTATTGACATGCAATTGGAACAAAATAGTTTATCATTATTGCTTTAATTTCCTCTTCATTGGTGATAAGTTCATTTTTGATTCTGGAAATTTGATTTTCTTCTTTTTTCTAATCAAAATCACCTAAAGTTTGTATGTTTTGTTGATTTTTTTCACGAAATCAACTCTTATTTTTGTTTGCCACTTTAATGGTTTTCTTACTTTCAATTTTATTAGTCTCTCCTTTTATTTTCAGAATTTCAAATTTGGCATTTAATTAAAAGTTTTTCATTGTTTTTATCCTAGCTTTTTTTTTTTTTTTTTTTTTTTAAACTTGTAAGCCTAATTCATTGATCTTCTCTTTCTCACTTTTATGCAATGCAGCATCTGGAGATATTAAATTTCTCTTAAGAACTTATTTGGCTGCATGCCATAAATTTTGGTATGTTGTTTTATTATTGTCTTTCTCTTGAATAAAATTATCAATTCTTTCTATGATTCACTGTTTTATCTATTCATTCTTCAGAAGTAAATAATTTAGTTTCCAAATAAATTTTAGTATATTTCCCCCCAACCCTTTCTTACATGAAACTTTTATTGCATCATGATCTGGAAAAGATGAATTTACTATTTCTGTCTTTCTGCATTTGATTTTGAGATTTTTTGGCCCAATATATGATCGATTTTTGTGTAGTTTTCATATACCACTGAGAAACATATTCCTTTTTTTCTGCAAATTTTCTCCAAATTTCTATCATTTCTAGCTTTTTAAAAATTTTATTTACCTCCTTAATTTCTTTCACTTTATATATTTAATAGTTCAGTTTATATAGTTCTAATATATAGTACTAATAATACTTCTAATTTTCTAATAGAGGCTGAAATCCCCCCAGTAGTATAGTGTTTTGTTTTGTTTTTTCTCCTTGCAACTCTCTTAATTCCTCTAGGAATTTGGATTTTTTTCCACTTAGTACATATATGGTTAGGGCTATTATTGCTTCATTTTCTATGGTACCTTTTAGCAAGATGTAGTTTCCTTCTTTTAATTAGATTTTTTTTTTTTTTTTTTTTTTTTGCTTTTGATTAATTTGAGGTCAGGATCACTACCCTTTTTTTTTTTTTTTTTTTTTTTTTTTTTTTTTTTTTTTTTTTAACTTCAGCTGAAGCATAATAGATTCTGCTTCATACTTTTACCTTTAGTCTCTATGTATGTCTCTGCTTCAAATGTGTTTCTTGTAAACTACATATTGTAGAATTCTGGCTTTTAATCACCAACTGTTATTCCCTTCCATTTTATGGGCAAATTCATCTCATTTACATTCACACTTAAAATTACTAACTCTGTATTTCCCACTATCCTATTTTCCCCAAGTTATACTTTTTTCTCTCCTTTTCTCCATTCCCTCCTAACCAATATTTTTCTTCTGACCACTGTTTCTCAATTTGCTCTCCTTTTTCATCCCCTCCCCCTCTCTTATCTTTTCCCCTTTTCACTTCTCTTCTCCCTTCTATTAGCCTCCCCCTTTTATTTCCCCTTTCCCCTTTGAGTCCCCTGTAGGGTGAGACAGGTTTCTATTTTAAACTAAATAGTGTAACATTCCCTGATATTTGAGCCAAATCTGGGGAGATTGAGGTTCAAACAATGCTCCCTCCCTCTCTTCTTTCTCTCAACTGTAATAGGTCTTTTTATGCTTCTTCATGTGATATAATTTATCCTATTTTACCTTTCCTTTTGTCTTCTTACAGTTAAATTATAATCTACACCCTCTAAGTATATCCCTAATAAAGACACATTTCCCCAGAGTTACACATACCATCTTCCCATGTAGGAATGTAAATATTTTAACCTTTGAAAACATTTTTTTGCTTCCCTTTATGCTTTTCTTGAGTTCTATATTTGAAGATCAAATTTTCTGTATATCTCTTGTCTTTTCATTGAAAATAATTGGAAATCCCTTATTCATTGAATATACATCTTTTTTCCCTGCAAGATAATTCTTAATTTTGCTGGGTAGTCAATTCTTGACAACAGTCCAAGCTCTTTTGCCCTCTGGAATATCATATTCCAGCTCCTTCAATTCTTTAAAGTGGAAGCTGCTAGATCCTGGGTAATCCTGATTGTAGCTCCTCATTGATTAAATTTTTTTTTTCTGATTGCTTGAAATATTTTCTAGCATTGATTTGATAATTCTGGAATTTAGCTACATTATTTCTTGGAGTTTCATTTTGGAGTCTCTTTCAGGGGTGATCAATGGATTGTTTCAATGGCTAGTTAACTTTCTGATTCTACAATATTAGGGCAGTTTTCTTTGATGATTTTTTAAAAGATTTTTGTCTGAGCTCTTTTTTTCAACATGGTTTTCAGGTAGCCCAATAATGCTTAGATTGTTTCTCCCTGATCTACTTTCCAGGTGAGTACATTTTTTCTGGGTTTTTTTTTTTTTTTTTTGGTTTTGTTTGACTGATTCTTGAAGTCTTTTTGAGTCATTCAATTCCATTTGTTCAATTCTGATTTTTAATGAATTATTTTCCTTAGCTTTTTAGCCCCCTTTTGCATTTTACCAATTGAACTTTTAAATGAGTTGTTTTGTTCATTGGATTTTTTTTTCCTATTTCACCAATTCTATTTTTCAAGGAGTTGTTTTCTTTTTCCATTTTGTCAAATCCATTTTTTAAGAATTGCTTTTCTTCAGACAATTTCTGCATTTTATTTTTCAAATTCTCCTTCAAAGCTCTCATTTCCTTTCCCCACTTTTCTTCTAAATCTCTTTTAAGATTCCTTTTATATTTTTCCAAAAGAGCCTTTTAATTTGGAAAGCAACTTATATCACCCTTTGAGGTATCATTTGGAGGCATTTTGGCTTTAATGTCCTTAGTGTTTGAAACTGTTCCTTCCTGTCTTCAAAATAGTGATCTTATATTCAGTGCTCTTTTTGCTTTTTTGCTCATTTGTAAAGGTTGAGGTCTGCTTCTAGGAAAGGGAAAATTATCCTGAGCCTCTTATATAGGGATATTGGGATTTTATACTATCCTGAAGCTAGTGGTGCTATTTGCTTTCTCCCTCTGCTGAATAGGCATGGCCAAGTTCCATTTGTTACATTGGGATTCAGGGGCTTACCATTTGCTTTCTGTAATTGTGCTGAAGGTCTCATGGCTTTTCTGATAATCCACTGGCTTCTAAACCAGGACAGAGTATCCAAGCTGCTGTATTTTGGCTAAGATCCTCTCACTAGATTTACTGTGGGGCCTCTCCATTCTGGACCTCCCTGCCTGTGCTGTGCCTTCACTGGGCTGCTTCCTCCTCCCCTCCCCGTGATTTTCAAAATTTATTTTTGATACACATTGCTTTATGAATCATGTTGGGAGAGAAAAATCAGAGCAAAAGGGAAAATCCATGGGATATATACATGCATACATACACACACACACGAAAAAAAGAATTGAACATAGCATGTGTTGATTTAAATTCAGTCTCTTTACTTGTTTTTCTGGATGCGGATGGCATTTTCTGTCCATAGTCAATTGGGATTGCTTTGAATCACTGAAACACTGAGAAGAACCAAGTCTTTCATGCTTGATCATTACATATTCTTGCTGTTATTGTGTGCAATGTATTCCTGATTCTACATGTTTTGCTCAGTATCACTTTATGTAAATCTTTTCAGGTCTTTCTAAAATCAGCTTATTCATCATTTTTATAGGGTATTATTACTTTCATATACCACAACTTGTTCATCTATTCCACAATTGTTGGCATATAATTTATTTTCAAATTCTTTGATACCACAACAAGAGGTGCTGTGAACATTTTTGCACATGTGGGTCCTATTCTGTCTTTTATGATTTACTTGGGATACAGAACCAGTAATGACACTGCTGGGTCAAAGAGTATGAACAGTTTGATTGTCCTTTGGGCATAGTTCCAGATTGTTCTCCAGAATGATTGGATCATTTCACAACTGCACCAACAATGCAATCAATTTTCCCGCATTTCCTCCAACATTTATCATTAACTTTTCCTGTCTTCTTAGCCAATCTAAGAGGTGTGAGGTAGTATCTCAGAGTTGTTTTAATTTGCATTTCTCTAGTCAATTGTGATTTAGAGCATTTTTTTTCATATAACTATAGATGGCTTTAATTTCATCATCTGAAAATTATCTGTTTATATCCTTTGACCACTTATCAATTGGGGAATGACTTGTATTCTTATAAACTTGACCCAGTCCTTTATCTATTTTAGAAATGAGATCTTTATCAGAGATACTGGCTTTAAATATTTTTTCCCAGCTTTGAACTTCCCTTTTAATCCTGTTTCTGTTGGTTTTGTTTGTGAAGAAACTATTAAGTTTAATGTAATCAAAGTTGCCCATTTTACCTTTCATAATGTTCTCCAGTTCTTCTTTGGCCATAAATTTCTCTTTTCTCCAAAGATCTGATAGGAAAATTATTCCTTTTTCTCCCAATTTATTTATAGTATTCCCAATTTTTATTGGGAACCCAATACCCAAATTTATATGCAAATCATGTATCCCATCTGACCTTATTTTGGTATGGGGCATGAAATGTAAGTCTATACTGTGTTTCTGACATTATTTTCCAGTGTTCCCAGCAATTTTTGTCATATAGTGAATTCTGATTTCAGAAACTGGAAGTTGGGGGCTTATCAAATACTAGATTGCAATAGGCCTTCATTATTATGTCTTGTGTATATAATCTGTTTCATTGATCCACCACTCTCTTAGCCATTCCCAAATGGTTTTGATGACTTATGCTTTATAGTACAGTTTTAGGTTTGGTATTTCTAAGCCACCATCATTTGTATTTTTTTTCATTAATTCTCTTGATATTCTTGACCTTTTGTTCTTCCAGGTGAATTTTGTTATTATTTTTTCTAATTCTATAAAATAATGTTTTGACAATTTTATTGGTATTGCACTGAACAAGCAGATAAATTTAGGCAGAATTGACATTTTTATTATATTAGCTAAGCCTATCCATGAGCAATTGATGTTTTTCCAATTTTTTAGTTCTGACTTTATTTGTGTAGTTCTTGGGTTTGTCTTGGTAGGTAGACCCCCAAATATTTTATTTTGTCTGCAGTAATTTTAATATGAACATTTCATTCTATCTCTTGCTGATGGGCTTGGTCAGTAATATATAGAAATGCTGATGATTTGTATGGTTTTATTTTATATCCTGCAATTTTGCAACATATTCTGAGAAGGTGCCTATAGTCATCTACAAGCAGTGCCTTGATGTCCTTTCCTCTCACCTTTTTAACTCTCTGTAGTCTGGTGTCTTTAAGTTTCCATTAAAACAGTGGTCTCCAAACTTAATAGTAATCTCTCAGCCCTCATTTTTCTTAATTTCTATTATACCTTTAATACTTCCAAGGGCCTTTTTTCTCATTAATATGTCTTTTTGTTTATATTTTCTTGACATTGCTGTCTCCTGAATCTCCTCCTACTTTTCTGATGACTTTTTTTTTTTGTGGGATCTTTCATCTGTTTCACACCCAGCTTTTTATGTATAACAAGAATCTTTCCCCGTACTTCTTTTCTGCCTTTTGTTTACTATTTCCCTTGGAAATCCTGGCATGCCCTATGGATTCAATTATCATTTCTTTGCAGATGATTTTTAGATCTATTTATTGAAACCTACCTTCTTTCCTTATCTGCAGTTTCACATTTTCAACATTTGTATTGGACATCCCAAACTAGATGTTTCACTGATAGCTTAAACTCAGTTATCTCCAAAACTGAACCCATTATCTTTCTACAAAAATCCTCCCCTCTTGCTAATTTCCCTATTACTTCTGAGGGTACCACATATTCCCTGCTACCCAAACTCACATCCACAATTTCATTGTGAACTCTTCACTTTTCCTTTCCTCCTATATGTAATCTGTTATCATATCCTAGTTATTCTATTTTTTTTTAACATCTTTCATATATGTCACCTTTAAAAAAACACTCTGACCCTACTTTCATCCTGGTATCTTTATATGCCCGGTCTATTGCAAGATCCTGCTGGTTTGTCTCCCTATCTCAGATCTCTACATTCTAGTTTATCCTCCAAATGAATACCAACTCCTGATTTGACCATATTATCCCCTTTTCAATAAACTCCAGTGGATCCTTATTAGAAGAAAAAAACCATATTTTTTGTTCTTTAAAGACCCTTCATTACTTGACCCCTTCTTAGTTTTCTAATCATATCTTATTCTTTTTCAGATAATGTGAAGACTGCATATTTTAAAATCAGCCAGAGTCAGGAATTCAGGTTAGGGGAAAATCGTCTATCTTTATTCTCAGTGAAGAAAGATCGGAGGTGGAAGAGAATGGGCAATAGCAATGTGTGCAGCTGAGTCAAGAAGCTAGCTAGACCAGCAGCCACACGACCAGCAGCTATGAGCATAGAACCCAGGCCAATCTCTCCCAGCTTCTCTTCCTGTCTCTCTGCCTCCACCCACCAAAATTGTCATTTTCTATACAACACATCAGGATTTGCACAGAGAGTGGGCGGGGGCCATTCTTTATCCAAGCATGTATATTAATAGAGTATAGTCCAATTACTATTTAGCCTCATGAGCTTGGGACCTCAGTGCATCAAGTCAAGCCTCAGTCCATTACAAGGTAATACAATGACATAGATATTATTTCACTGATTCTCAGGTCTGGAATTCTCTCCCCTTTTTTCTTGACTTTTGACTTCCCTAGCTTCCTTCAATTCTCAATTAAAATATCACCTTCCATGAGAAGTCTTTTCTGATGCTGCTTTAATAATAGTGCCTTTCTTCTATAATTATAGACAATTTATTTCAATTTAATCATATTTGTACAGAGTTGTTTGCATGTAATCTCCTTTATTATATAGTATTATGAGTTTCTAAGAAGATTTTCAGTGTTTGGAAGTAGGTACTTATGCTTCTAGATTTAACGACCAAAAAGATTAAGAATCCTTAATATAAGGCAGTAATAAAATTGTTAAATAATATATGATCAACTCTAGAGTTGTTAATTATTTTTCGAAAAAATGTCCCTCCAAGTTGTCATAAAAATTCATTGATTAGTCTTTAGGTTACAACTATTCAACTACTCATTAACTCATTAATTTACTTAATTGTAGTGAAGTTCAGCCGAAACACCCCATTTCCCCCCCGACACACAAGACTAACATGATAAATTATGACAAATACTTTCGTAGAATACAAATTCCTCATATTGCCAACTTTTCTTTGAATCCTTTTATTCAGAGTCAGTATTGGTTATAGCCCAAGGCCTGGTCCAATGCCTCCATTCCTTAGAAGACAAGCCCTGACTTTGGGCTGAAGAATGAGGGAGGCATTCCCTTCAGCAGATTCCTTCACAAGTTGCCTGTTCAAATTTTTTCACCTCATCTATTCTTTTATTTTTTTGTCTTATTTATTTAAAAATTATTTCTGTGTCAAGGATCAAAACAAACATTTTTGTAATAGTACAATTTTCTTTCTTTCTTTCTTTCTTTTTTAAAGATGATTGCCTGGAACTGAAATCTACCACATACAACTTGCTATTTTTTCTAACTACACAACAAAATTATCATGTAAATTTCTTTTTTTTCTCATTTTTCCTTCCTTCCCCTCCACTAAACACCATATATATATACATATATGTATATATATGTATATACACACACATATATGTGCATATATAATTCATTCTACATATACTTCTATTTATTACTTTTTTCTCCAGATATAGATAGTGTCTCTTTTATTTTTAATCTATGGGAGGATGGGGGAAGAAGATAAGGTAATAGGAAAAGGGTTAAAAGAAAGGTTGAGAAAGAAAATAATAGATAAAAATAACATGGAGGGAAATTCACAAGTAGTAATTATAAATTTGAATGTGAATGGAATGTTTATAGCAGGTCTGTTTGATAGCAAAGAACTGAAATTATAGGAATCCTTATCAATTGGGGAATAGTTGAACAAGTTGTGATGTACAGTAATGATGGAATAATATTGTGCTGTAATCTTAGAATGGCAAGGAGAATCTTGTACAAAATGATGAAGAATAAAGTGAATAGAACCCAAGAGCAATATTGTTTCAAGATCTACTTTGAAGTCACATTCTTTTAAACTTTTGTTAAATGTTTTTATATTTTGGAAGTGAAGCCCTTATTTGTTAAACATCCATTAATTAAGCATCTACATGTTCGGGAAATGTAAAGAAAGGCAAAAAACCCCTCTGATCTCAAGGAATTCATAATGTATAAAAGTACAATGTATAAACAGCTATATATGTAATAATGTATTTCTGGGGAACATTCCCAGGAGTCGGAGAGGAGTACTCTGGGAGGAAGCCTACAAGCCCTATCTCCGAGGCAAGAGAGATTTCATTGCATCTTCTACCTTGGTGCTGGTGGAGACTGAAGAAAGCAGAGGTAGAAGCCAAGGACAAAGCTGCAAGATCTCTTGGAACCAAGCAGAGAGATAGGCTTCTGAGCTAACTGGGCTATATTGAAGGATGCAATAAAAGATCTGAACTTTTATCACCTGGCTGTGTTTTGGAAAAAGAACACCATATTATTATACATAACACCACATTATTATACATAATGTATAAACAGCTATATATGTGTGTGTGTGTATGCATGTATGTATGTATGCATGCATGGGTGGATAAATTTGGAGATAATCAGCAGAGATAAGGAAATTATCATTAGGAGGGATTAAGGAAGGCATTTTATAAAAGTTGAGATTTTAGGTGAGATGCATATGCTATTTGCTTTTGTGTCAACTTTTCCTTGCTGCTCCCAATTGAAAGTTATTGGAAGTTATGGTCCCCTACCACTCAGATACATGAGAATTATCAAAGAGCAAATCCTAAGGACTTGGCAGTGCTAGAATAGGTATAAATTCCTTTTATAGGCCATTTGAGCAATTTCTCACAGAATAAATTTCCCATGTTCAATCCATGGCCAAATTCTTTGATCCATCCTTCTGATTTTCTTTCCCCATCTTAATATGTGCTTTATTTAATAAGTCAAATGGGAATTATTGTGTCATACTTGTCTATATCACCACTTGTAAACTACTTGGTGGTGATTTTGAGAGAGTCTAGTAGTTCTCAAAAACAGTTCTTAATTGCTTTCCCTAGTGTTATACATACAATCTTAACAATGTTTTCAATAAACAGTTTTTAGATAATTCCAAATTTACAGAGATTTTATGAGTATGTTATGTATTTATGGGCCAATCTATTTTGGATCATCAACTGTGGATCTGTACTTATATTTTCCAGTACACAGATGCAATACATGTTTATAGATAACTAAGAGATGACTACCAATCTGGGAATTGGTCAATTTTCAGCATAGACCAGGAACTTGAAATTTCTATTAAATAGGGAAATTCTGCTGGAGAATTCTCTTTTTGGATGCAGATCATTTGGTCTAAAATCTGATCCTAGAGAATTATGTAAAGTTTCAGAAGTATGTGATACAAAAAGTTCTTTTAAGCTTGCTTCTTTCTTTCTTTAGATACATTGTGTTGTCCCTAAGGGAATCTCTCATTCATAAATAGGCTTAACCCCAAAATATTTATCCTGGGCTCAAAGTAGTCTATGAATCTGTTCTCTCTAGAACCATAGCTTATAAATGTGTCTTCAGTGGTCACTCAAAGGACAATTAGTTTAAAGCAAAGACATAGTGAGATGACACTTTAGAAAAGTAGAAATTAAAATGTTTCTCCTATAAATTTGGAGGTAGACTCACCCAGAAATACATAAAACCTGCAAAGAGTAAAACACATTTTTTTGCCCTTTACACAATCTCTTTTGGTATTCATGCCTAACAGTGGTATTGTTAGGGCAAAGGATATGCATGAAATTATAGCCCTTAGGGCATAAATCATATCACTTGATTATTTATCAATTGGGGCATAGTCCTCATTTTTAAAAATAAATTTGGCTTAGTTCCAGCTATGTTTGAGAAATAAGACATAATTAGAGAAACTTGCTTCAAAATGCATTTTACAATTACTATTGCTAACTGTATTTCTTCTCATTTATTCTATAATCTCTCTTTCTTTTCTCCCTGCTTATCCTTAAAATGTTTTGCTACTGACCACTCCCTCTCCCAGCATGCCTTTTTTTATCACTCCCCTCCCTTCTTATATACAATTCCCCTTCTATTACTCTGCAAGGTAAGATAGATTTCTATATCCATATTGAGTGTGGATATTTTTAAACCAATTCTGATAAGCATAAGGTTCACTCATCCCGTTTTTTTGCTCTTTGCCTCCATTGTAAAAGCCTTTTCTTGCTTCTTTGTTATGGCTGATAATATGCACCATTCCATTTATCCCTTTCCCTTTCTCCCAGAACATTTTTCTCTCACCCCTTAATTTAATCAATTTTTAGATCTTATCCTTCCATATTCAACTCACACCTGTGTACTCTGTTTATGTATATTCCTTCAAACTGCCATCATAATGAGAAAGTATCACTGTCTTATATAAAAATATAGACAAGATAGACCCTAATTAAGTCCCTTATGATATTACTTTCCTGATTACCTCCTTATGCTTCTTCTGCATCCTGTATTTGAAAATCAAAACTTCCATTTAGCTTTTTGTCTTTTCCTCATGAATATTTGAAAATCCTCTATTTTAGTGAATATCTACCTATTCCTCTGAAAGATTATGCTCCATTTTGCTGGGTAAGTGATTCTTGGTTGTAATCCTAGCTCCAGTGCTCTCCAGGATATCATATTCCAATCCCTTCTGGTTTTTTTTTTTTTTTTTTTTAATGTAAAAGCTCCTAAATCTTGTGTTTTCCTGACTGTGGATCCACTATATTGGAATTGTTTCTTCCTGAATTCTTTGACTTGGGCATTCTAGATTTTGCCTGTAATATTCCTTTGAGTTTTCATTTTGGGATCTCTTTCAGGAGATGATTGGTATATTCTTTCAATTTGTATTTTACCCTCTGGTTCTAAAATATGAGGACAGTTTCCCTTGATAATTTCTCAAAAGGTGATGTCCAGGTTCTTTTTTTATAATGATTTTCAGGTGGAATGATTTTAAAATTATCTCTCCTGGATATATTTTCCAAGTTGAGTTGTTTTACCAATGAGATATTTCACATTTTCTCTATATTTTCCTTTTTTGTTGTTGTTTTGCCTTATCATTTCTTTATTTCTCATAAAATTATTAGCTTCCATTTTCTCAGTTCTAATTTTTTAGGAATTATTTCTTCAGTGAGCTTTTATACTTCCTTTTCCAACTGGCCAATCTTGCTTTTTCAGGCATTCTCCTCCTTATTAGCATTTTTTGTTGTTAGCTTTTTGTGTTTCTTTTTGTACCACTCTCATTTCTTTCCCCATTTTTTCCTCTGTCTCTTTTACTTGATTTTCAAAATCCCTTTTGAGCCTTCCATGGCCTGAGCCCAATTCTAATTATTTTGGAGAATTTGCATGTAAAATATTTGACTTTGTTAGCATTGTCTGAGTGAGTTTTGATATTCCTTGCCATCATAATAATTTTCTTTGGTCAGAAATCTTTTTTGTTGTATGCTCATTTTCCTAACTTATTAATTAGATTTTTAACTGTTTGTTAAAGTAAAGCTCTATTTCCAGGGTAGATGATGTGGATTCAGACTCAGGGCTGGATTCCAGTGGCTGAGACTGGGGCTGAGCTTGGGTGCTACACTGGCATGGCCAGCACCAGAACTACATGTTGGATTCCCACCCTGATGTCATAGACTTTTTTCTGTTGAACTTTGAGGATGTCTTTGGGTTAAAAATATTCTACTTGGTTTTTTTGGGTATTCTGAAGTTCTAAAATTTGTTTAGAGTCATTACATAAAGGAATTTGATGTTGTTTGGGGGAGGTGTTGGTAGAGTTCCTGCCTTTAATCCTCCATCTTGGCTCCCCTGAGTTACACATTTATGGAACATGTATGGGTCCTATGCATAAATACCTCTTCTGATCTAAGCAAAGTGGTCACACGTACTTGAAATGTTATCCAAAGGGAAAAATTTTGAGTGAGGTGATACAAGTAGACAGGCAAACATGAAGAGAATGTATGGTCAAAGCATATATATGGAGGGATGACCCATACCTCCTCTACTGCTCACATGAGCAATAACTATCTAAATGAATAATGGAACTATAGTCTCTGATTGGTATGCTAGATACTACTGAGATTGCCACCTTCATCTTCTGGCTCAATTAAAAGAAGTTAACAGCAGGTGAAGTCATGCTCTTTTAGCTAGTTTCTCTAGGTTTTTTTTTTTTTTTTTTTCATCCTATGACTCTTTTATTTTTAGGGAGGGAGCAGAAATCTTTGCCTTGGACAAACCACAACACCACTTTCCAAATACTAATCTCCACTCAAGCTTTGTGTTATTACCTTAGTGTTTCAGAATCTTGGCTATAATGAAAATGTATTAGCATAAAAACCTTACAAACAAAAGCAGAAAATCAAAGAAACACTAATAAAATTAAAAGTAAAAAATATCAGGTTAATAAAAACAGGAGCTGGTTTTCTGGGGACAATAAATTAAATAAAACATTGGTTAATGAAATTTAAAAGGAAGAGAAAAATATTATCAGTGTCAAAAATAAAAACAATGAATATGTAGTCATTGAAGATAAAATTAAAGCAATAAAGAACTATTTTGCTTAATTTTATGCCATTAGAATTAATAAACTATGGGAAATGGATGGATATATACTAAAATATAAATTACTCATATTAACAGAAGAGGAAATGGAAGGATTAAATAACCTTCTCTTAGAAAAAGGATTGAACAAGACACAAATGAGCTCCCTAAGAAAAAAACCAAAACAAAATCCTAGCATCATATGGGATTTATAATTGATTTGTACTAAATATTTAAGGAACAATTAATCTTAATACTATATAAACTTTTTGAAAAAATAAGTAAAGCAGTCCTATAAATACTATTTATGAAACAAATATGATTTTAAGACATAAACTATGAAGGGTCAAAATGGAAAAAAGAGAACCATAGACCAATTTTCCTAAGAAATATTGATGTAAAATTTTAATAAAATGCTAACAAAGAGATTATATTATTGTAACACAAAGATTACACACTATGGCTAGGATGGCTTTATGTCAAAAATGCAGGACTACTTCATATTAATAAAATTATAAGCATGATTATAATATGAAAAACAAAAAGGAAAAGAAACATTATTTTTCAATATAAGCTCTCCAAAGGGAAAAAAAAAAGAAAAAAGAAAAGGATAATCATAGACAATGAGGAAATAAAATTATCACATTTTTCAGATGATATGATGATATTCTTAGAAAATCCTAGAGAATCCACCAAAATTTTAGCCAACATAATTAACAACTTTAGCAAAGTTTCAGGATACAAAATAAACCCACACAGTTCACCAGCCTTTCTATGTATTTTCAACAAAACCCAATAGGAAGACGAAAAAAGAGAAATTCCATGTAAAACGACTGTAGACAGTATTAGATATTTAGGAATCTACCTTCCAAAATGCATAGGAAACATATTATCATTACTACAGAGAACTCTACATGTTTTTTTTTTAATCTAAATAATTGGAGAAATATTAATTACCTATGAATTGAAACAACAGAATAACAATGTTACCACCAAATTTTATGTGCTTATTTAGGACCATACTAATCAAACTATCAAATAATTAATATTTAGAAAGAGAAAAAATCATAACAAAATTCTTCTTGAAGAATGAAACATAAGAATGTCAAGAAACAGGGAACAGAGCCAAAATGGTAGAGAAAAGACAGCAGCTCACCTGATTTCTCTCTCAAACCACTCCAAATGCTCTTATACAATGCCATAAAACAATTCCTGGCCAAGAGATCATTATATACTTCAACAATAATACTATATGATGACCAATTCTGATGGACTTGGCCATCCTCAGCAATGAGATCAACCAAATCATTTCCAATGGAGCAGTAATGAACTGAACCAGTTACGCCCAGTGAAAGAATTCTGGGAGATGACTAAAAACCATTACACTGAATTCCCAATCCCTATATTTTTGCCCACCTGCATTTTGGATTTCCTTCACAGGCAAATTGTACAATATTTCAGAGTCCGATTCTTTTTGTACAGCAAAATAACGGTTTGGTCATGTATACTTATTGTGTATCTAATTTATATTTTAATATATTTAACATCTACTGGTCATCCTGCCATCTGGGGGAGGGGATGGGAGGAAAGAAGGGAAAAATTGGGACAAGAGGTTTGCCAATTGTCAATGCTGTAAAGTTACCCATACATATAACCTGTAAATAAAAGGCTATTTTTAAAAAAAATTAAAAATTAAAAAAAAACAATTCCTGGGATAGGAGAACCCATAAAAAGATGGGGTGAAATAATTTTCCATTCAAGGACAACTTAGAACATTGGCAGGAAGGCTGGCTGACAATCAAGCACAGTACAGTAAAGGCCTTGTTAGCACAGATCAAGCCGCAGCAAACTAGGAACAGACATTGGGAGCCACTGAATCAGCAGGGAGAGCAGCTACTTCTAGAGCTCTAAATTCATAGATTATAAGTCAAATTATAAATCAGAAGGATATTACAAGGACTTCTTTGCTGGCACTGGGAACAGGCCTGTTGCTTTCCTCATACTCAGATCTGGGTTGCAGTTTTAAGTGGTAGTCCCAGGGTGAGAAGGAGCATAATACACCCCAGAGATTGTGGTTTCAGTGGAGTAGGAACCCTCCTCACAGTTCTAGGACAGAAAAGAGAGTTTGTAGTCACTCACAGACTAGAGTATATGCCAGAGAGTAGTAAACACCTCTCCTTAGATTATACCACCTTGAAAAAAGTAAAAACTTGCAGATCCCTAAAATTATATCTGAAAACAGCTGCTCAAAATCAATGAAGTTTGAGACACTGAGCTCTCCACCCTGGAAGTAGAACCCCATTTGAACAAACAGGTAAAGCAAAACAAAACAAACAAACAAACAAACAAACAAACAAACAAAACAGGGAGGAAAAATGAGCAAATGGTAGAAAATATAATTCTGACAATACAAAGTTACTATGGTGACTAGGAAAATCAAAACATACACTTAGAAGATGATAACAAAGTCAAAGCTTTTGTATTCAAAGTCTCCAAGAAAAATAAGAATTGGGCTCAGGCCTTAAAAGAACTCAAAAGGGATTTTGAAAATAATGTAAGAGAGTTTGAGGAAAAATCAGGAAGATAAACTAGACTGAAATTAATTTAATTAATTTAAATATTGTAGAGCCACAAAAAAACATTTAAGATGTTCATATTAAATGTTCAGAGGGCTTGGAATATGGTGTTCCAGAGGGCAATGGAGCTAGGATTTTAACCAGGAATCATCTATTCAATAAAACTGAGTATAATCCTTCAGAGAAAACAAATGGATATTTTATGAAATAGAAGACTTTTAAGCATCCTTGATGAAAATATCAAAATGGAATAGAAACATTTGATTTTCAAATATTGGAAGCAGGAGAAACAAAAAAAAAAAGTAAACAGGAAAGGGAAATCAAAAGAGAGTTAATATGGTAAAACAATTGAAATTCCTATAGGGAAAATTATACTTGTAGCTCATCAGAACTTTTTCCTTATTTAGGTGGTTAATTGGAGAATATATAGATAGAAGGTACAGGTGTGAGTTGAATATTAAGGGATGATATCTTAAAAAATTAAGGAATGAGAAGGAGGAATATAATGAAGTAAATTATCTCACATAAAAGAGGCAAACCGCACCCCCTCCCCCATTTTTAGAGTGTAGGTGAAGATGGGGGAAGTATGAGAGAGTGAGGGAACATTATTTTAATCAGAATTAGCTCAAAGAGGGAGTAAGATGCACAAAATTGACATATAGAAACCTATTTAGTCATACAGAAATGTAGGAAGGGAAAGGGATAAAACAAGGGAAAGGGGTGCTAAAAGGGAATGCACATTGGTGAAGGGGATAATTGGAAGTAAAAAAAAAAAGAGGAGGAACAGGTCAAAAGGAGAGAGAGTATCTCAAACAGAGCAGGGAAATAGGATGGTGGAAAATACAGTTAACAATGAAAAAAAATTCAAGTAAATTGCTCTAATAAAGAACTATTTTTTTTCAATTGAGAACTGAGTCAAATATAAAAATAAGAGCCATTCTCCAATTGATTATTGATCAAGTTTTCAAATCAAGTAATTATGGCTTCTTAATGAAGGTGATGGGAAGGAGGAAAGGAGAGAATTTGGAACTCAATGTTTTAAAAACAAATGTTTAAAAAATTGCATGTCATTGGAGAAAATAAAAAATGAAATTTATTTTTATCAGTAGTATTTTATATTTCCAAATATATATAAAATACTTTTCTAACTTCATTTTAAGACTTTATGTTTCAAATTAATGGGCATCCACTCAATAAAATACCAAATATTTAAAAAGGAAAACAAAGAAAAAATACAAAAAGAAACCCCTCTGCCCCAAATGTGAGGGAAGAGGGTACAGCAGATCTAGTATTGTTACTTTTGTACTTTCATGCTACAATTCTTTGATCATAAAAACATTTTGGCACTGCATAAGAAAATAGTGGATGCTCAATGAAAAAAGATTAGATACATAATTTATAGATGCAAATAACCAGAGTTATCTAATGTTTGATAAACCCAAAGATTCTGACTATTGAGGTAAGAACTCTAATAAGAAGTGCTATAAAAATTGGCGATTAATTTGGCAGATATAAATATTTATAGCAACTCTTTTGTGGTGACACAGAATCGGACATTCAGGTTATGCTCATTATATGGGGAAATGGTTGAAAACTTATGGAATGTAAATATGATGTAATACTATTGTGCTATAAGAAACAAAGGCCATGGTTTCAGGAAAATCCAGGAGAAACTATCCTCTGACTCTGAATTGAGTCAGAATAAAGTGAGCAAAACTAGGAAAATAATTTATCTTTCAATATTTCCCCCAGTTACTTGTAAAATAATTTTGATATTAGTTTTTAAAATTTCAAATTCCAGATTTTTCTCACTTCCTACCTATGCTCCTCTTCCATTGAGAAGACCTATGTAAAATTGTGCAAAACATTTCCATAAAATTCATAGTGCAAAAAAAAAATTGATTTCTCTTTGTTCTTCTCCCCTTCCCCCCCAAAAAAAAACCTCATGGGAAAAAAAAGAAAGTATGTTTCAATCTGTATTCAGGTATAATCAGTTCTTTCTCTGGATATGGATACCATTTTTCATCATAAATCTTTCAGAGAAGTCTTGGACCACTGTCTTGCTGAGAATAACAAAGTCTTTCACAGCCAATCATCCCACAATGTTGCAATTACTGTGCACACAGTATATTTCACTTTGAGCTCATGAAGGACTTTTTAAGTTTTTTTTATTATCATCCTATTCATCATTTCTTATAATAATATTCCTTACCACATACCACATATTTCTCCAGTCATTCCCCAATTGATGGTCATCCCCTCAATTTCCAATCCTTTGCCTTAAGAAAAGAGCTGTTATAAATAGTTTTTTTTTTTTTCCCTTTTTTTTAAAAGTTATCTTTTGGGATTCATACTTAGTAGTGGTATCATTAGATCAAAGGATATGCATGATTTTATAACTGGGTATATTTTTTGATCATTTATCAATTGCGGAATTACTTATTTTTTGTACTTTTGATTCAGTTGCATATAAATGGAGAAATTAGATTTTCATCAGAGAAACTTGCTTCAAAATTCTTTCCATAATTACTATTGTTAACTGTGTATCCTCTGCTTATTCTATGCTCTTTCTTTTATCCTGTCCTTTCTCAAAAGGGTTTTGCATCTGACCAGCCCTTTCCCAACATGCCTCTTTTTTTTATTACCCTGCTCCCTTCTCATATAGAAGAATTATTTACAGAGTAATAACAATATTTTAAAATAATCAACTGTAAAACAAAAACAAAAACAAAAACAAAATCTCCAAAAAACTGAGTAATCTTAATTAACATGATGATCCACCATAATTCCAAAGGACTGTTAAAAGCAAAAAACAAACACACAACCAAATGGTATCTACTTCCAGATAAAGAAAAGTCTCCAGAGTAGTGACTGGATAATATTTTTTTCATCTTTCTTTTTTCTTTTCTCCCATTCTTTTTCTTTTAGGAAGAAGGAGGAGAGAGATGATTAATGCAGAAATTTGTCTTGCATTATTTCATGCATATAATAGATATTGCAATCTTTGCCTTCTCAAAGGACGAGGGGTGGATTGAGGGAAAGAATTTGGAATGGAAATTAAAAGTAATATTAAGTTAAAAAAAATCTTGGCCACAAAATTTCTCACTTCCTCTCATTCCCAAGCAGAAAAATCTTAGCCTCAGGCACCAAACTCTTCTGAAAGAAGAGTAAGGTCCTCTTGGACACCTTTGGCTTAATTTTTCCTTAGGAATTCCCTTTGTGTGCCATTTGCTTTAGTCAGATAACCTACATTAGTGAACATTCCACATAATTTCTAATTTTAATATCTGAATGTTAAAATCTTAACTGGTCCCAATATGCTTTAAAAAATAAAAGTGGTAAATGGTAATCTTTTTGAATGACTGCAGTTACCGAGACAGAATGGAGAATGCCTTTAAAAAATCTTAATCTACCTTGACCATTCTATTACTACTTGGTGAGACAAATAAGAGGAGAGGTTCTGGGACTTCTGTTGTCTGAAGGTTTCATGTCCTGTAAAATATACTTTGGGACTTTTGCCTCTTCATTTTTTCTTTTTCTTTTATTAAGTGAAGGATATTAATCTGGAAACACTAACCTTGTAAATTGCAAAAAAAAAAAAAAAAAAAAAAAAAAAAAAAAAAGTCAGGAAAATAATGTTCCAAAAGTCTAGAGTTTGTAATCCCTGCCAACTTGTACATCTAATCTATCATCGATGGCTTAAGCAACTAGGAATGACTTTTAAGATGCACTCAAACAGTAGCTGACATGAAAATTCAGTCAGTAGTTAGGTACTAATGGATGTGAACTAGATAGGATGTTATATAGAAATTATAGAAAGAATGAGTCTAGTTTACCCAGACACTGAGGTGTAATGGAGGAAATATGTCCTCTAGATGCTCAGTACAAACATTTGTATTCTTATTCTTGCCATACCTTCAAAATAGATATCCTTCTCTAAAACCTAATTGATGTAGAGTTGTTAAATGAACTGTTTTATTAATCACTCCCTTGGACCTAACTTTGAATAAAAACACCCAGGAGAAATGCTACCCCTACCCTATCCCCAGACCTCTTGAATTCCTAGTCCTATGGAGAAAATGTTGCCAAGCTAGTGCTGGAGGAATAATAAAAATAATGGCTAATATTCATATGACTCATTATGTACCAAGTATTGAGCTAAGCACTCTATAATTATCATCTCATTTTTACTCATAAAAACTCTGGGAGATAAGTGCTATTTTTAATCTTCATTTTATATTTGAGGAAATTTAGGTAAATAGAGATTAAATGACTTGCCACAATTACACAGCAAGTAAATGTGGAATGCCAAATTTGAACTCAGGGCTTCTGACTACTGACTAGACATTCTCTCCATTGTATCAACCAGCTGCCCTGAATACGGACAGATTATGTTTATTACATTTGTCCACTACTTCATTTGCTTTTAAAGTGTTTATTTTTTATACCTATTCCACAGAACTAATCATAATTTATTATGATGTAGTATAAGATACTGGCTTATTTCCATTTTTTCTATCAAACTGTTACTCAGATATTTTCCCTACTGATTTTATTAAATAATATATACTTTCTCTAATGTTTTGTGACTGTAAATTTTTATCAAATTAATTTATTCATAATGTATTCAGTTAATTGTTACTAATATCTTCTGATATGTTTTTCTATTTTCTTCAGCACAAGATAGTTTTAATTATCATTATTATTAAAATGTATGTTTAGTTTTTTTTCAGGATTTTCTCTTTATTTTCTTGTACTCTACAGATTCTGCTGTTTTATCTTTATAATCATTTTATTTTTATTTTATCTAATTCCATAAAGTATTTGACATTTTGTTCAGTATATCTTTAAATCTATAAATTAATTGGGGAAAAGTTATATAAAATCTTTACTGTTTTACATAAGGCTAAGCATACATATCTTTCAATTATTTAGCTCTTCCTTAATTTCAATGAAAAATGTCTTCAAGTAGCTCAAAGTAGTGACTATATTTTTCTACAGCCTTAGAAAGACTCAGTGGGAGGTGCTGACTGTGTGGTGGACATATAGCTTGTATCCTCAGATGGGGAAAAAAAAGGAAAGAATTCATTCACCCTCACCCCAGCTATGAGTGATGGCTGGGGACCTTTCCAAAATAAGGGTAAGTAACAAAAACATTGGAAATTACCTGAGGAACCCTTTTCTGTGTCAGCTGGGTTGGTGTGAACCTGACTAACAAAAAAGTTGAAAATGTGCTGAATGAGAGTGAGGAATGTTGTAGTGTGGTTTCATGCTGAAATGATGTCTCCCCTCTGTGAAAGAACAAAACAGCCACAATAGCAAATGATACATTTCTTGGATACCAGTCATACTCTTATGGAAAAGAGAGCAAAGTTGTTTCAGAGGAAGCAAACAGCACAAATGGATACAGTGGTGATGGAAATAAAATAGCAAATAATGGCAAGAGATCTCTAGGAGAACACCTAGGGAGTAACAAGAGCCAAACAAAGCAGAGATATGGCTGGTTGCTGGGAGATGGAGAATTCAATGCAAGCCTACTAAGTGTTTCAGACATGATGTAACCCCTTTTTGAATCAGAGCATGAATTTCCTAGGGAGTTTTTCCATTCCCTATCATTATGGCAGTATGTGGAGGACTATACCTATTCACATAGGTAATAGGACTCAGAATTATTCCACCATCTAATTTATAATATACATATACTTGCATTGAATATATAATACTATGGTTCTTGGGGGCACCATATCTTGGGGGAAAAAACATAACTCCTTATTAACACATTGCTGGAATTTGACAATTTGTCCATTGGAAAGAATCTAATGTTTCTTTATGAAGACATCCAAAGAATTATTTTTGCATTATGTCATTTAGTCTTTTAAAAAATTTATTTATGTTATTCTTGACTTAAGAAATAAAATAGTCATTTCCATAACATAGATTCTATGGCTTTCAAACTTTTGTTTTCAGTATCTTCATCCTATTAAAAATTATTTAGGATCTCTCCAAAGCGTTTTTGTTTATCTGGATTATATTTATAGACATTTACCATATTGGAAATAAAAACTATTTTTGAATTTGTAGGCCTTCTAAAAGGGTTTCAGAGATCCCCAGGATTCTCTAGACCATACTTTGAGAACCACCGACATAGAAGGTAGAAAAAGGATGATATGAAACTACATACCTATTATCTATAGTTTGCTATTTCATTTCAATATATAAAAATGTCATCATGTAATTTATTTTTTTCTTCCCTTTCTCTTCCCCAAGATGGTTACCATTAGACACAAAAAATGTGTGTTTATGTGTGTATGTCTGTGTGTCTCTCTGTGTGTGTACAATTATTGAACTTTAATACTTTGGAGAAACATATTTTCTTTTTTCAATACAAATTACTTTATGATTCATGTTGAGAGAGAAGATTCAGAACAGAAGGAAAAAAAATTTATTTAATAGCCTTTTATTTACAAGATATATGCATGGGTAACTTTACAGCATTAACAATTGACAAACCTCTTGTTCCAATTTTTCACCTCTTATCACCCACCGCCTCCCCCAGATGGCAGGATGACCAGTAGATGTTAAGTACATTAAAATATAAATTAGATAAATAATAAGTATACATGACCAAACCGTTATTTTTCTGTACAAAAAGAATCAGACTCTGAAATATTGTACAATTAGCTTGTGAAGGAAATCAAAAATGCAGGTGGGCATAAATATAGGGATTGGGAATTCAATGTAATGGTTTTTAGTCATCTCCCAGAGTTCTTTCTCTGGGCATAGCTGGTTCAGTTCATTACTGCTCCATTGGAAATGATTTGGTTGATCTCGTTGCTGAGGATGGCCAGGTCCATCAGAACTGGTCATCATATAGTATTGTTATTGAAGTATATAATGATCTCCTGGTCCTGCTCATTTCACTCAGCATCAGTTCGTGTAAGTCTCTCCAGGCCTTTCTGAAATCATCCTGTTGGTCATTTCTTACAAAACAGTAATATTCCATAATTTTCATATACCACAATTTATTCAGCCATTCTCCAACTGATGGACATCCACTCAGTTTCCAGTTTCTAGCCACTACAAAAAGGGCTGCCACAAACATTCGTGCACATACAGGTCCCTTTCCCTTCTTTATAATCTCTTTGGGATATAATCCCAGTAGTAACACTGCTGGATCAAAGGGTATGCACAGTTTGATAACTTTTTGAGCATAGTTCCAAACTACTCTCCAAAATGGTTGGATTCGTTCACAACTCCACCAACAATGCATCAATGTCCCAGTTTTCCCGCATCCCCTCCAACAATCATCATTATTTTTTCCTGTCATCTTAGCCAATCTGACAGGTGTGTAGTGGTATCTTAGAGTTGTCTTAATTTGCATTTCTCTGATTAATAATGACTTGGAGCATCTTTTCATATGACTAGAAATAGTTTCAATTTCTTCATCTGAGAATTGTCTGTTCATATCCTTTGACCATTTTTCAATTGGAGAATGGCTTGATTTTTTATAAATTAGAGTTAATTCTCTATATATTTTGGAAATGAGGCCTTTATCAGAACCTTTGACTGTAAAAATATTTTCCCAGTTTATTGCTTCCCTTCTAATCTTGTCTGCATTAGTTTTGTTTGTACAAAAACTTTTCAGTTTGGTATAATCGAAATTTTCTATTTTGTGATCAGTAATGATCTCTAGTTCTGCTTTGGTCATAAAGACCTTCCCCTTCCACAGGTCTGAGAGGTAAACTATCCTATGTTCCTCTAATTTATTAATAATTTCATTCTTTATGCCTAGGTCATGAACCCATTTTGACCTTATCTTGGTGTACGGCGTTAAGTATGGATCAATGCCTAGTTTCTGCCATATTAGTTTCCAATTTTCCCAGCAATTTTTATCAAACAGTAAGTTCTTATCCCAAAAGCTGGGATCTTTGGGTTTGTCAAAGACTAGGTTGCTATATTTGTTGACTGTTTTATCCCTTGAACCTAACCTATTCCACTGATCAACTAATCTATTCCTTAGCCAATACCAAATAGTTTTGGTAACTGCTGCTCTATAATATAATTTGATCTGGTACAGCTAAGCCACCTTCATTTGATTTTTTTTTTCATTAATTCCCTTGAAATTCTTGACCTTTTGTTTTTCCATATGAATTTTGTTGTTATTTTTTCTAGGTCATTAAAATAGTTTTTTGGGAGTCTTTTTGGTATAGTGCTAAATAAATAGATTAGTTTAGGTAATATTGTCATCTTTATTATATTTGCTTGCCCTATCCAAGAGCATTTAATATTTTTCCAATTGGTTAGATCAGACTTAATTTGTGTGAAAAGTGGTCTGTAATTTTGTTCATAAAGTTTCTGATTTTCCCTTGGCAGATAGATTCCTAAATATTTTATATTATCAGTAGTTACTTTAAATGGAATTTCTCTTTGTAACTCTGACTGTTGGATTTTGTTAGTGATATATAAGAATGCTGATGACTTATGTGGGTTTATTTTATAACCAGCAACTTTACTAAAATTGTGGATTATTTCTAATAACTTTTTAGTAGAATCTCTGAGGTTCTCTAAGTATACCATCATATCGTTGGCAAAGAGTGATAATTTGGTTTCCTCATTGCCTATTCTTATTCCTTTAATCTCTTTCTCAGCTCTTATTGCCAAAGCTAGCGTTTCTAATACAACATTAAATAGTAACGGTGATAGTGGGCAACCTTGTTTCACTCCAGAACTTATTGGGAATGGTTGCAGTTTGTCTCCATTACATATGATGCTTACTGATGGTTTTAAATAGATGCTGCTGATTATTTTAAGGAAAAGTCCATTTATTCGGAAGGAAAAAATAATGGGAGAAAAAATAGAAAAAGGAAGTGAGCATGGCTTGTGTTGATTTACATACAAATTCCATTGTTCTTTTTCTGTATGTAGACAACTTTTTCTATCTAAAGTCTACTAGAATTGCTTTGTAACTCTGAATCACAAAGAAGAAACAAGTCCTTCATAGTTGTTCATTGCACATTCTTGCTGTTATTGTGTACAATGTATTCCTGGTTCTGCTTGTTTCACTCAGCATCATTTCATGCAAATATTTCCAGATCTTTCTAAAATCTGCATGTTCATCCATTTTAATAGAACAATATAGTCCATTACCTTCATATGCCACAACTTGACGGGTTTCTACTCATTTTTCAATTCTTTGCTACCACAAAAAGAGCTGCTATGAACATTTTTGCACATGTGGAGTCTTTTCCCTCCTTTATGATTTGCTTGGTATACAAATCAGGTAGTAGCACTGCTGGGTAAAAGGGTATGCACATTTTAATAGCCCTTGGGCATAGTTCCAAATTACTCTCCAGAATAGTTGGATCATTACACAACTCCACCAACAATGCATTAATGTCCCAGTTTCCCCAAATTCCCAAATTATCTTTGGCTGTCATTTTAGTAAATGCGAGAGCTATGAGGTGGTACCTCAGAGTTGTTTTAATTTGCATTTCTCTAATCAATAATGATTTAGAACATTCTTTCATATGATTATAGATGACATTAATTTCATCATCTGAAAATTGTCTGTTCATATTCTTTGACAATTAATCAGTTGGGGAATTACAGTATATTTTCTAATACTTCAAAATGACAGTTGAATTTTTTCTCAAAAATTTTTTTGGGGGATAGTTTTCTTGTACTCTGTCTCTAAGCCCTATTACATTTGCTTAGAATCTTTTCAAGCCCTTTTCTGCTTAAAATGCCCTTTAATCTCTTACCCAATGTTTCTAGTACTTTGTTTCTCAGTGCAAGAATTTAATTTCTCTTTGATTTTATATTTTTATTCATTTTACACTACTTTCTCCAGGCTGTTCATTCTTATTAACAATCGGTCTCATTATAGCTTTAATTGTTATTGATGTCAGATTTTTTTTTCATTTTTTCCTTAATTTTCTTTTAAAGGATCAAAAGTAATAAAGTGTAAAGCTATTTTTCTCTCCCCCCCCCACCTTTTTCAAATTCTGTAAGTGACAAAATGAATTAAGTGCTTTATTTGGAGTCAAGAAGACCTGAATTGGAATCCTTTTTTAGACATATTCTTTGTTGTGTGATCTTAGGCAAGAGATTTAACTTCTCACCCCCAATGTCCTTTTCTGCATATTGAGGATAATAACAGGACCTATCTCTTAGGATTGTGATGAGGATCAAATATGGTTTTAGTTATTTGAATACTGGCTGTTGATAACTAAAACAGCATAATCTGGAAAATTGCTGTAGATTAGGTAAAAATGTTAAAAATTGCTATAAATTATATAAAAATAAAAAAAATAAACAATTTTAAAAAATTAGTAACAAATCATAATGTATATTATTAATCTATTTTGTCATTTACTACAATATGTATACATACATAAAGTTATAATTTGTTAAAAGTTTCAGTGCATTAAAGAACTATGCACTAAGCACTTTCTCTTTTATACATATTTATTTATTTATTTTTTTGTTTCTGGAATTAAATAGGCATTGTTTGGGGGAATGCCTTCTCTTTGTCAACCATCCATTCAATTATGTAATTGTCTAGGAAGAAATCCATAAAGCAGTTGCTGCAACTATACTGGTGTCTGCAAAGACTCTGCAAAAGCACATGAGATAATAATCTCTCTCTCTCCCCCCAAACTGCAGCTTTCTTATAGATGTAGTGTCTTATTTTGTTGGTTTTGTGTATTAAAAATATGACTTTTAGAATTATTAAAAAAAATAAAGATTTGTGATTCCCAGCTTTTCACATCACAGAAGTCTGAGCCCTTAATGCTGTTAATATTGAGGGACTACAGTGGTGTATGTATATTTATATTTATATTGTGTATGTATGTATGTATATTTATATTATAGAGTGTTTAATGAACTTTAAAACACTATATGAATTCTAACTTATTATTATGATAAACATCATTTTTAGCAAATTTTATAATGTTTAGGCGATAGAGGACAATGGAAAGATAACTGGGTTGGAAGTTAGAGGACCTGCTTCTATTATCTATTATTTCCTTTGCGAATGGGAAATAGCAAGTTATTTTGGTTTAATAGCTCAAGTAGTCTATGGAATGTGAGATTTGTGACCTCATCATTCGGAATGAAATCAAATCCTCCCTTAACTTAATTCAACTTTCAGAGAGTAATTTATACCACCTCCACTACTGCTAACACCACCACTACCACCACTATTACTACTACTAAACTTTACCATCATGTAGTACTTCAAATTGTATGTAACACTTTCTTTAAAACAAGACTATGTAATAAGTCAAGGAGCTTTTATTATCCATACTATTATTATGAATTTGAGCATCTTTGAATTACCTTTACTACGAATATAATCTGCTTTTGAGCATTTGATCAATTATCATGTGAAAGGAGCATTAGTCTTCTATTTATTAATATAAGAGAATTTGATGGAGGTTGCAGAGGGCAAATAACAACTTCATATAAAGAAGATCTTTCTAAAAATTAGAGCATCTTCAAAATAGAATGAGCTACCTCAGAAGGTGGTATTACTGCTATCACTGCAAATCTTCAAGAAGACAATTTACAAAAATATCAGAAAGGGTATTTATTCTTTGAGGTATAGTGATCTCAATTTTGAGATCCTATGTTTCTGTAATTTTCTCATGGTAAAGTAAGTGGCATGGGTTCTAAACTGTAGATATCAGGACATGAATTTAATCTTCTGACACCAAGGTCAGTATTTTTCTGAAAAGAAAGCATATTGTCTATAAGAACAGATCACATACATCATAAGATTCAAAAATCATTTAGGTCAACCTTTGAATTTTACATATGAGGAAACATGAGGTCAGAAGCTTGTCCTTGAAAACAGACTTCTAATCACAGATGAGTAGTCACAGTGGATTTCTGCATAGTTTCATTAAAAAAAAATCAACATCTACTATATGGATATTTGGAATCCAGCTTTTCAAATTCTGTAGCCTCAGCTGGTAGAAGAATAACAATGTTACATGGAAATACTTTTTAAATAAGGAAAATTATTTATCAGTTTTCCTTTCCTTGTCAGAGGTCTGACTTAGATCCTCCAACATTTGGGGAGCGTTGATGCCTTAATTGTGTGCTTGCCAAAGTGGTGTCTCTAATGAGCAGCCAAATTCTCAGTATTTCTGTCAGTTTCTTTTAAACTGCATTTTAACTTCACTGTCAAGCATGGCATGCTGTATGTCGGATAACACTTGAGAGGTAAAATTGACAAAGGGCACTTTATGTCCCTTCACAACAACTATATCTTTGCCAACACTCCAGAGCTATTTTAAGATTTGAAGCTGTAAGTATCTGACTCTTCCTAGATGTGATAATAGTTGACCCAAGACTATTAGATTTTTAAGTGACTTTGCCCTTCAAGGACCCAAGAAAATTTTGTTTTCAGATGTCTTATCATTCCTTGGAATTGTCCTATGTATATGGCAAGCAGGCATATCTGGTTTCTTCTTTTATCTAGAAGGGATTCAAAGAAGCCAATGAAAATAAGATGAAAAAAGAAGGGATAATGATAACAAATTATTTAAAGACAAAATATTCAAAGTACTTGTGCATATTTTCTCATTTTATCCTCAAAACATTCCAGTGAGGTAAGTTCTAGGGAAATTACTATTCGTATTTTAGAGATGAAAGACTGAGGCTGAGAGAGATGAAGTTAGTTGCCCACACACAACTTGGAAGTAGCTGAAGTAGAATTCTATACCAGTTTTTCAATAGCTCTGAATCTAGTTATTTTTTAATACTTTAGTTTTGCTCAAGAAAATGCATCTATTCAATTCTGATGAATGTGGCCCTCTTCAACAATGAGATGAACCAAATCAGTTCAAATAGAGCAGTAATGAATTGAACCAGCTACACCCAGTGAAAGAACTCAGAAATGAGTATGAATCACTACATAGAATTCCCAATCCCTCTATTTTTGTCCACATGAATTTTTGATTTCCTTTACAGGTTAATTGTACTCAAAGTCCAATTCTTTTTGTACAGCAAAGTAATTGTAGGGACATATTTACATATATTGTATTTAACATATACTATAGCATATTTAACATGTATTGGTCAACCTGCCATCTGGGGGAAGAGGTGAGGGGAAGGAGGGAAAAATTGGAACAAAAGGTTTTGTAATTGTCAATGCTGAAAAATTACCCAGGCAATATATCTTGTAAATAAAAAGCTATAATAATAACAATAATAAAATAAATATGTAAAAAAAGAAAATGAATCTATTTCTTTATAATAGCAATATTAGCTAATTTCCAAGTGTGTTTAAGGAGATGATCCCAATTGGTTAGAGTGAGAACATAATGTTGAGAGTGGGCACTGATAATAATAGTTCTCTGTGCTTTCATCCCCAGATTTTTTTTAATGGCCTTTTATTTACAGGTTATATGAATGGGTAACTTTACAGCATTAACAATTGCCAAATCTCTTGTTCCAATTTTTCACCTCTTACCCCCCACCCCCTCCCCCAGATGGCAGGATGATCAGTAGATGTTAAATATATTAAAATATAAATTAGATACACAATAAGTATACATGACCAAACCGTTATTTTGCTGTACAAAAAGAATCAGACTCTGAAATATTATACAATTAGCTTGTGAAGGAAATCAAAAATGCAGGTGGGCATAAATATAGGGATTGGGAATTCAATGTAATGGTTTTTAGTCATCTCCCAGAGTTCTTTCTCTGGGCATAGCTGGTTCAGTTCATTACTGCTCCATTGGAAATGATTTGGTTGATCTCATTGCTGAGGATGGCCAGGTCCATCAGAACTGGTCATCATATAGTATTGTTGTTGAAGTATATAATGATCTCCTGGTCCTGCTCATTTCACTCAGCATCAGTTCGTGTAAGTTTCTCCAGGCCTTTCTGAAATCATCCTGTTGGTCATTTCTTACAGAACAGTAATATTCCATAATATTCATATGCCACAATTTATTCAGCCATTCTCCAACTGATGGGCATCCACTCAGTTTCCAGTTTCTAGCCACTACAAAAAGGGCTGCCACAAACATTCGTGCACATACAGGTCCCTTTCCCTTCTTTATGATCTCTTTGGGATATAAGCCCAGTAGTAACACTGCTGGATCAAAGGGTATGTACAGTTTGATAACTTTTTGAGCATAGTTCCTAACTACTCTCCAGAATGGTTGGATCCATTCACAACTCCACCAGCAATGCATCAATGTCCCAGTTTTCCCGCATCCCCTCCAATAATCATCATTATTTTTTCCTGTCATCTTAGCCAATCTGACAGGTGTGTAGTGGTATGTTAGAGTTGTCTTAATTTGCATTTCTCTGATTAATAATGACTTGGAGCATCTTTTCATATGACTACAAATAGTTTCAATTTCTTCATCTGAGAATTGTCTGTTCATATCCTTTGACCATTTTTCAATTGGAGAATGGCTTGATTTTTTATAAATTAGAGTTAATTCTCTATATAATTTGGAAATGAGGCCTTTATCAGAACCTTTGACTGTAAAAATATTTTCCCAGTTTATTGCTTCCCTTCTAATCTTGTCTGCATTAGTTTTGTTTGTACAAAAACTTTTCAGTTTGGTATAATTGAAATTTTCTATTTTGTTATCAGTAATGATCTCTAGTTCTTCTTTGGTCATAAAGTCCTTCCCCTTCCACAGGTCTGAGAGGTAAACTATCCTGTGTTCCTCTAATTTATTAATAATTTCATTTTTTATGCCTAGGTCATGAACCCATTTTGACCTTATCTTGGTGTACGGTGTTAAGTGTGGATCAATGCCTAGTTTTTGCCATATTTGTTTCCAATTTTCCCAGCAATTTTTGTCAAACAGTAAGTTCTTATCCCAAAAGCTGGGGTCTTTGGGTTTATCAAAGATTAGGTTGCTATAGTTGTTGACTGTTTTGTCCCTTGAACCTAACCTATTCCACTGATCAACTAATCAATTCCTTAGCCAATACCAAATGGTTTTGGGAAACTGCTGATCTATAATATAATTTTAGATCTGGTACAGCTAAGCCACCTTCATTTGATTTTTTTTTTCATTAATTTCCTTGAAATTCTTGACCTTTTGTTTTTCCATATGAGTTTTGTAGTTATTTTTTCTAGGTCATTAAAATAGTTTTTTGGGAGTCTTTTTGGTATAGCGCTAAATAAATAGATTAGTTTAGGTAATATTGTCATCTTTATTATATTTGCTCGCCCTATCCAAGAGCATTTAATATTTTTCCAATTGGTTAGATCAGACTTAATTTGTGTGAAAAGTGGTCTGTAATTTTGCTCATAAAGTTTCTGATTTTCCCTTGGCAGATAGATTCCTAAATATTTTATATTATCTGTAGTTACTTTGAATGGAATTTTTCTTTGTAACTCTTGACTGTTGAATTTTGTTAGTGATATATAAGAATGCTGATGACTTATGTGGGTTTATTTTATAACCAGCAACTTTGCTAAAGTTGTGGATTATTTCTAATAACTTTTTAGCAGAATCTCTGGCATCCCCAGATTTTAAAACACTTCCATTTCTTTGTCACTTTTGTAATAAGTACTATTGGCCATGATTAAACTTCTCACTTCCTGTAGGTCAAAGCTCAGAACTAAATGGAATTCTTTACACCAAAACTTCCAATTGTAGGATAAATGTCGATTCTTTTGATTATGATTGAAAAAGAAAAGAAAAAATCCAGAGTGTGAATATGGAGAATGTAGGAATCTGAGATATCTTGGGAGAAAAAGCAATAAAATCAGAAAAAGTAATAACTAGACTAAATTTTACATTAAATATATCATCTACTCTCCTTTTTTTGAGAGAGGGAAATGGGTACAGAATTATAACTTAATTGGTGCAAGAAACTCATAGTATAAAAAGAGTTTCCACTGGAGCAGATTTGTAACTCATCTGTAATTTTTGTAAAGTTTTAAATAGTTACTTTGGTGATGCAAGGGTTAAGTGATAATCAAATAACTAGTATATATCAGAGAAAGAATTTGGATTCTGGTATGCTTGACTACAAATTCAGTTCTCTGTCATTCAAACCATCAGCCAATATGTTTCTTGACTTTGTTCCAGGCATTGTACTAGACCCCGAGAATACAAAAACACCCCAAGAAGTACTTGGTCTAACAAATAATCATATTTTACTTATAAGAAGTAGGGCTCTCTCTTTCTCTCTCTTTCTCTCTCTCTTCCTCCCCCCTCTCTATTTGGTTTGTATATATGCTATTATACTTTTTAAATAGAGATCCCTTTGTTAAAACTAATGTGACTTTTACTGCTTAAATGTATTTCGGGAATAGGGGACTCACATCTACAATTGAGGGAACATCATAGGAAGAAGCTAAGCCTAGACAAACTAAGTCATTTTAAGGATACAGGAGAACTCTGATAGAGAAGTATATCTAACTCCCAGGCAATGGGAGCAAGGATAGTCAGTGTTATGTACAAAATGGTCTGGACATGTTACACACACACACACAGACACACACACACACATCCCATGAATATACCCATCCCCGACTTCAGTGAATTCCAATGCCTTTCTATTGCCTCCAGATTTAATACAAAAACCTCTGGCATTCTTTTACCAATTTACTGGTCTTTTTACTCTTCTTCCAACAAGAAACTCCATATCTCATTCCTGGGTATTTTCTTTGGCTGTTCCTCAAGGCCAGAGAATGTTCTTCCTCCTTTCTGTATACTGCCTTCCTTCAAATCTCAGCTAAAATCCCATTTTCCACTGAGAAGTCTTTAATAATCCTTCTTAATGCTAGTACTTTCCCTTTTCCAATTGTTTCCTATTTCCTTATTATGACTTGTTTGTATGTACTTGTTTGCTTATTGCCTCTTCCACTAGATTGTGAACTCTTTGAGGGTATAGAGAGTGTCTTTTGCTTCTTTTTTACATCTCTAGCACTTAACACAGTGCCTGGCCCATAGATGATATTTAATAAATATTAATTGAATGAGTGAATGTCTTTGGACTAGGTCCCTTCTAGCATTAAATTTATAATCTTATGAGTATTTCAGAGAAGGATACTGTTTTTGAGCATCAACTTATAAGAATATGAAGACTAAGTGACTATCCATAGGAAGAAAAGAAGGAAGAAAGGGGAAAAGGAAGGAAGGAAGGAAGGAAGGGAGGATGAAAGGAAGGAAGGAAGAAAAGAAGGAAGGAAGGAAGGAAGAAAGGAAGGAAGAAAAAGAAGGAAGGAAGGAAGAAAGGAAGGAAGGAAAGAAGGAAAATGAGAGGAAATGAGGAAAAAAGAAGGAACTATATTATTAAATGCCTAATATGTGCCATGAACTAACTCCTTTACAAATATTATCTCATTCAATTTTCATAACAATGCTGAGAGATTGGTGCTATGTTCATCATTTTACAATTAAGGATACTGAAACAGACAGTTGTTTAAGTTCCCCCCTGTTCTAGAAATGGCTACCAATAGATGCATATACATATACACAGGCACACACACACACAGACACAGACACACATACACAATGTAAAATCATTCTACATATACTTCTATAGTCACAAAGCTAGTAAGATTCTGTGACTGGATTTGAGCTCCTCCTTTTTATTTTAGTTTTAATTATTTTATTTTGACTTAAGAAATAAAACAAACATTTCCATAAAACAATAAAGAATAGAAAAAAATATATTGTTTAAAACTTGCTATTCCCTTTAAATATATACTAATATTATCATATGAATTCCCCTTTTCCCCCTTTTTTCTTCCTTCCCCCCGTTCTAGAAATGGCTACCAATAGATGCATATACATATACACAGGCACATACGTACGTACACACACAGACACAGACACAGACACAGACGCACATACACTATGTAAAATCATTCTACACATACTTCTATTTATCAGCTCTTTCTCTGGATGCAGTAGCATCTTCCTACTCTGTCATTTGTAGTTAGGCAAAATGACTTGGTCACTTGAAGTTGTTCTTAAAACAACTGAGGGAACATCATAAAAGGAAGCTAAGCCTAGACATCCTTAGTCACAGGAAAACTGTGATAGAGAGGTAAAATGTAACATATCTAACTCCCAGCCAATGGGCACAAGAATAGTCAGTGTTATATACAAAATGATCTGGACATGTTATACACACACACACACACATGAAATTGTTTCTGTATTTGTTTGTTGTTTATCACTGTATATACAATGTTATCTTTAAGTATATGTATGACTACTTTTCTTTGTGAGTTAATTTATTAAATACATTTTATTTATTAAGAAGAAAAAGAATCGAGAACCATCCCTGAAGTCAGAAGGACCTGAGTTCAAATTTGGCCTCAGACACTTGACACTTCCTAGCTGTGTGACCCTGGGCAAGTCACTTAACCCCAGTTACCTCAGGAAAAAAGAAAAGAAAAGAAAAGAAAAGAAAAGAAAAGAAAAGAAAAGAAAGAAAGAAAAGAAAGAAAAGAAAAGAAAAGAAAGAAAGAAAGAAAAAGAATTAAGCCTTATTGACTTGCTTCAGTTCTCAAGCAACTGTGCTACTTAGCTGCTTCACTGAGTTAATCCTGTGCATGATGGTATTTGCTTGTGTTGATGATAATAGTCATAGTGGTAGCAGTAGCTACCATAGTAGTAGTAGTAGGAAGAGGAATAGTAGTAGTAGTAGTAATAGTAGTAGTAGTAGTAGTAGTAGTAGTAGTAGTAGTAGTAGTTGTTATAGTTGATGGCAGTGAAAGTTTACACAGTGTTTCAAAAACAATTCCATAACAAGTTTGTGATGTAGAGTATTTTAGACATTTAGTAGACAATGATGACTGAGAATATCCTTGCCAAAATCAGTTTGAAGATTAGACATTTGTCCTTTGTTCCTTATTAAATTCAACAAAAATCAATATTCTATGGTATTGATAATTAGTTTTCCAGCATATAACCTTTCTTCTATCTGACTAGCTTCTAGTCTTCTGTGTCATAGGTAAGCATTCTCTCACCTGACACAATGCTTTTCTCTCTTTGCTTAGAAGTCTGTGGCGTGGAACTACATTTTTTTTAGTAATAGTTCAGTAAAGTTCCATTATTTTCTCCTAATCAAGTCTGTGAACTGAAAGAAAGCATTATCTTGACCAAATATCTTCTTAACTAGCCTAATTTTTTTTGAAATAGTAAATTGACAGCAAAACAAAACCATATTCAACCAAACAATTCTGCCCAATTTTTATAGAATGTGTTTTCTCTTCTGACATTAAAGATTTTTCTCATCATATCTTCTTTTATTTCATTATTATAGTTGATTTCAGATGCCTTACTTTGGCAGATAATTTGTGCATATATTTTAAAAACATCTACTAAAACTGTATTCTGATTTTTCATTGTAGGATGGAGATGATGCTGCTTTGTTTTAGTTTTGGTTTTGGAAGACTTTGTGTTAGCAGAAAACAAACTTTGGTATGTCTTATATAATTGAATGTGTGATGATTACAAGCATAATGTTGGTTATCTATTCCTTGTGTCCAAGGACCAGATAAACTAAATTAGAAGAGACTTATTAACCCTAAAAGATAGACCATCCAATGTTGATTGTCTTTGTCTCCAGAAAGTCATGAATACCATATATGAAGGTATAGATGATTCCCAGTCTGTAATCATGGAGGTAATGTTTGCTTATGAAACCATGGATTACTAAAATATCGAAAAAAAGTATCTGCGAGATAGATCATGTATCTACTCAAAAACTATCAAATTTCTTTCAGTTGTTTATTTGGCTAAATGTCAAATTTCCCTGGCTGGCATTAAGGATTTTTTTTTACATCTGGCCTTATTTTCCCTATCCAATTCCATCTTCTACTATTCCCCAATGTGCTCCATTGCAACAGCCAAGCCAGGCACTGTTTATGGCAATTGAGATGTGACTAAAGTATACCCAAATTCAAATGCAGTGGTGTTGATATGCATATGATGTGCGTAAAAGAATCCACCCCATGCACAAATGATGTTGGGGTGTGGGCAGCTATGGAATGGCAGAGTTTTTAACTCCTGGATATGACTATAACCTCTCTGCCAATTCAGTTATGAAATGCTGTCTCTAATTGATTTTTCAGGGCCATTACATTAGACTTCATCTGATTAAAATCACGGTTCAGATCTTTGCAAATATCTTTCATATACTGAAATTGATATATATCTTGAAATCAGTCTTTAGTTGCCAGAGCCAATTTTCATATAATATACTAGATCATTGCCTTGTGTGCTGAGAGTAATTCAGAGTATATATAGAAAGATTATATTCCTCCTCACCGGGAACTCTTCTTAATTCACTTGGAAACAAAAAGCATCATCCTAAGTCAACCTTAGAATTTGTGGCTTTTATCTTAATAATAACGAGGTATATATATATATATATATATATATATATATATATATATATAATATTTACATATATATATGCCAGAATTGTAAATTAACTATATATTATATTAATTTTAAAGTTTATTTTAATTACATATCATTGAAAACATTTAATTGTGCTATAAATTGAAATCTTTCTCTCCATCAGTCTTTGCATTGTACTTTTAACTCTCATGATCTTATTCAGTTATGTTCTTTAACAGAAATGTTTAGTATTCCATATTTTTATTTGTCCTGCACACCTCTTCCTAAATAATAAGCTCCATGAAGGCAAGGATCAGATGTTAGCTTCATATATTCATCACCATATAACACAATATTTTGTAGATAACATTCATTCAATAGAATGGCTATTGAATGAACAAAAAGTAGTAAAAAAAATAAGACACTATTTCATTGGGTATATTTGAATAGTAGAATCATTATTCCATCTATCTAATATTTCCTTTCAGGTCCATCCCACTTACGTGACACAATGTGATTACAAAAGATATTTTGACAGTTATTTCTAAGGCACAAATGGTAGGGACCAACAAGAAAAGAATTTAGAACCTGAGAAGAAATCACTGCTGTGAGGAAAGGGGTTATTTATCTCATCCTTCTTCCTCTCCACCACCAGCTATAATACCCAAGAGAAAACACTTTCAGATAGCCAGAAAGACAGTACAAAAGAGCTCAAAGTAAAGTTGAGGAAGACACTCTCCTGGAAGACACTGCTACAAGGAGATGATGACTCGACTCCAGATGCAGCTTCAAGAAGTGTGACTTCTGATAGAAAAAAAGAAAATTCACCATGGACTCAAGAAAACAAGTCCTTTCAATAAAAGTTTGATTGCAAAAAGGACTCTATGAACAGAGAAATGGACTCTGAAGCTTTTCAAGATTTGAAAAGCAAGGAACTTTGACTGTTGTCCCTAATTATTGGACACAATCTTAGAATCATCTAAAATTATATCCATTCATTCCATGAGTTCCAGGGATATTTTTGTGGGAAAGTGTGAGCGTTTTCTGAGGGGAATGATTTGTAAAAGCTGTTTTTTAATATTTTATTTTAGTAAAAATAAAAATAATATACAAAATATTATTATAAAATATTTATTTTCAATCCATCAGTCAACAAATATTTTTTAAGCATATACTATGTTCCAGGCATTGTTCTAGGCACTGGGAATATAAATTCAAAGAATGAAACTACTCATTTTTTAATGCAAAAAAGCAGAGCTGACCTTTAACATCAAGGGGCAAGCTATTGATTTCTTCTATAACTTAAAAGGAAGTTATATATGTCCTTTTTATATGACCATTGTTCTATTGTTAGGGGAAGTAGGTGATATGGATCACAGTGCCTTCTGGGTATATTCAGATCCTAGGTAGTTTCTTAACTATTTTTTGCCCCAAATGTCTTTAAGATGCCATTAAAGGTAACAGTTCATACTGGCTCCAAAGTCACTAGTATGGATAGCACAACTATATATATATCCTGAGCTCATTATCCATATCTGTGTAATTTCTACATTGGATTACACATGAACTGATGTGCCACAGTGGATTCACAGGCTCTGGATTTGCACTTTTTACTTTTAATAAGTATTTGTTAAACTCCTACTAGGCATTGTACTAAATGCTAAGGATATAAAAAGAGGCTAAAAGCCAGTCATTGTACTCAAAGAGCTTAGAGTCTAATAGAAAATGCCAATGGTATAAAAAAAATTAAAAAGAATAAGGGGGAAAAAGCCAGGCATTATACTAGGCCATTGGAATTAAAGGATCAAAACAGAAACTGTCTTTGTTCTCAAGAGTTTTCATTAAAATAAAATCATTAAATACAAAAGAAAACAACATACAGAACATCCCAAAAGTTTTACTGTAATAGCTTAAAACTGCAGTAAAACTTTTGGGACATTGTACATAATTAATTGACATATTGAGTGCTTTAGAAAATAGATTCAATAGGACTCCAAGAAAGATAGAAATATAGATGTTCTAACTATGGACATGTAATTAGACTCCAGGTAGATTCTAATATAGTTCTTGTTATTCTCCTCAAATGGAAACTGTAGATATTTCCATTTTACATCTAGAGATTGTCTAGAAGGTGATAACTAGCAAGCTCAGAATTCACTCCTATATTGTCCATCTCTTTCTTTCCAAATTGTTGATGAAACAAATGACCTGTTCCTAGAACTGTGCTGCTCTGATTTCCTCCAATTTTTCATATGATCAAAGGTGTTTCTCATTCAGCAACAAGATGCTAGAAGTCAAAATAAATTATTTTTTTTGACTAGTCAAGAATGACTGTCCTTTGATGGCTTGCTGAGTTCCCATGCTGAGCACTGAGCTTGTCTCTGCAAATTGTCCAACTCCATTCACCTCTTTGTGATTCATTTTGTCACCTGCCACTGTTTGCTAAGTCCCAGAGACTTTGCTCTCCAAGAGATTGCCTGCCAACTATATTTTCTTGTTACTTAACACACATATTAATGTCCAATATAATATTCACAGGTTTTCCAATCACCTTCTGCAATGAAATCTGTCTATTTGGCAGACATAAGTGCCTCTGAGCTCCCTATCTTCTTACATTACAGAGTTATGCTTTTTTCTGGTCTACAAATGTCAACAGGTTTAATCAAACATAGAGAACTCTTAATGTTTTAGTATTGGCACTAACAACCAGAAATGGCTATGTACAGTTGTAGCTATCTATATCTTAGTATTTAGCCATATTTTGCATGAATTCTCAATATGAGAAAACTTTTCTAATGTTGGAGTACCTGTCTAATATTTGTATTAATACTTGGTCAATGAATTCAAGCTTTCTTTCTATATGATGAAACGATGATGGCTATAAGGAGAAGGGACAGACACCTAGTTCCCTAAAGAATAGAAAGAGATGGTTTCTTCATCTTTACACTGGGACCTTTATTCCTATCACTTTGCATAGGGAAGTCTTCAGGGTTAAAATTATGTTAAGACAAGTCAAAAAATTTTAAAAAAATGAGAATAATAAGGCAGCTGAGAAATCATTCACTCCAATTCATATCTAAATAATAGTCTTCTCTAAATATATTCTACAGAGCATCATTCAGTCTTTACTGAAGTCATTTAGCCTCTACTTGAAGACATCCACTGAGTGGGAATTCTTAACCTCTTGAGGCCTCTTGTTACACATTTAGAGAGCTGTAGAAATTCCTCCTCATCATCCCCTTACTCCAAACCTAAAACTACAAACAACAGCAACAAACCACAGTCATAAGAAAGCTTCTATGTTATAGAAAGGATAGGGAAAGGATTTAATAAATGTATTAAGAATAATAGTGGAATTCTTTTGTATTTTTGAGTGGTAAGACCTTATTAAAAGAACCTAAAAAAGTAAGTATAAAAATACACACATATGGCAAATCTATCTATCTATCTACCTAAATACCTGTCTATCTATCTATCTTCTGTTATCTGTCATGTGCTCATATTAAACTATGATGTAATTGATCTAGGGAGTTCTTATAATCAATGCAAATTAGCATCTTCTCTGCAAATTGTGATCTTAGAGAATTACTTGAGAAACTGAGAGGATGAGTGATTTGCCCGGATAATGTGTTAAGTCTAGGCTAGCTCCCTGGAGGCCTCAGGATCAGCCAGAGTCAGAATAAGTAAAAGTCCTTGGTCTTTAGGAGAAGAAGTGAGAGAAGAATATATATATATATATATATATATATATATATATATATATATATTTCAAACATCTTCAAAAGCCTAATATAATCTAAATCTCCTTTGCAACCGATTCCTGTAATTTTCTTTTCTTTCAACCTTTGGGGTAGTAGAGAACGTCTGGTCACCATCCAGAGTATCTTCTTCAGAACAAAAATATTGTTTCACATGCACAAACAGGATACTGTTAAGCATGCTGTTCCTGTAGCACATGTTGAGTTGGAAGAATTACGTTTGTGACTTGGATGCCTTTCAAATGATTTTTTCTAAAGCATTATATTCTTTGTGATTTTTTTTTTCTTCTAGAGTAGTCACTACCCATCCCAGTAGGGAAATAGACTGACAAAATTGGATTGTAAACTAACCAGTGTTTGGTTTGATATAAACCAATCTTCACCTAATAGACCTATCTTCACTTTCCATAGAACAAAGAATTATAGGGAATTAGTGGAGAAGAATTTTTACATCAAGCATTACATAAGAACCCCTAATTATAAGAAAAGTTTGGAGAACTTCTTCTCTGGGTTTGAATACTTTGAATTCAAGAGAAGGGACATGTATAGTTTGTCTCCTTACTGAAGGGTATGTGCCATAAGAGATTCCTGGTTATTTATTTTGTCTCTGTGACAGGGACAGTGTCATTATATGTGAGGGGAGACATAGTGTAGTGAATAGGTCAGGGAAGAACCATACAAGCTCTCAGTCACATAGAATAAAGAGAGATGGTTTGCAATCTCCTTTTCTAAAAAACATCATTTTATTTTTATTTTTCTAATTATTATTAAAGCTATTTATTTTCAAAACTATTCATAGACGATTTTCAACACTCACTCTTGTAAAACCTTGTGTTCCAAATTTTTTCCCTCCTTTACCTCCATCCCCTCCCTCTAGATGGCAACAAATCAAATATATTTAAAACATGTGCAATTCTTCTATACATAGTTCTACATTTATTATGCTGCACAAGACAAATAAGTTCAAAAAGGAAAAAAAATGAGAAAGAAAACAAAAGCAAGCAAACAAAATGAGTTAAAATACTATGTTGTGATCCACACTCTTGCCACTGCAAAAAGGGCTGCCACAAACATTTTTGCTATCTCCTTTTAAGGCAGTCACATGGTCAGTGACTGCTCCACCTTGGACTTCCCAATGAGAGATGGGAAGGTGATTTTTCCTTTCTCACATTTCCTAGAAACAGTTATGAAGGCTATAAGAACATGACAATGCTTGCATGCTTATCTTGCTGAGTGTTAAACTGGAACTCAAGTCCCTGGGTGCCTCTGTTTTGAGTTTCTGGTGATGAAGCTCTGGTGATGAAATAGTAATGCTTAAATGGTGTTTCAAGCCTTTGAAACTTCCATCTGAGTTGTAGATGTCTGGAGTCATTGAACTGAGTCCTTCCTATGATATATTTTTTTTAAAGAAGAGATGACAGTTATTGACAGAAGATTGACATGTGTGTACCTGAGTGGTCAATTTTGAGTTGGAGCTTAGACAGGATCAATCCAGGCTGAATGTGAAATAATCTGCTCAACAGTGTGGCAAATATCTTGGAAATCTATCTGCTTAGAATGTATAGTATGTATCTTTCTATTGTCTACAGTGTTGGATTTATTTGGATTAAATTTCATGTCATTCCTTAAAAAAGGATAGCACTAGTGCTATCTAATCAAAATCTACCTAAATACCTATCTATCCATCTATCTATCTATCTATCTTCTATTATCTGTCATGTGCTCATATTAAACTATGATGTAATTGATCTAGGGAATTCTTATAATCAGTGCAAATTAGCAAATTCCAGGCACTGAGATAAATAAGGTGAACTAAGCTGCCAAGCATTCAAACTCTACTTCTGAGATGCAACTCTGCTGGGCTGGCCACATTGTTCAAATGCCAAGTGCATGCTTGATAAAAAAAGATTATTTTATGGAGAACTTATACAGGATAAATGCTTGGGTGGTCAGAAATAGCAATACAGTATGGATATGTATACATATATTGTATTTGACATAAACTTTAACATATTTAACATGTATTGGTCTACTTGCCATCTGGGGAAGGGGGTGGATGGGGGAAGGAGGGAAAAAATGTAAAAAAAAGGTTTTGCAATTATTAATGCAATTGTCAAAAATTATCCATGCATATATCTTGTAAATAAAAAGCTAAAATAATAATAAAAAAAGAAACAATAATACAAATCAGAGATAGATCTTTAAATGCAGAAAATAAAATTTTGTCTTTAATGCTGAGAGAAAACTGTGGAGCAGACTATAGAGATTCTAGTTGACTGTATTTGGAGTTGTGAGAAGGGCAGAGGAATACCCTTAGTCTCTTACCATCTTCTTTGATCTATTGTCCTAGCTTCTCTGATAACTAAGAAATCTAAAAGCAGGACTCTTTGCCCCCTCCTTTCTGTTTTTTTTTCCTTCTTTGGTAGCTGTTTTGGAGGAAGCATCTTTGTTCATTTTTTTTTTTCCTGGATCATGCAACAACATTCTCATTGAAGAATGATATCTCTCTATTAGAATCTATACAAGGTATTTATTTGGTAGTAACTGTGGCTAAAGAATCTAGTGCTTGAGTATCTTTATTTTTAAGGTTATTGTCAAAGTATATTTTGTGTATGTGTGTATATATATACACATATATAAATATAAATAATTAATATATATACATATACACATTGTAGCATATATGTGTATATGTGTGCATGTATATGTATGTGTACATACATCTACATATACATGAACTTACATACAGCTAGATGGTTTAGTGGATAGAATGTTGGATTTGGAGGCAGGGAAGCCAGAATCCAAATCTGCCTCACACACTTACTGGATGTCTGACCCTCAGAAAATCACTTAAACTCTCATTTCCACTTTCTCATCACTAAAATATGACTGATAAACCTCCTAATAAGTATCTCATATTATTTTTTTATGTACAAGACCAGTAATATCAATTTAAATACAAATGGATTATATCCACATTGTCTTGTACTTTTATTTAAATTGTTACATTTACCAATTGCATATTAATTTGGTTTCTGCCATGTGAATTTTGTAAGTGGTTTGTGCAGACCCAGAGATTGATACCTCTGTACTAGACAATAATGACATTAGATGAATATTGAACTGGTCAAATGACAAATTTTTGAAAAATTTTCATCATCATTTGTGGCAATTCGGTGGTATAATGGATAGAGCTTTGGGCTTTGAGTCAGGAAGACCCAAGTTCAAATCTGATCCTGGGAATTCCTAACCTGTGACCCTTGGAAAATCACTTAAGCCTACTTGCCTTTTCCCTATCTTTAAAATGGGGAAAATAAAAGACCTGCTTTTCAGAGTTGTAATGAGTATCAAATGAGATAATAATTTTAAAATGTTTAGCATGGTGTCTGGCACATAGTAAGCACTATATAATGGTTAACTATAATTATGAATGGTTCCATGTCATCTTGGGAGGAGAAATTTTGTGGAATGTCTTAGGAATCTGAAACACTGATGTTTAAAAATTTATTAGTGATTTTAATAAAGACACAAATAATCAAGATGCAGTTGACATAGAGCTGGAAGAAAAAAAAACATGTTGAATGATAGTCATAAAGCAAAAATATCTTAACAAGTTGAAGCATAGGGTTAAAAGGAAATTCAATAGAGGCAGTGTAAATCTTACATGTGGGATCAAAAATCCAACATCACAAGTATAGGATGGAGATGCGTAGGCAACATTTCTGAAAAAATCTAGAAGACCTCAAGTGTAATTGTGGCACTTTAAAAAGTTAGTTTACTATTGGACTGTGTCAAGAGGAAAAAAGCTTCCAGAAATTTCACCATTATATTCTATGGAATTCATCAAGGACCACTGAAATTCTTATTGTGGTCAGTTGCTTTTCTTCATCCTTAAATAAGACTATTCCCTGTCTTGGTCCAACAAAATTTAAAATATTGGAATTCATTGATGGATACCATAATATATAATACAGATCAAATCTCTGCTGCTTGTGCTAATTTTGGCCTAACAATTAACACCAAATATCATACCAACCTCACATATTGGTTATAGCAAATGAAAAAGTTTTGAATGTGCTGGATAACTTCACTTACTTTGGTTCAAGGAAGGACACTTTGATAGTGAGGTTGACCCATGCATTGCTAGAGCTAGCTTATTGTTTGGGGGGCTCTGAAGGAAAGTGTGGGAGAGTGAAGAGAAAGTGAAAGAAAGTGAGATATTAAACTGACTACCAAATTGAAGGTCTATGGAGCTATTTTGCTGACCTCATTGTTGTGCACCTCAAAAACCTCAGCAGTATATAAGTGCCATGCCAGGAAATTGAATCACTTACATTTGAATTGTCTCAGGAAAAATCTGAAGATCACCTGGCAGATAAGGTGAACTAAGCTGCCAAGCATTCAAACTCTACTTCTGAGATGCAACTCTGCTGGGCTGGCCACATTGTTCAAATGCCAAATGCATGCTTGATAAAAAAAGATTATTTTATGGAGAACTTATACAGGATAAATGCTTACAAGGTGGTCAGAAATAACAATACAGTATGGATATGTACACATAGATTGTATTTAACATAAACTTTAACATATTTAACATGTATTGGTCTACCTGCCATCTGGGGGAGGGGGTGGATGGGGGAAGAAGGGAAAAATGTAAAAAAAAGGTTTTGCAATTGTTAATGCAATTGTCAAAAATTACCCATGCATATATTTTGTAAATAAAAAGCTATAATAATAATAAAAAAGAAACAGTAATACGAAGACATTTTCGATTATCTCTCTTAATAACTTTAAAACTGATAGTATGACATGGGAGACATTGGCACAAGACCAGCATGTCATGTCCTCATCACAGAAGGTGCTGTGGTCTATAAGCAAAGCAAAATTGAATTAACTCAAAAAACAAAACAAAACAAAACAAACACACACACACACACACACACACACACACACACACACACAAAGAAGCAAACCCAAGATGAGCAGAGTTAAAGAATCCACCAAAAATGTTCATAGAGAGTATTTGTGTCCTAGTTGTGACAGAGCATTCCCAGCTCATATTGGTCTGATTAGCCACAGCTGGATACACTAACTTCACAATGATGTCATTTTGGTCTTATTTGAGAATGAAGGATAAGAAGCAATCAGCCAACCAACAGTAAGAATATCAATATTGTTTGATGATTTTCAGGAAACAAAATGGTGGAGTGAGCAGCAAATCACCATAACTTTCCCATATTCACCTTCAAAAAACCATAAAATATTCCCCAAAACAAATCCTGGAACAGTGGAACAAGCAAATGATAGGATAAAATAATATCTGAGCTCAAGAAACTTGAAAGAACATTAAGAAAGATCTGCCTCACTCAGATAAATGGGGAAAGCATGTGCAATTCTTCTCACATTTCCACATTTATCCTCCTGCACAAAAAAATCAGATCAAAAAGGAAAAAAAATCAGAAAGATAAAAAAACAATTAAACAATAACAAAAAAATGTGAAAATGCTATGTTGTGATCCATATTCAGTCCTCATAGTCCTCTTTCTGGACACAAATGGGTCTCTCCATGACAAATCTATTGGAATTGACCTTGAATCACCCCAATCCTGAAAAGAGTCAATCAGAGTTGATCATTACATAATCTTATTGCTGCTGTGTACAATATTCTCTTGGTTCTACTGACTTTCCTTAGCATCAGTTTATGCAAGTCTCTTCTGGCTTTTCTGAAAGGCCTACTGATTGTTTCTTATAGAACAATAATATTCCATTACATTCATATACCATAACTTATTCAGCTATTTTCCAACTAATGGGCATCCAGGAATGTAATATTTTCTTAGAACATTGATAAAGTATTGTTTTCATTTTTCTGTTATGGAATTGGTAGAATCTTTTCATATATGAAAATATTTCTTTGATTTCTAGAATGTTCAATCAATGTTCAATAATATTTGAAAAATCTTAAAGTGTCACATTGTGCTCACTGAACTTTATCATAATTTCTAATATTTAGTATTCCTCTGATGTGAACATCAGTAGGCTTTCCATGATTCTTTGTTTTTATTCTTAGATTTCTAATCTTTGCTCAGTGATTTTTAAGCTAATGGTATGTACTGCATATATTATTCACATGTGCTTGTTTATTTCTGTGGAAATTCAATTTTATTACACCCTGATCATGTGATGAGACCATCAAAATATAGTAAAAGATTGCTATTAAAAGTTGGGACTTGGAGCTTATTTCTAAATAGGCAAATATACACATTTATACATCTATAGAGAACAAAAAGATACTACTCTGGATAAAGAACTAGAGTTAAAGAATAGAAGATTGTCTCTTCTCTGAGAACAATAGCAAATGTGAGACTTTCTCAGTAATTTTACATACTAGGATACATTTGCATAATATCAGTGTTACTGTGGAAACACCCAATGTGTGAGCCTTCCTGTTGAATAGCATCATATAGCAAGTAGTAGTGCCTTCTGATGATTAAGTATAGTTTTAAAATATACATTGATGATTTTAAAATAACTTTATGAACTTGGGATTTAGAAGACTTTATTTAGAAACGTCCTTATATTTTCTTTACTAGTCAATACTGCCCCCAATGTAAAATGAAATTATTCATGAATAATACTAAAAGGAACACTTTATAATACCCCAACCTTGAGAGTATAGTCTCCTCATTAAAAAGGAAAATAGATTTGTTTTTAGTATTTCAATAATATTAACTCATAGTGAGGGCATAGTGGATAAATGGCTAGTCTGTAAATCAGGAGAACATGGATTACAGTTTTGTCACTGACATTTATAAACTTTCTGATTATGGACAGGTCATTATGCTTTGGGTATTCTAGTCAATTCTAAAACTGCAAGTTATAAAGTATTGACTGAACTGTATCAAGAGAGGCAATTTTCATATAAGAAACACTCTATACCATGGAAATCACAGGTCTGAAAAAATTACTTTTGGGATGATCTTTGTAGAATAGTTTAGAGGTTTTTTTCCCCCCAAGGAAATGGGGATAAGGGATTTGCCCAGATCACACAGCTAGGAAGTGTTAAGTGTCTGAGGTTAGATTTGAACTCAGGTCCTCCTGATATCAGGGCTATTCACTGTGCCACCTAACTGGTCCAATAATTTAGTTTTACGTGACAAAATGATATACATTAACTCATTTTAAAGAGTATAAATATTAACTTTATTAACTTCCCCATTATTAAATTTGTTTGCATAAAGATGATAGAAAGCCTTTTAGGAGAGGTATTTTTTTTTCCTTGCTGATATTTACGCTACTTTTCAAGACTTCTTTTATTAAAAAACATTATTTTATGGTTGCCATTTGGATTGAGCTTTGTCTTTTGAGAGAAATCTCTATCAAGAAGTGCAAAATTAAATTAGAATAAAAGCCTGATTTATCAAAATTTGATGAAAATATTGTACATTCCCTCTCATTTACCCATAGTTAAAATCTCAATGGGGAAAGACATTAATTTGGAGCATTTCTTTGTCAGACTTAAAAGATAAGCAATATCAGTGAAGATACGGTCAAAGCAATGGGACAAAGAGTTATAGGGAATTTTAAAAGTCCTTAAACTTTGCTCATGTCTTTTTTTTTTCCAGAAAAAAACAAATTTCCCCCCCCCCATCCAGTTGAAACTATCTGTTATTAGCTATCACTGAACACCCAATTCAAATGCTATCCTCGTTAATATGTTCCATCTCAAAAGCAATCCCTTCCTGTGTAAATTACCTTTGCAGCTATCATGAATTGTAAACTCCATGTAGACAGAAATCATGGTTTCCTTGTATCCACTTGGCACTCTACGTATAATAGATAATATATGCATATATATATACATATGTGTATATATTTGTGTGCATATATATATATATACATATTTAAATTTTGATTGGTTTGAATAGTGGGGGAAATGACCTTTCTAATTGGCATTGAAGAATAATGGCTAATATCAGCTAGCTGATGCAGTGGATAGAGTGTTGAGTTTAGCTTCAGGAATTTGTATGTTCAAATCTGACCTTAGACACCTAATATCTATGTTATCCTAAATAGGTCATTTAATTTGGTCTGCCTCAGTTTATTGATCTATAAAATGGAGAGAGATAACAATGTATTCTACCTAAGAAGGCTCTTGTTATAATAAAATTAGATAATACTTGTATTTTCCTCTGTAAATATTAAAAGACTACATAAATAATAGCTGTTATTATTGTTATTCATTGTGGAGGTATCCTGAGAAATGAATAAAGCATCAAGAAACAAGAAATTTAGGCTCTTTATATGTCAGAAATTTTGGAAATGTTTATATAAAGTGCAAATTTAGAACTAGGAAGAATCTTGGAGGTCACTGAGACTAACCAAAAGAACATTGTGTTTAAAATGAAATGATCTAGATTTGCATCTCATACCGATTACTTCCTACATGTATGCCATTGATTGTCACCTTTTTTTCCCCCTGAATTTTATTTTACCTATCTGCTAAAAAGGAGAAGATTACATTCCATTATCTCTAAGTTCTATTTTGTATCTAGATCTCTTAACCACATGATTCTATTTAACAAAGGAGGAGGGGGACTGAGCCAAGATGGCTGAGAAGGCACATGCAACGTTCTAATCTCTTCTCTTACCCTCTTTATCAATATTATATCGAGCCTCAAAAATAGTCTTGACTGCTACAATTCATAAAGATAAAAAGTATAATAACTTACCAGCTGAAGAAAATCTGTAGTCTCACCAAAAAAGGTTTGTTCCAGGGCTGGGGGGAGATCAGCGTATACTGGGAGAGAAATTAGGTTCCAAGGAGAGCCTCAAATCGAAAGTGAGAGCACAGATCTCAGAACAAGCTTGCAGCCCCAACACACAGTACCGGACTTTTCCTTGGGGCAGTTGTGAACCTGCACAGCAGGAGGGCACAGCCCAGGTTAGCCTCTAATCTGTGCAGTGGGGGGCTTGGCTTGGGGCCATAGAGTTTAAGCGGGGGCCGATTTGCATTGGGCAGAGACACTGGGGCAGAGCCTGCCAGGCAGAATTCTGGTAGAATCCGGGGTTTGGTCAGCTGCTAATACCCACAGCCCCACAAGAGGCTCTGGCCTGGGGCAGTGACACTTTCACCCCTTAGTCTCTAGCCTAGGGCAATCGCTAACCCACACAGCCCAACCAGGCACTTTGATAGCTCAGCCAGTGCTGAATCCACCTCCTGTTGGGGGAAGGGAAACCTCTCACACAGAGCACTCCCATACCTCAGAGCCGGAAGCTGGTTTAAATCTCTCCTGTTCTGCAGAGGAAGCTGGTAACCCCCTTGCCTAGGAGGCATACCCTAAAGACTTTAAAACATGAATAAAAAGATGAAAATAACTATTGACAGCTTCTATGCAGAAAAGAGCAGGTCAGCAAACCTGAAGAAACGAATAGCAAACAGGCACCAGACTGTCCTCTTTTACATGATGCTCTCATAGAAGAGACCATTAAAAGTCTCAAAAGAGAGTTAGAAGATAAATGGGGAAAGGAAAGAGAAGCCTTACAAGAGAACAACAATGTCCTGAAACACCAATTGGAAAAGATAAAAAATTCCCAGGAAATGCAGGGAAACAAAATTTGTGAATTGGAAAAAGTAAAAAAATCACAGGAAAGTAATAATTGTGAATCGGAAAATATAAAGAATTCACTAGGATTTGTGAACTGGAAAAGACAAAGAACTCGCAAGAAAGTAGGATCTGTGAATTGGAAAAAGAAAATAATTCACATAAAAAAAATTGTGAAATGGAAAAAAATTCCATAGATCAAAACAATTCATTGAAAGACTCAATTGGACATATACAGAAAGAAATAAAAAAGCTAATGAAGAAAATAATTCTTTAAAATTTAGAACTGAACAAATAGAAACTAATGATTCATTGAGACAGCAAGAATCAGTCAAGCAAAACCAAAAAAAAGGCAAACTGGAAAAAATCATGAATTATCTACTTGCAAAAACGACAGACTTGGAAAATAGATCTAGGAGGGATAATCTGAGGATTATTGGACTTTCCGAAAATTATGATGAAAAAAAGAGCCTAGATACTATTTTACAAGAAATCATCAAAGAGAACTGCCCAGATGTAATAGAATCAGAAGGTAAAATAGGCATTGAAAGAATTCATCGAACACTTCTGAAAGAGACCCTAAAATAAAAACCCCAAGGAGTATTGTGGACAAATTTCAGAACTATCAGATTAAGGAAAAAATTTTACAAGCAGCCAAAAAAAAAAAAAAAAAAAAAAAACCAATTTAAATACCGAGGTGCCACAATAAGGATCACTCAAGATCTGGCTGCCTCCACATTAAAGGATCAAAGGGCCTGGGATCTGATATTCCAAAAGGCAAAAGAACTTGGAATGCAGCCAAGAATAAACTACCCAGCTAAGCTGAGCATTTACTTCCAGGGAAGAAGATGGACATTTAATGAAACAAATGAATTCCATTTGTTTCTGAAGAAAAAACCAGAACTAAACAAAAAATTTGATCTCCAACCACAGGACTCAAGAGATCCATAAAAGGTAAAAAGAACTCTTGAGAATTGTATTTCTGTAGTGGATATACAAAAAGAATACATGTATAATTTGATTTTACTGATATAACATAAAAAAGGGAAGTAGATATGGAAAAGGGATGATGGCAGAATAAGGTAGGAAGGAGGGATAAAAAGAGGGAAACCACATCCCACGAAGAGGCAAAGGAAACTTATCATATCTGAGGGAATTTAGAGAGGGGGAGGAACATTGTGTGAATCTTACTCTCATCAGAGTTGGCTCAAAGAGAAAATAATTGACATTTGTTTCAGAGAAAATTCTTTCACCTCATTAAAAAAGGGAGAGAGGAAAAGGGAAAAGAAAAAGAGTAATAAGAGAAAGAAGGGGAAAAAATTCAAAGGGGGGTAAGGAGGGATTCTAAAGAGGGTAAGCAATGTGATACAAATGGGGTACATAAGTTCAAAAAGGCGAAAGAGGGTTGGGGGAGGCAAGAAAAAGTAAAGCATAATCTGGGGTTATTAGGATGGCAGGAAATACAGAATTAATAATTCTAATCGTAAATGTGAATGGGATGAACTCCCCTATAAAGAGGAGGCAGATAGCAGATGGGCTCAAAAGTCAGAACCCTACAATATGTTGTTTACAAGAAACACATTAAAAAGCAGGGGGATACATACAGAGTAAATGTAAAAGGCTGGAGCAAAATCTATTATGCTTCAGGTGAAGTCAAAAAAGCAGGGGTAGCCATCCTTATCTCAGATCAAGCAAAAGCAAAAATTGATCTAATTAAAAGAGATAAGGAAGGAAACTACATCCTGCTAAAGGGTAGCATAAACAACAAAGCAATATCAATATTAAACATATATGCACCAAATGGTATGGCAGCCAAATTCCTAAAGGAGAAGTTAAGGGAGTTGCAAGAAGAAATAGACAACAAAACTGTAATAGTGGGAGATCTCAACCTTGCACTCTCAGAATTAGACAAATCAAACCACAAAACAAATAAGAAAGAAATTAAAGAAGTAAAGAGAATATTAGAAAAATTAGGTATGTTAGATCTTTGGAGAAAATTGAATGGTGATAGAAAGGAGTACACTTTCTTCTCAGCAGCTCATGGAACCTACACAAAAATTGACCATATATTAGGACATAAAGACCTCAAAATTAAATGCAAGAAAGCAAAAATAGTAAATGCTTTCTTTTCAGATCATGATGAAATAAAAACTACATTCAACAAAAAGTTAGGGGTAAATAGACCAAAAAGTAATTGGAAACTAAACAATCTCATCTTAAAGAATGATTGGGTGAAGCAGCAAATTATAGATACAATTAATAATTTCACTCAAGATAATGACAATGATGAGAAGTCATACCAAAATTTGTGGGATGCAGCCAAAGTGGTAATAAGAGGGAATTTTATATCCTTAGAAGCTTACTTGAATAAAACAGAGAAAGAAAAGATTAATGAATTGGGCTTGCAACTAAAAAAACTAAAAAAAGACCAAATTAAAAACCCCCAATCAAATACTAAATTGGAAATTCTAAAATTAAAAGGAGAAATTAAAAATATTGAAAGAAAAAAAAAAAAAAAACTATTGAACTAATTAATAAAACTAAGAGTTGGTTCTATGAAAAAGCCAATAAAATAGACAAGCCTTTGGTAAATCTGATTAGAAAAAGGAGGGAGGAAAATGAAATTAGTAATCTTAAAAATGAAAAGGGAGAACTTTCCACCAATGAAGAGGAAATTAGAGAAATAATAAGGAGTTATTTTGCTCAACTTTATGCCAATAAATTTGATAACCTAAGTGAAATGGATAACTACCTCCAAAAATATAGACTTCCCAGACTAACAGAGGAGGAAGTAAATTGCTTGAATAGTCCCATTTCAGAAAAAGAAATAGAACAGGCAATTAAACAACTCCCTAAGAAAAAATCTCCAGGATCAGATGGATTTACATGTGAAATCTACCAAACATTTAAAGAACAATTGGCCCAAAGCTATATAAATTATTTGATAAAATAGGGAATGAAGGAGTCCTACCAAATTCCTTCTATGACACAGACATGGTACTGATACCTAAACCAGGTAGGTTGAAAACAGAGAAAGAAAATTATAGACCAATCTCCCTAATGAATATTAATGCTAAAATCTTAAATAAGATATTAGCAAAAAGACTACAGAAAATCATCCCCAGGATAATACACTATGATCAAGCAGGATTTATACCAGAAATGCAGGGCTGGTTCAATATTAGGAAAACTATCAATATAATTGGCCATGTTAATAACCAAATTAACAAAAACCATATGATCATCTCAATAGATGCAGAAAAAGCATTTGACAAAATCCAAAATCCATTCCTATTAAAAACCCTTGAGAGTATAGGAATAAATGGACTTTTCCTTAAAATAATCAGCAGCATCTATTTAAAACCATGAGTAAGCATCATATGTAATGGAGACAAACTGCAACCATTCCCAATAAGATGTGGAGTGAAACAAGGTTGCTCACTATCACCGTTACTATTTAATATTTTATAGAAACGCTAGCTTTGCCAATAAGAGCTGAGAAAGAGATTAAAGGAATAAGAATAGGCAATGAGGAAACCAAATTATCACTCTTTGCCGACGATATGATGGTATACTTAGAGAACCCCAGAGATTCTACTAAAAAGTTATTAGAAATAATCCACAACTTTAGCAAAGTTGCTGGTTATAAAATAAACCCACATAAGTTATCAGCATTCTTATATATCACTAACAAAATCCAACAGTCAGAGTTAGAAAGAGAAATTCCATTTAAAGTAACTACTGATAATATAAAATATTTAGGAATCTATCTGCCAAGGGAAAATCAGAAACCTTATGAGCAAAATTACAGACCACTTTTCACACAAATTAAGTCTGATCTAACCAATTGGAAAAATATTAAATGCTCTTGGGTAGGGTGAGCAAATATAATAAAGATGACAATATTACCTAAACTAATCTATTTATTTAGCGCTATACCAATCAGACTCCCAAAAAACTATTTTAATGACCTAGAAAAAATAACAACAAAGTTCATATGGAAAAACAACAGGTCAAGAATTTCAAGGGAATTAATGAAAAAAAATCAAATGAAGGTGGCTTAGCTGTACCAGATCTAAAATTATATTATAGAGTAGCAGTTACGAAAACTATTTGGTATTGGCTAAGGTATAGATTAGTTGATCAGTGGAATAGATTAGGTTCAAGGGATAAAACAGTCAACAAATATAGCAACCTAGTCTTTGACAAACCCAAAGACCCCAGCTTTTGGGATAAGAACTTACTGTTTGACAAAAATTGCTGGGAAAATCGGAAACTAATACGGCAGAAATTAGGCATTGATCCATACTTAACGCCGTACACCAAGATAAGGTCAAAATGGGTTCATGACCTAGGCATAAAGAATGAAATTATTAATAAATTAGAGGAACATAGGATAGTTTACCTCTCAGACCTGTGGAAGGGGAAGGTCTTTATGACCAAAGCAGAACTAGAGATCATTACTGATCACAAAATAGAAAATTTCGATTATACCAAACTGAAAAGTTTTTGTACAAACAAAACTAATGCAGACAAGATTAGAAGGGAAGCAATAAACTGGGAAAATATTTTTACAGTCAAAGGTTCTGATAAAGGCCTCATTTCCAAAATATATAGAGAATTAACTCTAATTTATAAAAAATCAAGCCATTCTCCAATTGAAAAATGGTCAAAGGATATGAACAGACAATTCTCAGATGAAGAAAATGAAACTATTTCTAGTCATATGAAAAGATGCTCCAAGTCATTATTAATCAGAGAAATGCAAATTAAGACAACTCTAAGATACTACTACACACCTGTTAGATTGGCTAAGATGACAGGAAAAAATAATGATGATTGTTGGAGGGGACGTGGGAAACCTGGGACACTGATACATTGTTGGTGGAGTTGTGAACAAATCCAACCATTCTGGAGAGTAGTTTGGAACTATGCTCAAAAAGTTATCAAACTGTGCATACCCTTTGATCCAGCAGTGTTACTACTGGGCTTATATCCCAAAGAGATCATAAAGAAGGGAAAGGGACCTGTATGTATACAGATGTTTGTGGCAGCCCTCTTTGTAGTGGCTAGAAACTGGAAACTGAGTGGATGCCCATCAGTTGGAGAATGGCTGAATAAATTGTGACATATGAATATTATGAAATATTATTGTTCTGTAAGAAATGACCAACAGGATGATTTTAGAAAGGCCTGGAGAGACTTACATGAACTGATGCTGAGTGAAATGAGCAGGACCAGGAGATCATTATATACTTCAACAACAATACTATATGATGACCAGTTCTGATGGACCTGGCCATCCTCAGCAATGAAATCAACCAAATTATTTCCAATGGAGCAGTAATGAACTGAACCAGCTACACCCCCAGAAAGAACTCTGGGAGATGACTAAAAATCATTTCATTGAATTCCCAATCCCTATATTTATGCCCACCTGCATTTTTGATTTCCTTCACAAGCTAATTGTACAATATTTCAGAGTCTGATTCTTTTTGTACAGCAAAATAACGGTTTGGTCATGTATACTTATTGTGTATCTAATTTATATTTTAATATATTTAACTTCTACTGGTCATCCTGCCATCTGGGGGAGGGGGTGGGGAGTAAGAGGTGAAAAATTGGAACAAGAGGTTTGGCAATTGTTAATGCTGTAAAGTTACCCATACATATAACCTGTAAATAAAAGGTTATTAAATTTTAAAAAAAGAGAGAAAAAAAAAACAAAGGAGGAAAAAGAAATTCAAAGAGGTCATTAAGAAATTAATATCATTTGACAGGAATAGATCAAATACCTGCTTTGTACATGACATTATGAAAAATATTGAAGAAAGCACAAAAAATACTTTAATCTTGTCATAGTTAAGTAAGAATGCAAGGCAATATATAATTAAGTGGGAAAAATGAATAATATATATTATAATACATGTTATTTAGAAATCCAGAGGAGGGGAGATTTATGTGGACTAGTGTAATTGATTGAGAAGGGTTTCATGGATAAATACAATTAAATCTGAATTTTGGAGAATAGGTTAAGGATTTGGATAGGCAGAAGGATTGAGGGCAGGCAGTTGAGATGAGAAAAATGACATAAGCAAAGTCTCCAAATTGGGGAATAGCAAGGAGACTGACTTGGCTGGAGCCAAGAGTTTTCCTTGTGGAGAATAACATGATTATGGAAGGACACGAATTTTAAGGAGAGCAGTATCAATAGTATTCCATGTCAATGAATGCAAAGCCACTAGAGGTTTCTGAGGAAAGTGGCATGGTCAGATTAGCATTTTGTAGAGAATAATTTGATAAAGAGGAGAGCCAGGGAGATCATGTCCAAGTTAATAGGGTTGTGCTCCAAAAATTAACATGTTCAATCAGATATTTGGATTTTGGAATCCACTTTCCCAGAGAAACAATGTTTTACATGGTGGTTAGGTTTCCTGGCCAGCCCACAAGAGTCTTTTTATCCCATAATGTAAGTGAAATATATTATCACACTCATAGTACTACAGATTGAAACCACCATGTAGAATAAAGTTTCTTTGAGAAAATACATTTCAATTTCCAAGTTAGGATGTTTGGAAAAATATAATAACCCCTTCTCTCAGTCTTCAGAATAGTAGGTTACAAGATCAGTAAGAGTAAAAAGTGTGATAGGAAGAAAAAAATATATATATATTAGCAATTAGATAAAAAAAAAAAAAAACCTATTCCCTATGCATCCAGATCTGTTCATTTCTTTTTTCTTCTTTTAATTAATTTATGTCTTATGGCTAAAGTTGTACATAGGTGTTTAAAGGTTCTTTGCCTAACCAAAGGACTAAAGTAAAATACATTTTCATTTCTTATGAACAGGTCACCAGACAAAAATCTGTTTTCTTTATTTTTGATGGGTTTAAGGATACAAGTCTGGAGTTAATGGTATGCAGTATAACATTTATAGTAATGAGGGGACATTGTATCCCATCAGTTATTCCACTGTGAGTTACCTATATTTTTTCCCAATCATCCATTTCTTTGTTGATATCTTTTATAACACTTGTGCATAATTCTTCATCTCTAAATGTTTGCAATATTTTTGTGCCTACTAAGGGTATTTCCTTTCCATTACTGATTGTGTGACCCTAGTCACATTTTTAATCTATAACTTTAAAATCACAGAACAATTATAATTTTGATTGGAATATCCTCATTAGAAATAATCCCACATAACTATAAATCATAGGATCAGACTAGCAACCCCTTTGACAATAAATAGATTAGGAGAATGAATTTCTAAAATTTATCTATATTTTAGCAAAATTTTAGAAAAATAATATATGATATGTCTATAGATAAGATGGAAAGACATGGGATAAATCGAAAGGATATTTAGATGTGTTAAGAACTGATTGAATAGTCAGAACCAAAGAATAATCATTAGTAGTTAAACATGAGCTTTCAAGCATAGTTTTCAAAGATAGGGATCTGTGCTTGTCTCCACAATGTTTAACTTTTTTTTAATTATTATTAAAGCTTTTTTTATTTTCAAAATATATGCATAGATAATATCAACATTTATCCTTGAAAAATCTTGTCTTCCAATTTTTTCCCTCCCTTCTCTCTACCCCCTCCCCTAGATAGCAAATAATCCAATATATGTTAAATATAAACAATTCTTCTATACATATTTCCACAGTCATCATGTTGCACAAGAAATATCAGACTTAAAAAAAGGGAAAAGTGAGAAAGAAAACAAAATGCAAGCAAACAACAACAAAAAGAGCGAAAATATTATGTTGTAGTCCACATTCAGTCCCACAGTCCTCTCTCTGGGAGCAGATAATTTTCTTAATCACAAGACAATTAGACCTTGTAATGTTCTTATTTGGTTTTCTGGAGGTCTTGGAGCAGTCTTTCTTTCAGTTCAGTAATCACCACAAGAATAGCCAGGTGTTAAAGTCCAAATCTTTTATTATCTCCTTCACAATCTCATTTCCTTGCCTGGGGCCTAAGCTAGCTTTCTTAGAGCCTTCCAGAGTCTTGGTTTCAGTGGAGAATCTAAGTAGGACAGGTCTGCCACCATGGTGGTATGAGATGGAGTGAATGATTCTGGCTCTAAGTCTGAGAGTTTGTGCTTCAGCCTCCAGCCACTACAAAGGTAAATGATAGAATGAATGCTTCTCTAGGTCCCTTCTGAGTCTGATTGGCCCTTCTGAGTTCCTCTCCAAGCCCTTCTGAGTCTGTTTCTGGCTCTTGACTCTGCCTGTTTGTTGCAGCTTTATATGCTCTACTTTGAGTATAAACCAATCATTATATCACTAGAAAACCATTATTTGTTGTAAGATTAAATCATTCATACTGAACTAGAGAACTATTAATCACCATGTTAAACTAGATAACCATTGTCTCATTAATTCCACTGAATTTGCACCTTGTAAGAATCCTTGTTTTAAGTACATAGTTCTGGCCCGTAACAGAACTGGCCTGAATCATCACTTTGTTGACGAGAGCTATGTCCATCAGAACTGATCATCATATAATCTTTACTATTACTTTGTACAATGATCTCCTGGCTCTGTTCATTTCACTCAGCATCAGTTCATGTTAATCTCTCCAGGCCTCTATGAAATCATTCTGCTGAATGTCTCTTATACAGCAATAATATTCCATAATATTCATATACTGTAACTTATTCAGACATTCTCCAACTGATGGGCATTCACTCAGTTTCTGGTTTCTTGCCGCTACAAAGAGGGCTGTCACAAATATTTTTTGCATATGTAGGTCTCTTTGCCTCTTTTCTGATCTTTTTGGGTTATAGGAACAATAGAGATACTTCTGGATCAAAGGGTATAGACAGTTTGATAGCACTTGGGGCATAGTTCCAATTTATTCTCCAGAATGCTTGGATCAGTTCACCACTCCACCAACAATCTATTAATGTCCCAGTTTTCCCACATCCCCTCCAACATTCATCATTAATTGTTCTTGTCATCTGAGCCAATCTGAGAGGTATATAGTGGTACCTAAAAGTTGTATTAATTTGTATTTCCCTAATCAATAGTGATTGAAAGTACGTTTTCATATGACTAGAAATGCTATCAATTTCTTCATCTGAAAATTGTCTGTTCATATCCTACGATTATTTATCAATTGGAGAATGGCTTGAATTCTTATAATTTTGAGTCAATTCTCTATATATTTTAGAAATTATGCCTTATCAGAACTCTTGAATTTGTTTTTTTTTTAATCTCAGTTTTCTCCCCTTCTAATCTTGTATGCATTGGTTTTGTTTGCACAACATCTTTGTAACGTAATATAATCAAAATTATCCATTTTTCATTCCATAGTATACTCTACTTCTTTGGCCACAAATTCCTCCTTCTCCACAGATCTCAGAAGTAGACTATATTTTGTTCTTCTGATTTGCTTATAATATATTCTATGTCTAAATCATGAATGCATTTTGAATCTATCTTGAAATAAGGTATTAAGTGTGGGTCAATGCCTAGTTTCTGCCATACCAATCCAGTTTATCCCCATTACATATGATGCTTATTGATAGTTTTAAAGATTCGCTACTAATCATTTTAAGGAAAACTCAAGTTATTCCTATACTCCCTAATGTTTTTAATAGGAATGGGTTTTGGATTTTGTCAAATGCTTTTTCTGCATTTCTTGAGATTATCATATTATTTTTGTTAGTTTGGTTATTGATCAATTATGCTAATAATTTCCCCAGTATTAAATAAGTCCTGCATTCCTGGAATAAATCCTACTTGGTCATGGTGTATTATCCCGGGGATCACTTGCTATAATCTCTTTGCTAATATTTTATTTAAGATTTTTGCATCAATAGTCATTAGAGAAATTGGTCTATAATTCTCTTTCTCTGCTTTGACCTACCTGGTTTAGATATCAGCACCATATCTGTGCCACAAAAGGAATTTGGTAGGATGCCTTCTTTCCCTATTTTTCCAAATAGTTTGCATAGTATAGTATTTAATTGTTATTTAAATGTTTGGTAGAATTCACATATAAATCCATCTGGCACTGCAGATTTTTTCTTAGAGAGTTGATTAATAGCTTGTTCATTTCTTTTTCTAAAATGGGTGTATTTAAGTAATTTCTTTCCTTTTCTGTTAATTTGGGCAACCTATATTTTTGATACGTTCTAGCATTAATGTTTGAGTTATTCTTACCTAAGTATTATAGTCTAGATAATAGGCAGTCTTCATTTACCTCTAAAGGTTTTGTTGTTGTGTTGCTCCCCCATCTCCCATGTAGATAGGTAGGCAAAATTAAATTGATTATTGCTCTCCATTGATATTGTTGTGTATCAAGAGAAATTCAGGAACACCTCCAATGGTGGATCCTTGTAGTTAATTTATAGGGATCGAAAAGGATGAGCATTACAAATCCATTCTATTATTTTGTTAGAAATTGCTTTTATGAGCTTGAAGCAAACAGTTAACATTATTCCTTTTTAACGCTTACTCACCAATGAATAACCTCCATGATAGTGGGTAATAGCTTTGGCTAGCAAATATATTCCTATTTTATGCCTCATTTGATGTTCAAACTCAGAAACTTTCTAAAAAGACTTATCTAAGTTTTTTTTCTAAGATGGAATTTAATAATAATAGTTACAAAACATCTCAGTGTCTCAAGAAATTCTCTAAGACAGGGATTCTTAAACAATTTTGGTGGTCTTACAAAACCAATGGTTTTCATATTAGATAATGCTTTAAATAATGTTTTTAAGTGATTTTGGCTTAAAAAACTAAATTAAAGTAAAATGCACAAGATTACAAAGGAAATATTTATTTGAAATAGAGTTTTCAAAATGTTTATAAAAAACAAGTGTGTAGAAGAAGAATTCTGAAAAGATGACACAGTAGGTCAGAAAATTCAAGATCTCCAGATTTTCCCCACAAACAAAATACAATTGCAACTCAAGGTGATCATAGACTGGTGAAAAAACAAAGAAAACTTGGGATAGAACAGGAATTTTCTCAGGTTACCAGAGAAGAAATAAAGAAAGACCCTAGGAGTGGGATTTAACTAGTATGAAGTATAAACATATCCAGGCTAGCAGTAGGGAAACAATAAAGCATGGAGAGGTGCCCTAAGGCTAGCTGGGTTTGATTCCCTCAGGCCCAACAACAGGAATTTTCACCTTTGGGACGATGAGGGGTGTTGGGTGTCAGAGTCTTGAAAGAGAGAACCTCTGCTTATAAAGAATACCAGGCCCAACTGTTTTTCAGGGATGCTGCTCTAGATGAAAAGGAACCAGCACACATATTGAGTGCAGAAGCTGTGGGTCAGGAGTGTTGCTGGTTGTGAGCACTTGCAGGAGGGTATATCTTTTAGAATGATGTCTGAAGTCAAAGGAGAGAGCTGAAGTGAAATTAAAGGCACCATTCACAATCCAGGATTACAGGTAATTTATCTAATTGCTCTCATTTAAATGAACAGTCAAAAAAGAAAGGACCTAACCATAGAAATTTACTTTGAGAATAGAGAAAATTAGGGTTCATCTTCAGAGGAGGGCAGTGAGGTAAAACAAAAAAAAATTTAAAAGTGTCTTCTACCACAAAGGATAACATTAAGAAGCTACCAGCCTGGAAAGAATTTATAAAATTCAAAAAATTAAATGAAAGACATTGAGAAAAAAACAAACACATAAAATGAGTTGCGTTCCAAAAAAACAAGATTATGAAAAAAAAAATTACCTAACCAGGAAAGGAGATACATTGTATACAGCAACAACAAGATTATATGATCATTAATTCTGATGGGCATGGCTCTTTTCAACAATGAGATAATTCAGGCCTAGGCCAATCATCTTGTGATGAAGAAACCCACTACACCCAGAGAGAAAACTGTGGGAACTGAGGATGAATTACAACATAGTATTTTACTCTTTTTGTTGTAGTTTGCTTGAATTTTATTTTCTTTCTTTCTTTTTTTTTTTTTACTTTTTGATCTGATTTTTCTTGTGCAGCAAGATAATTGCATAAATATGTATGCCTATTTTGGACTTAACATACATTTTTTTAACCATATTTAACATATATTGGATTACATGCCATCTAGGGGAGATGATGAAGGAAAGGGAGGGGAAAATTGGAATGCAAATTCTTCAAGGGTCAATGTTGGAAAAAAAATATCCTTGCATATATATTTTGAAAAAAAAACTTCAATAAAAAAGAAAAGGAGATACAAAGTCTTAAAGAAGAATTTGATTCTTTGAAAATTAGAATTGTGCAAGAAAAAATCAGCTATAAAAGGTGAAGAAATAATAAAACAAAATATAAAGAATGAAAAAAAATAGAAAATTTGTGAAATATGTTATAAGAAAAACAGCAGATCTGGAGAATAGGTCAAGAGAAACTATACGAATAATTGAACTACCTGAAAGCTGTGACCAAAGTAAGAATCTTGCCCAAGAATGCAAGAACTAATCAAAGAAAAATGTCCTGGAGTAATAGATAGACATAAGGGGGAAGTAGAAATAGAAAAAATCCACTATCACCATTTCAAAGAGATCCTACATGGAAAACACATAATAATGCCATGGCTAAATTTCAAAATCCTCAGATAAAAGAAAAAATTCCACATTTAACAAACTAAGAATAAAAAAAAAAATCAAATACGGTAGAGCTACAATTAGACTTGCACAAGATTTATTAGCAGTTACAATTAAAAAAAAAAACAAGTGAAAGTTATGCAACAATATATATTGACAATCTAAAGAAATAGATTTGCATCCAAAAAATACCATATCCAGCAAAACTTACCATAAAACTGAATGGAAAAAGTGGACATTCAGTGAGCTTGCAGATTTTTAGGACTTTGTCTCAAGCAAACCTGAACTTGTACGTGTGTGTGTGTGTGTGTGTGTGTGTGTTGTGTGTATGAATATATGTGTATATAAATACATATATTCACAAACACATGCGTATATATGTGTTATATATGTATGCATGTAAACATGTCCTTGCTTAACTGTGCCCTACTTAGAGGAGGTGTGTGGTGGGGTTGAATGAAAGGAAAAAGAATAAGATAAAAAGTGAACAGCAGAGAAAAAAAGAATAACCTACAAGAAAGCAAAGAAAAGATGGACAATTATGGACATATAACTTCATTATTATTATGTATATTTTCTTATAATGGAAATTTATTTCTACATATTTGAAATACTCCCTGATATTCCGCTGGGCACATGACAATGTTTTGTTTTGTTTGTTTTATTTTCATTTTCATTTTCTATTTTGTTTTTAGTTTTAATTAGAACAATGTGTAGATACCAGGTTAAGAACCCCTCCTCAAAGCTAGTGCTAACCTGTGTTGATAAAAAGCTCTACGCTTAGATTTTCCTACACCAGTGAAATCACAAGGTTGGCAAAAAAAAAAAGTTATTTATATAAAATTTTAAATATTTCAAAATGCCTCACTTATAATAATGTTAGAACTTTGTAGCATAACTGCTAAATTTAAAGAGAACTTTAAGGTTTATGAATTGAAATATATACATAATGTAAAATGGTATTTGATCTTCAGGACCACCTTATTCAATAAATACTGTTATTATCCCCTCTTATAGATAAAACTTTTTCTGAGGTTGAGATTACATGATTTGCCAAGGATCAGAGAAGCAATGAGTATGTAAAACAAGATTCTAACTCAAATCTTTAACTCCAAGTTCCTCTATTATTATGCCAAGCTGCTTACCTAATAAGAATACAAGTAAAGTTTAAAATTTGTCTAAAAATCAACTTCAAAGGCATAAGATGGAAAAGACATAGGCTAAAATTCACCAAAAAAAGTATTTGGGGGATTTAATGTACTAAAAACCATGCAATCAAGCAATAAATTAATGAATCCAAATATTAAGTACTTATTATGTACAAAACACTATGCCAAGTATTGATTAAACAAATAGAAGAGTAAGACAGTCCTCATATTTAGCACAGTACCTAAAAAACAGAAGGCACTTGATAAATATTTGGTAGCTAATGGTTATAAAGGAAATGATGGCTGGAGAGAGAGAGAAGAGAGAGAGAGACACAGACAAAGACAGAGAGAAATAGGACAGAGAAAGACAGAGAGAGAAAGAGATACTCACACAGAAACACAGAGACAGAGGCAGACAGAAAGAGAATGTATGCCTTATGTACATATTGATATAGATATAAATATATACATATATGTACATATAGTTTTAGCAGCTAGTAAGGTCCCATAATCTTTAAGATACAGCAAAAAAAAAAAAAATAGTATAAAAATGACTTCTGTCATTTCTGCTGATAAATCCATATAAGTTTCTGATGCTGAACTATTTCACAGTGCCAAGGATTTTGGTAACAAGAACTTTATTTTCTGGATTTTCAGTGGTTTTGGCCACAGCATTCTCAGAAGGAATTGTCGGCCCATATTTCCCCATTTTGAGTAAACATATGATATAACAACCAAAAATTGTACAATGATTTTAGCTTTATTACAATACCTCTTTTATCATTCTCTTCTGTGAGTCCTCCCTCTCTTCCTTCCTTCCTTCCTTCTTTCCTAACAAAGCTTATTTTGTCTTTGGTTACTATATTTCTCAGCTTATGAAAGAAACTGATACTTTGTTGACTGACATGGTTTCTAACCTCTCTAAGCTTCTTGTTGTGGTAATTGTTTTACACCCCTCAAACTTTTATTTGAAAACAATGATAATATCTTAATAAAATTTACAAGAATTAATTTCTGTATTTAACTAGCAATCACCTAGCAGGTACTGTGACAATATAATGGAATATAAGTAACTTTTGATGGGAAGAAGGAATTTGGATAGATCTAGATCCTGCAGTGCTTTAAGGGAAGATTATGTGGAGTTTGTGAAAATAAATATGGGTATATATATTTGTGACTGAGTAGAGGGGCAAAAAGGAGTTCCCAAATGAAAGGGGAGAGATACAACCCTTATCTATGTAAACAACTCGGTGGCATAATGACAGGAAGATTGGAGTTCAAATTTTGTGTCAGATGTTTATCAACTGGTTGACTCTGGCAGAATTGCATAACAACAAGAATAGCAACAATAATAATGAGCATTTATATAGAGGCTACAATGTGCCAGGCACCATACTAAGTGCTTTACAAATATTTGTTACATTTGATTTTCATAACAACTCTGGAAGATAGGTACTATTATTGTTCCCAATTTTCAGTTCAGGAAAATGAGGCAAAAAGAGGTTAAAACTCTTGACTAGTATCTCACAACTTGTAAATGTCCAAAGATGGATTTTTACTAAGGTCTTCCAGATTCCAGGGCCAGCATGTTTTCTGCTGTATTGTATAATACCTTGGAGCTTCAGTTTTTTTTTTTTTTTTTCATGTGTAAAATGAGAAGATTAACTGTACCTATCTCACAGGGCTATTGTGAAAACCAAATGAGATAATATATGCAAAGCAGTCTTTCAGATATTAATAAATTATGTAACTAAATATATACAAGTTTATATAACCACATAGATTTATACATCTATACATACACATATGTTAGTTAGTAGTATTACTATGTCACAGTATTGCCTAGGATCAGTCCAAAGTATAATCTTCCTTTGCATTAAAATCCCTGTTTTAGAACCCCAAAGCTAGAGATGAGAATGGGGATTCACTGAGGTAATCTTGTATAACTTCTATGTGAACAATCAGTTCTACATTCATTTTTCCTATGAAAAGAGAAGCTCAATCTCTTTTAAGGCATCTCATTCTATTTTTAGATAGAAGACATTAACGATGATGAATACTTTCCTTCTGTATGTTTATATGTTGTTCTCTGGAAAGATGCAGGGGTTTGGGGGAGTGGGAAGGCAAGTTGGACTAAATGAGTTTGCTTTCTGAGTGGCATGAAGAGCAATGTATTTATGGAAGCCTTGTCTGTAACCACACAATTTCCTGAAGGGATCTAAAGAATTCCCTGCTAGCTATTGCAGTCTCTTAGGCTAGATGCACAGTTATACTTTCAGAATCATACTGTTTTGTTTTACTTAGGAACATGGGCACTGTTGGCCAAAATTTTGGTTTGTTTTCTAGCCCAAACCATTTTCAATTTACTCTAAGGTTGGATAAAACACCAAATACATTTACTTATGGAGGTTTTCCTTCAGTTCTTGTATACTTGGATGGAAACTCAGTCCATAGATTTTTGACTCACACTTAGAGCATTAAAATGTTATTTACTAAAAACTTTAAAAAAATTAAATAAGACTTTTTTTTTTTGCTTTTACAATTAGGAAGGTTTATTTTTCCAAGAGCAAATGAACTCAAAAGTCTAAAAGCCCTGAATGTAGTTGAAAATTTGAATCCGTGAATTTAGAGTAGGTTGTAAATTTGGAAATGCTTTTCCCATTCCTTTTCCCAGATGTTTTCTTGTATCAAAAAGGTCAATCAACTTCCTTTTGCTTCTGTCGTATTTGTTAATTTGTCCTAAGACCATATATTTGGAATGAAGTGATACATAGGTGTCCAGAGGATAGAGCATAGGACTTGGAGGCAAGAAGCTCTGAGTTCATATTCTGCCTCTCACACTTAACTGGGTAAATCAAATGATCCACTTTTAACCTCAGTTTTCTCCTCTGCAAAATGGGGATAATAAAAGCACTTATCTCTCAGGGTTTTGGGGGAGAGAAAAAATTAAACTAAAGTTCTTTGGAAACATTAAAGTGCTATATAAATGTTGTTGTTATTATGACCTTAGAGCAGTGTTATCAAACTCATAGAAGCAGGACCACCGTTCTATACAAAGGATTCCTATAGACTTCATATTGTCTCAGAAAACCACATATTGGTAATATCTATCTTTAATTGTATTTTATTCATTTTATTAAATATTGCCCAATTACATGTGTGGCCCAGTGTTTGACGCCTCTGACTTGGTAGAAAAAAAGTCAAACTTTTTTTTTAATTTTATAGTTGAGGAAACTGAGGCACAGGAAGATGATTTGTTTAATATTACCCAACTTGTAAGCATTTCAAGTAGTACTTGAATCCTCTTGAAACTTTGTGATTATCCACTATACCATGTTGTCCCTATATCATAGTGTATGTAGATATAAATTATATATCTCCATGTTTACCTAAAGAATTTTCTTTTGCTTGTGACTTTTCTCCCATAAATATCCTTGTCTTCTATTACTGCTCTTTATGTGTTCTTTGCTCTGTTTTTCCTGGATCACCTCCTCAACTTGCACTATTCTCTAGTCTCTAGTTTTTGTTTTTCCTTCATTTTTATCTGTGTTTTTGCTTGTTTTGCACCCTCAGGTCTGGAAGAGACTCCTTCCATAATGCTAAGAATGCTTGATTTTATACTAAGGTATCTTTTACATTATTGTAAATGTCATTTACCATATTGTATTGTATTAATTATTGTAATTATTAGAATATTTACATTATTAATGACTTTTACCTTATAGTAGTCATTTGAGATTCAGTAATAAAGGAATTAATATCCTCCATTTTGCAGATGAGGGCCCTCTTCCTTCAGTGTCCAGTTCAGGTCCTAAAATCAATTAAACATTGGAAGGGACCATAGAAGCCAACTAGTTTCATTTCCTCATTTTATACATGAGAAAGCTGAGGAATGAAAGGGTGAGATGAATAACCCCAGTTCATACAAGCAGCAAGTACCAAAGCCAGAATTTGAACCAGGTCCTCTAATTCACATTCCAGCATCCTTTACACTGTACTCAGTCTCATGGAAATTTTACTGTCCTTTACATATGAAAATGATTTCTTCCTTCTCTTAGAAAATTTTCTTTGTATAAATTTTCTTGGAAATTTTATGGAAATAATTCTAGAATTACAGTAACTAAGATGTCCATACCATATGACTCAAATATCTTACTGAAAGGATTATATCTGAAGGAGATCAAATATAGAAAGAAAGGGTCAATATGCCATAAAATATTCATAGCAACAATTTTGAAATAACGAACTTAGAACAAAGTACATGCCTCTTGATTGGAGAATGGCTAAAAAAGTTGTACTGCAATTTCTTTGTCCATTTTCTGAATCATTATAGCCCATTCATCAAGATATGATAAATATGAGAAACACTTAAAGGAATATTTTTATGAATTGGTGAAAATTGAAATAAGCAAAACCATAAAAGCAATATACAGAGTGACTATAACAATGTAAATGGAAAGAATGAAAAGCAATGAATTGAATACTTTTTAAAGAAAATTAAGCTTAGCCTTGCAGATGAAATAGGAATTTATTTTCCTGATTTATTTGCAAAGATAAGAAATTTGGGACATACAATACTGCAATACTAGACTGGATTGATGTTTTGGTTAGATTTTTTAAAATATTTTTGTTTTTCTTTTAAAATTATTTTTCAAGTGGTATGATTCTCTGGATGAGGGGTCTAGAAAATATATCTTGGAAAACAAAGGTATTATAAAAACAAAGAGTAGCAATGCATTTTTTAAAAGGGAATTTGCCTGGCGCTCTCCCTTGAAATTATTTATTTTTGTAGCTTATTAAAATATCCCTTACCCAATATAATTTTAAGCTCCTTTAGAGCAGGCCAGCTAGATGGACAAAGTGTGGTATAATAAATCCAGCTAAGTGATACTATAGTGCACAGAGCATTGATGCTAGAGTCAGGAAGGCTCATCCTCAGTTCAAATCTAGCCTCAGCCACTAGATGTGTGACCTTAGATAAGTCATAGTTTCCTCATCTGTAAAATGAACTGGAGAAGGAAATGGCAAATCACTCCAGTATCTTTGCAGAGAAAGCCTCAAATGGGGTCACGAAGAGTCAGACATGAATGAAATGACCGAACAGATATGGGGTGATACAAAGGGTGACAGATCTGCAATCAGAGACTTGAATTCAGTCCCACTTAAATACTTACTGTGTAATCTTGGACAAGTAAAATGAAGATATTGGTCTGGACAGCTGTTTAGCTCTAAATCTGTCATCTTTTACATAGTATGTGCTTAATAAATAATTTTAATTAAATTTAACTAGACTATATTAGTGGCAAAATTATTTTACTTACAATTTAAATAGTAGGAATCTATTCTGCTTCTTTAATATTCTAAAATATATAGTTTCTCTTAATGGGAATTGACATTTCAGCTGTTGATGTTGTTTCAACTCGATATTAACATGACACACCAAGATGTTGGCATAGTTTCAATTGAACAGTGATTAGGCTCAAATGTTAACCACTTTCGTAAGTCTCTGCAGCTTTTCCCTATCAACATCTAAGGCTAAAAACCATTATTAAAATGCAAACTTTCTCTCTACCAAAACCCAAACAAAACAAAATCTACTGAGAACATTTTCTTTGGGTTCTCATTCACATGAACTTTTAGAGATTCACATTTCTGAAGAAAGCTATTCATTTTAAATTGACTACTTGCTTTATTTATCATGATTGTGAAAAACATTAAATAAATTTAAATGTTGGATTTTAATCATTAATGGAAGTGAAACATAGAACTCCAAACATTTAAAATTATTTTTTTAAAGAAGTCATTTTCCCCCAAAACTAAACTTTCCAGGAACTTAAAGAAATGCATCTCATCATGAAAATATATCTCTTGCTCTCATCCCTCCACTCCAACAATTAGAAAAATAAAGAGATGAGGCAATTAAGAATTATTGAATTACGATCTTATTTTGGCAAAGAGGATGATCAAAAATTAAAAATCTTTATACTGGGAAATTGGAGATTCTGAAAAACTATAGTCAAAGACATTGCAGTGAATTGGTTACAAAAATTTTGACCCTTCAAAAAATTCAGTATCATAGAAGAACATTCAAGAGTCCTGCAGAAATATTATACTTTAATAGGGCATATATTTGAAAAGGGAAGGCCAATTAGCACATAAAAATGTAGAAGACAAGTAGGATAGTTAATCCTAAACTGTTTGGACTAATCTCTTCTGCCTCAGTGCTTCATTATGAATATTGATATTTATCAACACAGAATATTTTCTTTGAATTTTCACAATTATCTTTATATATTTCACTTATTTTTATAAGAGATGCCAGTGTTTAGTCAACCTTTTCTCATGCTGACATTTGAAAAAAGAAGTAGGACCTCATTTAAGGTAAAAAATAATACTTCACAAATAGGACCTAATAAATAAATAAATAAAGCATGCAAGTAATAAATACATAAATGTGCAAAATTTTATCATTTCTTTCAAATGACTATGGTTCTAATCAAATATATATGATGGTCTTGGAGTGATCTACGGCTAAATGCAATTAATATAGTGTCATTTATGAACATCAACATTCAGAGAAAGTCACCATAGATAGAGATTCTGATTTGAATTCGGCACAAGGGCCTTCTCTCTGGCTTTACAAATATCTCATACAAAAACATAATTTTGTTTTATATTCCATTTGATGGCAATGTAGTATAATTCATTGAATGAAGTCTCTGTGGACATATGCACCTTGGAATCACATAGAGAAAGGGAATGGGGAATAAATATTTGTTGTAACAGAGAATTTCCAGGATTACCTGGGTTTATGTACTGTCTCTGACTCTAGCTAAGGAGTTTAATACACTCTTTTAACATCTTTTTGTTAATTGCTTTTCCTCAGTTTGTACATTCCATTGGTATCTTCTAAATGTCAGGAAATATAAGAAAGGTTCCCAAAAAAGTGGGTGCATCCTTTGTGATGAATTTATAGAAGAACATAGAAGAGAGTTTCTTTCATAAGAAAAACAGGCATGGATGGCTATGTTCACCATTGCTGGAAAAAAATATCCATATTGGTGAGATCATAGCTGCAATGAGGTAAATTTCACTAAAAAGTACTGATAGTGTCAATGACCATTTTTCAGAGCTGATAGACTGTTTAATTAGGATGGAGTGGCTATAGCACATGAAGAATCTTCTCATTTTTATTGTGTGTGTGTCTGTATTTGTGTGTATGTGTGTGCCTGGGTAAGTGTGCTAAGAGATAATTTGACATCATTAAAAATTGCAAAATTTCCCACATGCATTGCAACTCATTTTCTTCCTTTCCATCCAATTTCAGATCAAGTTAGTTGTCTATCTGAAGCACTGTCAGAGAGAGCTCTGCACTAATTTAATGGAATGGCCATTCACTTGAATGTCTGGACGATAGGCATTCTTCAGCCATTTTGTTTTTCCTTATTTCTTAGAAGTCATTAGTAATACATGATTCTTTGACAGTTGTGATCACAGAGATAGTTTTATTTTTCCATTCTGTAGTTTTCAATTTAAACTACAACCAAAACAATAAGGTGCATGAAAGATGTCACAAGCACAGTCCAGATACAGGAAGAATTCCTGATATATACAGACTCACCCAGATGTTTATTTCCTCAGATAGTTTGTGCTCATTGGCTTAGTCCCAAGAATATTATAGAACTTCAACAATACCTTTCTTTTTTTTAATTAAAGCTTTTTATTTTCAAAACATATACACAGATAATTTTCTATATTCATCCTTACATAATCTTGTGTTTCAAATTTCCCTCCTTTCCCTCCACTCCCTCCTCTAGATGACAAGTAATACAATATAAATTAAACATGTACAATTCTTTTATACATATTTTCATAGTTATTGTGCTGCACAGGAAAAATCAGATCAAAAAAGGAAAAAATGAGAAAGAAAACAAAATGCAAGCAAACAACAACAAAAAGAGTGAAGATACTATGTTGTGATCCATACTCAGTTCCCACAGTTCTCTCTCTGGGAGCAAATAACTTTTTTTTTTTTTTTAATCACAAGGCCACTGGAATGGGTCTGAATCATCTCTTTGTTGACAAGAGACAACTCCATCAGAAATGAATATCACATAATCTTGTCGTTGCTGTGTACAATGATTTCCTGCTTCTGCTCATTTCACTCAGCATCAGTTCATGTAAGTCTCTCCAAGCTTCTGTGAAATCATTTTGCTGAATGTCTGTTATACAACAATAAGATTCCAGAATATTCATATATTGCAACTTATTCAGTCATTATCCAACTGATAGGCATCCACTCTATTTCCAGGTCCTTGACACTACAAAAAGAGCTGCCAGAAACATTATTCCACATGTGGGCCCTTTCCTTCCTTTATGATCTTTTTGAGATACAAGTCCAGTAGGGACACTGCTGGATCAAAGGATATACAGTTTGATAGTCCTTTGGGTATAGTTCCAAATTGCTCTCCAGAATGGTGAGATCAGTTCACAACTCCACCAACAGTGTATTAGTCTCCCAGTTTTCCCACATCCAATCCAACATTTGCCATTACCTTTTCCTGTCATCTTAGACATTCTGGGAAGTGTGTAATAGTATCTCAGAGTTGTTTTAATTTACATTTCTCTGATCAATGCTGATTTAGAGCACATTTTCATATGATAAGAAATGGTTTTAATTTCTTCATCTGAAAATTGTGTGTTCATATCCTTTGACCTTTTATCAGTTGGAGAATAGCTTGTATTCTTATAAATTTCAGACAATTATTTATTTAGTTTAGAAACTGGGTTTTTATGAGAACCTTCAGATGTATTATTTTTCTAGTAGTTTACTGCTTTTCTTCTTATTTTGTCTGCATTGGTTTTGTTTTTACAAAAGCTTTTTAACTTAAAATAATCAAAATTATCCATTTTGCATCCCATGATGTACTGCGGTTCTTTGGACTCAAATTTTTCCTTCACAGATTTGAGAGGTAGACTATCCTTTGTTCTTCTAATTTGCTTGTATCACTCTATGTCTAAACCCATGAAACCATTTTGACTTTATCTTGGTGTAGGGTATAGAGGGCTAAAACTCTAACAAGGTATGCCTGAATCAGACAAGTGAGCACTTCAGGCTAATTAACTATTAGGCATAAGACAATGACTCTATTAGCATATGTTTGGATAAATGGCTCTTCTCAAAGTTGGGTGCTTGCTGAATGTTTGGTGTTAAAATAATCATAGGCAAGGATTGGAGGACAGAGAAAGAAGGGTGAGAGTCATTTGGCTGCAGGACGAGGAGGAGAGAGGTTGGACTCAGGACTTGAGGATCCAGGAGAGATCTTTGCCAAGACTCATGGCAGTTTGTCTGCCTCCTTCACTTATTCCCCTTAAGATGAAGGACTTTAATTTGTCCTGAATCTGGATGACCTTGAAGCCCCCCAGAAAACTAGCCCATACTTTACAATAGGGTACTAGCACTTAATACTGTACACCAAGATAAGGTCAAAATGGGTTCATGACCTAGGCATAAAGAATGAGATTATAAATAAATTAGAGGACACAGGATAGTTTACCTCTCAGACCTGTGGAAGAGGAAGGAATTTATGACAAAAAAAGAATTAAAGATCATTATTGATTACAAAATAGAAAATTTTGATTATATCAAATTGAAAAGTTTTTGTACAAACAAAAATAATGCAGACACGATTAGAAGGGAAGCAATAAACTGGGAAAATATTTTTACAGTCAAAGGTTCTGATAAAGGCCTCATTTCCAAAATATATAGAGAACTGACTCTAATTTATAAGAAATCAAGCCATTCTCCAGTTGATAAATGGTCAAAGGATATGAACAGACAATTCTCAGATGAAGAAATTGAAACTATTTCTAGCCATATGAAAAGATACTCCAAGTCATTATAAATCAGAGAAATGCAAATTAAGACAACTCTGAGATACTATTACACACCTGTCAGACTGGCTAGAATGACAGGGAAAGATAATGCAGAATGTTGGAGGGGATGTGGGAAAACAGGGACACTAATACATTGTTGGTGGAATTGTGTATACATCCAGCCATTCTGGAGAGCAATTTGGAACTATGCTCAAAAAGTTATCAAACTGTGCATATCCTTTGATCCAGCAGTGTTACTACTGGGCTTATATCCAAAAGAGATCATAAAGAAGGTAAAGGGACCTGTATATTCATGAATATTTGTGGCAGCCCTCTTTGTAGTGGCCAGAAACTGGAAACTGAGTGGATGCCCATCAATTGGAGAATGGCTGAATAAATTGTGGTATGTGAATATTATGGAATATTATTGTTCGGTAAGAAATGACCAACAGGATGATTTCAGAAAGGCCTGGAGAACTGATACTGAGTGAAACGAGCAGGGCCAAGAGATCATTATATACTTCAACAACAATACTATATGATGACCAATTCTGATGGACCTGGCCATCCTCAGCAATAAGATGAACCAAATCAGTTCCAATGGAGCAGTAATGAACTGAACCAGCTACACCCAGCGAAAGAACTCTGGGAGATGACTAAAACCCATTACATTGAATTCCCAATCCCTATATTTTTGCCCACCTGCATTTTGGATTTCCTTCACGGGCTAATTATACAATATTTCAGAGTCTGATTCTTTTTGTACAGCAAAATAACAGTTTGGTCACGTATACTTATTGTGTATCTAATTTATATTTTAATATATTTAACATCTATTGGTCATCCTGCCATCTGGAGGAGGGCGTGGAGGGGAAGGAGGGGAAAAATTGGAACAAGAGGTTTGGCAAATGTCAATGCTGTAAAGTTACCCATACATATAACCTGTAAATAAAAGGCTATTAAAAAAACAAAACAAAACAAAACAAAACAAACAAACAAACAAAAAACAATAGGGTGCTAGGTATGGGTCAATGTATAGTTTCTGCCATACTAATTTCCAATTTTCCCAGCAATTTTTGTCAAATAGTGATTTCTTATCCCAGAAGCTGGAGTCTTTGGGTTTATCAAACATTAGATTACTATAGTCGTTGACTATTGTGACTTGTGAACCTAACCGATTCTACTGATTGACTGTTCTGTTTCTTAGCCAGTATCAAATGATTTTGATGACTGCTGTTTTAGTTTTAGATCTGGTACACCTAGGGCACCTTCATTTGCATTTTTTACGTTAATTCCCTTGAAATTCTTGATCTTTTCCAACAATAAATTTCATGACGATTGCATATGTATAGAGGCAATTTTGGATAATAGATATCCTAGCTGTGGATTCAAGAGGGCCTGAATTCAAGTATTGTCTTTGACACATGTGATCTTTGACAAGTCACTTAATCTTTCAGTGTTTTAGGCCAGAAGTGTCAAGATATAGCCTGAGTGAAGCTCAAATCAGATTAAATTGGGAAATATTTAACAAAATAAATAAAAATAAATAAACCATAAATAATATTACATTTTAAAATTTAAGTCAAAAATGTAGCCCACAGGAATCCTTATGTATAGATCAGTATTACCACCCCATTACTATTTGAGCTTGACACCATTACTCCAGGTAGCTGCCAAAGTCTCTAAGTTGTAGAGAAGGTTGAAAACCTGAACTGGTAAAAAGTGTCATGCATTCAGAAGTTCCCTATATCAATGAAACCACAAATCCAGTCTTCATCCTACATTATTTTTCAATTGTTTCAATTGTTCCCTTTCCCTCTCCAGCTCATTTTACAAAAGAGGAAACTGAGGCAACAGGAGTTAAGTAATTTGGCTGGATCACATAACTAGTAAGTATCTGAGGTCAGATTTGAACTCAGGAAGATGAGTTTTTCTGACTCCAGGCCCAGTACTCTTTCCAATATACCACCTAGCTGATTCCTCTTATGTGCTTACATATATAAAGCATTTGTAAAATGAATGAAGGTATTATAATGCATAATAATAAACAGCAACAAGATAATAAAAAATTCACATTTTTAATCCTGTCTTATGTTCTATTATATGAAATAATAAAAAATCAAAATAGATAATAAACTATTGGCAAATATTCTATAAACTCAAAGGATTATTGTGAAGATCGTGTATTTTTAAATCGACAGGAGTCAGGAATTCAGGTTAGGGGAAAACCGTCAGTCTTTATTCTCAGTGAAGAAGGATCGGAGGTGGAAGAGAATCGGCGATAGCAATGTGTGCAGCTGAGTCAAGAAGCTAGCTCGACCAGCAGCCACACAACCAGCAGCTCGGAGTCTCGAACCCAGGCCCAATCTCTCCCAGCTTCTCTTCCTCTCTCTCTCTCTGCCTCCACCCACCAAAATCGTCCTCCACCCACCAAAATCGTCATTTCCTATACAACACATCAGGACTTGCACAGAGAGTGGGCAGGGACCATTCTTTATCCAATCATGTATATTAATAGAATATAGCCCAATTACTATTTAGCCTCACGTACTTGGGACCTCAGTGCATCAACTCAAACTTCAGCCCATTACAGATTATTAACTAAAATATGGCTCTTTAAAAAGTAGGCAACATTATAATTTTGCAAGTCAATATTATACTTTAGCATTATATTACTTAGACTGCTTTCTTATGTCTAAGATTGGAAGACAAATCGTATCACTTTTACTATTATGTTTGATGGGGTTTTTTTCTGAAAATAAGTGGAATTCAGGTCTTTCATACTGTTCTGAAATAGAAGAAATAAAATTATGTCAAATAAATAGTGTATTCAGTATTTCAACATAAAGAGATTATTGGAAAAATGTTAACTATCAAGTCTTGAATTACTCCATTTTCCTTCCATGGTAATAATAGTCTTCCATAAGAATAAATGATAAACAGAGTTATTTCTTTGTAGAGATGTGGAATTTTAATCAATCTTTTGTAAATAAATTAGTTGGATAATTCTTTGCTTCTTGATGACATTATGGAAACAACTATTATTCTTACAAGCACAATAATACAAACCATATGGTTTCTTTAATTAAATGTATAAGGCAAAAGGAAAATAAACATAAAAAAATACTGAATATCTAGTCCATTTTGAGTTTGCAGGACTGTACACAAACCTCTATGACACAAAACCAGTAAGGAAATCTAAAGTTAAAAAAAATAGCATTATGTCTTATATCAAATGTGTTTTAACAATCTGTTAATAACATTTGTCATGTATAACTGAACTTTTGTCTATGTTGCTTGGATTTCTGAATTTTCAACTTACCTTTATTAAAGCTTTTATTTCTGTCATCATTATTAGTTTTGGATTGTCATTAATAAATGAATTATGGATACACACTGGGGTTGTGATTTCATCTGGAATTTATCAATGTAAAAATATATACCTTCTCTGTTACTTAGAATCACGGAGGGTTTCCTAGAGCCCAGCTTCTTAAACTGTCATTTAAAATTTAATATGTGGTCTTGTGGGGTTTGTGAAATGACAAATAGAATAAGGAGTGTTGAGGGTATGTGGATAATAGAAATGGAATAAGATTTGTAGATGAATGGGAATGGGATAAAAACGGAAGGGAAAGATAGAGAAAAGAGATAAGGGAGGGATTCTTGGAGGCAGGGCAGGATAAGTAATAGGAAGTAGAATTAAAGCAGAAGAGTCAGCAGTAATGGAAAATAATAATGATCAGGAGTACAATTCATTAGGAAAAAGCAGAGGTAAAAATTGATCTTAGATAAAGATGAGCTAAAATAGATTTAATAAAAAAGAGAAAAATAAGGAAACTACACTATTTGTTAGCCATATTAATCAATATTGGTTTAGACAATTTAAAATAAATAGATAGTATTGATGAGGTCTAGATATGGGGTACCTAAATGAAATTAGGTTTAATTGAGGTCTAGTGGCAGGTTCAGGGTACAGGGAGTCAAATAGAGCTCCCTTACAACCCCATTGGATTCGGCACAAGACTATGGAGTTAAATGAAGTCTAGTAGCGGTACGAGTCCCCAATAAAGGAATTTATTGGCCCAAAAAGCTAGATTGATAAAAGAAGTTTATTATGGGGTTTGGAAGTAAGGTTAAAGTATAGTTAAGGAAATAGGTGAAGGATAAAGAGATAAGAAGGGCACTGGAAACAGGGTTTCAGTGGACAGAGGGTCCTGGCATGGCAGGCATAAGGCTGGTATGTTTGGAAACTCTGTAAAGAGAGGGTCTCAGCTTGGCTCTTTTATAATGAGAGATTTAGTTGGAGGGGCCTTTGGGTAGACTCCCACATTGGCTCAGATCTGGGTGGGGCTGGGACAGGCCTGGATCTTCTATTGGAATTCAAAGGGACTAGGATTTGTGAATCAAAAGGTCCTGGATTGATCAACTAGGAGGGGTTGGGGATCAGAAAGAAAGGAATGCTATGGTGTAGGAAACGATGAGTTGATCAATTTAGAAAAATATGGAAAGACTTGAACTATGAAGGATGATGTTATCCACTTTCAGAGAAACAAAGGACAAACAAGCATAAAAGAGCCTTATATAGATGTATAAGAATTTATATGTATATAGATATGGATAGCTGGATATTTATATGTATGTATCTGTATATGTGTTTCAGTGTGTGTGTGTGTGTGTGTGTGTGTGTGTGTGTGTGTGTGTTAATTGTAGCCTTCTTGGGGGATATAAGGAAGAATGAAAAGAGGGAAAATAAAATAAAAGTGCACAGCAAAGAACAAAATAAAACCTACAAAGAAGCAAAGAAAAGATGAACAGTTCTGAATACATGTGGTATTTATTATATTATAAGCTTTCTTGAAATGGAAATTTTATCATTCACATTTTTAATCCTCTATTATGTTCTACTATGTACATGACAATGTTTTTTTTTCTATTTTCTATCTGTTTTAAATAAATAATATTTAAAAATAATAACAGCTAATGTTTATGTCACACTTATTATGTGTACAAACTCTTTACTATTTAGTTTTCATCTTTTCTCCTCATATTTTCAGAGAGGTCATCCTAGGTAACACCTAGAGCTCCTTTGCTCTATATAACAATCATTTCATCAAGTGGGTGTGGAATAATCTTGCATTATTCAAGACTTTTGTATTTGAATGTCTTTCTCTTGATAACTTACACAACTTGTTTCTGAATTGAAATGTTAAATTTTACCACTATGTCTTGGAATTTGAACCCTTTAGAGTTTTTTTGTTTTTGTTTTTGTTTTTTCTGGAGGCAATCTCTCAATTCTTTCTATTGGAATTTCATTGTTTATCTTTTGAAATTATGGGCAGTTCTCTTTTCTTTCATTTTGAAGCTAACATTTTGTTTTGTTTTGTTTTGTTTTTGTCTTTTCCTGTTCTTTGGGAAGATTTATGAACCTTAGATTGTTTCTGTATTTCCTGTTTTTGAGTTTCATATGTTTTGAACACATTATGAGCATATTTTCGCTTAATGTTCTTCTTAGAATTTGGGGGGGTTTGCTTCTCTTGTTCTAGGTTGACCCTCACTTCTGTACATTTACTTTCCAAAACTATTGCTCTATCTTTTGTTTATTTTTTGAGGCTTGTCATTGTAGTCTTAATTTTTCTATTATACTCATTCCTTTTATTGTGCAAGAAAAATTCTGCACTAATAATTCTAAATTTTCTTTTAAACCACTAAGAAACAGTGTGTTGTGAATTCCATCTTGTCTTTAAATTCCTTAGGGTTTTCTATCAAATTTTCCTTTTTTCCCCCCAGCTTTAATCCATAGATATCTAAATTACTAGATGTGGAGGTCATATTTCTTTCGCTTGATACTGAATTGGCTGTTTAATTTCAAAGTCTTTGAGTTTTCTTAATCCTAAAGATATTGGTACTTTCAATTATCTCTCCTCTCCTTTATTTTCCTTATCCCTCCATTCCTGATTTCTTCCCCTCTGATTGTTGTTTCCTTGCAGTCTAAATCTCAAAGGTTATCTACAACCCTTTTCCCTTGATGACATATTACAATTTGCCAGTCTAGTTCTCTGCCCCAAGTAACTTTTGAATAGTCAGAACTAGTCACACCTGGATGGTATTCACTTTCCTTCAAAAGTTGTGTAGGATACACAATTCCCATTCATGGCATCCTAATTTCCCATGTTACTCAGTTCTCTGGACTGGCACTGGTAGTTTAGAGGCTAATTTTCTTGTCATCAGCAGAACTCCTTTCCCTGGCACCAGCAAAGCTTGACTTTCCCTGCACTGAAAGAGCTTGATTTCTCGAGCACTGGTGCTTCTGAGTCATAGCCCTTGGCAGGTTTTTAATTTTTAAGGGCTGTGGTCAAATAAGCTGTGATACCTGACCAGATTTTACTGTCTAGAGCCTGGGTATTTATAGCACTGAAAAGGGAGAAAGAATTTAGGTATAGTGGTGAATTTTGATGTAAACCTGTGTTACATTCTTGAATCTGCTAGTGCAGTCTTGCTGTCAATACCATAAAGTGGGGAGTATTTCTGAGAGAGTTCAGTATCATTGAACTTCAGTTCCTGGATTGGGGGAGGGTGAGTTCTTTCTTTTAGATTTAGGATGTTCTTGATCATGGAAACAGCTGAAGCTGCATTATCTTTTGTCTAATGTTTCTGTTTTGGAGAGGTACTTGTCATTGGAGAAAATGTTTAGTCTACCATCTTATTGCCAATGTGACCCAGAGTCTCATAACCTTTTCATTTAAATAATTTATGATGGGTCATAAAAGTACAGAAGATAGATATTCAATGTGGTTTCATGTCTTATTATCTTATTATTTTTATGCATAATGAACTTCCAGAGGGAATTGAGAAAGTCAAGTTTCTTTCAAAACATTATATCAATAAAGGAGATTATGTATCTAGGCAGACTATAATTTTATCTGCAGATTAAATGATAGTGACTGGCTTCATTACAAATGGAAGTAAATGGGGAATCTGTTTTAGATGAACTCAATGAAATAGTAGATATGATAAAAATCTGAATCAGTGAGGTCAGTGTGAGAAAACAATAGCCCCAAGAGAACTAAATAAATTTTTTCACTGAATAATTATGGACTTCATTGATACAACCCTAATACATATACCCAGAGAGACATACATGGACATATGCACACTTATATAGTGTATGCTAGACATATTAGTCAAAGAAATATCTAATTAAGATTTGCATGAATATATATATATGTATGTATGTATACACAAACACATATATATGCTTATGAGAGAAAATTTGGTAAGCAATATTGGATATACTATCTACATTTATATAAGAGCATGAAATTAATTCTGTATATTAAGATATCTGTGATTTCAATAGTATAGGCATTTCTAACTAACACATATTGTCCTCAAACATTGTGCTATCTTCTCACATTAATTATCCTGTGTTCAACATTCTAACTCCATATTAGATAGAAAGTAATTTCAGAGGGGAAAGCATTAGCACCTCCCAAGATCAAGAAAGACTTCCACAAGAAGATAGTCTTATATTTGAAAGAAGCAAAGAAAACTAAAAGGCATTGTTGGGGAAGGAAACTATAAGATTCAAATATTTTTTATATTTTAAGATAAAGAGTATCTAGAAACCTCAAACCTGTGCCATATCAAGTTAAGTGAAGAAGCTGAAAACTTTCGACCTGAAAAAGAGGACAGATAAAATTCTTGTCTTTAAAAATTTTAAGAACTTTCATTGTGGAAGAGAAATAAGACTTTTTCTTGGCCTTGGAGAATAGAATTCAAAACAATATGTAAAAATTGTATAAAAGCAAAGTAGGCCCATGCAAAATAAAGCTTTCTAAACAAACAAGCAAACAAACAAAACAAACAAATAAATAAACAAACAAACAAACAAAAAAACCCAGGACAGTTCCATAATGGAGTGGTCTTCTAAAGATGTCATGCATGAATTCCCTCTTATTTGCTTTCTTCAAGTACATACTGGATTAAGATTTTTCTGCTTTGTGGTAGAAAGGATAGTTTTTCAGGTATGCATTAGATTAGACAGCTGGTTAGTTTCTTCAATTCTAGAATCCTATGAAATTCAGTGATTCTGTGATTTTTTTTAAAATGTAGAATGAAAGACAAAACACAGACAGAACTTCAAATTAAAGCCTTATCCTGATAAGCTTTAAGGCTTTGGCTTGCATTCCTCTTTGCCTATCTCTCTGTGTCTAACTCTCTTTCTGTCTCTCTGTGTCTCTCTGCCTCTATCTCTCTCTGTGTCTATTTGGGCCTCTTTGTCTCTTTATCTCTGTGTGTATTTCTCTCTAGTTATTTCTCTGTCTTTCTTCTTTCTCTCTGTATCTATCTTTGTCTCTCTTTCTGACTCTCTCTTTCTTTGTTTCTCTATATCTGTCTTCCTCTGTCTCTGTACCTGTCTCTCTATCTTCTTGTCTCTCTCTGTCTCTTTATTTGTCTCTATCTCTCTTTCTTTCTTTCTCTTTCTGTCTCTGTGTGAGTGTGTGTGTGTGTGTCTGTCTGTCTATCTCTGTCTCTGTCTCTTTTTCTCTCTCCCACTTCATTCCTTTATGGCCAAAATTGTGATGTGAAACAATGATGTTGGGTTGTGGGTCTTAAATATTCACCTCTTGGGGAGTCAGAAGTGATAAAAACATTAACTTTTGTCACTTTGGGAAAGTTTTTTTTTTTTTAATTTTAAAGTTTACTCCCTATGTGGCTAGTTAAACACTTGCCCAAGATCAATTGTTTTGCAATTCTTCCTTTTGGGGAACTCTGCATGATGCCAAACCATGTGGCTCAAAAGTGAAAACTTAAATCAATCTGAATTTTCTGTTGTGATGGTACCAGATCTTTGGCAATGTTTTTTCATGATGGACTAAATTGATACTGGGATGTTTGCAGGGTTTAGAAATAGACTTTTAAAAAGTCATACATCATTAGAAATGGAAAGAACTTAGAAGATCCCTCCAGGAATCCTTCTGATGAGTATCCTAAAGCCCAAAGAAATGAGCTAAGAAGAAGATTGGCTGTCCTCAGTCCCCTCTCAGTGCTTTACTTGATTCAAAGTGTCAACCAGTGGGCAGAACACTGGACACAGAAGCAGAAGATCAGCTTGTGAATCCTGGTTATGTCCACTTACTAGCAATGTAACTTTTAGCAAATTCCCCTCTTTTGGCCTCAGATTTCAGATTGAAAAATTGGGGAGGAGCTAGAGGACTTGTAAGGTCCCTTCAAACTCTGAACTTAATAATCATAAAACAAATGTTCTTTTAACTCTCCCCATTCAAAAGTGAATTTAAGTTGCTATTTATGACAACTCATATGAAATTATTATTCTCTGGACTTTGTATTCTATATTTTATTTCTCCTTGTCATTCTAAGATGATAAAATTAAAGTTTCAAGCAAGTCAAGTTAGCTATTGAATTTCAGGTAGGAGTATAATATGAGTGAATGAATACTTGAAATCCCAAACCAGAAGAACCAGAATATTTGTGAGCACGACTCCAAGACCTAAAAATGCCACAAAATTCAATGGTTTCTTTTTAGATAATTTAGTGCCCAAAGCAGGAAAGTCAGATCATCTATCTTTCCATGAATACCACAAATTCCACGAAAAATATTGTTCTGTATTTTGGAACGAATAATTAGAATGGAAACAAAATGAAGTAACCAAGAACTTTTGACTTGGAGAAAGATTTTAGTTTTAATTGTAAGCCTGCAATGAAACAAGAAGTTCCTATATAGATTGTCCTCAGTTGCATTACTTTAGAGAGTCAGTTAACTTGTCTGAGATTTACTTTTTTATTTCTAAAATATATGAGAGGAATAAAGGATCAGATGAGTTAGAAGATCTCTATGGCATTCTTTCCAAATCTAATGGTCTAAATGCTAAATCCTTCTTTGGTTTTAATTTGAGTTGGAGAAAAGTAGAAAATAATAAATGAGATATAACAGCTAAAGTTTAGATAGATCTTTCTAATATGTGGCATTACCTAGTTTGGAAGGTTAAGAGTAATTATTAAAACTAACAATCATAATCATAATCATAACATGTTGTGCCTAATCTGTGCTAGCCACAATGCTAGGTGCTTTATAAATATCTCATTTGATCCTCCCAACTTGGGAGAGAGATGCTATTTTTATTATCATTTTACATATGAGATGATAACTGAGACAAACATATTAAGTGACTTGCCCAGAGCCACAAAACTCAGGCTGTTTTTAAACAGTTGAATTTAAACGTATCTTCCTGACTCTAAGCTAGTAGTTCTCCCCAGTTTGTCACCTAACTTTCCCAAGATAATGTCCTCTTCAATTTCTATTCGTGCTTTTGCATAGAAAGCAGTTCATTCTAGACATGCACTCACTCCTCATCTTTACCTCTTAAGAGCCTTTCTAAGCCTTCAAATTTTAGTTCAAGGACTACCTCGTATGGAAAATCCTTTGTGATTTAGTTGTCTCCATTTCCCTTAAATTATCATATATTTACTTCTTTGTATACTTATTTGTAACCACTGGACAATATGGGGTGTTCAGGAAGACTAGCATCTCTGATATGAGGGTTGTGGAGTTCTTTTCAGGGCTTCTCATCTACCTTTGGTGTCCACTTGATTCACCTAATTTCCAAGACCTGTAGACATCATTCAGTGATGTCACTGGTCCTCTTTGAAATCTAAGAACAAATAATACTTGTAATCTCTACTAGAAAAGAAGCTCCTGGAAAGCAGATGCTGATTTTCCCTTCTATCTTTGTATGTTCCTATCATCTAGTTCAATGTCATCTTGCTCTATGCAATGAATTGAATAGCTTCAATCTAACTGATGAACTATTACTATGTGATATTTGCATTTAATGGAACAATGCTTTAAAAATATTTTTGAACCTGTGCCATATACGAAGCAGTATGGTGTGTTTGATCAGTATTAAAGATATAAATCATGCTCTAGGGTTATTCTCCATATACTCACACTGAAAAATCCAGTATTTTGAAAATGACTACTTTATGCCTTCAGGGATCTGGAGTTTTATCTGAGAAGTTGATGAGAATAGATGTCTTTATAGTGGCATAATAATGTGCCTCATTGATATGCTTCCTATCATGATTATAAACTACTATCAGTTAGTTAACTGGACACAACTTTGAGAAAATGGTATTTATTAAGGTGGCATAGTAAAAACTTCTGGTGTAGAATATTGCCTCAAAAGTCTGGGACAATCAGCATTTTTATGTATTAACAATAAAGTTCAACAGCAAAAGATATAAGGAGAAATTCCATTTAAAAAACACTGTTAATAATATAAAATATTTGAGAGTTTATCTGCCAAGGAAAATCAAACAAAACACTTTCCACATAAATAAAGTCAGATCTACTGGAAAAATATCAAGTGCTCATAAAGAGGCCAAGCGAATATAATAAAACTGACAATACCTACCTAAAGTAATCTACTTATTCAGTGCCATACCAATCAAAGTCCCAAGAAATTATTTTGCAGATTTAGAAAAAATAATAACACAGTTCATCTAGAAGAACAAAAGGTTGCAAATTCCAAGGGAATTAATGGAAAAAATGCAAATGAAGGTGGCCTAGCTAAGCCAGACCTAAATATATATTATAAAGCAGTGGTCATCAAAAACATGTGGTAGTGGCTAAGAAATAAGAGTAGTTGATCAGAGGAATACATTAGATTCACATGACAAATTAGTCAATGAGTACAGTCATCTAGTGTTTGACAAAGTGAAAGACTCCAGCTTTGAGGATAAGAACTCACTATTTGACAAAAACTGCTGGGAAAATTGGAAACTGGTATGGCAGAAACTAGGCACCTTATACCAAGATTAGATAAAATGGGTTCATGTTTCAATATAAAGAGTGATATTATAAGCAAATTAGAAGAACAAAACATAGTTTACCCCTCAGATCTGTGGAGAAGGAAGAAATTTGTGGCCAAAGAAGAACTGGAGTTCATTATTAAACACAAAAAAGATAATTTTTATTATATTAGGTTTAAATTTTTTTGAACAAATAAAACGAATGCAGACAAGATTAGAAGGGAAGCAACAAACTAGGAATACATTTTTAAATTCAAAGATTCTAATAAAGGTCTCATTTCTAAACTATATATAGAATTGACTAAATTTATAAGAATTCAAGCCATTCTTCAATTGATAAATGGTTAAAGGATATGAACAGATAATTTTCAGATGAAGAAATTGAAACCATTTCTAGTCATATTAAAAGGTTGCTCTAAATCACTACTGATCAGAGAAATGCAAATTAAGACAACTCTGAGGTACCACTATTCACTTTTCAGATTGGCTAAGATGACAGGAAAAGATAATGTCAAATGTTGAAGGGCATGTGGGAAAACTGGGATACTAATACATTATTGGTGGAGTTGTGAACTGATCCAACCATTCTGGAGAGTAATTTAGAATTATTCCCAAAGAGGTATCAAACTTCATACCCTTTGATCCAGCAGTGTTTGTACTGGGTTTATATCTCAAAGAGATCTTAAAAGAGGGGAAGGGTCCTGCATGTACAAAAATGTTTGTAGCAGCCCTTTTTGTAGTGGCAAGAAACTGGAAACTGAGTGGATACCCATCAATTGGAGAATGGAGAAATGGCTTTCTCATTTTTTTCCCTTTTTGATCTGATTTTTCTTGTACAGCAAGATAATTGTATAAATATGTATGTATATATATTGGATTTAATATATATTTTACCATGTTTAACATATATTGGATTACTTGCCTTCTAGGTGAAGGGGGGGATATGGAATACAAGATTTTGCAAGGGTTAATGTTGAAAAATTATCCATGTATATGTTGGGAAAATAAAAAGCTTAAAAAAAAAAGAAAAAAAAAGATGCAAAGGGGGAAAAAAAAAAGTCTGGGACACACCCTACCACTACAAGTCTATTCAGAATGGAAGAAAAAATACACTCAGGCTTAGAATATATATATGGCAAATGGAGAAAGGGAGTGACTTTTAGTCTGTCATATTCTCTTGATGTTTCTTATAGTGTTTTCTATAGGCATGTTCTTCTTAATATGTTCTACTTAGTTCTTATTTTGGTTTTTGTTTTCCTGCTGATCAGACCATTGTATATCCTTGATCCCTGATGTATGCACTTTTGCCAGCCACTACTATACTGAGGAACTACTAGAACATCTATGAAAGTTCAAATATTCTGATCTTCTAAAGCTTGGAATGCTCTGCAGTAGTAGGCATATAACAGCCCATCACATACTCTATACTCTACCCCAATGTAGTCTGAGGCAAACCTACTTATGGGAACATCTAACCCTCCTTAAAAAAGAACCAGTTGCATTAACTTGAATGAAAGAGCTGTAAATCAAAGACCTTGGCTCTGTTTTGACACTAACTCTGAGTCTTGTTTTCATCCTCTATAAAATCATGTAAAATGAAAACAATGGCCCAGGTGGCTTTGAGACAATTGTTGTTTGTCTAAGCTTAATGAACTTTAAAAATATTTAATAACTCTGTTTTCATATGATTGGTTTCATTCAAAATCCAGTATATTTTCTTCAATACTTTAAAAATATCACTCTGAAAAACAGATTGCCAAAGTGTCCCATGACACAAGAAAGTTTAACAGTCTCTGCTCTGAGGTCTTTTCCTTTTTGTTTTTACATTTCAGAAATTTCTATTTCTTTGCTTCTATCTCAGCTCAGTATGACAAAGAATTGAATGACTTTCCTTTTTGGCCTTGGAAAGATCACTTCCTCTATCTAATGTTGGATTGTCTTCTTTAAAATGAAGTTATTAGACTAAGTAATTTCCATGGTCTCTTGGAATGCCAACTTTCAATAATAAAACATTTGAGGATTTGGAAGAGTGGTATGGCTCCACACTCCCTTTAAATTCCCTCTCCAAAAATTTCTACCCATTTACTATAGGGATTACCAACTCCTTCCCTTCCCTTCATGATAGTGCTTAATTAGTCCTTAATAATTAAGAATAGTTAAAATATGAAGCAACCTAATGACCTGTTTTCTCTCATCAAAGGCTATATGTAACCACCTGCTACATTCTGGTATTATTGGGGATCTCTTCTCATGGACTGGTATCCTCCCCCTTTCCTCTCTGAGGGGGTGTCTTTTCATGCTTTAATACTGTTTATTTTCCATGTGGTTTGTGGTGCTCCTAACCAAGGCACAAAAATGTAGTTAGGTATCAGTTCCAGGGGCATACCAGGGAAGGGTATGTGATACCCCAAATGTTTCTTATTCTGACTTTTTTACATGTCCTGTAGGCAAGCACTGGAAACAAATAAAAAACAAACAAACCTTATTTGGTTTTAAAACATTTATATGCGTCTCAAAATACAAAATTCATTCCAGATCAATTTCCTTTGGTTTCCCTCTTTTCATGGATACAACTTCATCCCTCAAAAGGGATGAAAGCTCCAAAACCTTAGTGGGAAGAGAATAAGCACCTACTATGTGCTATGCTCTGTGCAAAGAACTTTACAAATATTATGTTATTTAATCCTCACAACAACTCTAGGAGATAGATGCTATTATTCTTATTTTGCAGATGAGTAAACTGAGACAGACAGAGTTTAAGTGACTTGCTTGGGGTTATACAGCTAATAAGTTATTGAGACACTTAGAAAAAAATGCCCAAATATGGAGGACCCCAGATCTTTCTGTAACAGATCTTATAACATATCTCTTTTCAAACATAGCAAAGGAGGGAAAAGACAAGACCTCTACATTGACACTAGCTGAAAGAGAGATCATGTATAGAGCAAAGTTCTTGAGGATTCCAGGAAGGAGAAATAAGAACTTCTAGAAATCAGGAGTTGTGAGTTACTCCTTTGACTCATGTGTTAATCTGTGAACCCATTTTCCTCACATTAAAGATGTAATTGTGGGAAAATGTAGCACTGGATTGGTAGGCTGCTTTGCACCAGTTTTTCCTACTTGCTCATTTTCTACTGTCTACAAATATGGCTCATGTGTCCTTTACCCTGAAAAAAACCCTCACTTGATCCTTTCATTTTTGGATCTCTTTTTCCCTTGTAGCTAAATTCTCAAGGAAACCCTCTGCAATAAATACGTCCATTTTTTCATCCTTTTATTCTCCTTTTAAGTTGCTTACAAATCAGCTTATTATTTTATCATTTCACTGAAACTGCTTTCTCCATATTTACATGGTGACTAAGAGTCAACTAAGATGTTGACTATCCATTTATATACCACTTAGTTTCATAGAGCCACCTCCATGTAAGGTCAACAAATCAAGAATGGAAGATAGAAGAACAAGGAAAAGAAAAAAGAAAGAAGAGCAAGAATAAAAAGGACTAAGAAGGAGGGCTTTGGTTTCCTCTAATGCTGTGAGGACACAACACTGTGGAACCAACTATACAGTATCTAATACTTAAGCAACATACATGAGGCCAAAAAGAAAAGTCTGGGATATAGGTTAATTCCCACATGTATTCCATAGAATAGCCTCAAATACATGGTTACATCTATATATTTATATATCTATATCTATCTATCTATATGAAATAGTAGGAAAAAAAGAATATTAGATCATGGTACAACATTTCTCTTATTATGTAAATATGACATGTCTATCTCATTGGAAAAAAAATTATATCTACATACCTCATAAACAAGAAAATAGGTTTTCTTAATACTAGTTCCAACAATAGCATTTGCTAACTTACCTTACATGTCATTCAAATATTAACCTGCATTGTACTTCTTTATTAGTGGTCAAAAGTATTTCCTTTGCTTTGTCTTTTCTGCAATCTTTGACTATCTTGAAAATATACATGAATCAGGATCTGAAAACATTTAGTTCCAAATTTAAAACAGAATAAATGTTACATTACATACTCTCTCACATGCAGATGCAGATAGCAGACAGAAACACTTCTCTTACCTACACACACACACATACACACACACACACACACACACACACATACAAACAAATACTATTAGAATTGATCAAAAATCAATGATATGCATATTTTACCTAAAGACTTCTTCAGGAAAATGTCTCATTCCATAATTCATCTGTGTTAAAGTCCTTATCATTGCGTGCAGCCTGCAAATCACTGAATTCCAAAATTGGAAGGGATCTTGTTCACCATGTCCAATCTTTACATGAAGTAGAGTTGAATTCTTGTTCCTATGCTAGTTGATGACCACAAGCACATCATTTACATTCACTCAGTCTAGATTCCTCATGTACAAACGAAGGATAAAAATATTTTTTACTAACTCTGTCATAGTGGTGTTAAGATGAAAAATTAAAATGAAAAATTTAACCAACAGATTTTTTTTATGTAACAGACACTATTCACAGGAAAAGAAGGCAAAGAACCTAGGTTCCTGCTTTCAAGAAGCTCACATTCTAATGAGGAAAACAATCTTTAAGTAACCGTGTGCATACAATATATGCAGGATAAATTAGAGGTAATTATAGAGGTATGACCTTGGGAGGTAGGTGAGAAAGAACCAAGAAAGATTTGCTCAAGATGTGATTTGAGCTGAGTTTTGAAATAAGCCAGGGATGAATTAGCTAAAAGTAATGAGGGAGAAGATTCCAGGCATGGGGAAAACAAGGAATTGAGAGATGAAAGCTTTGTTTCAAGAAGACTCAACTATGCCATTGTGTTTATGTTGAATAATGTTATGGAAGGCAATAACCAGTAAGAAGGAGTCAGGTTATACTGCAATTTAAATGCTCAAACTATACTTTAGAGTGGGAGCAATGGGAAGGCACAGTGGCCAGAGTTCCAGGCCTGAAATAAGGAAGACTCATCTTCACAAGTTCAAATCTGCCCTCAGATATTTAGTAGTTCTGGTTCCCTAAGCAAATCATTTAATTAACCCTATTTGCCTCAGTTTGCTCATTTGTAAAAATGAACTGGAGAAAGAAATAGCAAATTCCTCCAGTATCTTTGCCAAAAAAACCCCAAATGATGCCATTACACAACTGAAAAATGACTAAACAATAAAAATGGAACATAGATTAGATTGGGGAAAGACTTGAGACTGAGAGACTAATTAGAGGAATATTATTATAATAGTCCAGAAAAGAGGTACTAAAGACTTAAGTAATCTTTGTGAGTGAAGAGAAGGGGATGGTTAAGAGAGATGCTGTGAAGGTAAAAACACGATTAAGAAACATATTGCAAATGTAGAGTGAGTCAGATTGAAAACACTAAGAATGTGAGCTTGGGTGACTGGGTGTCCCTAACAATAATAGGAAATTTGGGAAATAAGAATAGATTTGGAGAAAATGATAATAAGTTCTGTCTTTGAATATGTTAAGTGTGAGATTCTCACAAGATATCCTATTTATGATGCATGTTCTTTTCTTTTTGTCTTTCTAAGTGACTTATTCTATAAAGTAATGTGATTACTAGTTAACCTTTTGGTTTACATCCCATAAGACTGAAAATTTCTAATTTACTATAAAATTTCTTTTCATATTAATAATGGCAAGATTGGACTACATATAAATGATAGAAACAATGTAGCACAATGGACAAAATACTGACTTGAGATGTTATATGCTTTGCCCAAGGTATTGAACTTTCCTGGGCCTCAGATCTAAAAATGAGGGAGTCAAACTAAATTGCTCCTGAGGTCTTTTTTCCTTTTAGGTCTAACCTTGTAGATCCCCCCAAAGCAGTTTTCTTTCTTCTTTAATTTCAGTTCTTGGGTGTGCTGAAAAGCAATGTGGTAGAATAAGAAAATCACTGAATTTGTAGTTAGCAGATTTCTCTTCACATCCTGGCCCTAAAACCTCATGACCCATAAGACCGAGGACTAGTTATTTCTGATTTTAAGCCTTAATATGCTCATCTGTAAAATGAGACAGTTGGATTAATGATCTCTTATTTACTGTTTAACTTTGGACCCAGCAATTTCAAACCAGGATACTTATTTAAGAATAATGTGAAATTTGATGTTTTGATTTCCAATAGAATGTCATGGCTTTATCTGAACACACCAAATGAAATGTAGAATTTAATCAGTTATCTGATTAATTCAAACTTTTGCCTTAACTAAACAAATAATTGTTAGAGTAGAGGTCAAGAAGCAGCATTTTGATGATTTAAGTGTAAATGAATCATAAACATATGGATTAAATTTCCCCTAAAACAAGCTGATATTTAAAATCTATGGAGAAATGTACTTGGCACAGTATATTTGGGATTTTATTTAAACCAAAGCCATCTGAAAATAGTTTGCTACATTTTGTTGAAACTCAATCTGTATCTACATATGTGGGGCACTGAGGCAATTATCTGGACATTTCAAGATTCTGTTTCTATATTAAATAGGTTGATAATTTTGTCCCCAAACCAATTCAGTCTTTAAAAATTGATTTTACTTAAGCAAAGATTTTGTCTGGCTCTAAACATCAAGATAATTGCCATAGTGTTGTATGTCACTTGCATGGGTAGATGTGACCTCAATATTTTGGTTCTTACAAGTTGCCTGATTGTCAAGTGCCTAAGGTTTAATAAAACCCAAGGCATATTCTGCCAAGAACATTTTCCCTTGGATTTTAAGTGCATTTGTTTTTATAGAAATGTAATCCACATGTTTACAGTTCATTTACACTTACATCAAAATATTGTTGTAATTTATACCTGAAATAATTCTTGCCACTCATTTTAGAAGGAAAATATTGTTGTCTATTTACAATAAAAATATTTTATATGCAAAAAGCTTAAATTATCAATTTTGTAATTATGATATAATCATGTATGAAAGTACCAATGTTGTCCATAATATATATCTATATATATATAGATATATATTAGGCAGCTAATAATATTCACAACATAAAAGTAAATGTAAAACATTTAAAAATTAAGCAGAAATTTCCTCTAGTCCTCAATAAAATGCTAGTTGAGGATACTGTGGAGATGATCTCTAAGGTATATTCTAATTTAACTCTAATGCAGAATCCCATTTTAGCTCACTCTCACAAGAATCATCCTAATTTATTGGATCCCTCAAAGGCAACTGATTACTTATCCTCTCAAAGTTTATGGGTTAATGGCAAAACTTGACATTTTAAAAATTGATATTTTATGAGTTCCCATAGGTGCACCCTCCCATTGATTATCAATGTATTTTGACAAAGTTAATTTGTTATAAATGAATATTTACCAGGAAATATAATTAGAGGGGGGCAGAGTCAAGATGGTGGAGTGGTCACACACTTCTTTCTGAGCTCTCCTACTACCTTCACATTAATTATGAAATTCAGCCTCTGAAATAGCGCTGGACAGGCAGAACTCACAAATATTGGAAGTGCAGCAAATTACCAACAGAAGATAATTTTGAAGATCACCAGAAAAGGTCTGTTTTGGTAGAGTGTAATGCTCTCCTCTAAAAATATAATCTTCTCTGGGAGCAAGTTTCTTGGGGGACTTCTGGAGGCAGCCTTCCTTTCAGTTCAATGTAATCACCCCAAATGCAGCCAGGAGTAAAAGTTATTTATTTTCTCCTTCAAAGTCTTGTCTCTTTTCCTTGGACCCAGTTAGTTTTAATAGAGGCCTATCTCTCTCCTTGGTTCTGTGAGCTTAAGGTGCCTTCTCTGGCTTCTGAATCTCCCAAAATGAATTCGACATCTCAGAAAGGGTGATGAAAACACCAGAGGAAATGGGAAATCAAATCAAATTAGTGGGTTCCTGAAAGGGCTCATTTGAAACAGGTAAGTATAAATCCATCAATATGGGAGGTATTACACATAATGACATAAATTACATAAGCACATAGTAACATAACACAGGCTAATAGTGATGTAACAAATAACACAAATCAACATGAGGAATTATACATATCCATAAATCCTAGAAATAGTCCAAAAGGAATGTATTGTCCATTAGTTCATGGCCCGGGAATCCAATAATTCCTGCAAGTTTTTTTTTTTTTTTTTTTTTTTTGTTTGTTTGTTTTTATTTAATAGCCTTTTATTTACAGGATATATGCATGGGAAACTTTACAGCATTAACAATTGCCAAACCTCTTGTTCCAATTTTTTACCTCTTACCCCCCCACCCCCCCCCCTAGATGGCAGGATGACCAGTAGATGTTAAATATATTAAAATATAAATTAGATACACAATAAGTATACATGACCAAAACGTTATTTTGCTGTTCAAAAAGAAACAGACTCTGAAATATTGTCAATTAGCTTGTGAAGGAAATAAAAATGCAGGTCTGCATAAATATGGGATTAGAATTCAATGTAATGGCTTTTAGTCATCTCCCAGAGTTCTTTTTCTGGGCATAGCTGGTTCAGTTCATTACTGCTCCATTGGAAATGATTTGGTTGATCTCGTTGCTGAGGATGGCCTGGTCCATCAGAACTGTCATCATATAGTATTGTTGTTGAAGTATATAATGATCTCCTGGTCCCTGCTCATTTCACTCAGCATCAGTTCGATGTGAAGTCTCTCCAGGGCTTTCTGAAATCATCCTGTTGGTCATTTCTTACAGAACAGTAATATTCCATAATATTCATATACCACAATTTATTCAGCCATTCTCCAACTGATGGATATCTATTCAGTTTCCAGTTTTTAGCCACTACACAAAGGGCTGCCACAAACATTCATGCAATACGTCCTTTCCTTCTTTATAATCTCTTTGGGATATAATCCCAGTAGTAACACTCTGGATCAAAGGGTATGCACAGTTTGAGAACTTTTTGAGCATGGTTCCAAACTACTCCAAAATGGTTGGATTCGTTCACAACTCCACCAACAATGCATCAATGTCCCAGTTTTCCCGCATCCCCTCCAACAATCATCATTAATTTTTCCTGTCATCTTAGCCAATCGACAGGTGTGTTAGTATCTTAGAAGTTGTCTTAATTTGCATTTCTCTGATTAATAATGATTGGAGCATCTTTTCATATGACTAGAAATATTACAATTTCCTCATCTGAAATTGTCTGTTCATATCCTTTGACCATTTTCAATTGGAGAATGGCTTGATTTTTATAAATTAGAGTTAATTCTCTATATTTTGGAAATGAGGCCTTGATCAAAACCTTTGACTTAAAATATTTTCCAGTTTATTGCTTCCTTCTAATCTTGTCTGCATTGGTTTTGTTTGTACAAACACTTTTCAGTTTGTATAATTGAAATTTCTATTTGTGATCAGCAATGATCTCTAGTTCTTCTTTGGTCATAAAGACCTTCCCTTTCCACAGGTCTGAGAGGTAAACTATCCTGTGTTCCTCTAATTTATTAATAATTTCTTTCTTTATGCCTAGGTCATGAACCCATTTTGACCTTATCTTGGTGTACGGTGTTAAGTATGGATCAATGCCTAGTTTCTGCCATATTAGTTTCCAATTTTTCCCAGCAATTTTTATCAAACAGTAGTTTTATCCCAAAAGCTGGGATCTTTGGGTTTGTCAAAGACTAGGTTGCTATATTTGTTGACTGTTTTATCCCTTGAACCTAATTATTCCACTGATCAACTAATGTATTCCTTAGCCAATACCAAATAGTTTTGGAACTGCTGCTCTATAATTTTAGATCTGGTACAGCTAAGCCACCTTCATTTGATTTTTTTCATTAATTCCCTTGAAATTCTTGACCTTTTGTTTTCCATATGAACTGTTGTTTTTTTCTAGGTCATTAAAATAGTTTTTGGGTCTGATTGGTATAGCCTAAATAAATAGATTAGTTTATTAATATTGTCATCTTTATTATTTCTCGCCTATCCAAGAGCATTTAATATTTTTCCAATTGGTTAGATCAGACTTAATTTGTGTGAAAAGTGGTCTGTAATTTTGCTCATAAAGTTTCTGATTTTCCCTTGGCAGATAGATTCCTAAATATTTTATATTATCAGTAGTTACTTTAAATGGAATTTCTCTTTGTAACTCTGACTGTTGGATGTTGTTAGTGATATATAAGAATGCTGATGACTTTGTGGGTTTATTTTATAACCAGCAACTTTGCTAAAGTTGTGGATTATATCTAATAACTTTTTAGTAGAATCTCTGGGGTTCTGTATACCATCATGTCATCGGCAAAGAGTGATAATTTGGTTTCCTCATTGCCTATTCTATCCCTTTAATCTCTTTCTCAGCTCTTATTGCTAAAAGCTAGCGTTTCTAATACAATATTAAATAGTAACGGTGATAGTGGGCAACGTTGTTTCCTCCAGATTTTATTGGAATGGTTGCGGTTTGTCTCCATTACATATGATGCTTACTGATGGTTTTAAATAGATGCTGCTGATTATTTTAAGGAAAAGTCCATTTATTCCTATACTCTCAAGTGTTTTTAATAGGAATGGATGTTGGATTTTATCAAATGCTTTTTCTGCATCTATTGAGATGATCATATGGTTTTGTTAATTTGGTTATTAACATGGCAATTATATTGATAGTTTTTCCCATATTGAACCAGCCTGCATTCCTGGTATAAATCCTACTTGATCATAGTGTATTACCTTGGAGATGATTTTCTGTAGTCTTTTGCTAATATCTTATTTAAGATTTTAGCATCAATATTCATTAGGGAGATTGGTCTATAATTTTCTTTCTCTGTTTTCACCTACCTGGTTTAGGTATCAGTACCTTGTCTGTGTCATAGAAGGAATTTGGTAGGACTCCTTCATTCCCTATTTTATCAAATAATTTATATAGCATTGGGGCCAATTGTTCTTTAAATGTTTGGTAAAATTCCATGAAATCCATCTGGTCCTGGGTTTTTCTTAGGGAGTTGTTTAATTGCCTGTTCTATTTCTTTTCTGAAATGGACTATTCAACAAGTTACTTCCTCCTCTGTTAGTCTGGGAAGTCTATATTTTTGGAGGTAGTCATCCATTTCACTTAGGTTATCAAATTTATTGGCATAAGTTGAGCAAAATAACTCCTTATTATTTCTAATTTCTTTCATTTGAAAGTTCTCCTTTTCATTTTAAGACTACTAATTTCATTTCCTCCCTCCTTTTCTAATCCAGATTTACCAAAGGCTTATCTATTTTATTGGCTTTTTCATAGAACCAATTCTTAGTTTTATTAATTAGTTCAATAGTTTTTTGCTTTCAATATTTTTAATTTCTCCTTTTAATTTGAAATTTCAATTTAGCATTTGATTGGGGTTTGTAATTTGGTCTTTTTTAGTTTTTTTAGTTGCAAGCCCAATTCATTAATCTTTTCTTTTCTGTTTTATTCAAGTAAGCCTCAAGGATATAAAATTCCCTCTTATTCTGCTTTGGCTGCATCCCACAAATTTTGGTATGACGTCTCATCATTGTCATTATCTTGAGTGAAATTATTAATTGTATCTATAATTTGCTGCTTCACCCAATCATTCTTTAAGATGGATTTTTAGTTTCCAATTACTTTTGGTCCTATTTACCCTAACTTTTTTGTTGAATGTAGTTTTTATTTCATCATGATCTGAAAGAAGCATTTACTATTTTTGCTTTCTTGCATTTAATTTGAGGTATATGTCCTAATATATGGTCAATTTTGTGTAGGGTCCATGAGCTGCTGAGAAGAAAGTATTCTCCTTTCTATCACCATTCAATTTTCTCCAAAGTTCTAACATACCTAATTTTTCTAATATTCTCTTTCTTCTTTAATTTCTTTCTTATTTGTTTTGTGGTTTTGATTTTCTAATTCTGAGAGTGCAAGGTTAAGATCTCCCACTATTACAGTTTGTTGTCTATTTCTTCTGCAACTCCTTAACTCTCCTTAGAATTTGGCTTGCCATACCATTTGGTGCATATATGTTTAATATTGATATTGCTTTGTTGTTTATGCTACCTTTTAGCAGGGATGTAGTTTCCTTCCTTATCTCTTTTAATTAGATCAATTTTGCTTTTTGTTGATCTGAGATAAGGATGGCTACCTCTTTTTGACTTCACCTGAAGCATAATAGATTTTGCTCCAGCCTTTTACATTTACTCTGTATGTATCCCCTGCTTTAAATGTGTTTCTTGTAAACAACATATTGTAGGGTTCTGACTTTTGATCCCATCTGCTATCTGCCTCCTCTTTATGGGGGAGTTCATCCCATTCACATTTACGATTAGAATTACTAATTCTGTATTTCCTGCCATCCTAATAACCCCAGATTATGCTTTACTTTTTCTTGCCTCCCCAATCCTCTTTCCTTTTGAACTTATGTACCCATTGTATCATGACTTACCCTCTTTAGAATCCCTCTTACTCCCTTTGAATCTTTTCCCTTCTTTCTCTTTTATTACTCTTTTTCTTTTCCTTTTCCTCTCTCCCTTTTTAATGAGGTAGAGAATTTTCTCTGAAACAAATGTCAATTATTTTCTCTTTTGAGCCAACTCTGATGAGGTAAGATTACACAATGTTCCTCCCTCTCTAAATTCCCTCAGATATGATAAGTTTCCTTTGCCTCTTCGTGGGATGTGGTTTCCTTCTTTTTATCCCTCCTTCCCACCTTATTCTGCCATCATCCCTTTTCCATATCTACTTCCTTTTTTTATGTTATATCAGTAAAATCAAATTATACATGTATTCTTTTTGTATATCCACAACAGAAATACAGTTCTCAAGAGTTATTTTTACCTTTTCTACATCTCTTGAGTTCTGTGGTTGGAGATGAAATTTTTTGTTTAGTTCTGGTTTTTTCTTCAGAAACAAATGGAATTCATTTGTTTCATTAAATGTCCATCTTCTTCCCTGGAAGAAAATGTTCAGCTTAGCTGGGTAGTTTATTCTTGGCTGCATCCCACGTTCTTGTGCCTTTCAGAATATCATATTCCAGGCCCTTTGTCCCTTTAATGTAGAGGCAGCCAGATCTTGGGTGATCCTTACTGTGGCACCTCGGTATTTAAATGGTTTTTTTTTGGCTGCTTGTAAAATTTTTTCCTTAATCTGATAGTTCTAAAATTTGGCTACAATATTCCTTGGGCTTTTTATTTTAGGGTTTCTTTCAGAAGGTGTTCGATGAATTTTTCATTTCCTATTTTATTCTGATTCTATTATTCTGGGCAGTTCTCTTTAATGATTTCTTGTAAAATGTATCTACTTTTTTTTCATCATGGTTTTTGGAAAGTCAATAATCCTCAGATTATCTCTTGATCTATTTTTTCCAAGTCTTCTTTTCAAGTAGATAATTCATGATTTTTTTCCAGTTTGTCATTTTTGTTTTGTTGGTTTTTTGTTCTCAATGATATTAGTTTCTTTTTGTTCAATTCTAATTTTTAAAGAATTATTTTCTTCATTACCTTTTTTTACTTCTTTCTGTATATGTCCAATTGAGTTTTTAAATGTATTGTTTTGGTCTGTGGAATTTTTTTCCATTTCACCAATTTTATTTCCCTCCACTTCCTGGGAAATTTTTAACTTTTCCAATTCGTATTTCAGGAAGTTGTTGCTCTCTTTAACCTCTTTTCCTTTCCCCATTTATCTTCTAACTCTCTTTTGAGACTTTTTGGTTTTCTTTAAAGGACATTAAAGGAGGACAGTCTGATTCAGTTTTGCTGTTTGGGTCTCTTCAGGTTTGCTGACCTGCTCTTTTTCTCTAGAAGCTGTAGATGTTCTTTTCATCTTTTTTTTGTTTTAAAGCCTTTGGGGTTCCCTAGGCAAGGGGGTTCCAGCTTCCTCTGCAGGCAGGGAAGATGTAAACCGATTTCAGCTCCGGGTTGGGGTGCTCTGGTGAGGTTTTCCCTTCCCCCCAACAGGAAGTGGATTCAGCACTGGCTCAGCTATCAAAGGGTGCAGTTGGGCTGTGTGGGTTAACATTGCCCTTGGCTGGGACTAAGGGGGTGAAAGTGTCACTGCCCTGGGCGCCTCTTGTGGGACTGTGGGTAGGCAGCTGACCCGACCTCCATGAAACTCTGCGGCGTCTCTGCCTGAGCGGCCCTGGAAAGCTCTTGGCGGCCGACTCCCCCCCCAGGATTGGGAACCGGGCTGTGTCCTCCTGCCATGCAGGATCCACAACTGCCCAAGGAAAACCCGTCCGGGTTGGGGCCCCGTGCTGGATCTGTGCTTTTTTGGTTTGAGGCTCTCCTAGGAACCTAATTTCTCTCCCAGTCTGTGCTGATCTCCCCCCGGCCCCGACCAACCTTTTTTTGAGACTGTGATTTTCTTCGGTTGGGTGAGTTGTTCACTTCTTATCTTTACGTTGTAGCAGTCAAGACTATTTTTTGAGGCTCAATATAATATTGATAAAGAGGAGAAGAGCTTAGAAGTCGCGTGTGTCTTCTCTGCCATCTTGGCTCCGCCCCAATTCCTGCAAGTTTTCACATCCCCTGCAATAGTCTCATCAATTTTTCATCTCTAGGAATCCAATGATTCCTGCTGGTTTTCAAGTCCTACAACAGTCTCATCTTGTGTTAGGGAATCCAATGATTCCTGCAATTTTGTTCTTAAGTCTTCTCCTTTGTTTCAAGGTTTTTCTCTTTTTCTGTTTCTCTCCAGATGTTCATTGCCACCCATCTGTTTCCTTCACCATCTGTAGAAATACAAGCAAACCCATTCTCCTAAGCAGTTAACCTATCTAATTCCCTGTGATTTATCACTTTCTAGATCTCTCCTCATCACCTGGCAATTACATTGGAGCTGCTCATTGTATTGGAGCTGCTCTCACAACATAAGGACACTGCCCTTATGTTGGGTTAAAAAAAAAAAAAGCCTGTATTCTCTCCAATTGTAATCCCTTTCTGCTATCTGATTGCTTTTTGGCTGATTGATCACATCAGAGTCCTGACCTTCTAAAGACTCTCTGGGCGTAAACTCAACTGCCATCATGCCCCACCTGTTCTTTGTATGATATCTTGGAGCTGGGCCCTGCCTCTCATTTCCCTGGATCAATTTACATTCTGAGGCCCTTGTGGCATTTTGGACATAGGATTTGGGGTTTTATTCTCTTACCCTGTCCTCTCACTCTATCTATTTGCCCACATTGGGCTCTCAGATGTCCTATTTTTCCACACTGAAAACACATACGAGTTTCTCCAGAAGTCCCTTGCCAAGAGGGACCCTGTCTTCCCATGTTGATCATAGTCTGGGTATAATAAGCATTTGTGCCTACTGTGGCACAGCGTCTTATGATCTCCTCTAAAGGAGCATCTTTGTATAGTCCCCATTTAATTTTTCTGCAAATCTCCTTGGCATTTTCCTTAGACAGTTGTCTGATCATAATACTTGTAGCTGCATTTTCTCCAATGGTTCTTGTGACAGCTGTTTGCAAACGTCCCACAAAAATCAGCAAAAGGTTCACTGAGACCTTCCTCTATTTTTGTGAAGGTTTTACCTTCATCTTTCTCTAGGAGGGGACCCCAAGCTTTTATTGCAGCAGTAGCAATTTGCTCATATACTGTTATGGGATAATTAATCTATGCTGAATTCTCTTCATATTGACCTTTGCCTGCTAGTTGGGTCAAAAAGTGATTTGTATGTTAACTCCAGTTTGCCTATTGCATTGGATTTGAATCCTACATAATTCATGATACTCCAAAAGCCACAACAAGTTTTGTTCGGGTTCTAAACATGTCCTTGCTATGGATTTCCAATCACTCAGGGTTAAGATTTCTTAGGCCAACTTATCTAGTAGCATCTTAGCATAAGATGATATAGCCCCATAAAGAGTGAAACCTTTATTTCAAATCCTTAAGGACTGTATTTTCTCCTTTTTTGACCTGAAGAGTCAAACTCTTCAATCACAGGGTATGTGTTTATTTTTAAATCAAATATATCTTGTCCTTCTCTCTTAGCTTTAACCAATACCTTTGTAATCTTGTTATAGGCTGCTTTACAGGAAGTTCTGAATGTGTTACTGCCTCTCCCCCTCCACTTCTCTCTCCACCAATGAAGGGTTAATTGAGGGAAGTAGGTCAGGGGATGTGGAATGACCTAATTTGTCCTGCTGTGAAGTACCATACTTAGAATTGCACTTAACTACATTATCTGATTCTTCATCCTTTTCACCTGGTTTAGTTGACCTTCCCTCTCTTGCTCTTTCTTCTTATAACTTATATAATTTTCTAAAGCCAGTTGTATTAAATTATATTTATAAAGTATATTTTTGAAAATTGAGTTTGTATTGGAATTGTAGTATTCACCTAGTTGCTTTCTTACTAATTTCCACCCATTTGGATCCAATTCTTTTTTCTTAGAGAACCAAGGAGATGTGTACTGTACAGTTTCTAAAAGTTCAGTGATCTGCTCCCAAATTATAATCAAACCTTGGCTTTTCATAAGTCTACCAAAGCTCTCTACACATTTTCCTTGAAGAGGAAAAGAAGGCTGTTTTCTAAACATGTGTCCCATTTTAGTTGAAATACTATTTTAGCCCTTTAACAAAGTTTCTTTGTTGTAATCACCCTAATTTCTGGGTTCTTGGTCCCACATTCTGGTGCCAGAATGTAATGTTCTCCTCTAAAAATGTAATCTTCTCTAGGAACAAGTTTCTTGGAGGGCTTCTGGAGGCAGCCTTCCTTTCAGTTCCATGTAATCACTCTAAATACAGACAGGAGTTAAAGTCCAAATCCTTTATTTTTTCTTTCCAAGTCTTGTCTCTTTTCCTGGGGCCCAGTTAGCTTTAATAAAAGTCTATCTCTCTCCTTGGTTCCGAGAGCTTAAGCTGCCTTCTCTGGCTTCTGAATCTCCCAGAGTGAATCCTGGTTGAGGCTCTTAGCTTATATGTGCATTCTTAAAGGTGTGAATCTTGTAGAACTCTAGTAAGTACTAAGTACATAATTATTGTTTCTATCAATTTCAGTGACTTAGCACCTTATTTCAAGTTCTGGCCCATAACATCTCCTTTTAGGATCAGATCAATCATACTAAACCATGCTAAATTAGATAATTATTGACTCTGTCAAGTCCACTGACTTAGTACCTTATAAGAATACTAACAGTAGGACAGGAAGAGGCCAGGTGAAGGAAGGGAGGCAGAACACAGAGGCCAGTGCATCTGGAACAGACTCTGGGCTGGGTGAGGTCTCCTGGCTGGTACAGACTCTGTGCTGTGGAGAATCTATGGGGAGCACTCTACCACAGTGTTGGCTACTTGCCCTAATTGCAAGGCAGTAGATCAGCAGAGAAGATATAAAACATTGAACACAAACATAAAAGGAAAAGAGTGTAATCCAAAGTTCTGGAGTCTCACAGGACCTGGCCAGCACAAGGAGAAACTCCGCCGCAATCCAAGTGCAGTGGCTGCTGCTCTGTGTTGCCTATAGAGGAAGCCTGGAAAGCCTTCCTTGACCTAAAAGCAGATTCCAACTTTTTTGAAAAAATGAGTAAAGAGGTAAAGAGAGTACTAAGTATAGATAGCTTCAATAGTGAAAGAGAAGAACAGATTTCAAACTCTGAGGAAAGTAAGAGCAAATTTTCACCAGGTGAAGACCCAAAGGATGACATGACCTGGTCCCCAACAAAAGACTCTCCTTAAAGAAACCAAAAAGAATCTTAAAAGAGAGTTAGAAGGAAAATGAGGAAAGGGGAACTGCAAGAGGTTTTGAAAAAGGCATATAACTCATTAAAAGATAGAGTGAAAAAAGAAAACAACTCCCTAAAAAACAGAATTTGTAAATTGGAAAAGGTAAAGAACTCCCAGGAAAACAAAATTTGTGAATTGGAAAAAGAAAATAACTCCTTAAAAAATTGTGAAATGGGAAAATAATATTCCATAGAAAAACAACTCATTTAAAAACTCAATTAGACACATACAAAAAGAAGTAAAAAAAAATGAAAATAATTAATTAAAATCCAGAATTGAACAAATGGAAATGAATGACTTGATAAGACATCAAGAATCAGTCAAGCAAAACCAAAAAAAAAAAAAAGGTAAATACTTGGGATAACAACAGACCTGACAAATAGAGCTAGGAGAAATAATCTAAGCATTATTGGACTCTCTGAAAACCATGATGAAAAAAAGAGCCTAGACACTATTTTTCAGGAACTCATCAAAGAGAAATGCTTAGATGTCATAGAATCAGAAGGTAAAATAGTCATTGAAAGAATTCATTGGACCTGAAAGAGACCCCGAAATTAAAACTCCAAGCAATATTGTGGCTAAATTTCAGAAGTATCTGACTAAGGAAAAAATATTACAAGCAGAAAAAAAAATTAAATACCAAGGAGCCACAATAAGGATTACTCAGGATCTAGCAGCTTCCACATTAAAGGATCCAAGGGCCTGGAATCTGATATTCTAAAAGGCAAAGGAACTTGGAATGCAGCTAAGAAAAAACTACCCCACTAAGCTGAGCATTTTTTTCAAGGGAAGAAGATGGACATTCAATGAAACAGGTAAATTCCATTTACTTATGATGAAAAAACTGGAGTTAAATAAAAAAAAAAACTTGACCTCCAAACATAGGACTCAAGAGAAGAATAAAAGGGTAAAAATAACTCTTGAGAACCATATTTCTGTTATGGGCATACATAGAGAGTGCATGCATAATTTGATTTTACTGTTATAATATAAAAAAGGAACTAGAGGTAGAAAGGGGATTGTACCAGAAAAGGGAAAAAGTGGAGGGAAAAAGAGGGAAATTACATCTCACAAAGAGGCAAAGGAAATCTATTGTATATGAAGGGAAGAAGGGAAGGGGATGAACATTGTGTGAATCTTATTCTCATCGGATTTGGTTCAAAGAGAAATATATATATATATATATATATATATATATATATATATATATATATTTTTATAGAGAAACTTGGGAATTTCTGAAAAGTGGGAGGGCAAAAGGGAAAAGGGAAGAGGTGGGCTAAATAGAAGGAAATATAGAAATAGTAGGGGAAAGGTATAAGAAAGGGGAGGGGCTACTTGAGGCAAGTAATGCCCTCAGGGGGAGGAGGGAAAGGGGAAAAGGGAAGACAAACATACTCTGGGGATAATAAGATGTCAGGAAATACAGAATTAGTAGTTTTAACTATAAATGTGAATGGTGTGAACTCTCCTATAAAACGTAGGTGGATAGCAGACTGAATTAGAAGCCAGAATCCTACAATATGTTGCTTATAGGAAACACATTTAAAGCAGGGTGATACATACAGAGTAAAAGTAAAAGGCTGAAGTAGAATCTACTATGCTTCAGGTGAAGTCAAAAAAGCAAGGGGTAGTCAATCTGATCTCAGATCAAGCAAATGCAAAAATCAAAAATTGATCTAATTAAAAGAGATAAGGAAGGAAATTTTATTTTACTAAAGGGTACCATAGATAATGAAGCAATATCAATACTAAACATATATGTAGCAAGTGGTATAGCATCTAAATTTCTAAAGGAGGAGTTAAGAGAATTGCAAGAAGAAATAGATAGCAAAACTATAATAGTGGGAGATCTAAACCTTGAACTCTCAGAACTAGATAAAGCAAAATACAAAATAAATAAGAAAGAAGTTAAAGTGGTAAATAGAATACTAGAAAAGTTAGGTATGATAGATTTTTGGAGACAATTGAATACAGACAGAAAGGAGTACACTTTCTTCTTGTCAGTTCATGGAACCTATCCAAAAATTGGCCATATATCAGGACATAAAGATCTCAATATCAAATTCAAAAAGGCAGAAAAAAGTAAATGCATCCTTTTCAGATCATGATGCAATAAAAACTACATTCAAAAAAAAAAGCCAAGGGAAAATAGACCAAAAGGTAATTCAAAACTAAATAATCTCATCCTAAAGAATGAATGGGTGAAACAACAAATCATAGACAGAATTAATAATTTCATCCAAGATAATGACAATAATGAGACAACATACCAAAATTCATGAGATACAGCCAAAGCAGTAATAAGGGGAAATTTTATATCTCTAGAGGCTTATTTGCACAAAACAGAGAAAGAGAAGATCAATGAATTGGGCTTGTAACTAAAAAAGCTAGAAAAAGAGCAAATTTTAAAAATCCCAATCAAATACTAAACTTGGAATTCTAAAAATAAAAGGAGAGATTAATAAAACAAAAAGTAAAAAAAACCCTATGGAATTAATAAATAAAACTAAGTTGGTTTTATGGAAAAAAAACAACAAAATAGATAAACCTTTGGTAAATTTGATTAGAAAAAGGAAAGAGGAAAATCAAATTGTTAGTCTTAAAAATGAAAAGGGAGAACTTTTGAAGAGGAATGAAGAGGAAATTAGGGCAATAATTAGGAGTTATTTTGCCCAACTTTATGCCAATAAATTTGATAATGTAAGTGAAATGGAGAAATACATAAAATAAATAGGTTACTCAGATTAAGAGAGGAGGAATTAAATTGCTTAAATAGTTCCATTTTAGAAAATGAAATAGAACCATCTATTAATCAACATCTAAGAAAAAATCCCCAGGACCAGATGGATTTACGTGTGAATTCTACCAGGCATTTAAAGAACAATTAACTTCAATAATATATAAACTATTTGAAAAAATAGGGAATGAAGGACTCTTAACACATTCCTTATAAAACTGACATAGTACTGATACCTTAACCAGGTAGGACGAAAACAAAGAAAGAAAATTGTACACCAATTTCCCTAATGAATATTAATGTAAATATCTTAAGTAAAATATTAGCAAAGATATTACAGAAAATAATTCTCAGGATAATACACCATGACCAAGTACCAGGAATATAAGGCTGGTTCAATATTAGGAAAACTATTAACATAATTGACTGTATCAATAACCAAATTAACAAAAAAACTATATGATCATCTCAATAAATGCAGAAAAAGCATTTGATAAAATCCAACACCCATTTCTATTAAAAACACTAGAAAGTATAGGAACAAATGGACTCTTCCTTAAAATAGTCAGTAGAATTTATTTAAAACTATTAGTAAGCATCATATGTAATGGTGATAAACTGGAACAATTCCCAATAAGATAAGGAGTGAAACAAGGTTGTCCACTATCACCATTACTATTCATATTGTATTAGAAATGCTAGCTTTGGCAATAAGAGAAGAAAAAGAGACTATAGGAATTAGAGTAGGTAATGAGGAAACCAAATTATCACTCTTTGCAGATGATATGATGGAATATTTAGAGAATCCCAGAGAATCTACCAAAAAGCAATTAGAAATAATCCACAACTTTGGCAAAATTGCAGGATACAAAATAAATCCCCATAAATCATCAGCATTTTTATACATTACTAACAAAATCCAACAGCAAGAGATACAAAAGAAATTCCATTTAAAATAACTCAATAACTGATGCTGAGTGAAACAAGCAGAACTGGGAGGTCATTATATACTTCAACAACAATACTATATAATAATCAGTTCAGATGGACATGGCTCTCTTCAAAATGAGATAAACCAAATCAGTTCCATTTGTTTAGTAATGAAGAAAACCAGCTATACCCAGTGAAAGAACTATGGGAAATGAGTATGAACCACAACATAGCATTTCCACTCTTCTGTTTTTGTCCACTTGAATTTTTTATTTCCTTCCGAGGTTATTTTTACCTTATATCTAAGTCTGATTTTTCTTGCACAGCAAAATAACTATGGAAATGTATATATATAATGCATTTAACATATATTTTAACATTTTTAACATGTATGGACCTACCTGCCATCTGGGGGAGGGGGTAGGGGGAAGGAGGGGAAAACTTGGAACACAAGGTTTTGCAAAGGTCAGTACTGAAATATTACCCATGCATATATCTTGTAAATAAAAAGCTATAATTAAAAAATAAATAAATAAAATAACAGTCAATAGTATAAAATATTTGGGAATCTATTTGCCATGGACTAGTTAGGAACTATATGAGCAAAACCATAAAACACTTTCCACACAAATGAAGTCAGATCTAAGCAATTGGAAAAATATTAAGTGCTCTTGCATAGGTCAAACAAATATAATAAAGATGAGAATACTACCTAAACTAATCTATTTATTTAGTGCCATACCAATCAGACTCACAAGAAACTATCTTGCAGATCTAGAAAAAATAACAAAATTCATCTGGAAGAACAAAAGGTCAAGAAATTCAATGAAAAAATGAAAAAAAAATCAAATGAAGGTGGCCTAGCTGTACCAGATTGAAAACTATTTATAAAGCAGCAGTCATCAAAACCATTTGGTGCTGGCTAAGAAATACACTAGTTGACCTATGGAATAGGTTAGCTTCACAGGACAAAATAATCAATAACTATAGCAATCTAGTGTTTGACAAACCTAAAGACCCCAGCTTTTGGGAAAAGATACTTTTTGACAAAAATTGCTGAGAAAATTAATAACTAGTATGGCAATAACTAAGTACTGACCCACACTTAACACTGTATACCAAGATGAGGTCAAAATGGTTTCATGATCTAAACATAAAGAATGAGATTATAAATAAATTAGAGAATTTAGGATAGTTTACCTCTTAGACCTGTGGAGAAGGAAGGAATTTGTGACCAAAGAAGGACTAGATATCATTATTGATCACAAATTAGATAATTTCAATTATATTAAGTAAAAAAGCTTTTGTACAAACAAAATTAATACTGTGGGGTTCTTCTTCTTTTTTATAATATATGATGGTTCTCTGTGGGCAGGTTTCTTGGGGAGGTTTTCTGGAGGCAGCCTTAGTTTCAGTTCCAAATAATAATCACTTCAAATGCAGCCAGCTGATAAAATCTGAATATTTATTTTCTCGTTCCAAGTCTCATCTCTTTCCTAGGGCCCAGTTAGCTTTCTTAGAGGCCTTTCTCCCTCCTTGATTCCAAGAGCTCTTGTAGCTTGTCTTTTAGCTCTTCCAGCTTCTGCCTTTAGCTCAACTCTGACTCAATCACTTCCACTGACTGACTGACTGAAGCTCTAACAGCTTCTTATATATGATCTCTTAAAGGTGTGAACTCCTCTGAGAGTGGGATTATGGGAGGTATGAATTCACAAAGTTACAAAGTTTTGTGAATCTCCCGTACTTGTGAACTCCAGTGTGTGAGCCAATGTGTGAATTCTCAAAGGTGTAAACTCAAGCATTGTTTCTATCACCTTGTTTCAAGTTCTGGCTCATAACAAATTCAAACAAGATTAGAAGGGAAGCAATAAACTGGAAAAACATTTTTACATTCCAAAATTCTGATAAAGGCTTAATTTCCAAATTATATAGAGAATTGACTCAAATTTATAAGAAATCAAGCCATTTTCCAATTGATAAATGGTCAAAGGATATGAACAGCCAATTCTCAGATAAAGAAATTGAAACTATTTCTAGGCATATGAAAAGGTGCTCCAAATCACTATGGATCAGAGAAATGCAAATTAAGACAATTCTGAGATACCACTACACACATCTCAGATTGGCTAAGATGACAGAAAAGATAGTGACGAATGTTGGAGGGGATGTGGGAAAACTGGGATACTGATACATTGTTGGTGGATTTGTGAATACATCCAGCCATTCTGGAGAGCAATTTAGAACTATGCTCAAAAAATTATCAAACTGTGCATACCCTTTGACCCATCAGTGTTCCTACTGGGCTTATATCCCAAAAAAATCTTAAAGAAGGAAAAGGGATGCATATGTGCAAAAATGTTTCTGGCAGCCCTTTTTGTACTAGGTAGAAACTGGAAACTGAATGGATGCCCATCAATTGGAGAATGGCTGAATAAATTGTGGTAATTGAATGTTATGAAATATTATTGTTCTAAAGAAATGACCAACTGGATGACTAAACAACAAAATAATAATAATAATAATAACTACAATTTATAAAGAATTTTGAGATTTGAAAAGCATTTGACAATATTATCTTATTTGATCTTCACAAAAACCCTATGAAGGAAGAGTGCTTATTGTCCCCATTTTATAGATTGAGAAACTGAAGCTGAGAGAGATTGTGTTACATGTCCAGGGTTATGTCTCTGATTCTGAGATTGGATTTCAATTAAAGTCTTCTTGACTCTAAGCTCACAATATTTTCTACTTTGTCACTTAGCTTATTAGATTTTAAGCACTGTACTAAGTAAAGGGGCTACAAAGGAAAAAAAATACTTCTTCGCCTTCAAGGAGATTACATTCTAATAGGGAAGGTAACCTAATCCAATTGGTATATACAAGTAACAAACAAAGTAGAGTAAAGATTATCTGAGAGGGAAAGGCATTAGCAGGAGGTCCATGAAAAATCTCCTTCAAAACATGTTATATGAACTAATTCTAGACAGAATACAGTGATTCTAAGAGACGAAGGTAAGGATAATATATGAGGCAAAATGAAGCATCATGTGTGAAAAGGGATGAATTGAAGACTATATTTCAGATAAGACAATGGTATTAGGTGTAATGTGAAACACATGGGCAAGATAATAGGAGGTTTGAAAAAGTCAAGGTGACAGCTGGAAAATGATTACATTGCTGCAAAGCTTCTAGTGGATATATGACATCATAAATTTATTATGATGACAATAAGCAAGATTTCAAAATTTTTTCCAAGTTTTTCAGGAGCATATAGGCAGGAGAAAAAATAGATGGTAGGATTAATTCAGTTGTGATTTAACAAAGTGTTATCAGGAATAGGACAAAGGAACAAGAGGCTTGAGCATAGAATTGTAGTAGTAGCATATAACAATTGGCTTACTACTACATCAAAATTGGGGCTGAAGTATAATCAGGAACAATGATCTAAGAAGTTCTGAGATATAGAGAATAGAGATTACAATGAAGATGAAAATTAGGTTTTTGATGAAAAAGCTAAAAGAGGAAATGTATAAGATTAAGAGAGACAGAGAGAAAAGGAAGGAGGGGAAGAGGAAGGAAGGAAAGGAGGGAGAGAAGAAGGGGGATAGAGAGGTGGAGAGAGGGAGAGAGAGAGAGTGAAAGAGAGAGAGACACACAGAGAGAGACAGAGACAGAGAGACTGAGAGAGACAGAGACAGAGACAGAGACAGAGAGAGAGAGAGAGAAGAGAGAAGAAAGAGAGAGAGAGAGAGAGAGAGAGAGAGAGAGAGAGAGAGAGAGCAGTGTAAAAATAAAAATGGGATCCTCAAAATGAAAACTCTTGGGAGCATTGTTGCCAAATTCCAAATGTTCTCAGATCAAAAAAAAAAATACTAAAAGAAAGAGTAAGAAATAATTCAGGTATCAAAGATCCACAGTCAATATGACACATCATTTTGAAGCTATATTGTTCAAGTTGTAGAGACCTTAGAATATGATATTCTAAAAGGTCTAGGCTTTCAACAAAGAATAATTTACACAGAAAAAAATTGAGGAAAGCAAGTGGGAGCTTTTTTTCCTTTGTAACAAAATGTAAAGGATATTTACAGCAGCACTTCAGTTGTCAGAAACAACTAATAGATTAAGTAAATAGCCAAATTTGGGGCTTTTTGCCCAGCTTATTATTTTCTTATTTAAGCCCTTTTCATCCTCACACCCTTGCATGAATGCAATTCACCATAATTCATATGCTTTTTAAGAGGATCAAAGAAAATGCAAAATATTCTATAGACTATAAAGAGTAATATAAATGTTATTTATTGTCAACACCATCTTCTTCATCATCATAACTATTATTTTTATTTTTGACTTTTAGGATTTGTGGAGAAGATCATTGCTATCTCCATTTTCCTTCTCCCAAGAGTTGAAGCTATACAAGGATCATTGATTGAACTTTGGGTTCAGGGGCCAGACTCTGTAGGAACATCGCATACAGGATGATTTCTAATCAGAATGATTAGGGCTGTCAATTACCTATCAAATATGGTATGAAGTGTCTAAGAAAAATTTCACACTTCCAGTAAAGACCATGTTCCCAAGGAAGTTTCCAGTAGAACAATGAAGGTAAGAGCTATCAGTGAGGTTAGATGAAGTCACAAGGCTTTCCTGTACCTTAATAAAAATTCCTATCTAGTTCAGGAAAACCTTGTCCCTTTACCTAGAGGCAGCTTTCCTAGCAGTAGCCCACCAATTCTCTGTCTACCCATCTTATATCTAAGGAAATGCCTATATTCCTCTCTTTTCTTGTCTAGAAAACCAGAATTATTTGGTTGCTGTCTTTGTTTTTGTATTTTTTTTTTTGCTTAGCTCTTTTAATCAGTTCAAATTGCTTCCAATCATCATTTGCCTATTACAAAAAATAAAATTAAAAAAAATGTATTACACATACATTTTCCATCCTATACAAATAACTATCTTATAACAGGACAAGCCTAGGTTCTCTCAGTTTGTAAAAACTGTGCCATACTTGAAAAAACCCATCACTGAAACCAACCCAGAAAATTAAGAGGGAAAGATCTGCTTTAATAACAACCAGGAACTCCTAAAAGAAGAAGGGGGGCATTCCCTAGGGCAAATAAATTACCATAACAACACACAAGAGATCATCAGTTATCCCTATAATTCGAGAAAGAACAATAAACATATCAGAGATTTTTCAAACTTTCAGCATGGCTAGAGCTGACATATGATGGGTGTATCGTTTTGTAATCTCTCAGAATCACATCATAACTGGGAAAGTGAACAACTTTGAAATGAAATGCTGGGAAATAAAGATCCTTTCCAGGCCTCTGATTCTGCAAAAGGAATAGTACAGAGGGGGAAAAATCAAATTAATATATAAAGTAGGCATGGAAACATAACACAGTAAATCATGATTCCATGTTTCATAACATTAAAAGAGTAAATCAGAATTAGGTTTTATGGAATGATTTTTTCCCTGTAGGATTTTATATACAAAATTTACTATATCCAATATATCATTTAAGCTACTTCTTTAATTATGAATTTTATTAAATACTAAGCTTGGAGGATTTTTTTCCAATGAATTTTCAGATATATCACTTTTGTTCTCATTTGTGTTGGGTGAGATTTCATCTTTCTAAATAGTTCGTATCTGCATTAAGCATGGTTTATTATCTGCTAAATTATTGCTGTCAGGTGATTTTTTTAAAACAATGTTCTCTAGATATGCTGAAATCTCTAAAATAATAAAATAAATTTTAATAATGAAAAATATATATTTCAATAAATCTATGTTCTTATTTGGGGCAGTAAATGCTTCTGATACTGAAGTCCACAATTCATTCATGTTTCTGCATTTTCTATGACTCTTGTTCCCTTTCTTCATTACTTTATAATCACTCATTTTTAAATCAAAAATAGTCTAACATAACTTGATAATTTATCTATCTAACTCATTAGCATTGAAACTGAATTACTCTTACCTTTTGTTGAAAATTCAAATCTACCAGCACTAGATCACTGTTTGTTAACACTGAGGATTCTCATAAGAATTCTTTGGTCTAGATCTATGATTCTCTGATTTAACACATCACTTCATCTCTTTGATCTCACTTTATTCATCTATAGGGTAAAGATACTGATATTTTATTACCTACTTCTGAGATGCAGTGAAGGTAGCTTCTAAATCTTAAAGTGATACAGAATATAAGCTAGTGATTGTATATATTTGTCATTTTCTTCAACATATGACCTTATCTCACTAGCCTTCATGCCAGAGAACCTAATAAAGTTTTGTCTCTGATGGTATGTGTGTATTCCACATGTGAGTTTGGGGATAGAGGATTTCTTTATAGAAACTTAATCAATAAAACATTTAAATCAATCTATGTGTAAAAAGGTCTGCTCAGTGGCACAACAGATCAGCATGCTGGATGTGAATTCAGGAAAGTTCATCTTCATGGCTTCAAAATTGGCCTCAGACACTTATCGTCTGTGTGACACAGGGCAAGTTACTTAAAATCGTTTTTGCCTCAGTTTCATCATCTGTTAAAGGAGCTGGAGGAGGAAATGGCAAAGCACTTCAATAACTTTGCCTAAAAAACCCAAATAGGGTTATGAAGAACCAGACATGATTGAAATGATTGAAAATCACATTGGATGCTTTTTACAGAAAAAAAAATTGTGCAAAGTAATGAAATACAAAGTTGAATGAACAATTGTTATTGACATGAAGGAGTTGTTTATTACTTAATATGCAAGAGACAAAAGATATATATATATATATATGTATATATACATACACAAATACTTCTAATGCAAGATAATTAATAAATGCAAAAGGAAAAGTATAGTGTGCTGTGAGAGTTAAAGGATAGGGTTAGGTGGGAAATACTGTGGTTAAATTGGGAATGAATCAGGTGTACAAGGAGAAAAGTTAACACATTGAAGGGTGGAAAAAGGCTATCAACCCAGGCAGAAGGACCTGGATTCTAATCTTTCCTCCTCTGTGTGACCAAGAGAAAATCAATTAAGCTCTTTTTTCATCTGTAACATGGGAGAGCTGGCCTAGATGGCTACTGAGATTCCTTACAGCTCTAACTCTATAAACCTCTGAACAAATCAGAGATAATTCTTTAAGCCCTTGGGGAGAAATGTATTTGTGGTTCAAGTTTGTACTCCCCTCCTAGATGAGAAAAGTCCCACTTGACAAGTATGATGTATGTTTCTGCTTTACTGATGATTGTCACACATGTACATGATTTTTTAATTTGGACACAAGCAAAACCAGAGATAGTCCATGATTAACATTGAGAAGAAAAAGGCACACTCAAGTTTTTATTACATCACCTAGTTTATTTCAGGGTTGTTTTCATTCTACAAAAGTAGCAGATTATATTCATTTTAATGATCATTTCTATTTCAGAATGATTTCACAAATTAGATATAACAACTTTCTGGTACATTATTTTTTTTTACATGTTAGTTTTATCTGCATAATGGTGTTTACTTTTTTGGGGATGCTCTGGCTTGTTTGGATAAAAATTGAATCCAAAAATAATAAAAGTCCAAAAAACCTTGATATAAACACCTCATATGGACAAGATGAATATGATTCTCCTGATGTGTGTCTTAGATTGCTTATAGTTTAAATTAAATTTAGTCTTGATGGATCTTGCACCACACCAATATTTTACAAAGCTATTTTAAATGCTTTTTAGAATCTGCTTTAGCACAGATGTTGTGAGTAGAAAAGTTAATTCATTACCTTATGAATAACACGTATCTCTCAATTGATTCTGAAAAGTTTCATATTCTCTCACATGAAACTAAACATTTCTATCTTGTTTGTTAGTGGAAATCTTTTTTCTTCAGGGACATAAACTGTGTTTCTTACAAGATGTTAGGGCAAATGACATTGTCTAATTGATCTGATAATCATCAAAATCAGAGAAAGAAAAGAGATATTCACTCACAAAAGATATTTACTGGGTCAGCTAGGTGGCACAGTGAATAGAACACCAGCCCTGAAGTCAGGAAGATCTGAGTTCGAATATGAACTCAGACACTTAACACTTTCTAACTGTGAGGTCCTGGGCAAGCCATTTAATCTCAATTGCCTAAGGAAAAATAATAATAAAAATAATAATTACCAGCATGTTGGAGGATCATTGTGCAATTTCTAAAGAAAGAATTACTTATTAATTTTAAATTTTTTTATTTCCATATTTGTCATGTTGTCAAAGAAAAGATTAAACAAACAACTCAAGAAAAATAAAGCAAATAGCTATATGCTTCAATTTGTATTTATATTTAGACATCATCAGTTCATTGTTTAGAGATGAAGGGCATTTTTCATAATAAGACCTTCAGTGTTGCCTTGGACCATTGTATTGTTGAGATGCAATTCACATCTGATAATTTTATAATACTTTTGTTACTTTGTACACAGTATATTACATTTTGCATGAATTCATATGAATCTTTTCAGGATTTTCTGAGAGCATCCTGCTCTTTGTTTTTTATAGCACAATAGTATTCCATCACTATCACGTAGCAAAATTTGTTCAACCATTCCCCAGTTGATGGGCATCCTCCCAGTCCCAACTCCCTGACAGTAGAAAGAAACTGTTATAAATGAATTTTGTACATATTTTCCCCTTAGTTTTTTTTAATCTCTTTTTGGATACATACCTAATAATGGCACTGCTAGGTCAAAGAGTATTCATAACTCCAAATTGCTCAAAAGAATGCTTTATTCAGTTCACAATATTAATAGTACATTGCTGTCTAATTTTCCACACATCTCCTCCCATATTTGTCATTCTCCCTTTCTGTTCTATTAGCTAATGTAAGTAGCACCTTAGGATTGTTTTAATTTCCATCCCTCCAATCAATAACAATTTAGACCACCTTGGCTATCGAGAGCTTTGATTACTTCATGTGAAAAGTATTCATATCTCTTGATCATTCGTCAACTGGGGAAGATTCCTAGTTTTATAAATTTGACTCAGTTCTCTACATATTTGAGAAATGAGGTCTTTATCAGAGAAATTTGCTTCACTTTGTTTATAATTAAAATTGCTGAATGTATTTCCATCCATTGTATTCCTCTCTCCTTGTTGATTCTAGTTTCTTTCTCCTTTCATCCTGTCCCTCCTCAAGTGTTTTGTTTCTGACTATTTCTCTCCCAATTTATCTTCCCTTCTATTAATCCTTCCCTCCCTCCCTCACTCCAACCCCTACTCCCTATTTCTTCTCTTATCCTCTTCCTCTCATACTTTCCTATAGGGTAAGGTAGATTTCTATACTCAATTGAAATTTATCTTATTCCGTCTTTGAGCCAATTCTGATAAGTGTAAGATTCATGTATTCCAACCCCTCCCTTCCCTATCTTCTTCACTGTAAAAACTTTTTGCTTGACTTTTTTATCTGAAATAATTTATCCTATTTTATCCTTCCCTTTCCCCTTTCTTCCAGAGCATTCCTCTTTCTGGAGTGTCATCCCTTCACATTTAGCTCATATATGTGCTCTCTATTTATAAATAATCCTAACATCTCTAATAATGAGAAAGTTTTTATGAATTACAATCTTCATCTTCTCATAGAGGAATCTCAACTGTTTAACCTCATTAAGTCCCTTATGATTTTCCTTTCCTATTTATTTTTTATGTTTCTCTTGAATCTGGTATTTGAAATTCAAATTTTCTATTCAATTCTTGTTTTTTAATTAAGATTGCTTAGAAATTCCCTTTCATTGAATACCCATTTTCCCCCCAAATTGATTATACTCAGTTTTGCTGCTAGGTGATTTCTGATTGTAATCATAGCTCATTTGTCCTGTAAAATATCATATTCCAAGCCCACTAAACCTGTAATGTAGAAACTGCTAAATCTTGTGTTATCTTGTCTGTGGTTTCATGATATTGAAATTATTTCTTTATGGATGCTTGCAATATTTTCTCCTTGAGCTGGGAGCTATGGTGTTTGGTTATAATATTCCTGGGAGTTCTCATCTTGGCATCTCTTTGGCAAGGTGATAAGTGGGTTCTTTCCATTTTTATTTTATTCTCTGTTTCTAGAATATCAGGCTAGTTTTCCATAATTTCTTGGAAGATGATGTCTAGGTTCTTTTTTTATTTTTTGACCATGACTTTCAATTAGTAATGTAATTTTAAAATAATCTCTCTTTGATGTGTTTTCCAGGTCAGTTGTTTTTCCAAAGAAATATTTCATCTTTTTATTCTTTTTTTTTAACTGTCTCTTGATTTCTAATTAAAGGCATTGGCTTCCATTTGCTCAATTCTAGTTTTTAAAGGAATTATTTTCTTAAGTAAGTTTTTGTTCCTCCTCTACATTTGGTCAACAATCATTTTTAAGGAGTTTTTTCTTGCTTCTTCCTTCAGTGTTTTTTGTTTGTTTGTTTGTTTTGGATGTATGTGTGGCCAGTTCTGCTTTTCAAGCCATTCTTCTCTTCATTGGCTTTTTGTACCTCTTGTACCATTAGGAATATTCTATTATTAAGGTATTATTTTATTTAATACTTTTGCATGTGTGACTCCTGTACCAAGCTGTTGACTCTTTTTTCATGATTTTCTGGCATTATTCTAATTTCTCTTTCAAAATTTTTCCTCTTCTTCTCTTATTCGATTTTCAAAATCTTTTTTGATCTCTTCCATGACTAGAGACCAATTCATATTTTTCTTGGAGGCTTTGTAGGTTAGAGCTTTGCCCTTGTCATTGTCTTTTGAGTGTATATTTTTATCTTCCTAGTCACCATAGTAGCTCTCTATGGTCAGAATTTTTTTCCTGTTATTGGGTCATTTTCCCATTTTACATCTTGATTTTAATTCTTTGTTCATGATTTTGCCTCCATGGTGAAAGGTGCACTGTTCCAAGACTCAGGAGTTTTGTGCAGCTGTTTTCAAAGATGTTTTAAGGGACCTGCAACTTTTCAATTCTTCCAAGGTGAGATGATCTAAAAAGAGGTGTGTTTATCACTCTCCTGGCCTGTGCTCTCATTGAGGAGTGACCACCAGTACTTTTTTTTTCCCCTTGGATTGTTACAAGGTCCTTGCTACACTGCAGCCACAAACTCTGGCATGGTAATGCTCCTCCTTTCCATGGAATTGTGTCCTAATATATGGTCTATTTTTGTATAGGTTCCATGAACTGCTGGAAAGAAAGTGTTTCCTTTCTGTCTCCGTTTCATTTTCTCCAGAGATCTATCATATCTAACTTTTCTAGTATTCTATTTACCTCTTTGACTTCTTTCTTATTTATTTTGTGGTTTGATTTATCTAATTCTGAAAGTGCAAGGTTGAGATCTTCCACTGTTATAGTTTTGCTGTTTATTTCTTCTTGCAGCTCTCTTAATTTCTCTTTTAAGAATTTAGATGCTACACCACTTGGTGCATATATGCTTAATATTGATACTGCTTCATTATCTATGCTACCCTTTAGCAAAATATAGTGCCCTTCCTTATCTCTTTTAATTAGAACAATTTTTGCTTTTGCTTGATCTGAGATCAGGATGGCTACCCCTGCTTTTTTGACTTCACTTGAAGCATAGTAGATTTTGCCCCAACCTTTTACCTTTACTCTGCATGTATCTCCCTGCTTCAGGTGTGTTTCCTGTAAACAACATATTGTAGGATTCTGGCTTTTAATCCATTCTGCTAACCCGTTTCCTCTTTATGGGGGAGTTTACCCTGTTCACATTTATGGTTAAAATTACCAATTCTGTATTACTTGCCATCTTTTCCCCTGTTTCTTTTCTCTTTCTTTTACTCCCTTCCAGTTTAAACTTGTGGGCCCCTTGCTTCTCGGCCCTCCTTTTTATCCTTGCCCCCTCCCCTTTGGGGTTCCTCCCCTCACAGTTTCCATATTCCCTTCTGCTTAGCTTATTCTTTCCCTTTTCACTTTTTTCTTCTCACTTTTTAATGAGGTGGGAGAAATTTCACCATAAATTGAATATGTCTAATTTTTTTTCTCTTAAAGCCAATTCTGATGGTAGTAAGATACCCACTATATTCACCCCCCTCCATTCTTTCTCTCAGATATAATAGGTTTCCTTTGCCTCTACGTGAGGTGTAGTACTCCCACTTTGCCCTTTTTCTGGTACAATGTCCTTTCCACCTCTAGTTTGTAGAACAAGGTATCCATGTATTCTTTATACATCCTTATAGCAGAAATATAGTTCCCAAGATTTCTTTTTATCTTTTTAGGTGTTTCTTGAGTTCTATATTTGTAGATCAAACTTTTTGTTAAGTTCTGGTTTTTTCATCAAAAATAGGTGAAATTTGTTTATTTCATTGAATGACCATCTTCTTCCCTGGAAAAAGATGCTCAATCTGGCTGGGTAAGTTATTTTTCGTTGCATACTGAGTTCCTTAGCCTTTTGGAATATCATATTCCAGGCCCTTCGATCTTTTAATGTGGATGCTGCTAGATCCTGGGTGATCCTTATTGTGGCTCCTCTATATTTGAATTGGGTTTTTCTAGCCGCTTGCAGTATTTTTTTCCTTCATTTGAGGGTTCTGGCATTTGGCCACTATATTTCTTGGTGTTTTGATTTTAGGATCCCTTTCAGTAGGTGATCGATGAATTCTTTCAATGTCTATTTTGCCCTCTGTTTCTATGACTTCTGGGCAGTTTTCTTTGATAATTTCCTGGAAAATAGTGTCCAGGATCTTTTTTTCATCATATTTTTCTGGGAATCCAATAATTCTCAGATTGTCTCTCCTAGATCTATTTTCCAGATCTGTTGTTTTCCCAAGAAGGTGTTTCATATTTTTTTCATTGTCTGATTTTTTTGGTTTTGCTTGACTGATTCTTGTTGTCTCCTCGAGTCATTGAATTCCATTTGTTCAATTCTGATTTTCAATAAAGTATTTTCTTCACTCACTTTTTTTTATATCTTTTTCTAATTGTCCAATGGAGTTGTTTTGTTCTATGGAATTTTTTTCCATTTTGCCAATTTTATTTTTTAGAGAGCTATTTTCTGTTTCCAGTTCACTAATCCTATTTTTCGAGGATTTGATTTTTTTATCCACTTTGTCTTTAAATGAGTGGGATAACTTCTTCAGACTCTCTTGCCAAGCCTCCCTCTCCTTTTCCCATTTTTCTTCTACTTCTCTTGTGAGAGCCTTTTTAATTTCTTCTATGAGATTCATCTGTGCTGAAGAACAGATGATTTCCTCCTTTGGGGATTCACCTGGAGACAGTCTGTTTTTAGTCTCCTCAGGGTTTAGAGTCTGCTCTCTGGTTAAGGTCCTTTTCAGTTTTTTGCTCATTTTGTCAAAGAAGAATCAGAGACAAACTAACAAAGAAAAAAAGAAAAAACCCAAATGGAATTTGCTTTTTTTGGGGGAGGGGCTGGGCGGTGTTACTGAGCTTCCTCTACAGACTGTGGGGGGGAGGGGGGAGAAGCAGCGAGGCAATACAGGACTGTGCTGTGCCTCAGCTCTGAGAAACTGAGTATGCTGAGACACTGTGGGAGAGGGGGAGGGCCAGGTCTTGGAGAGACTCCAGCTGTTTGGGGATGTATTCTTCATCCCTGGTGTTTTTAGCTTCTCTGCTGGGCTACTGACTTGCTGCCAGGGTAAAGTATCCAATCCTGTAGCAAAGCTCTCACCACAGAGATGGCTGAGATCACACTCCACCCCCTTCTGGTCTGCTCGGTTGTGAGCTGCCTGTCGAGCTCTTGCTGGCACTGCCTGCCCTCAGCCTGTGCCTGATTTAAAACCATCCCCACTCTGGAGCAAAAACAGACCTTTCTTGTCGAATTTCAAGGATGTCTTCTCTTGGTAACTATTTGTGGGGTTTTTTTTTCAGTCAAGCATTAATTCAGAGGCTTGTCATGAAATGAATTCTGAGAGAAAATGTGGAGCTTACACAGCTGTGTGCCTCCTTGCCGCCATCTTGGCCGGAAGTCCCCTAAATCTTCCATGGAATTGTGACCCAGACTTCAACTCAAATCTGAGTATGAAAGAAAATACAGAGTCCTCTCCTAGTGCCAGCAAAGAGAATCTTATAATCTCCTTTTGATCAGTTGTTCAATCCCCTTCTAGTCAGTGAACTGAGAGTTGTGGAAGTAGTCATTGCTTCTACTGATTCAGTGGCTCCCAAGATCTGCTCCCAAGGTTGGCAGAGACCTGATGTGCATAGCCTGCATTGTACTCCACTCTCACCCAGCTGTAACAGACTTTTCCTGCTGACCTTTTAAATTGTCTTTGGATGTAAAATTATTTCACTCTAATCTTTGTGGGTTCTGCTACTCTAGGAATTGTTATATGGCATTATTTAAAAGAGGAATTTTGGGGAAAGCCCAGGTAAGCATCTGTCTTTTCTTCATCATTTTCGCTCTTCTAATTTAAAGATAACATTGTGCTGATTGCACAATACGGTACTTTTTCAAATCATATCCAAGCTCACTCCAAAGTTTTTGAGTTAGCCATCCATAGTGGAAAAACAAAAGGGATGAATAGTATATATTATTAAATGAGGACTGCATACATATATGTTAGAACATAGATGTATATAGTAAATATTTAATATACATTATATATCAGGACAAGAGTAAAACTAGATTATGTGCTTATTTCAGAAAGGAATAAAATAATAAGATCAGTTATAACACATTTGAAAAACTATGTAATGCATCCAGTGATTCAAAGATACTCAGTTTTTCTTTTTAAACCAAATATTTGTCATGATTCAATACGGATGTCATATATAGAACATTGTATAGTGGTGCTATTTTGGACATTAAAGCCAGAGGATATGGGTTTGAATTTTGACTGGTATTTATTTTTGTCTTTTTAAATTTATTTTTAAATTGATTAGGTCTTTTCAACTCTCTGAGCCTCAAACTCAATCCTTTCATACAAAAATTAGTAGGTTAGACTAGCTGACTTCTAAGTTTCTTTCTAGCTCTAAATTTAAGATCCTTGATCATCCACTCTGATCTCAGAATAATTATAATTAAGTATGGATCAAAGAGCAATAGGACAAAGCATGATGGGTTTGTGAAAGTTACAACATATTTCCAGTGACAATTTGTCTGTAAGAAGTAATAAAAAAAGGCAGCATCAAGAACTGCATGATGCTTTTCATGTCACAATATTAAACAACTTTATTACTGCTTTAGGGCCCAAAAAACATGAAAAGAACCAGTCAAAGCCCTTTGACTATTCATTGGGAAGAATAGATAGAGATCCAGTTTTGGAGATAGGAGATGTTGATTTCAGAATTGTCTCAAATCTACACCAACAATGTAACTCTGAGTAAATCATGTAATCTTCCTCAAACATGATTTCTTTATCTAAAAAATAGGATAATACAATTAGTAGCAATTATATCACAAGATTGTTTTAAGGATCAATTGTTACAATGTAGAAAAAAACTGAGCAAGCCAGTTCTTAGCACACAGGAGGTATATGATAAATATTAATTGACTAACTATGTAAATGCTCCTGCTGATAATAATTAGAAAATTATGAACAAGAATTGCATAGGGTGATAAGCCATGAATAGATTATGTTCTGCACCAGTGAAGAGAATGTCCATACAAATCCATTGGAGAAAAACAACACAAATCACTCTTATATTACAGATAATGAATCCCATATTTCAATTTTGATATACTTTTGTGTGGAATTTTTCAAATACATAGGGATAGTATTGCAGCTGGAATGAATTTTTACCATGTATCTGTTACTTAAAATAATTATATCTCTATTACCATCACTAATTGTATTTGATTAAACCCATGAGATAGTTTGAAAAGGTTTATAATTAAAAAATATTTTGCTATTCAAAAAAATATAATTAAAAAGTATTTAAACAATTGTCAGACTTGTTTTTTTTTAAACTAGTCTGCCTTTACACTCCTCTAAAGATAATATGGCAATGTCTTCTTAAAAGGGAAATTTAGTAGTGCATGCCATTGTTGAGATATTGAAGGAATGATTCTGCTCTTGCTAAAAAGGAATTTTATTATTTTCTTGACTAGCAATACCTGCAAATAAAACACAAATTCACAGAACTGCAGAGATTAATATTTTAATGCCATTGTTTTAAAAATTTGCAGAAAGGATACAAACTGGCAATTTTCAGATGAATAAATTAAAATCATTTCTAGACATATCAAAAGGTGCTCTAAATCATTATTAATCAGAGAAATGCAAATTAAGAAAACTCTGAATTACCACTACACACCTTTCAGAATGGCTAAAATGGCAGGAAAAAATAATGACGAATGTTGGAGGGAATATGGGAAAACTGGGACACTAATTATTTTTGGTGGAAGTATGAACTGATTCAGCCATGCTGGAGAGTAAAATATGCCCAAAGGTCTATTAAACTGTGCATACCCTTTGATCCAGCAGTATTTCTACTGGGATTATATCCCAAAGAGATCTTAGAGGAGGGAAAGAGATCCACTTATGCAAAAATGTTTGTTGTGGCTTCCCTTTTTGTAGAGGCAATAAACTGGAAACTGAGTGGATGCCCATCAGTTGGAGAATGAACAAATTATGGTATATGAATGTTATAGAATATTATTGTTCTATAAGAAATGATCAGTGGGATGATTTTAGAGAGGCCTGGAGACTTGCATGAACAGATGCTATGTTAAATGAGCAGAACAAGGAGATCATATAAGGCAACAGCAAGATTGTAAGATGATAAATTCTTATGGACATGGCTCTTGTCAACAATGAGGTGATTCAGACCAATTCCAATGGTCTTGTGATAAAGAAAGCCATCTGCATCTGGAGAAAGAATAGTGGAAACTGAAGGTAAAGGACAACATAGTATTTTCACTTTTTTTGTTGTTGTTTGCTTGCATTTTGTTTTCTTTCTCATTTTCCCCTTTTTGATCTGATTTTTTTTTTTTTTTGTACAGTGTGATATTTGTGGAAATATGTATAGAGGAATTGTATGTGTTTAACATACATTGAATCACTTGCCAACTGGGGGAGGGGAGGAAAGGGAGGGAAAAAAATAGAACACAGGGTTTTGTAGAGGTGAATGCTGAAAATTATTCATGTATATATTTTGAAAATAAAAAGCTTAAAGTAAAAAAAAAATAAAAAATAACTAAATAAATAAAAGTTTGCAGAATTCCCCCTACCATATTTATGCAAGTGATCTCAAAATGCTAAATGAAAATGAAATCAATTCAAAATTGTTTGGGAAAGTTTATTATCTATCTTAAATAAATATTCAGGCAGAATTGGAGGAGGGTCTTCTTTGAAAATATACTATTGTTTCTACTCTCTCATCTCTATTGGTTATATGTCTGATTCTCAAATTTCTAAATAGATTAAGTTGATAAGTTCTACATTGTCATTAAAAAACCCATGGATCTTTCTTACAAGTGTTTAAACTAGCATAATTATATTTAATTTTAGCCCAGCCAAAAGAATACCAGACTCCCATGAGGGTAACATTGCTTAGTATATTTGACAGTATGAAATTAATGAGAGTAAGCAGAAAGAATGACACCTAGACAAACAGACAAAAACACACAAACACATATATAATTGCTATGGTCTGTGAATATTGGAATTGGAAGGGATCTTATAGAGTATGAAATCAATTCTTTTTTTTTTCTTCAAATAAATTCCAGATTCAGAATGAACTTGCACTATATATATATATATATATATATATATATATATAATACATATACACACATATTTATGTATGTGAATACACCCATAAATATATACATATATAAATATGCATACACATGTCAGAATATTATATATTCAGAATAACTAAGATTATGATTATATTTAGTCTTAAGGTTTTCTTCTACCTAACACTTTTAAAACTTCTAACATGTTTAAGTCATAGTGAAGACAGAGAAGTGTAAGAAAGTGTGTATATTCAAGAAAGGGATATTTAACATATGTCTTTTGCTACATTCCTTTCTCACCATATGCAATGAAGTTGATCTGAAAAGCTGATGAAGCTGGAGGAGGAGAGAGGGTCATGATGAGGCCATTATCTCAATGACAGCTATAGTTGATTATAATGAGTAATCCCATCTGATACTAATAATTATCCAGGCAAAGAGACAGAGATGGAGACTGAGCCTGTATCACATAATCCTTAAGAAACTTCTAGTAACCTACTATTACCATTAGTCTGCTTATGTGACATAAGTCATCTTAATGAGCCATTAGTTCATCCCACCACAGATAACTTTTGAACCATAACAAATTTGCTCAATTTTATTAGACCACCTCCATCTAAAGGATTACATCGAAGGTGTAACAATCATTGCTTAAATTGGTTTCATGTAAACTGAAATCAATTTATTTTCCTTGGTGAAAACTGGATAAGAGACAGTAGTGTTTTTTAATCACCCTCCCTAAAAATGTTTTTGATGGGGAACAGTATTCTCGTGACTTTAGGGATATTTTGTTATTGCTGGTTTTCCCCCTGACTGGGGAGAGGGGGACGGGAGAGGGAGAAACCACTGCAAAGCTTAACGTAGAATATACTTAACAGGAATTTTTTTTATCTGTGATAAATGCATTACAAATAGCTATGAAGTATATAAAACAAAATCATTCCCCATATTTCTTTTTGATTAATGGCACTTATTCCTTGAGCTTTCAATTACTGTTACATTAGCATTTGGAATAAAATTTTGGAATTCAGTCTAGCTATCCTCCAAGGTCAGCTAGGTGTTCCTGGAATTGAAAGACCTGAGATCCAATGCTAGTTTCTCTGAAACTTACTAGTTGTGTGATTCTAAGCAAGTGATTTAACCTCTTCCTCTCTCAGTATACTCAACTATAAAATGGGGATAATAATAGGACCAATTCGTTGCGATGAAATATGAATGAGATAATATTTGTTTGTTTTTTGTTTGTTTGTTTTTGTATTGTAGTAATATTTTTATTTTTTAATACACATTGTTTTATGAATCATGTTGGGAGAGAAAAATCAGAGCAAAAGGGAAAAACCACGGGAGAGATAAAAGAACAGAAAAAAACAAGTGAACATAGCATGTGTCGATTTACATTCAGTGTCCTTAGATCTTTTTCTGGATGCAGATGGCATTTTCTGTCCAAAGACTATTGAGATTGCACCAGATCACTGAATTACTGAGAAGAACCAAACCTTTTATAATTGATCATTGCACATTCTTGCTATTATTGTATACCACATATTCGTGCTTCTGCTTGTTTCATTCAGCATCAGTTTATGTAAATCTTTTCAGGCTTTTCAATAATCAACATATTCATCATTTTTAATAGAACAATAATATTCCATTGCCTTGATGTACCTCAGCTTGTGCAGCCATTCCCCAATTGATGGAAATCTACTCCTTTTCCAATTCTTTGCTACCACAAAAAGACGCTGCAACATTTTTGCACATGTGCCTCCTTTTCCTTCCTTTATGGTTTCCTTGGGATACAGACACAGTAATGGAACTGCTGGGTCAAAGGGTATGTACAGTTTTAAAGCCCTTTGGGCATAGTTCTAGATTGCTCTCCAGAATGGTTGGATCATTTCATAACTCCATCAATAATGCATTAAGGTCCCAGTTTCCCTACATCTCCTCCAACATTTATCATTATCTTTTCTTGCCAATTTAGTCAATCTGAAAGATGTGAGGTAATACCTCAGAGTTGTTTTAATTTGTATTTCTCTTTTTTTTTTAATTAAAGTTTTTTATTTTCAAAACATATGCATAGATAATTTTCTTTTTTTTTTTTTTTTATTTTTTATTTAATAGCCTTTTATTTACAGGATATATACATGGGTAACTTTACAGCATTAACAATTGCCAAACCTCTTGTTCAATTTTCACCTCTTACTCCCCACCCCTCCCTAAATGGCAGGATGACCAGTAGATGTTAAATATATTAAAATATAACTTAGATACACAATAAGTATACATGACCAAAACATTATTTTGCTGTACAAAAAGAATCAGACTCTGAATTATTACAATTAAGCTTGAAGGAAATCAAAAATGCAGGTGTGCATAAATATAGGGATTGGGAATTCAATGTAATGGTTTTAGTCATCTCCCAGAGTTCTTTTTTCTGGGTATAGCTAGTTCAGTTCATTACTGCTCCATTAGAAATGATTTGGTTGATCTCGTTGCTGAGGATGGCCTGATCCATCAGAACTGGTCATCATCTAGTATTGTTTGAAGTATATAATGATCTCCTGGTCCTGCTCATTTCACTCAGCATCAGTTCATGTAAATCTCTCCAGGCCTTTCTGAAATCATCCTGTTGGTCATTTCTTACAGAACAGTAATATTCCATAATTTTCATATACCATAATTTATTCAGCCATTCTCCAACTGATGGACATCCATTCAGTTTCAGTTTCTAGCCACTACAAAAGGGCTGCCACAAACATTCGTGCACATACAGGTCCCTTTCCTTCTTTATAATCTCTTTGGGATATAATCCAGTACTAACACTCTGGATCAAAGGGTATGCACAGTTTGATAACTTTTGAGCATAGTTCAAACTACTCTCCAAAATGGTTGGATTCGTTCACAACTCCACCAACAATGAATCAATGTCCCAGTTTTCCCATCCCTCAACAATCATCATTATTTTTCCATGTCATTTTAGCCAATGTGACAGGTGTGTAGTGAGTATCTTAGAGTTGTCTTAATTTGCATTTCTCTGATTAATAATGACTTGGAGCATCTTTTCATATGACTAGAAATAGTTTCAATTTCTTCATCTGAAATTGTCTGTTCTATCCTTTGACCATTTTCAATTGGAGGAATGCTTGATTTTATAAATTAGAGTTAATTCTCTATATATTTTGGAAATGAGGCCTTATCAGAACCTTTGACTTAAAATATTTTCCCAGTTTATTGCTTCCCTTCTAATCTTGTCTGCATTAGTTTTGTTTGTACAAAAGCTTTTCAGTTTGGTATAATCGAAATTTTCTATTTTGTGATCAGTAATGATCTCTAGTTCTGCTTTGGTCATAAAGACCTTCCCCTTCCACAGGTCTGAGAGGTAAACTATCCTATGTTCCTCTAATTTGATAATAATTTCATTCTTTATGCCTAGGTCATGAACCCATTTTGACCTTATCTTGGTGTCATGCGGTGTTAAGTATGGATCAATGCCCTAGTTTCTGCCATATTGGTTTCAATTTTCCCAGCAATTTTATCAAACAGTAAGTTCTTATCCCAAAAGTTGGAGTCTTTGGGTTTGTCAAAGACTAGGTTGATATATTTGTTGACTGTTTTATCCCTTGGACCTAACCTATTCCACTGATCAACTAATCTATTCCTTAGCCAATACCAAATAGTTTTGGTAACTGCTGCTCTATAATATAATTTTAGATCTGTTTAAGCTAAGCCACCTTCATTTGATTTTTTTTTCATTAATTCCCTTGAAATTCTTGACCTTTTGTTTTCCATATGAACTTTGTTGTTATTTTTCTAGGTCATTAAAATAGTTTTTTGGGAGTCTGATTGGTATAGCTAAATAAATAGATTAGTTTAGGTAATATTGTCATCTTTATTATATTTGCTCGCCTATCAAAGCATTTAATATTTTTCAATTGGTTAGATCAGACTTAATTTGTGTGACAAGTGGTCTGTATTTTGCTCATAAGTTTCTGATTTTCCCTTGGCAGATAGATTTCTAAATATTTTATATTATCAGTAGTTACTTTAAATGGAATTTCTCTTTGTAACTCTGACTGTTGGATTTTATTAGTGATATATAAGAATGCTGATGACTTATGTGGGTTTATTTTATAACCAGCAACTTTGCTAAAGTTGTGGATTATTTCTAATAACTTTTAGCAGAATCTCTGGATTCTCTAAGTATACCATCATGTCATTGGCAATGAGTGATAATTGGCTTCCTCATTGCCTATTCTTATTCCTTTAATCTCTTTCTCAGCTCTTATTGCTATAGCTAGCGTTTCTAATACAATATTAAATAGTAACGTGATAGTGGCAACCTTGTTTCACTCAGATCTTATTAGAATGGTTGCAGTTTGTCTCCATACATATGATGCTTACTGATGGTTTTAAATAGATGCTGCTGATTATTTTAAGGAAAAGTCCATTTATTCCTATACTCTCAAGTGTTTTTAATAGGAATGGATGTTGGATTTTATCAAATGCTTTTCTGCATCTATTGAGATGATCATGGTTTTGTTAATTTGGTTATTACATGGCCAATTATATTGTTAGTTTTCCTAATATTGAACCTGCCCTGCATTCCTGGTATAAATCCTACTTGATCATAGTGTATTATCTTGGAGATGATTTTCTGTAGTCTTTTTGCTAATATCTTATTTAAGATTTTAGCATCAATATTCATTAGGAGATTGGTCTATAATTTTCTTTCTCTGTTTTCAGCCTACCTGGTTTGAGGTATCAGTACCATGTCTGTGTCATAGAAGGAATTTGGTAGGACTCTCATTCCTATTTTATCAAATAATTTATATAGCATTGGGCCAATTGTTCTTTAAATGTTTGGTAAAATTCACATGTAAATCCATCTGGTCCTGGGATTTTTCTTAGGAGTTGTTTAATTGCCTGTTCTATTTCTTTTTCTAAATGGGACTATTCAAGCAATTTACTTCTTCCTCTGTTAGTCTGGAAGTCTGTATTTTGGAGGTAGTCATCCATTTCACTTGGTTATCAAATTTATTGGCATAAAGTTGAGCAAAATAACTCCTATTATTTCTCTAATTTCCTCTTCATTGGTGGAAAGTTCTCCTTTTCATTTTTAAGACTACTAATTTCATTTTCCTCCCTCCTTTTTCTAATCAGATTTACCAAAGGCTTATCTATTTTATTGGCTTTTCATAGAACCAACTCTTAGTTTTATTAATTAGTTCAATAGTTTTTTACTTTCAATATTTTTAATTTCTCCTTTTAATTTTAGAATTTCCAATTTAGATATTTGATTGGGGGTTTTTAATTTGGTCTTTTTAGTTTTTTAGTTGCAAGCCCAATTCATTAATCTTTTCTTTCTCTGTTTTATTCAAGTAAGCCTCTAAGGATATAAAATTCCCTCTTATTACCGCTTTGGCTGCAACCCTAAATTTTGGTATGATGTCTCATCATTGTCATTATCTTGAGTGAAATTATTAATTGTATCTATAATTGCTGCTTCACCCAATCATTTTAAGATGAGATTGTTTAGTTTCAATTACTTTTTGGTCTATTTCCCCTAACTTTTTGTTGAATGTAGTTTTATTGTATCATGATCTGAAAAGAAAGCATTTACTATTTCTGCTTTCTTGCATTTAATTTTGAGATCTTTATGTCCTAATATGGTCAGTTTTGAATAGGTTCCATGAACTGCTGAAAGTAAGTATATTCCCTTCTATCTCCATTCAATTTTCTCCAAAGATCCAACATACCTAATTTTTCTAATATTCTATTTACTTCTTTAATTTCTTTCTTATTTGTTTTGTGGTTTGTTGTCTAATTCTGAGAGTGCAAGGTTGAGATCTCCTACTATTACAGTTTTGTTGTCTATTTCTTCTTGCAACTCTCTTACTCTTTAGGAAGTTGAGTGCCTCCACTTGGTGCATATATGTTTAATATTGATATTGCTTCGTTGTTTATGCTACCCTTTAGCAGGATGTAGTTACCTTCCTTATCTCTTTTAATTAGATCAATTTTTACTTTTGTTTGATCTGAGATAAGGATGGCTACCTCTTTTTGACTTCACCTGAAGCATAATAGATTTTGCTCCAGCCTTTTACTTTTACTCTATATGCATCCCCCTGCTTTAAATGTGTTTCTTGTAAACAACATATTGTAGGGTTCTGACTTTTGATCCAGTCTGCTATCTGCCTCCTCTTTATGGTGGAGTTCATCCCATTTACATTTACGGTTAGAATTACTAAATCTGTATTTCCTGCCATCCTAATAACCCCAGATTGTGCTTTACTTATTCTTGCCTCCCCAACCCTCTTTCCCCTTTAAACTTATTGACCCTCTTGAATCACGATACTTATCCTCTTTATAATCCTCCCTCCCCCTTTGAGTCTTTCCCCTTCCTTCCCTTATTACTCTTTTTCTTTTCCCTTTCCTCTCCCCTTTTTAATGAGGCAAGAATTTTCTCTAAAACAATGTCAATTATTTTTCTTTGAGCAACTCATAGTGAGTAAGATTCACAATGTTCCTCCCCTCTCTAAATTCCCTCAGATATGATAAGTTTCCTTGGCCTCTTTGTGGGATGTGGTTTCCCTCTTTTATCCCTCCTTCCACCTTGTTCTGCCATCATCCCTTTTCCATATCTACTTCCTTTTTATGTTATATCAGTACAATCAAAATTATCATGTATTCTTTTTGTATATCCACAACAGAAATACAATTCTCAAGAGTTATTTTTACCATTTCTGCATCTCTTGAGTTCTATTCTTGGAGTTCAAATTTTTTGTTTAGTTCTGGTTTTTTCTTCAGAAACAAATTGAATTCATTTGTTTCATTAAATGTCCATCTTCTTCCCTGGAAGAAAATGCTCAGCTTAGCTGGGTAGTTTATTCTTGGCTGCATCTCAAGTTCTTGTGCCTTTCAGAATATCATATTCAGGCCCTTCTTTCCTTTAATGTAGAGCAACCAGATCTTGGGTGATCCTTAATGTGGCACCTCGGTATTTAAATGTTTTTTTTTGGCTGCTTGTAAAATTTTTCCTTAATCTGATAGTTCTGAAATTTTGCTCAATATTCCTTGGGTTTTATTTTAGGGTTTCTTTCAGAAGGTGTTCGATGTAATTCTTTCAATGCCTATTTTACCTTCTGATTCTATTACATCTGGGCAGTTCTCTTTGATGATTTCTTGTAAAATAGTATCTAGGCTTTCTTTTTTCATCATAGTTTTCAGAAAGTCAATAATCCTCAGATTATCTCTCCTAGATCTATTTTCAAGTCTGTCGTTTTGCAAGTAGAAAATTCAGTGGTTTTCAGTTTGTCATTTTTTGTTTTGCTTGACTGATTCTTGCTGTCTCAATGAATCATTAGTTTCAATTGTTCAGTTCTAATTTTTAAAATTATTTTCTTCAATAGCTTTTTTACTTCTTTCTGTATATGTCAATTGGGTTTTGAATGTATTGTTTTGGTCTGTGGAATTTTTCCATTTCACTAATTTTTTTTTAGCGAATTATTTTCTTTTCAATTCACAGATCCTACTTTCTTGCGTGTTCTTTGTCTTTTCAATTCACGGATCCTACTTTCTTGCGAGTTCTTTGTCTTTTCAATTCTAAATCCTACTTTCTAGTAGAATTCTTTATTTTTCCAATTCACAATTCTTACTTTCCTGAAATTTTTTTATTTTTTCAATTCACCAATTTTGTTTCCCTCACTTCCTGGGAATTTTTAACTTTTCAATTCGTATTTCAGGAAGTTGTTTCTCTCTTGAAGGCTTCTCTTTCCTTTCCCCATTTTATCTTCTAACTCTCTTTTGAGACTTTTAATGGTCTCTTCTATGAGAGCATTATGTAAAGGAGGACAGTCTGATCATTTTTGCTGTTTGAGGTCTCTTCAGGTTTGCTGACCTGCTCTTTTTCTGCATAGAAGCTGTCGATTGTTCTTTTCATCTTTTTTATTCATGTTTTAAAGCCTTTAGGGTAGGTCTCTAGGCAAGGGTTCTAGCTTCCTCTGCAGAGCAGGGAAAGATGTAAACAGATTTCAGCTCAGAGGTATGGGAGTGCTCTGGTGAGGTTTTCCCTTCCCCCAACAGGAGTGGATTCAGCACTGGCCGAGCTATCAAACTGCTTAGTAGGGCTGAGTGGATTATCGATTGCCCTCGCTGAGGACTAAGTGGTGAAAGTGTCACGCCCCAAGCCGAGCCTCTTGTGGGACTGTGGTATTAGCAGCTGACCGCAAGGCATGAACAGCCTAAGCTCTGCCCAGCGTCTGCCAGTGCAAATCGGCCCTGGAAAACTCTATGGCTAGAGCAGGCTCCCACTCGCGCAGATTGGAGGCTAACCGAGCTCGTCCTCCTGCCATGCAGGATCACAACTGCCCCAAGGAAAAGCCCGTACTGCGGGTTGGGGCTGCGGCAATGCTGAGATCTGTGCCTTCACCCTCGGTTTGAGACTCTCCTCGGAACCTGTTTCTCTCCCAGTCTCGCTGATCTCCCCTGGCCCCAGAACCAACCTTTTTTGGCAGAGACTGCAGATTTTCTTCGGCGGTGGTTGTTCTGCTTCTTATCTTTACGAATTGTGCAGTCAAGACTATTTTTGAGGCTCGATATAATATTGATAAAGAGGGTAAGAGAAGAGCTTAGAAAGTCGCGTGTGTCTTCTCCGCCATCTTGGCTCCGCCCTCCTAATTTGTATTTCTCTAATCAATAGTGATCTAGAGCATTTTTTCATATAACCATAAATGACTTTAATTTCATCATCTGAAAATTGTCTGGTTATAATGAAATAATATTTGTAAAAATACTTAGTATAGTTCCTAGCACAAAGTAGACACTTAAATACTTACATGCTTTCTTCATTGTGCTACCCCTATTTTTATGTCCTTTCCAATTCATTTCTCAATCCCTAGCAATCTGACTTGCACTTATTGTTCTAGTGGGTTTATACATGATTATAAACCAGTAAAATTGATGCTTTCAGCAATTCCCAGCATCCTAGAAACATCAAACAAAAGACTGATGTCTTAAAATTGGAAAGACATAAGCAGTGTAGACAAGATTAGAATAAACATTGTACAAAGTTTAAAAAATAGAACTTGATGAAATCATAACTATAATTAGATACAGCTCTACCTTAACAATGCTATCTTCTACCCACTTTGCACTATATTTTTGGTTAGTGAATGAAACTTCACAGGGATATAGACATCCTCATTCATTGTCCATCCTCCCTATTGTAGTAATTCAGCTTGAACACACCCTTATCCTTCCAGGAATTACACTCACTCTACATTATTATAAAGAGAGAATGGCTTTAAGATAAGGGTTCCAAGTAGTGAAAAATATGACATAAGGACAAAGTGGATTGGAGGTTGAGGGGGAAAAGTGGGTATATTTGGCCTGGAATAACTTTGGAGTTTATTCTAGTTAGATGTGAGGCCAAACTTTACATCCCTCAATGGAAGGAAGTTGGGGAATATTTAACCTCAGGGTTTCATGCAGTAGAAGAAATGAGAGAAGTCAAGAAATAAGAAAGGAAACCAGAAGCAAATGGGTGAAAATGATGGAAAACCAGAAAAAAATCTAGCTTACAAGGAGAAAAAAAAAATAGAAAAGATCATGAAGACAGCATAAAGAGAACAAAAAAATCTCATTTTAAATTATTTTACATCTCTTCCCACTATTGTTCGAATCCTAGTGTCAACTCAACTTGAAACAAGGTGGAAACTCAAGGGTGATGTCAGGGTCCTGGTGTTAACTCAATACAATTGATATAGTTCTTGTTGGTTCACACCTTAGAGCAATCCTTGAAGGGTGATGGGTTGCTAATACTGATAGACAATAATGCTTGTGTTCATACCTTTAGAGAGCTCATAGAAGCAAGAAATATTTAAGTACTCATTGGAGTTCACATGGTTTAGTATGAGATATCCGAATTTCCACCTCCCTTAAACCCTGCCTCCAAAAGGAGGAGTTAACCTTTGGGAGATCATAAAAGCTCTTAGAGCTTAAGAGGGTTTCTTGGGAACATTGACTGGGGTCGGAGAGGAGCACTCTGGGAGGAAGCCCACAAGCCCTCTCTCCAAGGCAAGAGAGATTCATTGCATCTTTCACCTTGGTGCTGGCTGGAGGCTGAAGAAAGCAGAGGCAGAAGCCAAGAACAAAGCTGCAAGAGCTCTTAGAACCAAGCAGAGAGATAGGCCTCAACTAACCGGGCTATTTTGGAAGGAGAAAATAAACGTTTGCATTTTTACCAGCTGGCTGCGATTTTGTGTGATTATTTACTTGTAACTGAAACTAAAGCTGCCTCCAGAAAACCTCCCCAAGAAACCAACCTCTCCCCCAGAGAGAACTATTATTATTATTTTAAAGAAGAAGATCACAACACACTATAATTTAAACTTAATCCTTATAATTCTGGTTTATGTAGAGGGTTGAAACTCAAGAGTTGCACTGAGGTTGGTTCAAGCACTTAGGGCTAGTTACTAATTGGACAATACTCTATGGGCATATGCTTGGAAAATGGTCCTTCCCACTATCCTGTGCTGGCTCAATGATTGGTGTACACAGAGAATTGTATGAGGGACTAGGGGGTGGAATAAAATAAGCTAGGGTCACTTTAGTGGTAGACGAGGAAGAAGATAGGTGTGGAGATTCTGCTTCCATCCTGTTCACTTTTATCCCTAAAAACCAAGAATAAAGACTCAGGACTTTTGCTTATGCTAACTCCAGCTGATTTTGGGGTGTCCTGGGTGCAAGCACAGTTGTCACAGTTTATGATAGATTATCTATCACCACTTTGTCTTGCCTGGAATCAGGCCACTGCAGGCATGCCCTAGACATGTACAAAATAAGCAGCCATGAATTCAACTGCCCAGTCTCCTGCCACTTCTGGTTCCCTTTTAGGTCTGTCTTTATTATTATAATGTAAATTTCATGGAAACAGGGACAGCCTTGCATGTTTCTATTTATTTGTGTCACCAAAGATTAGCCAAGTATCTGACATAAAACAAATATTTAATAATTTATTTATTAATCATTTCATTTTGAAAGAATCCAAAACAACAAAGACAGATAAAATATTAGGAAAGACAATGAACCAAAATTACTCAGTGGAAAAGAGGATATTGTGGACTACCTCGTGTACCTGGAGAGGAACAATAACAAAAAAATTCATATTGGTTAAAAAAAGAAACTTTTAAAAGAAAAAAAATTTACATCGGGTTTCAGAGTTTTTAACATAAATGGCAAAGTATAAAGATTTTTACTATATATCAGAGAATATCTTTTTATTTTATTTTATTTTATTTTTTTATTTAATAGTCTTTTATTTACAGGTTATATGGATGGGTAACTTTACAGCATTGACAATTGCCAAACCTCTTGTTCCAATTTTTCCCCTCTTTCCCCAACCCCCTTCCCCAGATGGCAAGATGTCCAGTAGATGTTAAATGTATTAAAATATAAATAAGATACACAATAAGTATACATGACCAAACCGTTATTTTGCTGTACAAAAAGAATCAAACTGTGAAATATTGTACAAATTAGCCTGTGAAGGAAATCAAAAATGCAGGTGGGCAAAAATATGGGGATTGGGAATTCATTGTAATGGTTGTTAGTCATCTCCCAGAGTTCTTTCTTTGGGCATAGCTGGTTCAGTTCATTACTGCTCCATTGGAAATGATTTGGTTGATCTCATTGCTGAGGATGGCCAGGACCGTCAGAACTGGTCATCATATTGTATTGTTGTTGAAGTATATAATGATCTCCTGGTGCTGCTCGTTTCACTCCGCATCAGTTCGTGTAAGTCTCTCCAGGCCTTTCTGAAATCATCCTGTTGGTCATTTCTTACAGAACAATAATATTCCATAATATTCATATACCACAATTTATTCAGCCATTCTCCAACTGATGGGCATCCACTCAGTTTCCAGTTTCTAGCCACTACAAAGAGGGCTGCCACAAACATTTGTGCACATACAGGTCCCTTTCCCTTCTTTATGATCTCTTTGGGATATAAGCCCAGTAGTAACACTGCTGGATCAAAGGGTATGCACAGTTTGATAACTTTTTGAGCATAGTTCCAAATTGCTCTCCAGAATGGTTGGATTCGTTCACAACTCCACCAACAATGTATCAGTGTCCCAGTTTTCCCACATCCCCTCCAACAATCATCATTACTTTTACCTGTCATCTTAGCCAATCTGACAGGTGTATAGTGGTATCTTAGAGTTGTCTTAATTTGCATTTCTCTGATTAATAATGACTTGGAGCATCTTTTCATATGACTAGAAATAGTTTCAATTTCTTCATCTCAGAGTTGTCTGTTCATATCCTTTGACCATTTTTCAATTGGAGAATGGCTTGATTTTTTATATATTAGAGTTAATTCTCTATATATTTTCCAGAATTATAGGACCAATTTATAGCTATCTCAAAATTATATTATTGTGCCTTTCTTGCCACAGTCCCTCCAAAATTGATTATTTCTATTTTTTTGTTATTGTTGCCAAAAATTTGGGCATTATCAGATAACAGACTCTTAATGTAAAAGTTACAAATAAAACTAAGGTCCAAAATAACATAAATAATTAATGTCTTTTCTCACATGAATATGCTAAAGTAAAATTTTAGCCATTAGAATTTTTTGTTTTTATTTTCTTTCTGGTTACCAAATTACTTTTATCCCAAGTACACTGAGAACTCATTTTAAAAGGGAAACTATCAATTAATCTTATTAATTATTAACTAACTTTGATTAAGTAAGATTATTTTCTTAAATAGTAATCACACATGAATACCATTTCTTGTCTAATCTAATGCTAGGGCCTTTGGGGATTAGTCACATGAGGTTAGCATTCTAAATTTCTAACCAAGCATGCAGTCTTCATATGCATAAGATCTTTGCCTCTTGTGAGAAGGTCAGTTAATATAGCAGCTATAAAAAGAGTCTATGTCTGCAAAATAAAAAAGGAATTGGTTGATGATCACTAATATATGTTCCAGCTCTTCAATATTCTGTGATAACTAGGACCTAGCCAGTAGGTAAGGAAAAGATTGCAAATATTGAGTTTGGTAATTAATATTTATGTTTGACTTTGAAAGATCAGAAAATACAGTAGAATAAGAAGAAGTAGTTTACCACAGTTTCCCTGACATGACAACGATAAGGAAGAAGAATCTTAAAGCTATTGTTCTGTGCTAGGTGAAGAGACCTTAGACTCAGTCCTTGGATGAAGAAAAAATCTTCAGCATGTTTCAAATCCCCAGAGAATTTGACACTTGCCCTTCAAGTGAGAGAATTTGCCAACTAACATTTATTAATATTTCCTATGTAATAGACACTGCATTCTTCATGCCAGTACAGAGCAGGGTCTCAGCACAGAGACCTTAAAGGGACATCTGAGACCCATACCTGAGCTCCCAGGGACAAAGACCATACTCGTATCAATATGCCTAGGAAATGACATTTCACAACCAGATACAAAGAATAGTCACTTTAATTTTAGCAATGGGACAATAGATAAAATATTTTAGGATTGTACAAGGCCAATCCAATTCCATAAAAAGTGTGCAGAATAAGCCTCTTCCTAAAATACAACTTCCAGTCCTGGAAGTAAGTTTAGAAAATGACTAGAAATGAGTCTAGTAAGTGAGCAGAAAAAGAAGATAAAGAATAATTTTATGGTAGTGATGCCCAAGACACAAACCCACAACAGAAGACTAGCTCAAAAACATATATGAGCAAAGTCTCAAAGAAAAATATAGCATGACCAAAAGTTCAGTTAGAATTCTTCAAAGAAAGAATATGAAAGTTTAAAAAGAATTAAAATGATATTGTATATTAAATGATAGTTGTAGAGGAGGAGATTTTAAAATAAATCAGAGAAGAGACTTGGATAGATAATTAATAGCTTAGCAAAAGAGATACAAAATTTTACCCAAGTAATAGATTTCCTTAAAAAGCAAATGAAAATAAGTTAATAGCTTCATGAGGTAATATGAAATAGAAAACTAAAGTCAAAATATTAAAAAAAGGTGTAAAGTATTGCTATAAAAAGCTGACTTGAAAAACACATCATGGAAGAAGTTAACAGTTATTAAGCTAATGGAAAAACCAAGATCAAATTTAAAAGAACCTGGATATTATATTTTAAGAAATAATATAAGAAAAGTGCCCAGACATATTTTAACTGAAGTTAAAGTAAAAAAAGTTGTTGTTTTGTTGTTGTTGTGAGAATAAAAAGGAGGGGGGGAATGTTACATGGATTTTAATTTTCAAACTTTCTGATATCTTCATAATTAAAAAATCATTTTTTTGTAATCACCTGCTATATAAAAAATTTTGTTCCACCTTCTCATTTAATTCCATTTAGGTGTTCTTTTTCAATAGATGTTCTCTCTTTGTGAACTCCTCCAGTTCCACAGACATAATCATCAAATCTGTTCAAATGATTTCCAATTCTATATTTCCAGTCCCAATCTACCTCCTGATCTTAGGTCCTGGATCTTTCCTCTCAGATCCTCTCCTCTCTTTTTCTTCCCCACTCTCATCCTCACTCTCTTCTTCCAAAGAGATCAAATGATTTAAAATGCCCATTTTCATATCCATCTTTGAATGGATATGAAAAAGTAAAAAAAAAAATAGAATTAACTGATCATTTCCTAAAAGAGACTACAGAATGAAAATATTAAGGAGAGTTGTAATTCAAAACCAGAACTTCCAAGCCAAAGGAAAAACTCTTCTAGTAGTAGGCAAGCAAGAATTCTAATGAAAGAGTCACATTTAGGAGCATACAAAATTTAATAGCCATCATAAAAGAAGAGAAAATGAATAGTAGTGTTATTCCAAAAGGCAAGAGTTATAATCAAGCATAGCTTACCCAGAAATCTAAGTATGGACTTACAGAGCAAAAAACTGACCTTTAATAAAATAAGATTTCCAGTATTTCAGATGAAAAGACCAGAACAGAAAATAAATTTTGAAATATAAACAAAGGAGTCAAGAAAAACATAAAAGGTAAATAAGAGTATACAATGGAAAGGAGGAAAATCAGATATAGTGTCTTTGCATTCTAATTAAGAGCATAATGATGCCAAAATCTCTTCAGAACTCACCATATATTGGGTCACAACTTAATGAAAAACATCAGTAATATTAAGTATATCCTTTATTATATACAACAAAATATATTTAAAACAAAAGCTCTTTAAAGAGGGGATAAATAATTAAATGGAGGCTAAAAAATTTCTTTCTAAGAAATAGGCAGACAAAAATTAAATCATAGAAATTATGGATAATTTCATTAAAGATAATGACAACAAAAATATGTCAAAATTTTGATATATAGCTGAAGCAGTCTACAGAGGAAATTTTATCTCTATTAAACTTTTTATCAAAAAAGAAAGAGAGAACAAACAGATCAAGGATTTAGGCATGCAAAAATAAAATTAGAAAGGCAACAATTTTTTTTTATAACTCAGTTAAACATCAAAATATTTATTCTGCATATCAAGGAAAAGATTAACAAAAATGAAAGCAAAATGACCACCAATGAATTAACAAATAGGATGGGACTTAAAACAAAACAAAACAATAATATGGATAAGTCATTAACACATTTGATTGAAAAGAAAAAAAGCCAAATCGCCAGTCTCAAAATGAAAAAGGAAAAGAATTCATAACAAATGAAGAAGAAATTAAAATATATTTTTAGAAATTATATTATCCAACTACTATATGGCAATAAAGTTGATAAATTATATTGATAAATATTTACCCAAAACCTACAATAACAGATTAACGAATAGATAATTTGATTAGCCAGTCTTTGGGAAAAAAGAAATCAATGATATCATCAATAAACTACCAAGGGAACAAAAAACAGAGACCAAGTTAATATGAAGTAAATTCCATCAAAAAATCAAAGAATGATTAATTATAATATTAGGTTAGCTTGGAAAACTAATGATCCTAACAAATTCCTTCTATGATATAAATATTATCTTGATGCCTAAATAAGAAAATGTTAACAGATAAAGATTAGAGTATAATATGAACTTTGATGCAAATATGTCAATGAAGTGCTATATTAGTAAGAAGGTTAAACTAATACATCATGAAGATTATATTATATATATTATAATCAACTCATTTTAGAAGGGAAACTATCAAGCAATCTCATTAATTATTAAGTAACTGATTAAGATTATTTTCTTAAATAGTAATCACACATGAATACCATTTCTTGTCTAATCTAATGCTAGGGCCTTTGGGGATTAGTCACATGAGGTATAATATAATATGCAATATATTATATTATAACTAGGTTGGATATAGCCTGACAATGTATGATTTTTTTAATATTAGGCAATATAAAACCATAATTTACCATATTAAAAACTAATGCTGGATCTTGTAATCAAATTAATAGAGACAGAAAAACTATTTTGGATAAAATATAAAATTTCTGTTTTTTTAAAAAAACTAGAAAACATAGGAATAAATGCTATTTTCTTACCATAGTAAATTTTCACTATGGTACATTTCTCTCTACCCATATCCATCTACCTAAAAAGAAAAAACTACATTATATATAATGCAAATAAACTAGGTTTCTCTCCAATAATATTAAAAGATTGAAATATATGAATCCAATGAGATTAAAAGATTAAAAAGGTTTGTTGCCTTCACTTCTCTTTCACAGAATCCCAGAAATGTAGCTATAGCTATAGCTATAAGCAATATTGCTAGCTATAGTAATCAGGTAAGAAAATTAAATTTAGGGAGTAAAATAGGAAACTAAAAGAGAAAACTGACTTTTGTCGTTGACATTATGTGATACTTAGAGAATCCTAGCAAGTCAACTAAAATTAATGAAAATAATAAGTTTGAAAAAGTTGAAGGATATAAAATAAATCCAAACAAATCATCACCATTCCCATATGTCACTAATAAAACCCAGAAATATGACAGAATTTGTAATCAATTTTAAATGACTAGAGACTTTATAACATATTTGAGAATCTACCTACCAAAATATCCATAGGAAATGTATTAAGATGACTACAAAACAATATTTATATGAACAAAGACATAAGTTGTTAGAGAAATATTATTTGTTTATGGATAAACCAAACCAATATATTAAAAGGACAACAATACTTAAATCAATTTGCTTATTCATTGTCATACCTGCAACATGATCAAAAGACTATTTTATAAAACTACATGAAACTTTTAAATCATTGAGTAATAAAAGGTCAAAAAAATTGAAAAAAAAAAAAACAAAAAAAATTGAAGGAAAAGGTTCCACCAGACATCAAGCTATATAAAATTTTTAAATGGCATGGTTTCAAGAATAGAGATTGATCCGTGAAACAAAGTAGATGAACAGCATATGTCATAAAAGGAATCTGGTAGCCTAGTGCATGCTAAACCCAATGAGCTAAATCTACATTCATAAAAAAACATTTGGGAAAACTGGACAGCAATATGGCAGGTTACGTTTATACCAAAAAACTAATATAATATTCAAAAAAAAAAAAAAAGAGAGAGAACCAAGGAAGAAATTACCTTTCAGACTTGTGGTTAGAAGTTTTTGTGACCAAATAAGGGAAACATAGAATTAAAGAAGATAAATTGGTTCATTTTGGTAAAATGAATTCTGAAAGTTTTGCATAAACAAATTATATGCTGCTAAGATTTGAAAGGAACCAATTAAATGGGGAAAATCGTTGCAGCAATTTTCCTCATTATAGACCTCATTACAAAGATATATAAGGAATTGGGGAAGCTAGGTGGTCCAATGGATAGAGCACCAGCCCTTCTGTCAGGAGGACTGGAGTTCAAATCTGGCCTGAGACCCTTAACACTTCCTAGTTGTTTGTGACCCTGGACAAATCACTTCTTGCCTCAGAAAAAAGAAAAAAAAAAAAGACAAGGAATAGATTCAAATTTCTAAAGATCCAGATTTCTTATGAGTCATTCAACAATAGATAGTTAAAGGATATATATATATATATATATATATATATATATATATATATATGTATATAGGAAGTTCTTGATAGAAATCCAAGGTATGTATAGCATTACTATTACAATAACTAATTAGAGGAATATGAAATAAAACAAATCTAATTAATAAAACAGTCCTTTTCTCTTCTGATACTGCCCCCATGTTTGTATTAGGCTTCATCTCCACACACCTGGATTATTGTAATAGCCTACTTGCTACAAGTATCTCCTCACTACCTATCCTCTACTCAACTAAAATTAATGATTAAAGTAACCTCCATTGGCTCCCTATTACTTCTAGGATAAAATAAAAAATCCTCTTTTGTATTCAAAGTCCTTCAAAATCTGCCCTCCACTTCTCCACCCACACACATACCTTGCCATATTTTTTATCCTTATGCCTCCCCCTTACCACCCTCCAAATTATTCTAAGATGTAGTGATACTAGATTTCTTGTTGTTTTTATAATGAAGAAAATTCATCTTAGTATTTACTTTGCCTATTGCCCATTTATGGACTATTCTTCTTTCTCCTTTTTGCCTCCTGATTTCCTTTAAGTCTCCACTAAAATCCTACCTTCTACAGGAAGCTTTTTCCAATTTCTCTTTTTAATGTAATATTTAATTTCCCCCAATTACATATTAAAATATTTTTAAAGTTTTGATTTCCAAATTCTATTGCTCTCTCTTTCCCTTACCCCTCAAAGGTAAGCAATTAAATTAATTCATATATGTACAATCATGTAAAACATTTTCATATTAGTCATTTTGTACAAGAAGACTCAAATAAAAGAAAAAGAGTGAGAGAAAATGAAAAATAGGATTCTTCAGTCTATATTCATACAGTATCAGTTCTTTCTCCAGAGGATACCACACTTCATCATGATTCCTTTAGGACTGTCTTGAATCATTGTATTGCTGAGAAGTTGTTATTCACAATTTTTCATCATACAATATTGCTATTGCTGTATACAATGTTCTCCTAGTTCCATTCACTTCACTATGCATCATTCATATAAGTCCAGTTTTTTTTCCCCTGCAATCATCCTGCTTATTATGGCTTATAGCACAAAAATATTCCATCACAATTATATATCATGGCTTGTTTAGCCATTCACCAACTGATGAACATTCTTTTGATTTCTAATTCTTAGCTGCCACAAAAAATTATTATGTTTTGTTCAAATGGGTGCTTCCCCCTTTTTTGGATGTCTTTGGGTTATAGTGGTATTTCTGGAACAAAAGTTATGCAGTTTTAGATCTCTTTTGGACCCCAATTCCTTTAAAATTTTGTTTTTTGGTTTAATTTTAATTTTGGTTCTCCTTATATTAAGGATATCCTGTTTAATTCTGTAATAGCTTGTTTTTACATGTTTCTTCCCTTCTTGTTTCCCCCATTAAATTATTAGTTCCTTGAGGGCAGGTGCTATCTGTTGCCTTTCTTTTTATCCTTAGTACATAATAGTTATTTAATAAACACTTGACTTGATGACTTCCTTTTTTATAGATTGGTGAAGTTTATTAAAAAAAAAAAAAAGGAAAAAAGCTAAGTATTATAGTGGTTGGGGAGGAGGGGAAAGGGAACATTAATGTACCTTTGGTAGAGCTTTGAATTATTCCATTCAGAAAGTAATTTGAAACTATGCCCCAGAAGTTACTAAAATAATAATATACTAATTTATATTATAACAATTTATATTTATTAATAACATACGAATATTATACTGATATACTTAATTGTGTTACTAATAATAGCTAGTTAGCATTTCTATAGTGTTTTAAGGTTTCCAAAAAGATTTTCATATCATTAAAATGTAAAAATAACCCTGTGAAATTGAAGCTATTATGATAACCATTTTATAGATGAATAAACTGAGTCACAGTAAAGTTAAATAACTTGTAAGTGTTTGAGATAAGAATAGAATTAAATTCTTGGAATCATGGTCAGCATTCTATACCCTGCAATACTTATGCTGTCATTCTTTTGGCCCAGCAGTTTTAATCTTGCCCTGTACTCCAAAGAGATTGAATAAAGAGGAAAAATTCATGAATGTAAGAAATGAAGAACTCAAGAACTTTGATTAATACAATTATCCCAGATACCTGGGCACTGATGATAAATAATACTACCTATCTCATGACAGAGAGGTAAATGAATAAATATGCATGTTGAAATAAGCATTTTTAGACCTGGCCAATTGGGGAATTTGTTTTGTTATACTATGCTAATTTGTTATAATGATTTGCTTCATATAATTTGTTTTCAAAGAGAAAGAGCATGTAGGAAAGAGAAAAAATACATTTACTTAAAATAAATGGTAATAATAAGTAGCATATAAATAGGAGTAAATGGTAATAACCATAGTAAATAAATAAATAATATAATAAATACATATAAAAATAAAAAAATGAATAAAATAATAAAAACAAAATAAATAGTAAATAAGTAGTAATAAAAAACACAAAATAGTAATTAAAAAGTAGTTTGAAAAAATCCATATAACTTTATATGAATCAAACTGTGGATCATAGTTTCCTTATCCTCAAAATGAGGGTTGGTTAGATAATCTAAATGGTCCCTTTAGACTTGACATATAGTATCTCATATAAATTAAAATAATTATTTAAAACCAATCCCAAATGAAAATGCCATTATTAAAGGTTTAGAGTTAATATTGGAGACATTACTTTGAAATCTATCAGTAATGTTTTATGTGTTTCAAAATATTTGAAATTACACTTATGTTCTATCTCACATTTCAACTTCTTCAGTAAGACTTTTTTTATTCTATTGGTTAGTAATCTTCCTTTCCTACCACAGCCCTTATTAAGGGTTTGTTTGCATCTCTTATTTGGAATCTTCATGAAGTCTTTAATTCTAAAACTGAGAATTTAAATTGGACAGGACTTTTCAGTTGGTTTACTAAGTGATTAAAATGGAAGTGATTCAGTTTTACTTTGTGGGCACCACAGCTCTTTGAGAAGCAATTATTTTTTACATTATCCACTTTTTGCAAACAATGTCCCTTAGTTTTTCAAACTCTCTTAGAATGGGAAAGTAGAATACTAGCAAGGATCAATGTGACTTCACAGTAATTCCCTCCTGTCATTTGAATTCCCTCTTGACATATTTTGCATGTCACGTTGAACTTGTGATCTATGAAATATATAGAACATGTAAACTAAGACCAAAAAGAAAAAAAAATATGAACCAAAATAACATAACCTTAATCAAGTTATCAGAAGTAGTAGATTAACCTACCTACCAGAAGTTCTTATGCTTCCTTTGAAGTGTTACTATTAGAAAAGTATTTTGAGAAAAATAAATGGATAAATGTTCTTGTTTATAGGAAAATATTGATCTACAAAATAAGGTGAATTGTATTTGTGCTATTTGAATGTTTTATTCTGTAGTACATAACTAATAAAAAACCCAAACTGAAGTGGAGATGAAGTTCAACCAAATAAAGCCAATTGGCAAATGATAACAACTTTATGAAGTTGTAAGCAAACTGCTTTGCTAATCTCACCATGCTGTATAAATGTGAGTTATTTCATCAGCATTCAACTAGTTCTTTAAATAGTGTCCATCTCACTGTAAAAGACCACATTAAGTGAAGAGATGAAAGTCAATCTCTCAGTCTGTGAAACAAATTCTATTTCCATCTTTCAAATCATTCAGAACATCCAACTAATACCTTGCTATTCTCAAAATGGAACTCAGTGTCTATTACATTAATTATAGTCTTTCTTCAGAGCAAGTAATTTTTAAATAAAACATATAAATAAGAAAACATTTCTTTTTAAAGAAGAGAGATCTCATTGAAAAAATATTTAGGGTTATGTTCTACCAGCTGGAAAGACTAATATGCTTTTCTAAAGTCCGGGTAACTGTTCTGTGCCTCAAAAACAAGAGAACTTCAATTCAGGAACAATTTGTCCCCATCCTACTTTACAAATTACCATGAAAAAATTCAATAAATTATGAGACTTGAGAGAGGAGGATTAAATTCTTGCTTACTTCCCAACATTTAAATGTCATCCATAAGCATCTTATAGGAATAGTAAAATATAGATGAAATCCATTAGTTAAATGGAAATTTCTCCTGGTGTGGCTGAAGGGAAACCATACTCTACATCCCAAAACAGCATCATGATTTGCATTTTCTCTGTTTCTCTCAGATCTGATATCCTGACTCCAAATGAAGCAGCTGACCTGAACATGTACAGACAGAGGAAGTGGTTACCCTGACAACAGGCACCATGGACCACGTGTGACCTCTCCAAGCAGTTCCTTTTCTTCCCTTAAACATACTGCACACACATATCTATGTTCATATAAGTTTTACTTTATATTATACATATATCTTCTTAATACTGAAGTTGTTTTCTCTCAGTTGACAAACATAATTTTATGTTAGATTTGGATTTTTTTAATATAATTAACACAAATTTTTATGAGTCAATTTCTCAGCACAATTCAGTTGAGGTAACCAAAAAGGTTCAAAATCCATATGAGGCATGCTTGAAATGGACAATTCACAAGTACCAGCAGAGGGAGCTCATACTTTGTTGTTTTTTAGTTGTTTTGTTTCAGGGTTACTAAAGTGACAATATAAATTGACTTGATCTTTTTCTGGCAAAAAAAAAAAAAAATAGTACACTTGGCCTTCTTAAAATCTAGAAAAGTCTCTTCAATAAAGTGTAAACCTATTGATATAAAATTGTACAGTTTTGGGTTTTGTTTTAATCTAATAAAATACAAGTCCTTCTTCTTGCTTATGTAAATAAACAGTTTTTAGATTTAGGGTGCAACCAATTAAAAAAAATACCCTATGAAGACTGATCTAAATGAAGATTTCAACTTTCTCATAATTTTCAGTTACATTTGGCATGGAACAAGCAAGAAAAACCAATTAAAATACCATATATGCACATATATGATACACACACACATACATATATATAAATGATGTTTTACCACGTTATCCCATAAAATGAATCAAACTGAGTTTACACTGGGAAGGTTGAATGTCAAAATAACATCAGTAGAAATCTGAATCTTAGATTTCCATCTAAGCATTATGGAAGTAGAGGCTTAATAATATAAAGTCAACATTATTCAGCTAATATTAGACTTCAGCTATAAGGTCATATGCAAATATAGGACTAGATAAAACCTGCTTTGGTTCAAAAAAGAAACCAGGATATGTTTTAAAGAATGATAAAAGAAGTTTTCAGAAAAGAACAGTTACCCCAAAGACAAATTCAAATGTAAAAACACCTTGATTGCGTCAAAACAAGGGCAGTTTAAAGAAAAGAACTTCTTTTTTAAAAAATGAAATTAACAATGACATTCTTTCTGTGTTCAATGATCAGAATTTAGTAGAATCAAATGTATATGGAGTAATTCCAAAGCATGGGTCTCTCTGGTTTATATACCCCAAGTACATAATTTAGAGGAAATTATACAAAGCTGAATTAACTTAGAAATTGTGATTTTCTGGGAAAAGAATCATGGCTCATTCCAGAGATGATGGAGGAATGACTTCGTATCCATTCCAGTGCTTTGGGTAAGCATTGCCAGAGATCACAGGTAGGGACTATGCCATTAAAGCCCTAAAGCATCAAAAGTTTTACAATCCTTTCAATGGAACTGACTGGTAAAGGCAGGTCATTCCTAGCATAAACACAGTTTTATAAACACAGAGCTTCTTTCTTAAAGATTCTTTTGTCAAGTAGTGGTGTATATGGGAGAAAGCGCTGGCCTGAGTCCAAAGAAGTGGCTCATGCCCACCTCTGCTATTTATTAGCTATGTTTCTTTTGGCAAGTATTTAATGTTTCTGACCCTTAATTTCCTCATCTAAAAAAAAAGTAGAGGTTAACTCAGGAAAAATAATAGCATATTTGCATTGGCTGGCTAATGTAATATTGTGATGATCACATGAGATAGTGTGAGATGATTTGTTAAGAATTAAAACAAGGTGATATTAAGAAAATATATGCTTTATACTTATTTTTTAAAAGCCTTTTGCTTAAAAGGATCTTATAGGAATTCAATGATCTCAACATTCTATTTCATTAGGTTTTAGAGATTGTCAGGTGGTACTGTGAATGTAACACAGGACCTGGAGTTTGGAAGACCTGAGTTTAAATGTTTACTAGCTTTGAGACTCTGGGCATGCCACTTACTTTCTGTCTGCCTCAGTTTCCTCATCTGTAAGTAATAGTGTGGATAAAATAAGTGTGAAGGAAGACTGCGTATTTTAAAATCAGCCAGAGTCAGGAATTCAGGGTAGGGGAAAATCATCAGTCCTTTATTCTCAGTGAAGAAAGATCGGAGGTGGAAGAGAATGGGCAATAGCAATGTGTGTAGCTGAGTCAAGAAGCTAGCTAGACCAGCAGCCACACAACCAGCAGCTAGGAGCATATAAGCCAGGCCCAATCTCCCCCAGCTTCTCTTCCTGTCTCTCTGCCTCCACCCACCAAAATCATCATTTCCTATACAACACATCAGGACTTGCACAGAGAGTGGGGGCCATTCTTTATCTAAGCATGTATGTTATTAGAGTATAGTCCAATTACTATTTAGCCTCACGTGCTTGGGACCTCAGAGCATCAACTCAAGCCTCAGCCCATTACAAATAAGTATAATACACATATAAGCCACTTGAGGCATATACTGCCCTTTACTCATTTTTTCAACTTGACTTGTAACCCCAAAATTCAACTAAAATTAATCTCTCTAAATTTACCAGTGTCTCTCATCGGCAAAAATGCTTTTATTAATCCTTATCTTCCTTGCCATTTTAGGAGGTATGTTTCATACAAGGATAGGGACTTTTTTTTTTTTTTGCCAAGGGCCATTTGAATATTTATAACATCATTCACAGGGCATACAAAATTAACAATTAATAAACTAGCTATCTCAAAAACATCTCAAATTCAATAGGTCAAAAAGCAAACAAAGCACCTCATTCTAATTTCCTCTCTATTCACTCTCTTTCTAAATCTCTCTGTTTCTGTAGAAAGAGTCACTATTTTGGGTTATTACCTCAGTGACATCCTCAACTTCTTATCTGTCCTCATCATACATAGCCAAACAGTTGCCAAATCTTCTTATTTCCACCTCCAAAGCATTTTTCACATTTGCTCTCTACAGTCAACTAACAAAGCCTTTATCTTAGTTTAGGCTCTCACCACTTATCACCAAGATTACTGGGACAGCTTCTTAACTAGGCTCTCTGCCTCAAGTCACTTCCCTCTCTAGACCATGTTCTGTTCAGATGTCAAAATGATTTTCTTTAAATGTAGATAAGATTTTGTACTCAATAAACTCGCAGCTCCATTTCCTTAAGGATAAAATGTAAACACCAACTTTTAAAGCCTCATATAATCTGATCCCAATCTATTTTTCTGGAAACTATGCATATTGTTCCTTTTTGGTAACTCATGATGTAGCCAAAATGGTCTTCTCTATTCCTCATATATGGAATATATCTATCTTCTAACTCTGTGCCTTTGCATAGTTTCCCCAAGGTTTGGAAATTTCACCTTTATATTTATCTCATAGATTTCCTCACTTCTCTCTAGATATTACTCAAGCAGCACCTTCTACATGAAGTCATTCTTGATTCCAATCTTCTATTACTCTCCTTCCCTATCAGTATTTATTTTGTAAATTTATTTTCTTTGTATTTATTGTGTTTATACTTGAATAAAACTTGTCTTCATAAATAGAAGACCAATTCCTTGAAATTATGGATTGTTTGAATTTGGTTCTTTGTATTCATATTTTCATTTCCTACCACATTTTGTTGTTTTTTAGTCATTTGACACTTTGTGACTTCATTTGGGGTTTTCTTGGCAGAGATAGTGGAGTGCTTTGCCATTTCTTTTTCTAGCAAAATTTTATAGATTAGGAAAATCAGGCCAACAGGATTAAGTGACTTATCCAGAGTGACACAGCTGGTAAATATCTGAAGTCTGAAGTCCAGAAATGAACTCACAAAGATGAATATTCCAGACTCTTAGTGCATGATTAGTGCTTAATAAGAATCTATTGATTTATTGATTGTGTTACCTAATCCTTTAAGACTGTGCCTTACATATACAGATGTCCATTCAAGAAATATTAACCAAATGAAGTGACACTGACAGAGGATCTCTATAGGACCACTATCAAATACTATTTACTATGGTAGCTCAACAATTCAATTCAGTAAACTGTATGTTCACTAAGCAGTATGCACAGGCTGAGAATGTTAATGATAGAAAGCTGAAAAGGGTCTAGCCTTCTAATTTCTTAAATTTCATATCATGGAAGAGGTAATTATTTTTGTTCTTTGCTCTTGAAGATGACATCAGGAAGGTGATGACATACAAGTTGGATTTGAGTGAGGGAGAGCTGTGACTGTGAAAGATCACCAGCTTCATTTTCTGAATTTAAGTTCTTCCATTGCATCCAGGGCCACTAATCTAAATTTGGCCACTGGATCTTTATGGAACAGGTAAGCAGAGATACAATATGTGTACAATTAGGCTGTAAGTTCCTGGAAGACAAAGACTACTGTTTGCCTCTTTTTGCATTCCCAGAGTTCAGTACAGTACCTTGGATATACTAGGTACCAATAAATATTTATTGACTAGCTACTAAATCAAATTAATAAATTGACTATGAAATTAATTTAGCACAAGAGAAATCTAGTCAAATTGCTCTAAGAATATTTAAACAATAAGAGTTCACTTATCTGAGAGAATCAGGGAAGTCTATAGGAAGAGACAGCATCTAATTTGAGCCTCAAAAAAAAGATCTTCCATTCACTGCTATTTGACAAAGAATTTTTTTAACTGCATATGCCTCCTCTTTGTAAAATACATGTTTAAGAAAAAAAAACTTTTATTTAATAATAAGAGGAAACATTTCCAGTATTCTTTCTTTTTTCTAGTCATAAGATCTGTCAAAAAAAAAAAAAAAAAAAAAAAAAAAAACTTGGCCCAACTACCAGTTTCTTACTTAAGATAGAGCAGTGATTAAGGACCAAGAAAAAGGTTAACAGTAGGACAGATAAATTTTATGGGGGAATTAAGTTATAAATATGACAGCTTTAGACAAGACTAGATTAAAATAAGGAGTAGACAAAGGTTGGCCACCTGACTAAAGGGTGTGGAACAAGATATCTTCATGTCCCAGTGTGACCCTGTGACAGAATAAAAAAAAATCAGTAATCACAATGATTTTGGACACAAGTCTTCCAAAGGTGAAAGTAGTACTTGAATTATTATAATTTCAAGGATCATTACTGAGAAAGCAGAAAGTCTAAAATGTGCAATTTCTCTCCATTCCATTTCTCTCACAAGCCAATTCCACTAAATGTGTAGAATAATAATAACAACAATAACAAAAGACATCATTCTATTATAATTATCATTTTACATAAAAGTTCAGTTAGCAGTTTCTATTCATCAAAGAGAAAAATAGTCACATAAGTTTTTGCATACCCTGGAAAATTCATTTTCCCCAAACCATTCAATCTTTTCTTAACCACTTTCTCCAAAAAGTCTCCTTTCTTCCTGGTTAAACTTGAACTCAAAAGATGTTTCAATTTATAAAATATATTTTCCTTCTCTTAGTTCAATACCAAGCCCTTAAGATATTGGTTGGGTCTTCTATTATGATGTAACAAGAAATGTTAGAGTTTCTCACTCAAATTTTAGACTAAAGTACCATCCTAATGTACTTAAAAAAAATAGGCTGAAGTGGCAATGGAGTGGGATTTCAAAATGCTTTCTCACTGAGAATCTATCTGTAATAAAATAGTGTGACAACTTTTTTGAATGAAAGAGAATTAAGAAGATAACTGAGCTTTATAAAGATACAGTGATAGTACATTAGGAATAAATGAAGAGTGGATTATTTTTTATTGCTGATTTGAAGAAAGATTTTTTTTATGTTGCTAGCATAAACTTATTAATCTAACCTTTCATCAGGCAAGTAAATATCCTAGTTATCTGGGATCCAGACAACAAAATTGTTTCTTGAGAAAAGATCTGTGCTTTACTCTTTATTCCATTTTAATTTAGCATTTATTTTAAACATTTTATTTATAAATTTTGACTTTAAAATTTTCTCTGTCCCTTCTATTCCTTCCCTACTAACTGAAAAGGAACTTATATAATACAATTATATATGTAAAATCATGCAAAACATACTTCCATTTTTGCCTTTTAAAAATTGAGAACAATTTGCAGTCAGACTTCATCAGTTTTCTCTCTTAAGGCAGATAGCATTTTAGTATAATTTGTCCTTTAGAATTGTCTTGGAACATTGTATTGATTAGAGTAGAAAAATCTTTCACAATTGATCATCATTACACCATTGTTATTACCATTCATGATAATCTCCCAGTTCTTCTCACTTCACATTGTATAACTTGATATAAATCTTGCCATCGTTTTCTGAAACCAGCTCCTTGCTCATAGCTCTCCATCACAAGTTGTTCATAGCACTCTGCCATAATCATATGTAACAACTTTTTCAGTCATTCCCTAAATTACAGAGATCCCTTGAAATCCAAGTTCTTGCCACAAAAACGAATATTCTTTAAATATTTTCTACAAAAAAGGTCATTGCCCTCTTTGTTTGATATCTTTGGCATACAGACTTAATGGTAATATTGCTGGATCAAAGGATATTCAGTTTTATAACCTTTGTGAATAGTTTCAAATTGTTCTCCAAAGCCAGTTCACTACACTACACAGTTCTTTAGTAGTTTATTAGTGTACTTATTTACCCCTCATTCCCTCCAGCATTTGTCATTTCTGATAGATGTGAAGTAGTACTTCAGAACTATTTTATATATATATAGAACTATTATCTATATATATCTATATTGTGATCCATGATTGTGATCCATGATTGTGATCCAAGTCTTTTTCACTTCAGCTTAAACATATTAAATTCTGCTCTAGCCCTTTATTTTAACTGCGTGTGTATGGCTTTTTTCTTTCAATTATGTCTCTTATAAGATCTTGTTGAATGTATGCTTTACTCTTTAGAAAATTTTCTTTCCGACTCATTTTCCCTTTCCCCAATGAGCATTTCTTAAGCAAAATCTTTCCAACAAGCACATGTTGTACATCAATCTAAAATCCCAAATTGTCCATGCTCCAAAATGACATTTCTGGATTATAAATCCATCATCTTTCTAGAAAGAGGTGAGAGGAGCTTTAATTGCTAGAGGGAAAAACGAGATGAAAGTGCTGAGATGGACAGAACATTTCTTGGTCAGTTTGTGGGAGAATATTATGTAGAAAATGAGATTATTTGAATGAGCTGTTGTGCTGAGTGCTTTCAGATGTCTTTCTAGTTGTATAGCAACCTACCATCCAAAGAAATGGTTTTCTTAGCTGACATATGCAAGAAAAAATGGAAACTGGAATATCATGATAGCTCTTTTAAAGAATAATATAATTAAAGTTTGAAGGTTTTTAGAAACCAAATAGAATTGTGTATGACTTACTTGGGGCAATATATTTTTTTTAATATTCTGCCATTTGTGGCTGTAATAGTTTTACATATGTGATTCTGTCATAGTCTGAATTAGAAACCTGACCTTGACCAGATGAAACCAGAATGACCTAGCTCCTTCCCCTTTGGTCAATTATCTATTACTTCAGCATTCAATTTCATGTCATGTACAAGTTTCATTGCTCTTTTTGTTATGTTTTAATTCTGTGATTTTGAAGAATGAATTCACTTCAAAAAAACAAGTAAAGTTTGTAGCATTTAATGGATACACTGCTATAACTGTTTGGGATGTGGCAATACTTATTGTTGTAGAAAAATTAAATATTTCAAGGAATACTCAAGCCCACATGAGACAAAGTCAATTTCACAGATTTACAAAAGAAATAGTGGATAGAGATGAAAAAATGCCAATGACTAACAAACAAATGTAGCAAACTGGACCAATTGGAAAAGAAAGACCTCCTAAAGGACCAAGAAATTGGTGATACTAATATTGATTCCTATTGATATAAGCATTTTTTAATTTGAAAGAACTGTAAAATCAACTTTAAAATACAGTTGATAATCATTGCTGTGAAGGAAAGAAAATATCATGAGCAAGATAATAAAAAATCTCATTACAAAGATTGGAAAAAAAGTTATTTTTACTGATGAAACTAACTTTTCATTCCAAGATGTACAAAAACCATTATCAAAGAAATATATAGACCTGGATATGTTCATCTAACTATAAAAAAACAAACAAAGAAAATATTCTGGGAAATTTTGTCTATTGAAGAAATGATAAAATGATAAATTCTTATTAAATATATTAATGTACAGAGAAGAGAATTATTTCAGGTTTATCAAAATTCTCAAAGACAGATAGAATGCTGCAATTTAAACTTGTACCGTGGTCTGTGTCACAAAAACTAAATTATACATGACAGACACAAATATGTTTTCATATCCTAGGAATTTGATTAAAATTTTACTTAAATCTTATATATTGATCGTGGTCAAATTTAGTTAAAAATAGTTGTCAAACTTACACTTAATATTCAATATGGTATGGTTTCATGATATGGCAGGCACAGGTCTTTCTTTCTCCCTCCCCCCATCTATGTAAGTAAATTGATTTAATGTGTATTAAAATGTTTCACAAAGATCTCAAATACATTAAGGAATGTCTGTCAAAATACTCTATACTCAATACCAAATTATATACAGTATTTTGATTGGAGCAAAAGGATGACATAAATTGTGAAGCCAATTATAAAAGTTATTAAATGTAATCATTTATATTGTCCCAGTTAATTTGCACAATGCTCTAATCCAAGCTTTTTTAAAATAACATAATTAATCTTTTAATTCATACATACCTAGTCTTCTGTTCTTATTATTGATTGAATAAACATTCATTAAATGTCTACAGAATTCAAAGCATTGTCACAGGTATTTGGGAAAAAAAATTAAAAATGAAAGCTTTCCTTCCCTTAAGTATCTTACAAAGGAGAAACTATCAAACCTCAACTTACAAAGCAGCTACTTCCATTGTTGCTTACATTTCTTCCTTGTAAAGAATCAAAATTGCTGGTGACCTGAAGGGCAGATACATGGTGAGCATGAGAATAATTAAGTAAGTAATGAGAATAATAAGTAATGAGTACATTTTATTACCAACATTAATGAAATTGGAAAATGGTAAGAGGTGATCATTAAGGGCATATATGACTAGTAAAGAAAGTAGAGTGATCATGTAATAATTGGACACAGAGAAGGCAGGACAGCTCAAGTGTTCTATTGGTACAATTATATTGGTACAAATATATATATATATATATGTAATGAAATATATACATATATATTACATTATAATAAAATATACCATGTTATTGTATTGAAATAACCAAAGGAAGGACTTTGCATCATATGTAAATTCCCTAAGGAGGATTTATGGAATGACAGGACAAGATTCTTTCAGGAGGCATGAGCATTGGGAATTGATGAAATCTCACACCAATAAGATCATATTTTCATTTTGATGTCTAAGTATCCGATTCTAAGAATCCCATAAAAATATGGCAGTCACAGATCTTTGTTTATTTTCTTCTCTCCCCACTTATGTAAGTAAAATGACTTAATCTGCACTAAACTTCTTCACAAAGCTCTTATGACCATTTGTCTTAATAATCAAACATGTTTTGGGAAATTCCATCACCTGATGTTCCCATGGAAATTTTATTTCATAATAAGACACTTCAGTAAGATATGGCATAGATTTATTCTAGAAATTTCATTTTTACCTTTCTTGATAATCTTTCAGTCAGTATATTCTCCTCCATGTACTTGGACTGGGGATCACACTACAATGTTTCATTCTTGCTTTAGATTATCAATATCTCTACTTCAGCAATTCCTCTTCATTGAACTGAATTTTAAATAAAACTAAAACCCAACGTGGGACTTTAAGTTCACTTCTCAGTTTAGAGAAATGAACTCACTCTATTGATTAAAACAACCACAAATAAGATTTAAGAACAGGTCAAACCATTTGAGGTCAAATCTTGGAATCTGGTCAGCTATTTTTTCTATTAACTAAAATGAGAACTATTTTCCTCTCAGAAGTGAGTTTTGGATTGGGAATATTGTATAACTCCAGAAGCAATCTTAGTGAATTAGCCAGGAAATACATTGTTGAAGCAAACTCACTTTGCCCCCTATGGGGAGACTATATACTTAAATAGGTAAAAGTGATATGGTATGAGCAGGAAACATTATATAATAAACACTGGGGCGCTGCATTTTTTATGAATTCAAAACCCACCAATATGAATCATGTTGGCTAGATCTCTTAGGGGAGAAATTCCTTAAAATCAGGTTGGAGTCTTTAAATATAGTTGTTCCATTCTGAATCAGTTTTTCTATATTGAAAAGTGATATGTCTGGAAATGAGAAGAAACAATTTCTCTTCCTTATTGGTGCTGAGAGTTGCAATACACTAGACTTAGTATATTTGTCTTGAATTTAATTATCCTACAATAAGATGATATTACCTAGTGCACTAGTGATTATTTGATTAAGTAAAACTAATCAATCAAAATCAATCAATAAAGTTTTATTAGATGCCTCCTATGTGCCTGGCAACGTGTAAGGTACTAGAACTACAAATACAAAAATGAAAGAGCCTTTCTTTAAGGTCACTGAGTGTACACCGAGTAATCAGTCAGTCAACTGGCATTTATTATGCACTTCCTATGTTTTCAGACACTGTGCTAAGTGCTGGAGGTACAAAAAACCTTGGAGGGAAGGAAGGGGGTTGAGGGAACATTCTGTGCTCTCAATGAGATGAATGGTCTAATGGAGAAAATGCTGTTTGGTTTATGTGTTCAAAGAGGTCAATGTCATCAGGAAGGTAATGCGATGACATGTAAGTGAATGGGATTTAAGTGATGGAGGGTTATGTAAGATCACCTGCCTCACTTTCTCCTCCAGAGCCATCTGGGTTCAGTGGCCAGGTATAGATCAGGACTGCTAGAGATGGCCCCAGATGAATGGAGAAAATAACATGCAAATGACTGTACAAACAAAATGCATACAAGATTAATTGAGGATAATTTCAGAAAGCAGGCACTAAGATTAAACTGGATTGGGAAAGATTTCTTGAAGAAGGTGAAATTTTAACCAAATCTTAAAGAAAGTCAGGGAAGCAAGATAGTTTACAATATAATGATAAGAAGGGAGACTGCACCAGATAAGAAGGTAATGCAGTGAATATCATATGTTCCCAGATATGTAAAGAATATATGTTTACACATGAATGTCTGCACTATAAATCCATATTCATTTTACTTATAAAAAGTAGGCTACTATAGACTTATATGCATACAAAATAAAAGTGATGGAAAGAAGCTAACACTAATAATTGAGTAGCTATTAAATACCACTAAGTTGTAGCATCCAAGTTAAACTTTGAAGAGAAAGTGGAGGTTCCAAGAAATGTAGGTGAGAAGAAAAAGATTTCCAAGCCCTCAGAACAGTCTGTGTTCAGGCTAATGAAAAAAAAAAAAACTAGCATTAAAAAAGATATGGCCATGGATTTGAAGAAATAGCTTCAAAATCTAAACATTCAGGATTCAGATTGGTCTCTGAAACATATTTTGTTTTGTAACCCTGTTCAAGTCATTTAACATTGCAATGTATTCACTGCTTCATTTCTTAACTAACTTTAATCACCAAATGGGCATTGGCTCAGTCAAACTGAAACCTTTTAAAGACCTTAATTTAAAAAGGTCAAATTCTCCTATTTCATCCAGGGCCATTTCTAGTCATCCTGATCTGTGTTTTGCCATTGGATTAGACACAGGTGGTTCTGGAGAGGAAAGTGAAGCTGATGACTTTGTACAGCACCCTCAGTAATTTAAATGCAATTCACTAGAATGTCATGGCATCAACTCACTGGTGTTATGGTCCTCTGAAAAAGGTCAGCCAAAGAAATAGATTAGTTGATCAGTGGAATAGGTTAGGTTCACAAGACAAAATAGTCAACTATAGCAATCTAGTGTTTGACAAACCCAAAGATCCTAACTTTTGGGATAAGAATTCATTATTTGACAAAAACTGCTGGGATAACTGGAAATTAATATGGCAGAAATTAATATGGCAGAAATTAGGCATGGACCCACACTTAACACTGTATACCAAGATAAGATCAAAATGAGTCCATGATTTAGGCATAAAGAAAGAGATTATAAATAAATTAGAGGAACATAGGATAGTTTATCTCTCAGACTTGGGGAGGAGAAATTTGTGACCAAAGATGAACTAGAGACCATTAGTGATCACAAAATAGAAAATTTGATTACATCAAATTAAAAAGCTTCTGTACAAACAAAACTAATGGAAACAAGATTAGAAGGGAAGCAACAAACTGGGAAAACATCTTCACAGTTAAAGGTTCTGATAACGGCCTCATTTCCAAAATATACAGAGAACTGACTCTAATTTACAAGAAACCAAGCCATTCTCCCATTGACAAATAGTCAAAGGATATGAACAGACAATTTTTAGATGATGAAATTGAAACTATTACCACTCATATGAAAGAGTGTTCCAAATCATTATTAATCAGAGAAATGCAAATTAAGACAACTCTGAGATACTACCACATACCTGTCAGATTGGCTAGAATGACAGGGGAAGATAATGTGGAATGTTGGAGAGGATGTGAGAAAACTGGGACACTGATACATTTCTGGTGGAGCTGTGAACGAATCCAACCATTCTGGAGAGCAATCTGGAATTATGCCCAAAAAACAATCAAACTGTGCATACCCTTTGATCCAGCAGTGCTAGTACTGGGCTTATATCCCAAAGAGATACTAAAGAAGGGAAAGGAATCTGTATGTGCCAAAATGTTTGTGGCATCCCTGTTTGTAGTGGCTGGAAACTGGAAAATGAATGGATACCTATCAATTGGAGAATGGTTGGATAAATTGTGGTATATGAATGTTATGGAATATTATTGTTCTGTAAGAAATGACTAGAAGGATGAATACAGAGAGGCTTGGAGAGAATTACATGAACTGATGCTAAATGAAATGAGCAGAACCAAGAGATCATTATATACTTCAACAACGATACTGTATGAGGATGTATTCTGATGACAGTGGATTTCTTTGACAAAGAGAAGATCTAACTCAGTTTCAATTGATCAGCGATGGACAGAAGCAGCTACACCCAAAGAAAGAACACTGGGAAATGAATGTAAACTGTTTATATTTTTGTTTTTCTTCCCGGATTATTTTTACCTTCTGAATCCAATTCTTCCTGTGCAACAAGATAACTGTTCAGTTCTACACACATATATTGTATCTAGGATATACTGTGACATATTTAACATGTGTAGGACTGCTTGTCATCTGGGGGCGGGGAAAAATCGAAACAAAAGTGAGTGCAAGGGATAATGTTGTAAAAAATTACCCTGGCATGGGTTATACCAATAAAAAGTTATTAACTATTATAACTATAATTATATATGTAATATATATAAAATATATAATAAAATTATTATAATATATTATAATAAAAAATTAGAAAAAAAAGAAAAAGGTCAGCCAACAATAGCAATACTAGGGGACTATAAATTGAAATAAAAGTGCTGATTCATCTTGGTCTTAAGAAGAAATGCCCTCCACAAAAGAAATTGCAGTTTCAGTTTCTGCCTTAACTATTTGGATGGGCAGACTTGAAGTATTTCTCTTTGAAACAAGGTCAACTTCCTCTTTGTCATTAAATATTATTCTCAGTTCATAGGACCCAAATCTATAAAATGCCTTAGAGATTGTAGTTCCAGGACCCAACACTGTGCCTTGCTAATAGGGAAATTTAATGAATGTAGTGAATTGAATAAAAATAACTCAAATTTTATCTCCTCATTTTGCAAAACAAAACAAAACAAACAAACAAAACTGAAGCCTACATAATTTGAGTAATTTACTCAGTCACCCAAATCATGAAAAGCAGTCCCTATTAAAAACCAAGTTTTCTGGTTCCAAATCCAATATTATTTGTGCTAACACATGGAAAATCACTAATATAGTGGAAAGAACAATGAATTTTAAGCAAAAAGACCAGAGCTTAAATCTAACTTCTACTACCCATTATTTGTATGATCAGGGATAGGTCATTAGCTCTTTGTGTATCTCTGCTATATTGTGTACCTCATAGAAACTGGGAGCTAGGATATTTAAATTGGAGCTGTGATAGAATGATCATTCAAAAAGTAAAGAAATTCAGCATAGTACAACATCGAGATTTTCCTCCAAGGAGACCATTTTATTTTATGAGTCATCCTTTCAAAGCAGTCTGAAATTGTGAATGTTTAGTGTTGTGAATTATATCACCTTGGAGCATTCCAATTTCTCTGGGAATTCAAACGGTAGAATGAGATTGCATGTCTCTGTGGAAATGAGAGATACAAAAGCCCAAAGAGGAAGGAAGGAAGGAAGGGAGGAGGGAAGAAAGGAAGGAAGGGATGGAGGAAGGAAGGAGGGAAGGGAGGGAGGGATGGAGAAAGGAAGGAGGGAAGGGAAAGAGGGATTGGAGGAAGGAAGAAGGGAAGAGAGGGATGGAGGGAGAGAGGGAGGGAAGGAAGACAGAGAGGGAGGGAAGGAAAGGAAGGAAGGAGGGAGGGAGGGAGGGAAGGAAGGGAGGAGGGAAAAGTGGGAGGGAAGGAGGGAAAGATGAGAAGGAAGGAAGGGAAGGAGGGAGAGAGGAGAGAAAGGATGTAGGAAGGAAGGGAGGGAGGGAGGAAAAGATCTAGGAAGGGAGGAAGGAAAAGGATATAAGGAAGGAATGAAGGAGGAAAGGAGGGAGGAAGGGAGGGAGGAAACAGCAATATGCTTTAAAATTAAATACTAATAATTCTTATTATTTACACGAATAAAATTGTTATCCATAGATAAGTTTATCCAATCTTCCTTAGAGATTTCTTTGTGCTCTTCTAATCTCAGACACCTAATACATTTCAGTATTTGGATAAGAGTTTAGGAGCTAGGGGAGGGGAGTCCACTGCATGAGGTAACTCTGCACAGCAGAACAGCTGTCATCTTTGTTACACATCTAAACATATGAGACTTGGCCATACCTGTTTCATTGCCCAAACAGGTTTGATAGGTCCAAGGCAAATATAAATGAAGAACAGCTGTTTTTTAAATAAGGTCAGGCAAAACAGGGATACAGACCGTGCACTATGATGCTCAATAGTGTTTATGTTGTCCAATTCAAAATGACTTCAAAGTTGACTTCCACAGAAGAAAGTTGTTGTGGTCAAATTTTCCAGGATTTCTGAAGAGTTGTCAGTAAGAAAGGGCCATTTTTTACAGCTAAGATTGCTGCTTGAAAGATATATTCATCAAATGTGCATCACATAGAATGGAAAAAGCAGTGATTTTGGAAGTAAGAGACTTGGCTTCTAAACTAAACTGCCCCTTATTTACTATGTAATTTTAGGCAAGTCACTTATAACTCTTCTATTATTAATTTCCTTATCTCTAAAATGGGCATGTATTCATTGCCTCAAATGATATATTGTATATAAAAGGAGAGGATGAGATGTGTTAGTAGGGGGAGATTCCAGCTGAGGGCAACTCTCTCTAATAATTAAAACTGGCATCTTCTATGCAATTTTTAGACATAAAAAGTTACTTTTTTCCCTGAGACAAGTGATTTGCTCAGAGTTACAAGGTCATGCGTGTCATAGATGGGTGGGTTTTCCTATCTATATGCCATACTCTCCATTGCATAGAAAACTACAGAAAGGCAGTTTGTAATTAAATGAGAGAAGTGAAAATGTTAAGTAATGGATTTTTTTGATTAAATAAATATGTGTAATCTTTTAAACACTAAGCAGAGAGATTTGGGGTTAGAATACCTGGCTTTCACAAATCACATAATCAATAGGACTCAGTTGCTTTATCAATTCAAATGAAATAATTAGATTAGTTGTTCTGTAAAGTTCCTCCAATTCTAAATATGCGATGCTCTGATTGCAATGCAGTATATGCTTGCCGCATTATATCTAACATACGATGAAAAAGGGAAAACTCACTACATTCAAACTTACAGATATTACCATGACTTTGATTATACTGTGAATTACAGTACTGTATAATTCTGTGATTATACTATTGAAATAGTTCTTCTCATGAGTATGCCAACCCAAGATCACTATTACTACCAATTTCTTCATCTCTAAAATGACCACATAGCACTTTCCTCAAATAATGTTGTTTTATTTGGTTGTTTTCAATTTTATTGTATTCTCTATGATCCCATTTGGGGATTTCTTGGCAAAAATAGCAGAGCTATTTGCCCTTTCCTTCTCCAGTTCATTTTACAGATGAGAAAACTGAGGCAACCAGAGCTGTCTTTTCACACAGCTTGTATGTGTCTGAACCATATTTGAACTCAGAAAGAGGAGTCTTCCTGACTCCACTCCTAGAATTCTATCTCATGCATACACATTTTGCCTGATTTAATGACTGTTTAAAAAAGAAAACAAAACAAAGTAAAAAGGAAGGAAGCGATGGGGGGAAGGAAGGGAAGGAGGGAGGGTAGGAAGGAAGGAGAGAGACATGGAGGGAGGAAGGAAGAAAGGAAAGAAGGAAGGAAGGAAGGAAGAAAGGAAGGAAGGAAGGAAAGAAGGAAGGAAGAAAGGAAGGAAGGAAGGAAGGAAAGGAAGGGGGGAGGAAACCTTGTTCACTGACTTCAGGATGCAAATAATTAGAACCTTACAAATACCTAGCTAGACATGAGCTGGTACTAGAATTATACCTCAGAAGCTTGCTATCTTTAATGGTCTGACAGATGCCAATGCCCCCAGTACAAAGCTTCAAATACAAATCTCAAAATATCTTTGAAAACTCAACTAAATAAACTCTTACAACATGAGCATAATCACAGATCAAACTTTCCCCAAATTGCCCACCCATAACATTGAAGCACAAAATTCAAAAACTATTTTGTAATAAATGTTGCCATACCAAGTACTCATCATCTCCAAGCTTCATGGAACACAACACTTTCAAAATACAGCATTCTAACAGTAGGAGTCATGTTGGAATCTGACAATGCATTCCAATAGTCCTATCAGTTCCTAGAATTGACTCAGGAATTATATCTGTGATCCGCAGAAGATGAGCCTAGCAATTTTATTCAATTACAAAAGTAGATAATTTATCTATTTGTGCAATGATATATAAAATACTTGGCATGTAAAAATAATAGCAAGATTATAGCAACTTGTCTTTGGATCATTTCTGTGTAAATTTCATTGAACAGGGCAAGCAGAATAATTTTCAACAATAATAATAACAACAATAGCAATAGTAATGATAGGGATAAATACATCTATGTTTCCATGTTTCTTTCTGAAATAATTGAAATTTCTTCAATCATACTTTTTTTTGCTTTTGTAGTCAACACTTTTCTAATTTAATATTGCATTTAAGTATTTTAACATATCCCATATTTGATGAGAACTCATTTCCTATATATAGAATATGGGCATAGAGAGTCAGATACATCAGACAAATATGAATAATAAAAGTAGATATGCTATAAGACCAGAATAAAATGAACACTTCCATTGCTAAAATATCAAGCTTAAATAAGAAATTCTAATTCTTACAGTGTAACTTTGGATTGTTTGATCAATCCCTAAATTTCTATGCTAATATCTGCGTACTTTTACTTACTAGCTTCATTTTCAGGGCTATTATTTTTCTGAGAGTGGCTTCTATAATCTCAGAAAATCAGGGGAAATGCATTCATATAGTAGTCTCCATGCATCCTTCTAAGTCCCAAAAGTTGGCAAACAAAAATAAATCAGGAAGAAGGGTCTCAAGTTCATGTCATATAATATTTCAGTTGATTGCACTGGGATATTTGGCTAGAAGAGGTAAAAAATTCAAGAAGAACGATGATAACAATATTTAGATAATAGTAATTATAACAACTAATACTTACAGAGTACTTTAAAGTTTGCAAAATACTTTGTAAATATTATCCCAATTTATCTTTTCAATACTCCTGGAAGATAGATAACATTATTATTATTCTTTTACAGATGAACAACGTAAGACAATCAGAGATGAAATGACTTGTCCAGGGCATCACAGCTAATAAATATCTAAGCCAGGGCAGCTGGATGGCATAACAGATAAAAGTGCTGGGGCTAGAGTAAAGATGTTCATCCTTCTAAGACTTATAAAAATACCTCTGAGATTAATACGTCTCCTGTCTATTTTACAAGCAAATAACTTTTTTTTTTGTTTGTTTTACACGCAAACACAAAGCAAACCTATTTGCAAGAGACAATCAGGAGCTTGCAGAGAATCAATGTATTGCTAACTCCTAGACACTTTTGTTGGTGTTTGCTGGCTAACCTTGCTTATTTGTGCACCCCAAACCAGCCTGAACCAGCTTTGTGGTCAAGTATTCCCATAAAACATCTAGGTTCTGTGTTTTACCAGTTCCTGGGAAAGACTGTTTTATCTGTACCCAAACCTCTCTTTTGGGGTTTTCAAGCAATAGTCTTCTCAACAATTTTTGATGTTAATGAGTCAATTGCCATACACATTGGATTAGCAGTTATGCTTTTTCTTTTTTTTTTAATAACTTTTTATTGACAGAACCCATGCCAGGGTAATTTTTCACAAATTATCCCTTGCACTCACTTCTGTTCCGATTTTTCCCCTCCCTCCCTCCACCCCCTCCCCCAGATGGCAAGCAGTCCTATACATGTTAAATAGGTTACAGGATACAATATATGTGTGCAGAACTGAACAGTTCTCTTGTTGCTCAGGGAGAATTGGATTTAGAAGGTATAAATAACCCGGAAAGAAAAACAAAAATTTAAGCAGTTTACATTTATTTCCTAGTGTTCTTTCTTTGGGTATAGCTGCTTCTGTCCATCCTTGATCAATTGAAACTGAGCTAGATCTTCTCTTTGTCGAAGAAATCCACTTCCATCAGAATACATCCTCATACAGTATCATTGTTGAAGTATATAATGATCTCCTGGTTCTGCTCATTTCACTCAGTATCAGTTCATGTAAGTCTTGCCAATCCTCTCTGTATTCATCCTGCTGGTCATTTCTAACAGAACAATAATATTCCATAACATTCATATGCCACAATTTACTCAACCATTCTCCAATTGATGGGCATCCATTAATTTTCCAGCTTCTAGCCACTACAAACAGGGCTGCCACAACCATTTTGGCACATACAGGTCCCTTTCCCTTCTTTAGTATCTCTTTGGGATATAAGCCCAGTTAAAACACTGCTGGATCAAAGGGTATGCACAGTTTGATAACTTTTTGAACATAGTTCCAAATTGCTCTCCAGAATGCCTGGATATATTCACAATTCCACCAACAATGTATCAGTGTCCCTGTTTTCCCACATCCCCTCCAACATTTTGCGTAATCTTTCCCTGTCATTCTAGCCAATCTGACAGGTGTGTAGTGGTATCTTAGAGTTATCTTAATTTGCATTTCTCTGATCAATAGTGATTTGGAACACTTTCATATGAGTGGTAATAATAATTTCAATTTCATCATCTGAAAACTGTCTGTTCATATCCTTTGACCATTTATCAATTGAAGAATGGCTTGATTTCTTATAAATTAGAGTCAATTCTCTATATATTTTGGAAATGAGTCCTTTATCAGAACCTTTGAGCAGTTATGCTTTTTCAGTGGTGGGCACAGTCATCCTAATTGTTGTAAGATGTTTCTTCCCCAAAGATTGATGGGGATTTTTTTCAACTACAAAAGAAGTAAAAACTCCTGTCTCACCTTCAAATATCCATCTCAAAGCAGTAGCACTAACTTCAGCTACTATTGATCCTCCTATACCAGACCTGTAAGTGTCTGCCTTAATTTTTGGCCAATGACCTGGACCAAGTGGCACCTCCAATGACTGTACGATCTGCACCCATGTCTACCAAACCTTTCAATGGTATGCCCTTTACATAGACAGTGGGCACAGGACTGTTATCTGTAACAGCTGCAGTGCAGAATATTCCTGGATTCTGTTGTTGGGAGTCGAAATCTGGACAAATATCACCAAATTGCCTATTAGGAATGTGTATCAGTAAACCTGATGCTACTACTTCTCCTGGGTGATAAATCACACATTGTCTACCTGTATTAGTGACTGGGATATTAACTACACATTCCCCAATTTCCCAAATCAGTGTATAGACAGACACTGTTTTATAAGCACTCTTAAGAGGTGAAATGATCAGTCCTACAGTACCTGGAGGCAAAGGATACATAGGTCGGACAGAGCAGGGAAGATCTCAGTAGTCCCAACTGCATACAACTCTATTCTCCCCAATTGTAATCCCTTTCTCCTATCAGGTTGTTTCTTAGTTGATTGATCATGTGGGAGTACTGAATTTCTAAAGACTCTCTGGGTGTAATCTCAGCTGCCATCATACCCCAAGTGATTTTTACCTGGGGCCCTGCAGCTGGGCCCTGCTTCCCATTTCCCTGAGTCAATCTACATTGTGATACCCAATGGAAACCTTTGTTGCATTTTGGACATAGAGTTTTGGGTCTTGTTCTCCCATCCTGTCTTCTTTGCCAACCTTGAGCTTTCAGCTGCCATATTTTACTACATTGAAAGCATTGACGAGTCTCTCTGGAAGTCCCTTGCCAAAAGGGGCCCTATCTTCCCATGCTCAGATCTTGAAAAGTCTGCATCACAGCCTGGGTATAAAAGGCATTTGTGCCCACTGTGGCACAGCGTCTTATGATCTCCTCTAAAAGAGCATCCTTGTGTAGTCCTAGTATATTTCTTCTACAAACCTCATTAGCATTTTCTCTAGCAAGTTGTCTTATAATTTCTTTTGCTGCATTTTCACCAATAGTTTGTATGACAGCTATCTGTAGACATCCCAAGAAATCAGCAAAGGATTCATTTGGACCTTGCATTATTTTCATATGAAGGCTTACCCTCTATTTTGTCTTCCTGGGAGGGTGTTCCATGCTTTGATAGCAGCAGAAGTAACTTGCTCATATACAGCTGTACAGCAATTAATATGCACTAAAGTGTCTGCATAAGGACCTAAACCTGCTAGTTGATCAAAGGTAAATGGTATATTAACTTCAGCTTGCCTATTTCATTGGGCTTGTGTTCTACAGAGTTCACTATATTCAGAAAACCACAAGTTTTGTCTAGGTTCTAAACACATCCTTGTTATAGATTCCAATCACTAGAGGTTAAAATTTCATAAGCCAAATTCTCTAATGCCATCTTAGCATAAGATGATGTAGACCCATAAAGAGTGCAACCCTTTTTCAGATCCTTGATAATTTCCAGATTTAAAGGAGTGTATCTTCTTCTTTCTTGACCTGGAGTCAAACTCTTCAATCACCAGGTATGCTTCTATTCTCAAATCAGATGTATCCTGTATCCTGTCCTTCCTCTTTAGCTTTAACTAGTGCCTTTTGTAATCCTGTCATAAGGAGTGGACAAAACTGCTGCATGGGTGGTGCTGATAGTGTCACTACCCCTTCCCACTCCTCCTTCTTCTTCCACTCACAAAGGTGAAATTGAGGGTTGAAGGTCATGAGATGGGGAATGCTCTAAGAGCTCCTGCTGAGAAGCATGACACTTTTTAATTTCATGAGTACTGTACTTAACTCATTTCTTGTCCAATTCTTTATTCTTTTTAGCTACTTTATCAGTACCATCTCCCTCCTGCTCTTTCTCTGTTTTCCTTATTTGAAACTTGTGTGATTCCTTAAAGCCAATTGTATTATGTTGTATATATAGAATGTTTCCTTAGAAATTGAATCAGGACCATTATCATTGTAATATTCAATTAGTTGCTCTCCCACTAGTTTTCACTTGTCTGGCTCTAATTTTTCTTCCTTAGAGAACTAAGGAGACATGCATTCTAATATTTCTAAGAGTTTAATGATCTGCTCCCAAATCACCAACAAACCTTGCTTTTTTATTAACCTAACAATGCTTGCTACACTCTTCCTTTGGGGTGGGGAAGGCTCTTTTCTTAGTATTTGCCCAATTTCTGTTGAAAAAACGAAAGTGAGTAGTCTACTCACCCTATTTCCAGGTCACAGGGACTTCTCCACTGAACTTACGATCTTTTTAGTTGAGCTGCTGAATGTAGGTCCTTATGTCCAGAGCCTCAAAATGTAGTGTGCTTCTTTCAATGCCCCAAGTTTGGATGCCAAAATGTAATGTCCAGGCTAGCTTTCTGGAGGGTTTCTGGATGGGCCTTTGTTCTCAGCAGGATAGTCAGTAGGAGGATAGTCAGGAATAGAGTCTAAAGTATTTATTGTCTCCCTCACAGTCTATTCACTCTGACTAACTGACCTTGTCCCCAGTTCTCTCAGCCATTAAATACTCTATTACAATTACATAATTGCAGCATACTATGTATGTGCGAACTAGAGAACTATTACATTGTCATACTAAGTACTAAGTATATGTGAACTAGAGAACCATCATTACATCAATTACACTGAATTAACACCTTGTTGTGAGTATCCTTGTTTCAAATATACTTCTCCAGAGTTCCGGCACTCTACACTTATTCTGTATCCATCTTGTCTCATAAGGTAATTTCATAGAAAACAGACATATTAAACTTATGGGGTACTTTTATAATTAACTCTGAACAATTCAGTTTATTCTTAGTTTCCTCATCTATATGAGCAAGAGAAAGAAATAGCAAACCACTCTAATATCTTTACCAAGAAAACTCCAAACAGGATCACAAAGATCTGAGCACAACTGGAAAAAAAAGACTGAACAACAATAAAATATCTAAACCACATTTAAACTCAACCTTCTCAATTTCAGATTGAATTCTGTATCTACCTGCTTCAATATTAGAAATTCTGCCATGTAGAAGAGGGATTGTTTGCTCAATTGGCCCAGCAAGAAGCATAAGCTTGCTACAAATTGTTGATTGTACTGTGGAAATGATTTTTATTCCCCCAAATATAAGGTAGATCAGATGGTAGCTATGTGGTGTGATGAGAGGAGTCAGAAAGATCTGATCAAATACAGTCTCAGAAACTTCCTAGCAGTATCTCAAATATCCTATGTTTGCCACTGAAAAAAGCAGTGATCAACCACTCCAGTATCTTTGTTAAGAAAATCTAGAAAAATAAAGTCACAAAAACGTGAACACAATTAAAATGTTTGAACAGTAATAAGTGTATACTTTATTTAGGACCTTAGTGTGGCATCAAATCTTAGAGAAATCCAAGAAATAATATTAGTCCTTTTCTACAAGATGACAAAATACCTGTATCCCCTTAACTGTATATGTGCTTTATTCTTCACATATCAAAATATGTTTGGTAGGTTTTAAATTTGCTACCTACCACAACATATTATTCAAATTCCTGTTTCCTTTCCTCTGCTGCAAATTGTTTCCCAAGCCTGCTTTTTGTTTTAAGGCCTAGTCCTTAAGAAAAAAATCTAGCCAGTAAACCTCAAGATATCTTGTGAGGATTCAGAGGTGTAAAAGACAAAAATTGCTTCTAAGAGCATCATTAGATAATGCCCTATGTGGACAGAGGGAGAGAAGGAAGGAATGAAAGAAGGATGAAAGGAGGGAGGATGGAAGGGAAGGAGAGAGGGATGAAGGGAAGAAAGGAGAAAGGAGGAAAAAAGGGAGGGAGGGAAGAAGGGAAAGAAGAAGGGAAGAAGGATAGAAGGCAGGGAAAATGCAAAGGAAGGAGAAAGAGAAGAAGCGAGGGAGGGGGAGAGGAAGAAAAGAAGGAAGGGCGAGAAGGAAGAAGGGAAGGAGGAAGGGACAGAGGGAGGAAGGGAAGAAGACAAGAGGGAAGGAGAGAATGAGGAAAGGAGGGAGAGAAGGAAGGAAGCAGGGAGGAATGAAGGGAGGGAGTGAGTGAAGAAAGGAAGGAAGGAAGGAAGAAGAGAGGGAAGGAGAGAGGAAAGGACGATGGGAAGAGAGATAAAGGAAGGGAAAGAAGGAAGAGCTAAAGGAGGGAGAGAGAGAAAAGGGCAGTGGGAGAGAGGGAGGGAAAGAAGCATAGAAAGAGGGAGGGAGAGAAGAAGGAAGGAAAAAAGAAAGGAATGAAGGAAGGAAGGAAATGTAATATCCAGGCTAACTCTCTGGTGGGCCTAGGGATCAGCCCAAGGCCTTGGGTTTAGTGGAGGAATGAAGTGAAGGAATCAGGAGAGCTGCCACATGGCTATTCAAAGATGGAGTCTGGAATCGAGTCTGGAGCCTGAAGTCTTTTTTGTGGGTGAGAGTGCTGTGGCTGAGAGAGAGCCTTCTGTCTCTGGAAGGAAGGCAGGGAAGGAGGGACAAACAGAGGAGGAAAGAAGAAAGGAGGGAAGGAGAGGAAAGTAGAGAGGAAGAAGGAGGGAGGGAGGAAAGAAAAGAAAGAGGAAGGGAGGTGAAGGAAAGGAGGGAAAGAAGAGAAGAAGGGAGGAGTCTTTCAACTGACCAATTCCAGGACAACTTTACTCAGGGAGGTTGTTGTTTGTTCTAAAAGAGAACCCTGACATCAGGGAGAGGCTACCATGACATCCAAGTGAATTGGATTTGAGTGAAGGAGAGCTGTTGTGCAAAGTCACCTCCCTCACTTTCCCTTCCAGTCATTTGGGTCCAATGACAGAATATAGAGTAGTGAGAATGGAGATAGTTCTGGATGAAATGGGAGACCTTAGTCTTTTTAAGGGAAGGTCTTCAATAGGTCTCCATTTGACTGAGGCCCCACCCATCAGATGATTAAGGCTAGGTAGCAATTAAGGCAAGAATCTCTTCTTTAGCTCAGTCCAAAAAAAAAAAAATAATAATAATAATCTAAATAAATAAATGAATGAATGAATATAGGAGGGGAAAACCCTCAGTCTTTCTGGCCAAAGCAGAAATGTTAGGTATTTAGATTCAATCTAAATCAGTGAGGTCCCAAACAGTGAATGCCTCTCAGTAATTTTTTCTGCTCAATTTGACCTCTATTATCTTTCTTCCTCAATAAACTGTAGTGGCTCCCTATTACCTCCAGGATTAACTCCAAAGTTCTTAACAACCTGAACTTTTCTGGGAGGATCTTCCTCCATTTTTCTCTCCTCCATGCATTCCAAACTTGTAGAGCAGCTGAAAAATGCTACATAAGGCATTCAGTGCAATATTAATCCAACATATAAAATCTAATTGTAATATTCCAACAAGGAGTCATCTAAAATTTCACTTGCAAACTACAAAGGGAAACTTATGACCTTTAGAACCTCATTCTATATATGGCAGTTTTCATTGTAAGGGGATTTTTCCTAATCATGAATTAAAATATGCTTCCCTACAAATTATATTTTTGCTAACTAGAATCTTTAGAATCTGCATTCTAAAGAGAATAGAGTAGTCACTTTTGGAGAAACATTTAACTAACATGGGGGAAGCTGATTTTTGATCAGGGCTGCCAAAATCAAAGTAGAGTATGGGGAAAGTTGCTCTTATGTAATGGGATGTGTTTCTTTCTTGCGAAAACTGCTCTTCCAATTCTTCACCATATGAATCTTTGCACTGCTACTTCTGGGCAGTCACTTCTCATGTTATATTGTCATGGGGAAGTATCAGGGGGATGGGCTGCTTACTTTATCATCACAACTATATCCTTCCTCAAACTATGCTCTTGCTGTTGCCCTTTTCTTGCCTTCCTCTTATACTCTTCTTCGGGCCATGAGCAATACCTCTCCCTCTTTTCCACAAAGCCAACTTTTTTTTCCTTCTCAAGAGAAAAATCTTGCTTCCAATATTATATTTGGGAATATCTGAAAGTAGCTATCTATCATCTCTAATTTTTTTTTTATTTTCAATTTAAATGTTCTCAGATTCTGTATAGAAACTGGTATTTCATGTTTTCAAGACCACTCTTATTGTTTGCCCTCTTGTGAATTAATCTCTTTCTTGTCCCTTAGCTTGTGAATTTATATATATATTATATTATATTATATATTATATTATATTATATTATATATTATATAATATAATATTATGTTTAGAATTAGTTGTAATATTCTAGTCTTGTCTCTCCAATGAGATAATAGCCTTTTTGAGGACAGGACCATACCTTTATACTTGTCATATCACCTAGAATCCCTAGCACAATAGGGGATCAATGAATACTTGTTGATTCATTGGCTGAAATTTGCATTATCCTTTGGTATACCAAAGTATCTTTATTGAAACTGGAAGTATATGAGTAATGTACCCTTGCCAACCAATTCTAATTGTGGCTCTAAGAAATTTGCATACTCAGCAGCCACAATCTTGTAAAATGATCTAGGCAGATAGGCTAAATCAGGTTCTTTATAGGTTAAAGATCTATGATGCATCTCAAGTAATCAGTGTTGATGGAGCCACATTGTTTAGTGATAAGGACATGACCCTGGAGAGATGAGCTGAACACTTCCATAGTGAACTTCTAAAAGATCATCATCAATTAATGCTGAAGCCCCTAATTGAAGCCAATCCTTCTTTAACAAAACTTCCAACTGAAAAAAGATTTTCAATGCCATTAGGCTCTTTTGTGTGGTGAAGTATCTGGTGCTGATTCTATTCCAGCTGAGATTTACAAGTTAGGGGATCCACCGTTCATTAAAAAAAACAAAACAAAACAAAATAAAACAAACAAACAAAAAACTGACAAATCTTCTGGATTATATGTTAAGAAGAGATTATCTACCAGGAGTTCCTCTTTTGCTCATCTGTATGAGCAAAAAGGAAATAAATTATTTTGTGACAATTAAAGGGAGGTTTCTAACTTAGCCAATGCTGAAAAGATTCTTACCAAAGAAATTCTTAATAAATTGATATTTCATTTGAAATATGATAAGGTATGGTATGGCTTCAGAAAAGGCTGAGGAATGGTTAATATATTTTTTTTGTTTGTTTGTTTTGCCTTTTTTTTTTTTTTTTTTGCTGCTCAGCAACTCCAGGAGACATTGTAGGAGCAGAACAGAGGTCTGCACACAACATTCATTAATCTGATCAAGGTCTTTGATATTGGCAGTCATGAGTGTTTGTGGAAGATCAAGACAAAATTTGGTTGTCTAGAATATTATATCAGTATATGCCAGTTTAACAATAGCATGTATGTGTGGAGTTTGAATAATGGTGAATAATTCTCTCATGCTTTCCCATTCATCAATAGAGTAAAGCAGAGCCCTGTACTTGCTCTCATGCTTTTTATATGTTTTCAGCAATATTGTCAGAAGTCTTTGACAAGGACAAAAATGATAGCAAAGTCAGTTACTACACTGATGGTAAGTTATTTAACTTGAAAAGGCTATAAGCCAGGAGATATGGAGGGAGAATTGGTGGGCAATTTTTTGTTCACAAATGAGTGCTGCCTCTGAAGCTGAGATGCAACAGAGTATGAATCAGTTCTGCATCTTGGGCTAATTTTGACTTGACAATGAACACCAAGAAAACAAGGATTCTCTACCAGCCAACACCTTAGCATCCATATATTGGATCATCAATTATGGCAAAAGGAGAAATTTGGAATGCTGTGGATGTTTACTTACCCTGGAGGTATATTTTTCATGCATGTAGATAATGAAGTTAATATATGAACTGCGAGAGTTAACTCAGTGTTTGGAAGGCTCTGAAGCAAAATGTGTGCGAGAAACACTGTGCTGTTTATTAAACTGGAGATCCACAGAGCAGTTGAGCTGACCTCATTGCTATATATCTGTGAAATCTGGACAGGGTACCAGCACCATGCCAGGAAACTGAATTGCTTCCATTTGAATTATTTTAGAAAGATTCTTTAAGATCACCTGGCAAGATAAGGCATCAGACACTGAAATCCTTTCTCAAACTGAACTCCTAAGCATTCAAACTATTGCTTTGAGTGCATCTTCAAAAGACTGGACATGTTGTTGGAATGTGAAAGATATGCATGCCTAAAAGACTATTTTATGGAGAATTACAAGGAGCAAGCACTCATAAAGAGGTCAGAAGAAGTGATAAATGGACATTCTCAGTGACTCTGAAGAAATTTAGAATTGTTTGGCACATGGGAGGCACTACCATGGGACAGACATACCCACAATCAAATACTAAACTCGAAATTCTAAAATTAAACAGGGAAATTAATAAAATTGAAAGTAAAAAAAAAACTATTGAATTAATAAATAAAACTAAGAGTTGGTTTTATGAAAAAACCAAAATAATATGCAAACCCTTAGTAAATCTGATTAAAAAAAGGAAAGAGAAAAATCAAATTGTTAATCTTAAAAATGAAAAGGGAGAACTCTCCACTAATGAAGAGGAAATTAGAGCAATAATTACGAATTACTTTGCCCAACTTTATGCCAATAAATTTGATAACCTAAGTGAAATGAATGACTACCTTCAAAAATATAGGCTGCCCAGATTAACAGAGGAGGAAGTAAATTGCTTAAATAGTCCCATTTTAGAAAAAGAAATAGAACAAGCTATTAATTAAGTCCTTAAGAAAAAATCCCCAGGGCCAGGTGGATTTACATGTGAATTGTACAAAACATTTAAAGAACAATTAACTCCACATAGTTATACAAACTATTTGAAAAAATAGGAAATGAAGGACTCCTACCAAATTCCTTTTATGACACAGACATAGTGCTGATACTAAACTAGGTAAACTGAAAACAGAGAAAGAAAATTATAGACTGATCTCCCTAATGAATATTGATGCAAAAATCTTAGATAAAATATTAGCAAAAAGATTACAGAAAATCATCCCCAAGATAAAACACCATGGCCAAGTAGGATTTATACCAGGAATGCAGGGTTAGTTCAATATTAGGAAAACTATTAGCATAATTGGCTATATCAATAACCAAAATAACAAAAAAAGTGATCATCTCAATAGATTCAGAAAAAGCATTTGATAAAATCCAAAATCCATTCCTATTAAAAACACTTGAGAGTATAAGAATAAAGGGACTTTTCCTTAAAATATCCAGTAGCATCTACTTAAAATTATCAGTAAGCATCCTATGTAATGAGGATAAATTGGAACTATTCCCAATAAGATCAAGAGTGAAACAAGGTTGCCCACTATCACATTGCTATTCAATATTGTATTAGAAATGCTAGCTTCAGCAATAAGAGATGAAAAAGAGATTAAAGGAATTAGAGTAGGTAATGAGGAAACCAAATTATCACTCTTTGCAGATAATATGATGGTATATTTAGAGAACCCCAAAGATTCTACTAAAAAGCTATTAGAAATAATCCACAACTTCTAGCAAAGTTGCAGGATACAAAATAAATGCACATATATCATCAGCATTCTTATATATCACTAACAAAAATCCAACAGCCAGAAATACAAAGAGAAATTCCATTTAAAATAACTGCCAATAGTATAAAATATTTGGGAATCTCTCTGCCAAGGGAAAGTTGAGAACTATATGAGCAAAACTACAAATACTTTCCACACAAATAAAGTCAGATCTAAACAATTGGGAAAATATCAAATGCTCTTGGATTGGTCAAGCAAACATAATAATGATGATAATATTACCTAAACTAATCTATTTATTTAATGCTATACCAGACTCCCCAAAAAAACTATTTTAATGACCTAGGGAAAAAAACAAAAACAAAATTCATATGGAAGAACAAAAGGTCAAGACTTTCAAGGGAACTAATGAAAAAAAAAAATGAAACGTACCTGATCTAAAACTATATTATAAAGCAGTGTTCAGCAAAACCATTTGGTATTGGCTAAGAAATAGACTAGTTGATTAATGGAATAGGTTAAGTTCACAGGACAAAATAATCAATAACTCTTGCAATCCAGTGTTTGACAAATCCAAAGACCACAACTTTGGGATAAAAATTCACTATTTGACAAAAACTGCTGGGAAAGTTGGAAATCATTATAGCATAAACTAGGTATAGACCTACCCTTAACACCATACACCAAGATAAAATCAAAATGGGTTCATGATTTAGGCATAAAGAATGAAAATATAAATAAATCAGAAGAACAAGAACAGTTAATCTCTGTGAAGGAGATAGGAATTTGTGACCAAAGAAGAACTAGAGATCATTATTGATCACAAAATAGAAAATTTTGAATATATCAAGTTAAAAAGCTTTTGTACAAACAAAACTAAAGCAGACAAGATTAGGAGGGAAGCAGTGAATTGGAAAAACAATTTTTTACAGTTAAAGGTTCTGATAAAGGCCTCATTTCCAAAATATATAGAGAATTGACTCTAATTTATAAGAAATCAAGCCATTCTTCAATTGATAAATGGTCAAAGGATGTGAACAATTTTCAGATGATTAAATTGAAACTATTTCTATTCATATGAAAAAGGTGTTCCAAATCATTATTGATCAGAGAAATGCAAATTAAGACAACTCTGAGATATCACTACACATTTGTCAGATTGGCTAAGATGACAGGAAATGATAATGACAAATGTTGGAGAGAATGTGGGAAAACTGGATAGTGATGCATTGTTGGTGGAGTTGTGAATGGATCCAACCATTCTGGAGAGCAATTTGGAACTATACTGAAAAAGTTATCAAACTGCATACCCTTTGATCCAGAAGTGTTACTATTGGGCTTATATCCAAAAGAGATCTTAAAGAAGGGAAAGGGACTTATATGTGCAAAAATGTTTATGGCAGCCCATTTCCTAGAGGCTAGAAACTGGACATTGAATGGATACCCATCAACTGGAGAATGGCTAAGTAAATTATGGTATATAAATGTTATGGAATATTATTGTTCTGTAAGAAATGACCAGCAGGATCAATACAGAGAGACTTGGAGAGAATTACACGAACTGATGCTAAATGAAAGGAGCAGAACCAGGAGATCATTTTACACTTCAACAACAATACTATATGAGGATCAGCTCTGATGGAAGTGGCTATCTTTGGCAATGAGAGGATCCAATTCAGTTCCAATTGATCAGTGATGAACAGAAACAGCTACATCCAGCAAAAGAACACTGGGAAATGAGTGTGGACCACAACATATCATTTGCATTCTTTCTTTTCTTGCTTGCTTCCATTTTTATTTTTCTTCCCACGTTATTTTTAACTTTCTAAATCTGATTTTTCTTGTGCAACAAGAGAACTGTATAAATATATACACATATATTGTATTTAACAAATACTTTAACATGATTAACTGACTGCCATCTAGGGAAGGGGATGGAAGGAAGGAAGGGAAAAGTTGGAACAGAAGTGTTTGCAAGAGTCAATGTCGAAAAATTACTCATGCATATGCTCTGTCAATAAAACCTATAATATTTTTTTAAAAGATGCCTCGGATGACCTTGGTGTCTTCAATATATAACCAAATTCTAAGCACTGTTACCTGCTTATATTTATCTGACTTCATGGCCATAGGAACAAATTGTTCTTGGTTGCCCATTCTACTGGAAAGTCTTCATGTTCATGGAATAGATACCCTCCCAACTTATTGACAGGTTTGAGATTTCTCAGTTATTCTCTGTCTGGGTTAGCCCATATCTCAGAATGGTTCACTGGGATGTGACCATTGTAAATGCTAAAGCTTCTTTAGAGAGTAGGAGGATTAAATAAATGCCAGTGGTAGAAAGCAAAAGTGAAAAGGGAGAACCTTCTGCAGCCCTCATACCACAGATACTAGTCTGTATCCTACTCTATACCTGAGGGATAATAATAGTACCTATCTTTCAGAGTTGTTGTGAGGATGAAATAAGGTAATCTTTGTAAAGCACTTTGAATGCCTGGCGCCTAGTTCATTGATTTATTAATTGGTTGATGTTTGGTTGATTAGTAGGTAGGATCTGATAGGTCTCGTATTCTGTATTGCCTTCAAGAGCCTAGGATCCTTACCTCTAAATCAAGATAATAGCCATACAGTTGATATTCCTGGAGGGATATGTTAGGGTGAGTTGAAAGCTCGATGAGAAAAGCCTGCTTTATATATATTTAGAAGGTTTTGAAAGCACAAATTTTGATTCATTTGTTCATCATTTTTTTCTTCCTTTTTTCTGTTTTCTTCAATGTACTCTGAATTATTATGAGATTTGCTTGTGAAACTAATTTTGCTCAACATCTATACACTGAATCCCCCCACCCCTATCCCCCTACACCCATTCCCTTCAACTTCACTCATTCCAACTAAAGTCAGAAAGGTGGAAGAGCAGTTAAAAGAGTGGGAGGAAATGTGCTGCTGTGGGAATAAAAGCAGAGTAACCATGGGGGATCAGATTCTTTTTGCCTCTTAAGCCTGATATCACTTTAGCTCCTATTGCTAAGCCTGGGGTAGGAAGGTTGGATTTTTGCCCAGGCAGTTAGTTGGGGCATAGTGCCAATGGAAGGTCACAAAGGAGGGAAAAGAAGTTCAGGAGGAGGAGGGAAGCAAACTTCTTGAAATGTTCATGGTAAAGGGGGTCAAAAGTAAATCATGTCACAATATTGTTTTCCTAGTCTATTATTAAACATGATCTTCCAAGGTATGATTTCTCAGACCCAATGCATTTTCAATCAAATTAGAAAGGATCCCATTATTTTGAGAATTGATAGTTTTCAAAAAAGCCAAAAAAAATCTCTATTTACCTACATAGTTTTCATTAGTTTTGACCATATTTAACCATGAAGTTCTATTTTTATGTTTCATCTCACTTGTACAAGAGATTACAAATACTGTCTACAGAAAATGTACTTTCTATCCTCCCACACAGAGCTTCTACAAAAACAACAAACAAAACAGATGTAGAAGGACTAAAAAGTAACAAGAAGATATGTTTACTTTCCTCTTCCTGGCATTCTTTAAGCCTTATTCATGATTCCCATTCACTGATTTGATTCTTTTAAAAGACCCTCTGTATCTAGGCAAGTGTTTATATTCCTGACTTATTTATAGTCATGTTTTTAATGGTTTGTAATGTAGTATTTTATCCTGAAGCATCTCCCACTGTGATACAGGTGTCAAATGACCCTGCAGTGTGATTGGTAGTTAGTTAATCTTGTACAAATTTAGGTAAGGGTGAGAAGGAAGAGAAGAGGCTGAGGGATTAGGAGTAAAGTTTCCCTAGGTAGAGGAGGGCCAACCTCTCTTGAAAAAAATTATGGATAAAAAGTCAAAAGCAAGAAAAATATTTACAAAACCTGGACCTTATCAACATAACATGCTGAGAGCTACATATATGCTTGCATTACATCTATTTAAAACCAGATTCAGAGAATCCACCCAAAATGTTCATATGGACTATTTGTGTCCAACCAGTGGCAGGGCATTCCAAGGTTGTATTGGTCTGAGTAGTCACAGTCAGACACTGGAACTTGACTCTAACATATTAATGTCATTTTGGTTCTCTTCAAAAATGAAAGACAGCAACCAACCAACCATTTAAACTATAGGTAATAAGTTCTATATAATGCTTTCCTTTTATCAGATTCATCCAGAGAGTAATTTAATATAAAACAAATGCATGTAATCAAACAGACATAAATCGTTAAGGATAAAAAAAATCCCCCTCCACCCCAAAAAAGAGACACTTTTTGTTGTTGTTATTGTTATTTATTAGAGTTCAATTCTTAGTAACCTTATGAATTATAGCACATTAGTCTCTTCTAGTCTTTACTATCTCCTGAAATCTGATCAAGGTCATGTTCATTGCTTCCATGATACAATAGATCCATCCTATCCTCTGTTGTCCCCTTCTCCTTTTGACTTCAATCTTTTCCAACATCAGTGTCTTTTCCAATGAGTTCTGTCTTCTCATATATTTAAAGTATTCAAACTACAGCTTTAGTATTTGAACTTCCAATGAATAGTCTGAATTGATTGATTTGATCTCTTTGCTCTCTAAGGATTCTGAAAACTCTTCCAGTAGGCTAATTCGAAAGTGTTAATTCTGCAACTTTCACCTTTCTTTGTAGTCCAACTTTCAGACCATACCTTGCTACTGGAAAAACACAGAAACACATCACCTCATAAATTCCTGACACTGTTGGAAGAGGGAACACTTGTAGCCCACACAAATTATATTCTTAACTTTCGAATTCCAAATAGATCACATCTCTGCCCTGGAGCTGCTACATGCTGCTTTCCCAGAATTCTCCAAAGTCTGATGCCATTTTCTTGGCTAGCTTCTCCACTGGGTTACCATTAGCTTCTCTCTTGACCTGCTTCAGGTATCTACTGCCTTTTCTTTATTGCTGCTACTCTCTACTTTCTGCTTATTTGCTTTCTTTTCTCAATGCCATATTCTGCTTTTGCCTGGAACGTTACTTCTTCCCCACAGGGGAGAGTTTAAACTCTTTAGTGAGCCAGCCTCTAGCCTCCAGGTCATTTTGGTTCTTTTGTGAGTCAGATTTATAGCCTCACTCAATGAAGAAAAAAAAATTCCTGAGTTTATGTATATCTTTTTAATAATACCACATCTTTTTCATCTTCTTCATTAAGAATTCTCCTAAATCTGCTTATTTATTTGGGTTGGATTGGAAAAACTTAATTCTGTTTCTATCATTACAGCTAACCACAACAACTAGGCATCAGTTTGCATGTTTTGCATGTGAAGTGTTGATTGAACACTTAGTTGATTGAACACTGAGAAATGGGTGCTTTTATTATTCCATTTTTATAAAGAACTTGAGCTTGAAAGTGATTAAATAATTTTGCTACGATCACATAGTGTGAAGTAAGATTTCAACTCAGGTCAAATTGCCTCATCTAAGGCCAGTGTTTTATCTACTTCTTCAATAGTCTGCTACCATCAGAACCATATTGATTTTTCTGGAGTTCCACTTAAGCCACACTAAATAGGTAAGAGTGGAGCTGTCAAGCTTTGTCTTGCATTCCTACATCTATGTTTAAATTGCGGTCCACCATACACCTACTTCTTAGTACCTATTGACTTTTATAGTTTTTATTAGGGTCCATTTTCCTGAGCAATGATGTAATGAGTGTAATGGAAAGAAAAGTGATTATACTTAGGAGAACTGATGCAAGTCATCCTAGAACTATAATATAGTTCTAATGTGACCTTGGGCAAATCATAACTTTTTTCTGCATTTCCTTATGCACAAAATAAAAGAGGTTGACTTGATGATTTCCAAGGTCCTTTCCAGCTCTCACATGTTATAATTTCATTCCATTTCCAGTCTTAGGAATTGTTCATATATTATCCTTAGCCAAAAATAATTATTTCAATGGGGAAGGCACCACAGGGTGTTAGAAAGAGCAGTGGGCTAGGAATATAGAGGCTGGAGTAACCAGTGATCTTGGGGAAATGATTAACCATTCTGAACCTGTTTTTTCACATGTAAAACAAGAGAAAAAGAGAATGTTTCTTAAGGTCCCCTTTGACAGTAAACTTATTTTAAATAAATTATTTTATTTTACATTTATTAAATACCCATAAGAAATAACCTGAATATGCCAAAACCATGGCTCTCTACTCAAAATCCTGAATTTATTAGTCACATATAATGGCATGGATTTAATTAGCTTCACTGTTTCATAACTTAATTTAGCATATGGACCTATTTTAGAATCATAAATGGGGAATTTAGAATAACATTTGCTCACCTATTGAAAAGATGTTAGTAGCATTATACATTCCAGGTATGTAGACTGATCCTCCCTTAGGACCTTTTACCTAATAAAATTGACAGAACAACCTGTTAGGAAGCACAAAGCCAAGCCAGTAGAAGCAGGCATACATACAGTAAGTGTTAGGAGCCAAGAGTACTTTTGGTAGGTAACAGCAAAAACACCAGCCAACAATATCTGAACAGCTGTCACACTGAGGTTACAAGTCCAAGGTTAAAGAATGGGACATCCAGAAACCAGTTAAAGGAGAGAATGGATTTAATACTTTACTAAGCCCTAAAGATCAGAAAACAAAATATCTATTCATTTGAGCAAAAGACAGGGCATAAGGAAGTGATAATAACAATCAAATTTCCAGTCTAATCTGGAAACTTTCTATGCAAAACAGTGAAGTTCTGTTTTACAGACTGGAAATTATCAGTAATTGTAAGGCTTCTGTGATGACTTTTGGCATTTATAATGAAATCCATGTATAATTTCTTCCAAATTGAGCTCATAATGCTTTAAAATATCATTCAAGTGATAGCAGAACTCTTATGAATTCTTAAATAATATGATACAACTTTATTGATACTGTATATTCCAAAAGGATCAGAGAAAGGAAGGAAGGAAAATTAAAGAAAACAGGAGAGAGGGACAAGGGAGAAGAACGGGAGAGGAAGCGAGAAGGATAAATTTAAGTGCAACAGAAAAAGAGGAGAAAATATCAGGGAGTGAATTTGAGACAATAAAAGCATTAGAATGTAGATAATCTCCTGTTAAAGTTCATATTTATCTGAGAAAAGTATAGGGGTCTCCTAGAGTTAGCTCTGGTGAGCCAATTATTAAATTTTTAGAAGGAACATTTATGCCTTGGAAATAAGTGAATGCTACAAATCAGGGTTTAATTTTTTGCTTTATTGTTTGTATAGACTTAATAGAGTTGCAGAGCAAGTGTTAATAATGCAGATTAAATTATAAAATGTGTCATGTATACATTTTTATTTCTTTGGAGAGGCAGTTATTAATCATTTACTGGGACACTCCTGGAAAGGTATCACATTAATCTAATATGCAATAACATTTTGATATAAATTATGTGGGAGAGCTAGGTGTTACAGTCAGGCCTGGAATCAGAAAGAATTGAGTTCACATTTGGCTCCAAACACTTTACTAGTTGTGTGACTCTGGACAAGTCACTTAATCCTGTCTGCCTCCATTTCTCAGCTGTAAAATGAACTGGAGAAGGAAATGGCAAACAATTCTACTTACTTACTTTTATCAAGAAAAACCCAAAAGAAGTCAGAAAAAAGTCTGACATGAATGAAAGTGACTAAACAGCAATGAAATAAATTATCTATTTATATACCTACCCACCTATCTTCTCATCACATAAAAGGGTTCTGAATCAAGTGTAGGTAATAGAATGCTCAGTTGGGATCTCTGCCTTCACACCATTCTAGCCTAATTAATAGGTCATCTGCTTGCTTCTTCCTCAAACCAAATTGTATAAACGGAGCCCTAGCCCAAACTCTGGTGTGCCTCCTTTTCCTAAGAGGATAATGATGGGTAATAAATGGACATTCTGATTCAGTATTTTATGGCTTAGCAATATTGTTCTTCCCAATCTGCCCTGCCCTTAGTGACCCAGATGTTTCAATGGCTGAATCCCTGAAGTTATGTCATCCTGAAAGTGTCTCCCAACACTGTTTAAATGACAGGACCCTGAAAAGTTTCCAGAAAATCTACATTAACCACATGAGGGAAGGGAGAAGAGGGGAGGGGAGGTTAAGTGGCTTGCCCAGGATCACACAGCTAGTAAACATAAGAGGCTGGATTTGAACTCAAGTGTTTCTGGCTGCACGCCTAGTAATCCACTTTTATTCCAGCTATATTCAGGGGGAAAAATGCATTACATATGTGTGTATGCATATAGATTCTTATTTGATTCATTTAATCTAACCAATCTTTTCCTTCACCCTATTATACAAATGAGATAAATGAGTTCATTGGAGTCTCCCACTGATCTAATTCCAGCAGTGTGTATGTGTCAATCTCATTAACAATGTGGACATTGCTGGAAAGTTTGCTGCCAAAGTAAGTGAACTTATTTACAGCATTCAAAACTTCACATTTGCTCTAACTGATGGGTCCACATATGGATGGTATACATATATGGATAGTTTGATACTGGTTGATAGAGGACCTGTGTTTTTTGGTGTTAATTGTTAGAGCAAAATTAGCACAAGCAACAGAGAATCAATCCCTACTTTGTTGCATCTCAGCTTTGCAGGCTGCATTAAGTGCACAATCAATTTCAAGCAAAAAAATCATGCACCAACACTTTCTCCACTTTAGTTTTGACTCTTAACCTTTTAAAATTAATGAATTTAGCATTAGTATGGTACCTGACTTTGATTCCAGGTTTTTTCTCATTCAAAGCATTTAACAATGTGACTGAAAACATCATGCTAAAAATCATGGAAGCATACTATACCGATGAATTTCTCTGGCCAACCAAATTTTGACCTAACTTTCCATAAGCCTTCATGACTGACAGTATCAAAGGTCAAATTTGCAAATGTTATAAATGGACCTCTGTTCTGTTCCTGGCCTTTTTCCTGGAGTTATCAGACAGTAAACATATATTGACTGTTCCATGGCTCTTAAGGACTAATTGTTTATCAAGTGGCAGAAAATTGGAATCTGAACACAGGCTATTTACATGGAATTCAGTGCTCTTCCAGCTTTGGCTCCAAGAATTATATGAGTATTTTGTCCCTGATGTAGCTATATAATTTTACTTATTCTCATTAATCTTTTCTCATATCCATTAAATATATATTCCCCTCAAGGACTGTGATAAATTTTTTTTTTCATTATCTTCTTTATAGAATCTGGTACAGAGCCTTGCACCATGATATATGCTGAATAACTATTTATTTAAATGAATATCTAACGATCCAAACAGATGATCTTGGGAGTATATATTCCATAGTCAGCATCATTGACTATTTGGCTTTGGGGTCATTTCTGTGAACTAGCCTGCTGGTTTAAATATAATTGTTTATTTGTTCCTCATTTTCCTGGGATCAACATGTAAACCACAGATTCTACTTTCTCCCTAGTTTTTAGGTCTTTTGACAGCCTTGCCCTTTCTATGAACTTGTTTTTAGATTTTGTTTTAACTTTCTAGGCATTATGCCCTTGCATGTTTCTACCTACACTGATGCTTTCTTAGATTCCTATCCTTGAACCTGCCCTCTACCTAAATATATGGGTTTGCCAGGCCTTATGCAGTCTTGCCCGTAAAAATGCCGCTAGAACTCCAATTCAAGCACATTTTGATGGGAGAAAAAGATGAGAGAGATTCAAAAGCAAGAAAAATTACTTGGATCAGAGGTGTAAGTAAGAATTACAGAATTTGAAGCAAAAGCTATTGAGTTGCCTGGAGTAAAGTGCATGAGCATTGAGGTGAGGTCTAAGGGATGATCACTTCTTAATGTAAGTTAAGATAGGTTAGAAGTCAGAAATCATTAGAATTAAGGACAATAAGTGTCTTGAAAGCCAGAGTGTTTGACAGGGTCAGAAGTTGGGTTGAAGAAGACTTTCAGGTACTAAACTTATAGGGAAGGAAATAGAATGATAGAAAATAAATGTAAAAGAAATTATAAACCAATAGATTAGTTTTATTTCTACCTCTTGAAATTATATGAATATATAGTATATGTTTATATGTATAAGTATACATGTAATATATTTATGTACAAGTATATTCTATATATCATTTTATATATCAAAATACACTAAACATTCAGGTAATTGTTTTATATGTGATTCTTGTTCTTTGCATATTGTAATGTCTGCATTTATTGATATTCACTGTATCACCCCCCAAAAAAGAAAAAAATAATAGTGATTTCAATGAATAGTGTGATAACCATAAGAATCTAGAAAGGATGAAGTGAATTCTTCTTAATGGATTCTTGTTTGATTTTAAATTCAAAGATCTTTTCATATTAGCAGCAGAGGAAGGTAGGCAGAGGGTTTAAAGGAAATAGAGGAATTTAAAGGAAATAGCAAGGAATTTTGACTAGAAGAGACAGGTCTGAGTTTACTAGAGGAAGCCAGAAAGTGATGTTTTTTAATCCTAGGGGAGAAATCTTTGGCATGGTCATATGGCACTATTCTTATTCTGAATGATCTGGTGACAAACTTTTCAGAGTGAGGAGGTCAGGGGAAAGTATAAGAACACAAGGCACTAAAAGAAGCTGTAGGTATCTTGGGATGAAATGGGAAAAATATAGTGAGAGGGGTACTTAGGTGGTACAGTGGATAGAGCACTAGCCCTGAAGTCAGGAGGATCTGAGTTCAAATTTGATCTCAGAAACTTAACACTTCCTGGCTGTGTGACTCTGAGCAAGTCATGTAACCCCAATTGCCTCGGGGGGGGGGGGGAGGAGTAGTGAGAACCAGGCTACAAGAATACATTTTTACTTCATAGGTCTGTTTAAGGTTTATTTTTTTAGTCATTCAGGATTGTCAAGCTCTTCATTACACCTTTTAGGGCATTCTTTACAAAGATACTGCATGGTTTTTCATTTCCTTCTTCAGTGGATTAAAGCAAACAGTGACTAAATAACTTATTCAGGGTCATAGAACTAATACTGTCTGAAATCGAAATTTAATTCAAGCCTTCTTAAATCCAGGCATAGTCCTCTAGCTACTGAGTCATTGAGCTGTCTCATCTTACTGTTTAGAAATTGGCCTGACCTACATATGAGACAACTAAATGCATATAATTCAATAATTCTTTTTTAGGTGGGAGTGGCTGAATTTAATTACAGTCCTCTTAATATAATTAGAGACACCTAAAATTGGAAATCACTTTTTTTCAGAATTATTTGTAACAATCATATTCTTAAATTCTTCAGAATATTAGTTAACAAATATTGATTAAGATAGTAGATAAGTGATTCAGTGGACAGAGAGCTGGATTTACAATCAAGAATACCTTCTATCAAAAACACCTCAGACATTGACTAGCAAATCCTCACCCTCTGTTTGCCTCTATTTCTTCATCTGTAAAAAGAAAATAATAATAATACCTATATCAAAGAGTTATTAGAAGGATTAAATGAGATAACATTTGTAAAGTGTTTCACAAATTTTAAAGTGTTCTTTTCTTTTCTTTTTTAGAACAATCAGGACTTAGTGACATGCCCAGCATCACACAGCTATTGTTTGAGGCCAGATAACTCCTAACTTCAGAGCTAGTACTCTATCCACTAAACTACTAGCTGACCCTAGTAATTATTATTATTTTTAATATATTTGGTTTCTATATAGCTTACTACAGTCAGACCCTGTGCTAAACACTGGGGTCAATTTTAAAAGAAATGCAAAAATGTGATTCCCGTACTCAAGAAGCTCACTCTCTAATGGGGAGACAACATATTAAAAACTATGTACTTAAATAATCTCTCTCTCTCTTTCTCCCTCCCTTCCTCCCTCCCTCTCTCCCTTTCCCTCCCACCTTCCTTCTTTCCCTGTTTTCCTCCCTTTGTCCCTTCCCTCCTCTCTTCTCTTTTCTTCTCTTTCTCTCTTTCTCTACACATACATACACACATGTGTGTGTGTGTGTGTGTGTGTGTGTGTGTGGCTACCTCTATCATCCATATTGTCAATAGTAGTAAATGAGAGATAACCTTAGAAAGATGACTCTAGCAGTCATCCTTGGGGAGGTAAAAAAGATAGATGGTAGGGGAGGAAGATTAAATATTCCTATTCTAATTAGATTTGGGGATTGTTCAGCTATATCTAACACCTCAGGACCCCATAGAGGATTTTCTTGGCAGAGGTACAGAAGTGTCTTGCCATTTCTTTCTCCAGTGGAGAAGTTAATTGATTAGGTGACTTACCCAGGATCATACAGCTAGTGAGTAAAGCTGCCTTCCCTAATTAGATTACCTTACATTTTATATCTCTAAATTCATATGCTATCTAAGCTGCAACTTCATTTAGAGCAGTTCTTTTGAAGACCCTTAGGAAAAGTCGATTACTTTTATAAGCTGGATGACACAGAATAAGGGGGGAGGGAAGGGAGGAGAGAGAAAAGAGAGGAGATTGAAAGGGATTCTGCTTCTTTTAAAATTCTGGGGCCAGAAACCAAATGTTCAGTTTATCCTGCTAGAAAAACTCTGAACAAGGTTTTATTTTCTTTACAAAGATGCTGCCAGATCACTGCAGGTCACTCAGGAGGTCCTTTCTCAGAAGTGGCCAAGTTAGGGAAGAACACATACCAGCAGTATTCAAAAAAGTAAAAGAAAAGAAAAGAAAAAGAAACCAAAAAGCAAGTTTTTCTCCCCCCACCCCTTCCACCTCCAGATATGAATTCTTTTTTCATTCACTGTCCTCTTAAACAGAGTGTAACTGACTTTGCCATGAAAACTGAAAACAGCTCTTTTTTTTCATATTTTCAAGGCAAAAAAAAGTCTAAAGTTGCCCTTATTGACATAGAATGAGATTTCTTATTCTGGAAAGATTAATTTTCTAGTAAACCTTACTTTTTTAAAATGACTGATGTGTTTAAATATTTGAATGGCTCATTGTTACATATCACTTATATGTTGGCAAAGTATTTAATGTTGCTGAAGTCATGTTTCACTCTTTGTAAATACATTTAGTTTTTTTTGGTAAAGACACTAGAATGGTTTACCATTTCTTTCTTCAGCTCATTTTACAAATGAGGAAATTGAGGCAAATAGGGTTAAGTGATTTGCCCAGAGTCATACAGCTAAATGTCTGAGGTCACATTTGAACTTCTTCTTTGATCTTCTTCACTTTAGGACGATGTTCAATTCATTGTGCCAAATCTGTGTCCTTGATGTCATTCAATTTTCAGAATATGATATATTGAAGTACTTTTATTTATTTATTTTTTATGTAATACGGTTTAATAACTTTTTATTGACAGAGCCCATGCCAGGGTAATTTTTTTACAACATTATCCCTTGCACTCACTTCTGTTCCGATTTTTCCCCTCTCTCCCTCCATCCCTTCCCCCAGATGGCAAGCAGTCCTATACATGTTAAATAGATTACAGTAGATCTTGGATACAATATATGTGTGCAGAACCGAACAGTTTTCTTGTTGCTCAAGGAGAATTGGATTTAGAAGGTATAAATAACCTGGGAAGAAGAATAAAAATGCAAGCAGTTTACAATCATTTCCTAGTGTTCTTTCTTTGGGTGTAGCTGCTTCTATCCATCCTTGATCAATTGAAACTAAGTTAGGTCTTGTCTTTGTTGAAGAAATCCACTTCCATTAGAATACATCCTCATACAGTATCATTGTTGAGGTATATAATGATTTCCTGGTTCTGCTCATTTCGCTCAGCATCAGTTCATGTAAGTCTCGCCAATCCTCTCTGTATTCGTCCTGCTGGTCATTTCTTACAAAACAATAATATTCCATAACATTCATATATCACAATTTACTCAAGCATTCTCCAATTGATAGGCATCCATTCATTTTCCAGCTTCTGGCCACTACAAACAGGGCTGCCACAAACATTTTGGCACATACAGGTCCCTTTCCCTTTTTTAGTATCTCTTTGGGGTATAAGCCAGTAGACACACTGCTGGGTCAAAGAGTATGCACAGTTTGATAACTTTTTGGGCATAGTTCCAAATTGCTCTCCAGAATGGCTGGATGTGTTCACAATTCCACCAACAATGTATCAGTGTCCCTGTTTTCCCACATCCCCTCCAACATTCTGCATTATCTTTCCCTGTCATTCTGGCCAATTTGTATAGTGGCATCTTAGAGTTGTCTTAATTTGCATTTCTCTGATCAATAGTGATTTGGAACACTCTTTCATATGAGTAGTAATAGTTTTAATTTCATCATCTGAAAATTGTCTGTTTATATCCTTTGACCATTTATCAATTGGAGAATGGTTTGATTTCTTATAAATTAGAGTCAATTCTCTATATGTTTTGGAAATGAGTCCTTTATCAGAACCTTTGACTGTAAAAATGTTTTCCCAGTTTATTGTTTCCTGAAGTACTTTTATTATCCTCTTATGCAGATGAAGAAACTGAATTTCAAAGATGAAGTGACTTGCTCAGGATCACTCAATAAGCATCTGCTTGGTAATCATACAAGGCTCACAAGTTTCACTTTGGTCTTTGAAGTGTTTCCATAGTTTAAAAGATAGAACTATATAAAGTGCTATTATACTTTAATATATAAACATATAAAAATCAGGTGAGTTGTTCCTTAGTTCATTTTAGCAACCATGGATTAAATGTCTATCATGTATGAGGGGCTTTGCAAGGCAGTCAAATACATAAAGACAAAAATGGAACAATTCTTGCTCATAAGCAGCAGATATTCTACAAGAATCTTCTCCAAGAGACTTTTGTGATTCCTCCCAGTTGTTAATGCTCCCCTTTCTCCATCAGAGATCATTTTTTTATTTATTCCATATTTAACTAACAATAAACATCTTATTTCCCCAAGTAGAATAAAAGCTTCTTGAGGTCAGAAGGTGTTTTTTTTAATTATATCCCCAGCATTTATAGAATCTGCATATAATAGATGCCTAATACATATATGTTGAATTGATTTCAACTGAATCTCTCAGGAAGGATAGTTTTAATATAAAGGAATGGATTCTATTGAAAACATGGTGGTTAGTAGTTATAATACTTATTCAGACTATTTCACCAATTGTTCAATATACCCCTATATAGTTACTTGCTCAAGGCAGAGGACTCTGGTGGAAAGTTGAGGGGATGACAAAAAACAAATTTTAGGTAAAGTACCATTGCTATCGTTCTTGCTTCATGCCCAGTGGAGAGATCTAGACAATGATAATGTGCAGTATTATATAAGAAGCATATTTGATGGTTAATTAAGGGTTTCAGAATATTTCAGACTTACATTTGAATTGGGCTCTAAAGAATGGGTAAATTTTTTATAGGAAAAGTTAGAAGAAGGCCTTTGGGGGTTAGGATGCTAAAGAGTTTATTTTGGATAATAGAATAATATTGTTTGGTTTGAGCATAAAGAGGAGTAATATGAGACAAGGCTAGAAAGATAAGGTAGCATCATACTGTGGAGGGCATTATATGCCAAGGCCAATTATTTTGTTTGAATGTGTTTCCAAATTTCCTTTCCTTGGTTCTACTTCTGTCTCTCTCTTGAATTACTAGAGGAAAAGGAGACGCATGTTTGAACAGACATGATCATCTTTGCCATTAAACTTGCTTCATCTATGACCACCAGATGGCTCTGCTTTGCATCAGAGTAGTATAGCAGAAGAGCATTAGTTTAAATCTGATTTTACCTCAATTAAAAAGGGGAAACAAGGGAGGAAAGGCCGGTAAGTGATGCAGTGCTGGGTCTGAAGTCAGAAAGACTTAACTCCTTGAATTCAAATCTGGTGTCAAATACTTACTAATTGTGTGACCTTGAGCAAGTAGACAACCTTGTCTACCTTAATTTCCTCATCTGTATAATGTGTTGGAGAAGGAAATTGAAAACTATTCTAGTATCTTTGACAAAAAAAAAAAAAAAAACTGAAACAAAAAACAAATGGAATCGTGAAGAGTTAGACACAACTGAACAACAACACTCAGAAAAATACTTCTAGGATAAGAGAAACATTAATATGACATTATAACCCAAACAATAAACTTAAATAACCTTATACTGAAAAAAATTTATCTGGTAGCCATACAAAGGATAGATGAGGGATAGGATGAAAATCATAGGTGGAAAGACTCCGCAAAGTCTTGTACAACAATGCAGATGAATGGAAGTTATGGTCTAAGTATTTTATGTGGTATCTGTGGGAATGAAGAGATAGTGTTTACAAGGACTTTTGTGAAGCTATAAGCTATAGAACTTCATAACTCATTGTTAGAGTAATAATAGCCAATGGTTAGATATCAAAATGGATATAGTGCTGGACTTGAAGAGGGAAGATCTGAATTCAAATACAGCTTCACACATTTACTAATGTGTGATTCAGGGCAAGCCAACTAACATCTGTTTGTTTTCCTGTTTCTTCATCTGTAATGTGAGGGGAAATGACAGTGTCTATTTCCAAGAATTATTGTGAAAATAAAATGAGATAATTATTGTAAAGCACTTAACATAGTGCTAGGTACATAATTGGTTCTATATAAATGTTAGCTAAATACCCAGAAAAAGAACTCTGGGAGATGACTAAAAACCATTACATTGAATTCCCAGTCCCTATATTTATGCACACCTGCATCTTTGATTTCCTTCACAAGCTAATTGTACAATAATTCAGAGTCTGATTCTTTTTGTACAGCAAAATAATGTTTTGGTCATGTATACTTATTGTGTATCTAAGTTATATTTTAATATATTTAACATCTACTGGTCATCTTGCCATTTAGGGGGGGGGGGGGGGGGTAAGGTGAAAAATTGGAACAAGAGGTTTGGCAATTGTTAATGCTGTAAAGTTACCCATGTATATATCCTGTAAATTAAAGGCTATTAAATAAAAAATAAATAAATAAAAAAATAAATGTTAGCTAATACATCAGGTGTGTGTGTGTATGTGTGTATATGTGTGATGATACAAATATGTTGTTATATTATTGATTATATTATATGTAAATATGTTAAGTGATATATAAACACACATGCATATTTCATTTCACTTTAGTTTTTCAAAGCACTTTGCACATTATCTCATTTGATCCTCACTCCAACACTGTGAGATATGTGATCTTATTATCTCCATATTTACAAAACTGAGGTACAAAGAAATTAAGAGAATTTTCTAAATTAAGTAAATGTCTGATGCAATATTTGAAAGATTATGAGAGGTAAGTGAGAAGGAAGAAAAATTTGAAACATAGAAGAAAAAAAGAATGGTGACAATTTTGAAGGAGAAAACTGTTTAAGGGAAAAGTGAATAAGTTCAATTTTGGACATGTTGAATTTAGATGGCAGTGGGACATTCCTGTAGTTCTGCTGTAAACACCTGAAGATAAGAATGGACAGTTCATAAAAGAGATCATGACTATAAATACTGATTTGGGAACCATCTGAAGAGGTTGTAAATAAAATTATAGGAATAAATGAAATTGACAAGGGAGAAAGTAGAACCAATGAGAGAAACTTTGGGAAGTTCAAAGAATAGGAAGAGGATAAATGAACATGAATAACTTGAGAAGTACGAAGGGAATGAACAGAATATGGTGTCTGAAGGCAAAAAGAGAAAAATATATATATATATATATAAAACTATATCTATCTATCTATCTATCTATATATGTATGTATGTATTAGGCAATGTGGTCAACAGTGCTGAATGCTGCTAAGGGATCAAAAGAGATGTGAAGAGAAAATAAAATCTATTGGATTGAGTGATTGATTGGTGGGTAACCAATTATTTCAAAGAACAAGTTAAATAGAAAACTTTTCAGACGACAGGCTTCAAAGGAACTGAGAGGAAAGTAGCAAGTGAGAAAGTTTTTTGGGGGGTTTGTTTTTTTTTGTTTTTTAAAGCTTGAGGAAAGGCTAGGAGAGAAAGATGAAACAGGAGCTGAAAAATGTCAGAGTGAAGGGGTGTGAGACAGGCTATGACTGATTTCTGGAATACACTCTTGAAGAGAATGAAAAATGATGTGCCTCAATTCAATCTTTAATTCAATTAAAGACTCTCTAAAGTCTGACTTCCTACTTTTATTTCACTTGCAAATTTTCAGTGGTCACTTCTAAGGAGTTTAATCTACTCAAGGAACTGTGTAGAGAGCAAGAGATAAGAAGGCAGAAAATAAAACAGATTCTGCTGAAGTCCTAAAACACAAATCTGTTCACCCTATTCTTTTGCTCAATAAACTTTAGTGGTTCTCTATTACTAATCTCTCCTGATCTTCCTTCTACATAGTTATCTGATTGCTCTTTGCAAGGCTTTTTCTTTTTAGCTCTTCATTTAGATCATGCCTGGTCATCAAGGGTGTCCCTTGGGATTGTCCTGAGTCCTCTCATCTTCTATGTTTTTTTTTTTTTTTTTCATTTAGTGAGTTCATCAGCTCCACTGGATTCAATTATCATCTCATGTTGATGATTCTCAACTCTACCTATCCAGCCTTACCCTCTCTCTGTTATACATTTCAAATTGGATGTCCAGTAGATATCTTAAATTCAACATGTCCAAAACTCAATTCATTTTCTTCCTCCTTCCTATCTTCTCTATTACTGTGAAGGTAATTACCATCCTCCCACTCTTATAGACTTATAACTTAGGTGTATTTTCAACTCTTCACTCTCTTATCATCTATAGATAATCTGATGATTTAAACTTTGGAACATCTTTTGCATATATACTCCCTTTGTAACCTCTGAAATTATACCTTGACATAGACCCTTATCATAGGTTTGACCACATTGGTGGTCACTTTCACTCAAGGAATTTCATTGGTTCTCTATTATCTCCAGGATCAAAAATGATTTTTTCCCCAAAACCCTTCAAACCCCATACTTCTAAATTTCCAGGTTTTTTTTTTTACATGTTACTTCAACCCCACCCATACTCAAACATGTACCAAATATCTTTAATCTACTATCTACTATCTTTATTCTACTATCATAGCTTATCTTGCTGTACTTCATGTAAAAAAACTCCATTTCACAATTTTAGATATTGTTATTGTTTATATCCCATGCACAGAATGATCTCTGTCATCTCTGCCTCTTAGATTCCTTGGCTCCTTTCAAATTGCTGTCAAAATCATATCTTCTGTAGAAAGTCATTTCTAATCCCTCTTACTTCTCTTACCTTCTGCCAGATGCTTATTTCTAATTTATCCTTTATATAACTTGTTTGTAGTTATTTGCACATTGTTTCCTTGTTATTCTTATTCCTTATTCCTTAGTCCTTATTCCTGAGTTCCTTAAGAACACAGACTACCTTTAGTCTTTATCTGTATCTCTTGTGTTCAGCACAGTATCTAGCATATAATAGACATTTAATAACTGTTTACTGACTTAGTTACTGAAGTGTGATTTCTAGGAAGCCTCCTTCTCAGATAGGACGTTTTCTCTACATTTTCATCTGTTTCCTTGCCATACACACATAAGCAAGATATCAAACAACCATGGTGGTCATTTTTCTGAGAAGCAGTAGAACAGGCATGTGTCTATGAATTGTTCTCATCTTCCAATAAGCAGAACAGCAATATAAATATTTGGGACTGCAGAGTCTATTTAATTTGGCATTTGCAGCTGCTGGTGGTGCTGTACAACTTGTTAGTCTGGGAACTTCTTTGACATCGGTGAAGAAAAAAGATAGTCCATATAAAGAGATACTACATTAGAGCAGACAACCCTTATGTAGATGAGTTATGATTTGTTATATATTATTAATTATTAACTATATGCTAACATCAAGAGATTTTATTATATTATCATATGATTTTGTCAATCAAATATCAAATTAAGATGAGCTTTGTAGAGAGTCTTGATGCTTCTTTTATTGTTCAGCAACAAAAAAGGATTTAATAAGGTTTCACAATGTGCTCATTTCAATGCATTCTATAATTTAAGAGTAATCCAAAGAATATCATGCATTCTTAATATACCATAATATCCTTTAAATCAGATATAGTTATGAAGTAAATGAAGCAATTATACTAGGGCTAGGGTATTCTCTGAACAAAATATAGAGTCCATATGGATCAGATATCTATAGGTATAGTAAGTAACTAATCCAAGCTTTCTGTTGTAATCTTTTTGAGAAATTCTGTTTTTGCTTGTCTTTGTTGCTTTATAAAGCTTCTCAACCACTTGTTCATCCCAGGGATAAGATCAGATACTGGAAAAACTGGAGACGTGGGGGAAAAAAAAGGCTATCTGCTTATTTTCCAAGGAACAAATAGAAATGCTGCATGAAAATAGAGAAAAAATAGCATCATATTGGTTATTCATTATTAGATAAGGGCTGATAGTGTTCTCAGTGATGCACAAAACATACACATTTTTTCCCTAAGGGAATAATAAAGGGATTAATCAAATAAGGGTTATTTGATAAGCAAAGAAGACAAACCCCCTGTATATGAGGCACAGTAACTGAAGAGATGATGGGAGTTGTTCAGTCAAATGTTTGTTTTGACATATGGCAAATACCAGTTATATATCAAAGTCTTCATCTTAGCATCTCCAACCTGGAGGCATATGAAAAGATATGTGCAGGTACTTCAGCTGAGTTTCCTGTATATGTACTTGGGCAGATAGTTATCTATTGCATCCTTAAAATATGCCCCAGGAAAGACTGGTAACCCATTCTTGTACTAACAATTCTTGTACTTTTTTTCTTTCTTTTTTTTTTTCTTCCCAAGTCAGCAGCAATAATAATAGAGTGGTTGCACAGAACCTGTCCACAAGTTCAGAGGGGATACTTTTAATTAGCATGCAATTTAAAGAGAGAAATGTAAGAAGTGCTTCTCATTTGCTATTTGCTTTTCTAAAAGCGTATCCCTGCTTCCCTCCTACTGAGACATCAGTTTATGAGAGTGTAAAGAATACAAAAGGAGGACTTTCTTAAGAAATAGTTTGCTTGGTATCTTCCTGCCTACCTTCCAAAGTCAGGTTAAAAAGCTCTTACACTGAATAATTTTGCCATTCTGTTCACTGTGAAAAAAACAAACAATAATTCTAGTATCACAACAAAAGAATTTATAACATCTGATACTGAAATTACTCGTAAGTTATTAGTTTCAGGGCTAGACTTTCAGTGGTCTATTTCTGGGAATTTGCAGTATTGCTGGTGTTTGCCAAAGCTACATGTCACCAGTTTCATTGCAGGTGATCTGAAGGTAGATCCTTCACATTGCTATCTGGCGGTAAGTATAGTGCTATGAAACAGATAAATACACAAAATCGCTCAAATGATCAGTAATGCAAAGCAATAGGCTATCATTATAGGTCATTTTTAAATCACAGGGAGTAGTATGACTCGTGATACATAACAACATAAACTAAAGAAGCCAGAAAAATCAGGAAAAGGATACATCCCACTTACAGTCATCATTGAGGTAGGATATAGCCAGAATCTGGAAAGGTGGGGCTATGCAGGATCTTAGTTATCAGGGAAACACAGATACAACCAAATTCATCATGGGACAGGATATACAGGATCTTAGCCTTAAATAGAAATTTTTAGGTTATATCAGGAAAAAGAAAGGGGCTGATGATCTAGCAATATGCCCCCAGGTTCTTAGTCTTCCTTTTAAGTTGTATGCAAGTTTTCCTTAAGAGACCAGTTTCACCACACCATGAATGTAGAAGAGGGTCAGTCTTTAAATGATTTCCCACTTTTGATATGCATTAGAAAGCTCACTAGACTTGTAATCAGAAAGATCTGCATTTAAAACGAGCTTCAGACACTAAATAGATGTGTGATCATGGCAGATTACTTGATTTCTCTCTGCCTTAATTTCTCCATCTGTAAAATGGAGGGATTAGATTTAATGGCCTCTGAGAGTCCAACTCCAAATCTATTAACCTATGTAATAGGCAAGGAAGTAGTAATTAGTGTGACTGCATGAGATAATGGAAATTTCTAGGACATCAAAGTTTTCAGAATATTCCATAAAAGAGTATTACTCAGCAGGAGATAGAAGCATGTGCAGAGCAAAGATTGCCTATCATAAGAAAGACTAACAACTTTCTCTTACCCCCAGCTTCATTGAAAAAGGAAAAAAAAAAAGGTTTTTTTTCCCCCCTCTTTTTTATGGTCTACCACAAGTTGTCAGTTTAAAAAGGTTTTCTTACATTTCTGATATGGTGACAAAGGGAAGTTGGGTTGGACCCAGTCCAGTAACATTGTGTGGCATGATGCAATTTGATATTCTGGAACTGCAAGTAACACAAGTCATTTGGACAGGAATGTTAGTAAGTGGCTTTGTTTCTTTTCTCAAATTTGAATACTTTTACTGTTGACTGACCTGTAGGTAATACACTCTCTCAAGCCTAGGGACCAGAAGTTAGTTTGTGTATGTTTTGTAAGTGGCACAAATCTAAAGAATATTGAAGTGTGGTTATGATAACCCCTTTCTAGTTGTACAAAACCATTTATTGTGGCCATTGGCCAAATTTTGCATGTGTTTCTTTCAAAGAAACAACAAGAAAATTCTAACGGAGTTGATAATATTTCAAATATTTTGTTTCAATATTTTTTTTTTGGTTGTTAATATTACTTTCCACTTTGGGGGATTTTAATATTTATAAGAAGGCAAATGACTGACAAAAAAAGAAAAAAGGAAAAATAAAACAGCTTAGCATCAAAAGGGAAGAAAGTGGATACTTTTGAGATTAAAGGGGAAAATCACAAAGAATGTGCTATTCAGGGTGATCCATTCAGGATGATTTTTACATAAAGAACTCAAGAACAGAAAATCTAACAGTATTAATTTAGTCATGTAAATTTTACTAGAATTTATTTCACAATATACTTTCTTTGTAATCTGACTTATTATACATAAGAATATAAACCAAGGAAGCCAGGAAAATCAGGACAATGATGTAATCTGATCAGAACATAGTAAGAAACTTCTAATTAAGCACTGGAGAAGAAATTGTAAGATAAATTTTCATGTCAAGCTGTATGTTTGCTATAATTAATACCCCTTTTCTCCTTATTTTATTAATCTAACCATTGCCAAGAGTTAATACTTTCTCCTCTTTTTGGTTACAGACCTGATTAATATAGGTCCTAAGTCTTAGGCTCATAATTCTAGACCTAGCAGGAACCCCAGAGTCCATCTGGTTCAAATTTCTCATTTTTTAGAAAAAAAAACTGAGGGAGGCCTACCCATGAAAAGCAGCTAGTTAAAGTAGAGTTGTATTTTTAAATTCAAAGATATAAGTGGATTTGAGACAGATATATCAAGTAAGCTGCCAGCAAAACTCCCCAGGGAGGCCAGAACCAGATTAAAAAGTAATTGGTAAAAGTTTAACAAAATAAACAAAAATACAATAAAACATAGATAATGTTACTTTATGGTTTTCTAATTCAACATGCTGTTCACTGGAGTTGGTTTCTATTTGAGTTTGACACCACTGTTGGAAAAGATAAAATTATTCAATATTATAAAACTGTGTGAATACTATAGGAGAGTCCTTATCTGAATTAATAAAATGAATGCATCCTTGTCATTATTACAAAGTGCTTCTGGATATTGGGAAAAGAACAAATGGAATGCTGAATCTTTTAATTTGGGGAATGACAATGGAAACTAGTTTCAGCTCTACTTGTATTTGATCTGTATGGTCTCATACAAATCATTAAAGCTAGAATTAGAATTATAGCTAGAAGAGACCTTAGAAATCAATAAGCCCAACCCTCTCATTTTTCAGATGAGGAAATTAAAATTGTGAGGGGACATAACTTGCTAAGGGTCAGAGAGTTACTAATGGACTGAGGCAGGATTTGAACTTAGATCTTCCTGATTGTAAATCTAGAACTTTATCCACTAAACCACCTAGCTGTCTCATTAGCAGAGGTATTTCATCCATGCCTTCTCAATCTATGTAACTCTTTATTGTATGTTCCCTCTAATTTCTTGAGTTCTATCAACATTGTAGAGATAACACTTGAGCATGTGGGATATTTGTCACTTACAATCTTCTCTCACCATGAGGAACAGCTCATCTGTTTTTAATCATACATTTCTTTGAAAAGAATCCCTCTATTTCTTTCTCTTCATTATTCCATCTATTATGGTACCCTCCTACCCATCATGAATTTCTCCCTTTTTTCAGAAACTCAAAGTGGAAAAAGGATATGGATATTATATCAAACATGGATAACTATGAGAATAGGCCAGATGTTAGATCATAGATATGATGACATAATATGTGGAAGGAAAGATTCTAGTTCAATAAGATGAGAAATTTATTTTTTTTTAATAATTCCCAACTGAAGATAATGATGTTAGTATGACCTGCTCTTTGAGTAGGAAAATCAATTCCACTCTGGATTATGCTTTCTCAGAAAATTTTCTCAGGGATACTGTAGCATCTCATGTCGTGGTTAGTCACCAGGTGCTGCAAGTTCTTCAAAAAAGTTCTAATTTGATGTAAGTATAGAACTCTTAGAATAGATAGTCTTGGAATGTTTTCTTTCCTCTCATCTCAAAATTCTAAGAAATCCCAAAAGGTGAAGTCAACAAGGAAGATAAGGGGAATACTGTACACATTACCTCTTGGATATCAGCTAAAAATGTTGTAGGGAAGGAGGAATAAGGAAGCAATAAGCAGGTTAGAGTTCATGTATCTTTAAAACAGGAGTTCTGAAATACCTTATGTCACAGACCATTTTGGCAGTGGTGATGTCTGCAGACCTCTTCTTTAAATCAGAATGGCAACAATAGTAGCAAGAATAGTTAGCCTTTATAAAGAACTTTGAGTTTTGAAAAGGACTTTATATATTGTTACTCATTTAATCCTACAATTACAAGGCACATGGGTGCTATTTTTTTTTCCGTTTTACAGATAAGGAAGTAATTAACCCAAGGTCATACAGCAAGTAGGTTATCTGAACTAGATTTTTAAATATCCTAATTCCAAGGGCTATGTCTTCCTAATATAGCATTTTATATGCTATGCCTCCTTGTTGTCAGTAATGGCAAAAAACATTATTCTAAGGCTGTTTTTTTTTTAATCACATATATAGCATAAGCAAAAGAGGTAGAATGGGGAAGGGAATACACATATACTATCTCTTACATGTCAGACACTATGCTAAACTGTTTTATAACTATTATCTCATTTAATCTTCACATCACACTTGAAAGATAATACTACTATTAAACCAATTTAATAATTGAAGAAAGTTAAGAGATTTACTTAGGATCACACAGTTATTAAGTGTCTCAGATCACATTCGAATTCAACCTCTTGACTCCAGACTTCATGTTCTATCTACTCAGTAACTAGCTGTCTGGTGATTACAATTGAAATTGATGGATTGCAAAGGAAGTCACTTAAATTTAAATACAGTTATTATATGTACACACATATATGTTAAAAGATAACAAGTCCATAAAAACTAAGTTAAGAATCTCTGCTTAGGATTTGAGAAACCAGAGTATTGCTAGTGATAACATGGAAATGCAGATTTTCCAGGAGGGAAGGAGAGGAAGGATCCATCAGTCCTTTTTGATAACACTACACCTGGACAGAATGGCCTCTAAAATCCCCTCCTCTGTAACTGAACTTCCTCTAGGCCTAAGAATTTTTGGTAGATTGTCTTATTAGTCCTTATCAGAACAGTTCTGGAAGGATCTAGCCTAGGACAAGAGCAAACATAATTGCTGGTCTTTATATATCAATAGTTATTATCATATATATAGTACTTTAAGGTTCAAAAGTTACTTTAGATGTGTTATCTCATTTTTCCTCATAGCATTCAAGAAAAGTAAGTACCATTATTGTCCCAATTTCATAAATCAGAAAAACAAAGCAATCAGTCTTTAAATAATTAGCTGTGCCCTCTTTGTAGTGCCAGAAACTAGAAATTGAGTGGATACCCCTCAATTGGAGAATGGCTGAATAAATTGTGGTATATGAATGTTATGGAATATTATTGTTCTGTAAGAAATGACCAGCAGGATGATTTCAGAAAGGCCTGGAGAGACTTACATGAACTGATGCTGAGTGAAATGAGCATCATTATGGAGATCATTATATACCTCAACAACAATACTATATGTGATGATCATTTCTGATGGATGTGGCCCTCTTTAACAATGAGATGAAACAAATGAGTTCCAATAGAGCAGTATATATAATATGTATTATATACTATTATGAGTTATATTAGGTAAATATATGCATGTATTCATTAATTTTTAGTAATATATTATATTAATGTATTTAGTACTATTTATTTAATATGTATATTATTATATGATAGAGGACTATAAATGTATGCTCTATACACATAAATATTTATAATTACATTAATACATATGTAAAATTTTATGTAAATATTTTACACAAAAATGTAATTATAATGAAAAAATTTTGCAAAAATTTAATACTGAGATAGTATATAAACTGAATTTTGCGATTAAAAAGAAATAAAATTTTTGATGCAGGAAGTAGTTTAAATAGAATATCAGTTTTGGGCATTGATGGTGGGGCTTAATGCCTTCTTCCTGATGGGTCCTAGGAAGGGGTTTTACCTTCATAGCTGACTTACAAGGCCAGTACTTTGGTTAAATTACTAAGGACTCTTCATTTAGGTTTTAATAATAGTTTTCAAATAGGCCTGCTAGGGGCATTAGGACAAGAATTAATAGGAAGTAGAGTATAGAGGCTAGTTGGCCGATAAATGATAAATGGCTGCTCTACAGGTTGGCCGCTGATTCATTTAAGTGTGATTAGATTAGCAGTAAGGATTCAGAATAAGGTATGGGATACTGGACAGAATATCATGCTTCCTTGGTTGGGAAGATTAGGAGGATTAGGATGGAAGCTAGTAGAGGGAGTACTTCCCCTAGTTTGTTGGGAATAGAACGTAGTGTTGCATATGCAAATAAGAAGTATCACTCTGGTTTGATACCAGAGCTGATATACCAGCTACACCCAGTGAAAGAACTCTGGGAAATGAGTGTGAGCCACTACATAGAATTCCCAATCCCTCTATTTTTGTCCACCTATATTAACCTTCATAGGTTAATTTTACACTATTTCAAAGTCTGATTCTTCTTGTGCAGCAAAATAGCTGTATGGATATGTATACATATCTTATATTTAACATATACTTTAACATATTTAACATGTATTGGTCTACCTGACATCTGGGGGAGAGGATAGGGGGAAGGAGGGAAAAGTTGGAATAGAAGGTTTAGCAACTGTCAATGCTGAAAAAATTATCCATGAATATATCTTGTAAATAAAAAGATATAATAAAAACAAACAAACAAACAAACAAATAAATAGCTGTGGATCACACAGGTAGTATCTGAAAACAAATTTGATTCTGATCTTTCTGATGCTTTATCTATTGTTTGTCCTTTTTACAAAGAATGCTATCCTAGCGTCTTGACTCATGGATAAATTAGATTTAAGTGGGGCAAAACTGTTTCTTCCAGAGTCAATGAAGTTCCGTGGCAAGACAAAAAGTCTGGATGACTAGTGATGACTTGGAATCCAGTGGATAAACTTGACATCTTCAATATCTGAGCAAGTGCTCCATGATGCCTACATCAGCTGTCTTCATGCTATTAGAGCAAATTGTCCTCATCTGCCCATTCTGCCAGTAGAAGTCGTCACATGCAAGGTGTTTATGGCCTTTTGGTTACCTTCAGCCTGGTTTAGTCTATCTGCCAAGACAGTTTACCAAGGTGTAGCTACTATTAATGTTTGGAGTCACAGGTGAGAGTTGAGTGCCAGATGAACATCAAAGATGAATGAGCAGTCCTGAAAAGGATTCAGCAGGCTTTACAGCAGAGGTGCTAGTCCTTTTTTTTTTTTTTTTTTTTTTTTTTTTTTTTTTAACACCCATACACTATACATAGATGTTTGAATTATTCTACCACTAATTGCCAAAAGTTTTTGAAGAATAATGAAAAACAAAGGATTTCAGAAGAGGTGAAATGGTCATAGTTAGAAACTGGAGCAAAAGACAGCTTAATACTGGCAATTTAAAAGGATATCTGAAATACATACAATTGGTTGCAAATTCTAGACTAAAACATGACAACTACATTTGTAGATATCATCCTTTAATAATGGCCACATCTCACTAAACTGAACAAGGTGGTAAAACTGGGAACCAGAGTTCCCAAATGATTTTAGGACTCTTTTTGTTATTGTTCACTCTTTCTTTTCATAGAGAACCAATGCCATCAGGAGGATGATATCTTGACTTGTATGTGAATTGGATGTTTCTGAAATTTCTATTTTGGGATTTGTTTATGGAGGTGAGTGAACTCTGTAGTATTCTTATTACTCTTTTCTGGAAGTCACCTCATTAGTAAAAAAGATTAGGATATACATTTTAGTAGAATTTTCCATTTTTTGGTATGTTCTAGGTGGTTTTTGAATCATCTATCTAGAGTGGCAATTTTTTACTGAAATTACTGAAAGACAGACCACAGACATCACAGAGAGAAAATGCTTCTGAATTTACCTAAATAGAAACACTTAATTTTGTAAAATATTTGCTATTTTAAAATAGCATGCCATCATGGGAAGATCCGGAAATATTTTCAATTAATTTTAATGCATTTTTCATGGCAACTGGCAAAAAGAAGGCTTCAACAAATTCATGTTCCTTTTTCTTTGTTTAGTCTCATTTACTTCTTTGCTACTGGTATTATTGTTCCCATTTTAAAGGATTTTAAACACACAATTATAATGTTATTCTTTTTACTAAGTACTGCAGATGCTCACAATGATTCTAATAGTTTTCAACTCTTAGACTAAGTTCTAAAAGCATATAAATTCACTCTACACCCCCTGGTGGCTCCTAATAGCTTTAAAAATGGATTTCTGGCTGCTATTTCTAGAGTTCAAACTATTTTTTTTTTTTTTTTAGAATTGTATGTGTGTGTGTGGGTGTGTGTGTGTGTTCTGGAATTCAATTCCACAAACATTGAACATGCAAGATGATGAGGGTATGAGGACAGAGTAACAAATAGTCCCTGCTTACATTCTCCTTGGGAATATGACATGTAAACAGAAAAGAAGCTACCAGATAAGTTCAGCAGACAGAGAAAGTATTGGGAAGAGTAAGCCACAGGAGAGGTTCCTGCAAGAAATAGCAGCATTTGAAGAAGCAGAGATTAAGGAAATGCTGCATCTTAGGCCTAGAAAAGATCTTGTGTGAAGGGAAAAGATGCAAGAAATGAATTTAAAGTCTAGGAAATAGCAAGTAGGCCAGTTCAGCTAGAAGAAAGAGGGTGTGGAAGGAAATACCTGAAATGTAAAATTAGATTATTTTTCATGTATAGGTTGGAATAAGTGTCTTCTTAGATCTCTTCCAAATATTAAATTTTCTGGTGTTTTAAGAATACAAAGGTAATCTAAAGCCCAATTACAGAGGGGTTTATATGTCAAAATGAGGAGTTTACATGAAGAGGTTTTTTTCCTATTTTTTTTTTTTTTTACTTTTTAAAAGCTTTAAAAAAACATATACATAGATAATTTTCAACATCCACCCTTTAAAACCTTATGTTTCAATTTTTCCCTCCTTACTCTCATCCCTCCCCTAGACAGTAAATAATCTATGTTAAACATGTACAATTCTTCTATACATAATTCCATAATTATCATGCTATACAAGAAAAATCAGATCAAAAAGAAAAAAATGAGAAAGAAAACAAAATATAAACAAACAACAATAAAAGAAGTGAAAATATTATGTTATGATTCACACTTACTTTGCCACCATTCTCCTTTTCAGTTTATCTTGTGTGTTGTCTTTTCCTTTTGGAATATAAACTCCTTGAGGGTAGGAACTGTTTTTTTTTTTTTTTTTTTTTTTTTTTGTTTTTTGTTTTTTTGCTTGTATTTATATCCTCAGTACTTAGAACAGTGCCTGGTGCATAGCAATTATTTAATAAATTGTTGTTGTCTTATCTTGTCTTAAGAGCACCTATGACTGTGAATGGGGAAAAATATATATATTTGTTCTAATCAAATTGGTTTCCTTTGTAAGTCTAAGTATTTTATCTTGTGCATTTAAAGGTGCTTTTCTGAGAAAGGATCCACAGACATTACCACACTTGCAAAGGGGGCCCAAAAGTTTAAGAATCTCTGACCTATAGGTTATAAAAGGAAATGATTTAAGATTTTTTTTCATATCAGACTGTACTTTAAGAATGAAAGGAGAGCCAACCATATATACTTAATCAAGCCAGGAATGCTGCTAGGCAAGAGAAAGATGTCTCTAGACTTGTATTTGTTCTTATGCCTTTCTCCCTCTAACTTACTTGCATGGAAGACCAAAAGCATGTTAAGGCTGAAAAACTGAGGAGAAAGGGGTGAACTTGGATCCCTCAGGCTTTTGACCATTTAGGAAAGGATGTACTTCAACTAAAGACTCCAGGTGATTCAAGAAGCTAGAAGCACAGCCAAATTCTTCAGCCTCATGTCCAATGGAGCTGGGTCACATGGGAGCCAGCAGCAATCACAGGACTGCTTTGATACCATTAGGCAGATGTCAAGTGAGACCAGTAAAACGAAATATCCACCAGAAACTATATGTCAAATCTATCAACCAATCAGATATTGTGTATCCATTGAAGACTGACTCTCTCTCTCTCTCTCTCTTGGAAGATTTACCAAACAGAGAGAGACCAGTATGGAGCAAACCCAGTGGAAGCAGCATAATATCATCAGAATACATCTGTGACCCTACAGCCCTAAGTGTAAACCTCTCCATATCTGAACCTTGGTTAGCCATACTTGTTCTTTGGCTGTATACCACTCACCATATCTCCCAGACATATGTTCCTTGTAAATGTCTACATTTCCTACTTATGGTGAAGTGTTTTGGGGAGAGTCCATGACAGTTTTATGGGTAAAATATTCTACTGTTTGACACCCTAGTTTCTTAAAAGATACCCTATTTTGATGAAAATTATTTGCTCAGAACTAGATGTTACTGTAGGACTAGAGAAAATAAGCAAATTGTTGGACCCTTGTGAGATATACTCTTGGAAAGTTACTGAATTGCAGAACACTTAGAACTTTAGACAGACTTGTTTGAGGAATACGAGTAAAAACTAAGGTGTCTCCAGGTGTTATAGCAAGATCATTTTGGCATAGGTTAAGGAGAGGAGAACCTAGGGTTACTGCAAAGACAGGAAACAGGAAGCTACTGATATAGTCAAGGTGAGGGGTACTGAGTATTTGATCTGAGAAGTGGCTATATGAATGGAGAGGAAACGGATGCAAGAGACATTCATGAAATGCAAGAAGATTTAGGGATAACCATATTTCCAAATGGTCTCAGTGTTTCCTCTCTATTTTCTTCCCTTCAAACAACAGCAGTTAGGGATGCCTCTTTTTGGAATATCCATTTTTATTGCATTATGCTGGGAATTTCCCATTTTTAATTCCTTGAAATAAGATAAATGAATATACACAGACATATAAGCACACATGTGCATGTGCGCACATACACACACACACAAAAATAGACATAACTATTGGCTATTTAAATAATGGGAGCATTACAAGTGAGGACTATTGATCCTCTTTTTATCCTTTTCCAATTTTTGTTGGATTTTGTTCTTAATAAAGCCCTTATAGGGGTGAGTTTTGGATTTTCTTATTTCCATGAATAACTTTCAAAGCAAAGATTATTGGAAAATTTTCTTAGAAAACCTTTATTTTGCCAGACCAATATTTGAATTTGGGTTCTCTTCCCTATCAAAAAAAATTATTATAGAATCATAGATTTAGCGTTGAAATGATTTTTTTAAGGGTCATATAATATAAGCCTTCAGGAAACAGAATTAATGTCACAAGAGAGTAAATGTTAGCAGCAAGATCAGAACATAGCTACTCTGCTTCCAGGAGAAAGATGACACAATGGAGCACTGAGTATAAAATCAGGAAGATATGAGTTCAAATTCAGGTTTCAAAATTTTTACTTTTTTTCTTTAAATATCATGACAAATTTGTTTCTATATTGATTAAATGAGCAAGGATTTTTTTTTTTTTTTTTTGTTAAGGTATTATAAGAAGGGATAAATTCTAACACCATTTCCACAAAACATGAAGTGTGCTTTGACTGTTTTCCTTATTTAACCCTTCCTTTTAGCAAATGTTGTCCACACTTTTATACTTTTCCTTGCCATGGTGGATAGAGCACTGGACCTGAAGTCAGGAAAATCTGAATTGAAATAGGGCCTCAGACTTTTATTTACTAGCTGTGTGACCCTGAGCAAGTCACTTAACCTTATTTCCCTCAGTCAGACACAACCACTGTCTTTACCTCCCTCTGACTCTCCCTCCCTTTCTCATCTGAAGGACCTGATCATGCATGCTTACATAAAGAGCAATCCAAGGCAGGTCATCCTATTCTTAAGATAGAGTTGCAGTTATGGTGCTGTGGTGATGTATTGTCTATAGCTGGGGTCCTCAAACTTTTTAAATAGGGGGCCATTTCACTGTCCCTCAGACTGTTGGAGGGCCGGACTATAGTAAAAACAAAAACTTTGTTTTGTGGGCCTTTAAATAAAGACACTTCATAGCCCTGGGTGAGGGGGATAAATGTCCTCAGCTGCTGCATCTGGCCCACGAGCTGTAGTTTGAGGATCCCTGGTCTATAGATTCTTTAAAATCCTGGGATCACAGGTTTAGAGTTGTCAAGGATCTTAGAATTCATTTAATCCAACTATTTGGATTTTAATCCAACTAAAAACTCATTTTACAAATGAGGACACTGTGGCCCAGGGAGGTAGTGACTCACCCAGAATCACATAGGTAATAAGAAGTAGAGCCAAAATTCAAACACAGGCCCTTTAATTCCAAAACCTTGTATTTCCACTGCATCTTGCTGACTGGATGGGTTATACAAAATACATTTTTTAACATGTCTGATTAAAATCCCTTTAGTATCATCTGTACTCTGCATTTCTGATTATTATTTGTTTGGGAAATTTTTATGCTCTATCTTTTTGGAATTTTCCCCCTTTTAATTTTGTTCCTTCATTAAATGATATATCTAGGTTCTCTTACTATTGGACTATCCTGAACTACCAGCACTTTTGCTCTAAGATCTCTGGCAATCATAATGAGGATTTATGTGTAACTTGCATAGTAGAGCTAAGAAGAACCATAGCAACCCCCAATGAGTTCTTTGTGATATACATGATTAGGACATACCACAGGAATTAATAATTCTTAGGACACTCTTCTAAATTGTTACCACATTGTTCTTGCAAGGAAGTTGCTTCATTTATGTACACAACAGAACAAAGAGAGCTGCCTTCTGACTAGGCATTTCTTAAGAAAGCCACCTCTACTTCCCTGCCCCCCCACCAAACCTCCACAAAACCCCACAAAGGACTTATCCTATTTAATATGCATTTTTGGGATTAAGGAACAAGGTGGAGCATCATTTAACTTATTATATTTGGTTTCCCAAAGTCCCTCCTGCCCAATTTTCTTTGGCATCTGAAAGTTTAATACATTCAAAAGATCAATCTTTTAAAAAGGATTTAAAACATCTTTGCTTAAGCTAACAAACATAAACAAATTTAATAAACATTGCCCCAAAGTAAGTATTCCTCAAGCATAAGCTGTATAGTATGGAAGAAATTTTCTTTCACAGTTCCCAATATTTAACTGAAACTTACAAAATATTGCTAGAAGGATAGGTTTTAATAGGTCGAGGCTGGAACAGCCAAAGTGTATTAAGGTGGACTGCTGTACGCTTCGATTCTACGCGAATCCCTGAAAGGCTCAGCGCTGTTTTTCGAGCAGGAGGGGCTGGGCGGGCAGCTATACATGATTGAGGTCATGCGCATCCAGCCAATTTGTAAGACGATCCCTCCGGCACTAAGCTGTCGGCAGTCCTTAGCATAGGGGCACACTCAGGCATTCCTGTCAAGTCATCTTGTGAAAGGCTGCCTGCTTCCAGCTTGGCTGGAAAGCGGAACCTTAATAAAACTCACTGAGGTCGGAGGGAAAATAGCAGTTCGGCTGCAGATAGGGTAGAGACAAGGGGCTAGGATGTGTACATGCTGCTGACTATAACAGACTGCGTGCCGAACTGTTACACAGAAAGGAAACAATAAATCTCCGCTACTATGCAATAAATATCTCAACTTTTAAGGAAGGGAACTATCATTCCAGTGAAATAAATTTTTTAAAGTTTTTTTTTTTTAATTTTAATTTTAATTTTAATTTTTTTTTTTTTTTTTTTTTTTTTTTAGCTAAAGCTACCAAATGAATCGTTTTCTAGGACTCTTCTTCTAGGGCTGACTTAAAAAACAAACAAAAAAAAACAACCAAAAACAACCAAAAACTTTTTTTTTTTTTAACGTGCAATAAAAAACTTACTGATTAAAGGACGAAGGAAAAAGTGACAGGGGAATAGGTTAAAAAAAAAAAAAAAAAAAGTTGTACAGAGGCAGACCAGAAAGGTGCTGATACCATGACAGTTTTCCTTTCCTTTGCTTTCCTGGCTGCTATTCTAACTCATATAGGGTGCAGTAATCAAAGGCGAAGCCCCGACAGCAGCGGGCGAAGATACAATCGGATTCAGCACGGACAGTGCTCCTACACCTTCATTCTGCCTGAACAGGACACCAACTGCCGGGAGAGCACCACAGATCAGTACAACACAAACGCGCTGCAGAGAGATGCTCCTCTCATGGAACCGGATTTCTCTTCCCAGAAACTGCAACATCTGGAACATGTGATGGAAAACTATACTCAGTGGTTGCAAAAAGTAAGTGCTTGCTTTCAGTTTCTCATTGTACCCCAGTCCTTTATCCACGCTTACCCTGCAGATAAATTAGTTTGCCCAGTGTGGCGGGGAAGAACCGGGGAGGGGGGGGGGTAGGAAGTTGCGTGGGAAGGGAACATTTGCTTACATGTTGCTTGGGGAAAGACAGTCGCACAAGTAACTGCAGAGCAGCTTTCTATGTGGGACTTCCTTAGCAAGGGAACCAGACTGTTCCAGCCTGCCTGGCTGGCCAAGGAAAGGGGTGAGGGGTTGTTACAGATCTCGGAGTTGGAAAATTTGCAGAGATTTTAGCTCAGGTGTGTTGGGGACCCCTCATAGCTGTCAATGATGGCACAAGTTTGGAAATCTGCTTCTCATTTAGGACTTCGGAATGTATGTCACTAGAGTATGCCTCCATGTTCTGTCAGCACCTAAATTGAAAAGCAATAACTCCTAAGAAGTTGTTTTTTTTTTGTTTTTTTTTTTTTTTTTAAATTTGGGAGAGGTGGGAATGACTACAACCTTTTTTTCTTTTGAGGGGGAAGCTTGAAAAAAATTCTTTATATCAGTTCTCTTTAAGTACCTGCAAGGAAAAGTGTCATAAATTAACTTTTGACTTTTGACTAAATAAATATAAAGTAAGAATGTTTATAAAATGTACTAAATGGATATTGAAATAGTGAAAATTGCAAATATCTAATTTCTAAAAATAATTCTGAAGGTAATATAACCATTTATATTCTATAATAATTCTAGGTTTGAGGAAACAGTAGGAGCAGAGGTTTTAAGGTAGAACCCTTTAAGAGTGGGTTAACTGTTCCTATCTTGAATGGAAAGTAGAGAAGCTATTGGTTGTTAACTGCAGTGCACCTGCAGAGGATGGAATGTAGTGTCTATTAGTTTTTCAGTCCTGGAGTAATAATACTCTACTCCCTTCTCCTCCTTCCCCTTCCTTCCCTCCTCCCTCCCCTCTGCCCCCACAACTGCTAGGTATATTTGTAATGAGGAAGATTACAGAGATTTGGAGAACAACCTAACCCTAAATCTCTGTTGGCGCAGATGTGAAATTATTCTAGTAGAAACTAGTTCTAGAAATAGAAGGCTGGCTACTTGAAGATCTTAACTAAAGATACCTCTGCAAACAGAATGACTTCAATACCTATATCTTATGTTATAGTTTTCTATATCACTGGATATATCACTATCTCCAGGGTTTCAATAAAAAATTTTAACTGTCAGGAGATTGTGTTCCTGAATCATGGGCATTCCACATCACAGTAGTTATGTCATCACTTAGAAAACAGAGATCAGAATGCAAGCAAATTTCTCAGGTCATGATTCCAAGTTAACATTTCAAAAAGTTTGAACAGAAAAGTGATAGAAAAGACAAAATGTTAGTGTGTGTGTGTGTGTGTGTGTGGTCACACTTATTGAGTAAACTGCCTTTCCCATTGTGCCTTTGAGATTTGTTGTTCTTCTTTTGTCCACTAGAGACTGAACTAAGATCACTATTACTTTTCTTTGCATGTTTAAAAAAAAAAAAGCTTAAAGTAGGAGACTTAGGATTTTAAAGTCTGGAATTGTAACTAGTTCTTGTACTTAGAAGTGCAAATCATCAGTCCAGAGGTAAAAAGATTCATGAACAAAGATAGTGATTACTTAAACTATTCATCAATAATGCTCATATTACATACCAAGCAAAATTGCGCACACAGCCTGAATAGAGAATCAGTGGTGATTCTTCTCTATTTATTTGTCTCCTGGTTCAAGAGGGAGTTCAAGAATCAAAGTAGGTAAATGAGTTTGACTTTGTATATTACCCTCTACATATTTTTCTATTAGAATTGGCTACTGCAAAAAATATATTTTGTTACATGTTCTTAAAAAAAAGTTTATTTTTTTGTTTGTGATATTTGAACTATAGGCGGGCTACAAATAGTGTTGGATGTGTTGATATAAACATAGTAAGTTATATTTTGGGGCCTGTGCAGTTAATAAAAGGAAGGGTAACTACTAGTAGACCACGGGCTGAAGATTCAAATTCAGCAAATGTTTCTTTTCAAAAAATGTGTTTTGTTTTCTGTTCTTTTGAAATAGGAAAACTGTTTTTCATCATAGTATCCTGTAATTTAAATATATGGACAGTCTAAGCATTAACATGTGAACTTTTTATATAATACTAATTCAAATGACATTAAATTCATTCTATTTAATAATTTATCATGTCTTCATTGTTACCATATTTTCCAAATATTAGGTAAAATTTTGAGGAATGATGCATATGAATCTTGTCTTTTAAATTTGAATTTATTAAAAATAAAAATAAAACATTTGAGTGCATTCATCTTTAACACATTTAAATCAAACTGGATATTTATTTAAAATATTCCCATGCTGACTCTAGCAGTTTTTCTTGAGTATTCTGGGATGAAATTTACATATTTCTTTTTAGTATTAACTTAATTGAATGGAGAATCAAGCAATCATCTAAATGGATCCACTAGAACCTCATAAGAAAAAAAATGTTTAACCTCAGCATTTTCCAAGGAACTAGAAAATTTCCTTTAAAACGGTCTTTTCTTCATTTAAAGTTTATCATTATAAAATCGTCATTTAAAGTTATTACATTTCATGTGATACTTTTGTGATAATAATTCAAGTGGAAATGTTTTTATAAGATGTAGTATGATCATCATTATTACTGATATTTAATTCATATTAATTCTATTTTAACATCAAAAGTGAATGGATATCAATGAATTTGAAGGTGCATGTTGTCCCAAGTCCATAACTATCAGTAAAATTGGCAATTGCAAATGGCAATTTTTGGATGAATGAATATTATTTTATGTTATCATAAATTAAAATCACCACAGTTGTAGAAAAAAGTTGTATTCTTTCTTCTTACATATGTTTTAGTGAAGGCTGCAACTCCGTTTTAATTTCAACTACTTAAGTTGTTTAGCAAAGTAATTAAAATGATATAATCAATTGAGGTATAAATGAAAGATGGTGACAAAAACAAAAGGTCATTTTTTACATGATATGGCTTCTTATAAAGCTTTCTAGGTATGCAACATCATAAAATATTTGGCTATAGAATTCATTTCTGAGTTATATTAGTATTTGGTTGTATGAATGTGCAAGCTGTCATCACTTGATTCCAGTAATTCACATTATATTCTTCAGTAATAGGCTTTCCAATATTGTAAAAACACACTATTTTAAGAGAATGAACCATTATTATTATTGATATTCATTTTTATGGATCATCATATTTTGTTTACATCCACACCAGTTTTCCTACTTTATGTATAGAAAAGATGGACTGAAGGAAGGGAAGGGTTATCAGTTGAGCCAATTTAAAATCTAAGTAGGATTGCTATGGGCATTAATATGTTTGCTTCTTGATATTTCTTCAAGAAGTAACCACCTTGCCACACTAAGTCTTCTTTCTACACTGTTATAAGGTACATAGTAGAATTACCTGCATTTGACACAATGGAAAAAAAAATGGAAACAACCAACCTGAGACAGAAGGGTGAACAAGATTGCATAAGGTCACACACAAGGTGAATGACTCTTCTGTAAAGAGAATCTAGGTTTTATGTTCTAATAGGGGGTTCTAACCATAGTCATTGTCAGTAGCAGCAGTTAAAAGAGGGCTACTAAGACTTGAATTGGAAACACTAAATATTCCAGATATTGTCTTTTCTACTTTGTGCTTTCTCTGATGAGGCACTAAATTGAAGTAGCATCTATCTGAGTTCTCTATAGCTATCTTGTGATTAAATTCAAAAAATATATTTCTGTGGATTTGAAAATGCCTCAACAATCTAAGAATCTCTTCTTATTTACTTTTTAAATATCAAAATGAAAAAGATTTTTTTCATTCTAGAAGTGGAGTTCTTAACCTTTTTTTGTGTGTTGTGGATCCGTTTGATATCTGGTAAAATCTATAAAGTCATTCTAGGAATCACATTTTCAAAAGAATAAAATAAAGAGAATTACAAAGGAACCTTAAGATTACTAGACATATCTATATCTATATTTATATCTATAGATAGATAGATATAGATATAGATATATATGTATATAATTTTTCCATCCAAGTTGACAGACCCTCAGAAATCTCTCTATGGCCATCTCTTATTGATTCCAGGTTAAGAATTCCTGATCTAGAATATTCAGGATTGAATAAGGTTTTTTGTTTTTGTTTTTGTTTTTTGTTTTTTTTGTTTGTTTTTGTTTTTGTTTTTTTGTTTTTTTACAAAATCCTTTAACAATAAGTTTCATTTGGGTTAAATCTGATATCTCCCCTCCCCCCCAAGAAAAAATCAACTTCTATTTGCTGCTTGGGAGTCAACAGGTTTTAACTGCCCCAAATGTGTATATTCCATTTTTTTAATTTGCAAACTGATGATCATCACTTAAAACTGAAAGTCATAAATGGTCCTTTAATAAAACCAAAATAAAACAAACAAAAAATATTTCACAGGAGTTCTGAGTTATATATCTCTCTTTATATTCTTTATGATATCATAGGCCACTCAACCTGTGAAAAATAATTGCTTCCTTTCAACAGAGGAAATTTCACCTTTGTAGTGCTGAACCTAAAGAAATGAAATGCATGCTCCCATTCTAATATGCAATAATACATATTTTTTTAAAAAATCTAAATACTTTTTTATCTATTTCTAATGCTTTTGGTATCTTTTATCTGAAAGTAATACCTGCCATGTTAATTTTATTCAACTAATATTATTCAATGTATTCAATTAATATTATTCAACTACTTTTTGTGCATGTTTTGTGCACCCAATAAGATTATAAATTCCTTGTGGGGAAAATTTTAATCCTTTTCTGTATAAGGGACTGCAATTTCTACTTTCCCCTTAGCCAAATGCTCAAAAATAATTTGATGGATTTATAGTTATCTAATGATCTGGGATTTTAAGTCATTTTAATTTAATACATTCAAACACTCTTAATTAATAAAACACTTATTAAGTGCTTTTGGAAAGCCATTGGATGAATAGAAACAACATTCACAATAGAATTAGGGATCTGGATTCAACTGCCAACTTCATCTTTAGACTGGCCTTTGACATTGCTATTTTTGCTTTGGATGCATGGAACCAGTACATGTGATGGTTATCTAGATCAAATTAATATAGAGGATAAATTAAAAACTCTGACAGGTAAATCCATTGAACAGTATGGAACAGGGAAGGGGAAAAGAATAAGCATTTATTTATATGCTATGCATTATGGTAAGTGCTTTATGAATTTTATTTCATTTGATCTTCACAACAGCCTTTCAAGGTAAGTGCTGTTATTAAACCATGTTACAGTAGAGGAAATTGAAGCCGACTAAGGTTAAATTACTTGCCCAGGATCATAGACTAGTCAGCATCTTAGGTGAAATTTAAATTAAAGACTTCTGACTCTAAGCCCAGTGCTTTATTCAGTATGCCACCAAGATATAGAAAGAGTGCTGGATTAGGTGTTGGAGAAACTGGATACAGATCCTGGTCTTGCTACTCATTTACCTGTATTATTTTTGGCAAATTACTTAAACTTTGAACTTTAGTGTTCTGATCTGTAAGAATCAGAAAATTGGACTATAACTAACTAAGTAACATCTCAGTTCTCAATTAATTAACTTAATTCATATAGAACACAAGTAACTTTTGCTACTCAGATAGGTTGTTTTATCTTCAATTTAGCTTACTAACTGGAAAAGATGTTTCAATGATATTTCTAAATACCTATTTTTTTTCTGCAATTTTTTTAGAGTTTGTGACATTTAAATCTAGTCATATTTTAAAAGGTGAAGCATATATACCAAAGCACTTATTTTCAAAGTTCCTTAGATAATAAAATCTAATAAAATTATCTCATGGTGGGGAGGTATAAACAGCCATTTGAAGAGGTGTATTGCCCAAGAATTATAGTTTGAATCCAAATAGTTGATTCATATTAATAATTCACTATAAAACATTTAAAATCTTAGAGATTTAGTTTTAGCTAATGATTGTTTTTAAAGAAAGTAACTAGAAAAGTATCAGCAACTATATTGTTCCTCAGGGAACCCAAGTATGTGCAAAATTGGGTAAATAGTATTCTTATAAGGCTTCATGGGTAGTGTATGGAATGATGTCCTTCCAACTCCCTCCATATTATCTTCAATAATTTCAAAATTCAAAGCAATTGTTCCCATTCAGGTTTAGCATGCTAGGATTTAGCACTCATATCCACTATTCAAGCATTAACTCAAAATACAAACATAGTCCTGAATAATAAGAGCAATGAATAGGAAAAACAAACAGGCACACACTGTGGTCCCTTCTCTTTTCCTGAGGAGAACCATATAATTTTTCAAAAAGTCAGTCTCTTAACTTCCATCTACTTTCTATAGTTCCAAAGAAGTAAAAATAATATTTATTATATTTTTTATGTATCATATTTATGTATCTTTAGAAAATAGTCTCACTTGAAAATGTTGGGAAAAAATCCATAAGTTTGCTTATCCATTTAAAACATAGTTTTCTATCTATCCCTCTGATATGTCACATGTACTTGAAACTTTGTTTTGCTCTTGGCTGTCTCTTTTCAATACAAGAAAATCCAGTCTTTTCCTGGTTATGTCCTTTGCTTAGAAGCTCACCCTAATTACCATCTGAGTCATTCTTTCCTTTTGTTCCAATACAAGATTATCTTTTGCACTGAAGATTGAAAGCTCTGAACTCTCTCTTTCTCTGTCTGTCTGTTTCAGAAAGTGAATGGGTGGGTGAGGGCCTGTGGTGTTTAGGTCTCTATACAGAACATACAAAAGATAGAAGCCTCTGCTTTATAGGAGATGAGATTCAAAAGAAATGAGACACAGTGGATTAGGACTATTTTATAGTTGAAGACTCTTGGAAAGTATAAATCTTGGTTGAAAGTGTTCATTATATTCTAATTTTCATATTTTTGAACTTCAAGATTTACAGTGGGGGTAGTGGGAGGGACTAGAATTTGGTCAATCTTAGGTATCAGACATCTGTTTTTCCATTCATTGCCCTGAATAATCTGGAAAGATTCTTTGATGAAGTAGGTTTTTTGTGGTATATTTGGTGTGATAACCAGAAATGAAAGTATCATCTGTGCATACAGATGCAACTCATTATTGGTTGTAATTCTACTATTTCATTTCAAATGAACTTAACATTTCAGAGGTACTTAAATTTTTACAGTAATACTATAGAATCAAATGTTAAAAAAACATGCAGCAGAATCAGAATATGAACATTTTAGTGCCAGGACTTTCACTATTTTATGATTTCCATTCCATGTGACATCAAAAATTCATTAAATCTCTTTTGACTTTCATTTGTGTCATTCTATTTAATGAACTTTGTCAATTTTATGGCATTGTGGAAATAAAATCAGATAAGGTATAAAAGAAAGACTTAGAAAAGGAAAAGTGTAATTTATCACACAATGATAGGCATTATTAAAGAGTCATTGTGACATAATATTGGAAGAGGTGATCTTAGAGTAAGAAATACTTGCATTCAATTCTAACACATACTGGCTATTTGATACTGGGAAACATCACTTAACCGCTTTATGTCTCAGAAAACTCTCTAAGCACACATGCCCATCTGTATTGGTAGAGGATTCCCCACCCCAATTTTGATATTCCCTAAACTAGTGACATCACAGGTCTAAACCATAGCTAAAAGTCATCATTGTTATTTTCATTATTACTTAGAAAATCTGGTGCAATCACATCATTTCTAATGAGGAAGTAATCAATTGGGAAAAACAGAGATTTTAGGGTAGTGATATTATATTACATCTGTCTAAAGAATCCTATATTATCAATGGATGATATAGATTTGGCTTGAAGATTAAATTAGTTCTTTAGACGCTGCAAGCTTCTAATGTTAATTGAATCAAGATACATCAGTTGTAGTGTTCTGTTAAATATGTGTATATATATATATATCAATAATTTTAAAAGCTACATATTTTTTAGTTTACATTTGCATCTCACTTTAGATACAGTCAAGAAAACTTTTAGTAGATGTAAAATTTAGCTGAAATGCATAAATTCAATAGGACAGTATTGTTTACACTTAAGGATTTATGAACTGATTACCTAATTTATCTAGTTTATAAACTGCCTAGGTCCTTTGAATCATAATTTCCTTTTTATAAATCACTTCCTTCTCCTCTGAATTACTGCTCATAGATGTTTCTGCCAAGGCTATGTGATAAATATAGTTGATAAAATGCTGGACTCTTAATCCAGAAGATAAGGTTATATGCTCCCTCTGAACACGTATTTGCTATTATGGGAATTTTATTTGCTATGGGCAAAACACTTAACTTCTGAATGTCAGTTTCTTAATTTGTAAAATATGGGTGAAAATATCTGAATTTTCTACCTTATAAAATTGTAAGACTCAAAGGAGATTATGTATGTAATTGTTTCACTTTAAAGTTAAAACTTTGCAGTGTAATATAATTATCAATTGAAAAGATTCTGATAGAGTAAATAGTATTGAGACTAAATTCACAAAGTTCACTTGAATTCAAATGTACTCATAATACCGGTAGTTTGACCACAAGCAACTTTACCACATAACAACTTACACATACCTCAGAAAACTCAATCTCACTTTCATAAATGGGAAATATTAGAAAATAGTCTCACTTGAAAATGTTGGAAAAAATCCATAAGTTTGCTTATTCATCTTTTATCCATAGTTTTCTTTCTATCTATCTATCCCTCTGATATTAGATTAGGAAAATAGGTGGATGATATTTCTATAATGCTTTAGAAAGTTCTTTACCTCAATGATTCATTTATGGATTAAAAAACAAAACATAACAATAAACCACTTTGTGAAGTTTGTGCCATAGTTATCACCATTTTACAAATGAAGAAACTGAAGTTCAATAAGATTTGTCTGTGTTCACACAGTTAATAAGTGTCAAGCATGGGATTTGAACCCAAGTTTTATCTTATTTTGTTTTCTTGACTTTGAGGCCAACATTACTTCTTGTTACTATACAATTAATCATTTAAACCTTGTCCTATATTTTATCCAGTTGGTATTAATTTTACTTTCACAAGAATTCCCTTCAAGCCAGCATCCATGTGAAATATACTTCCATCTTCTCTACATTGCCCAAAAATATGCTTAGCTCATTTTGTGTTCATTAAGTGTTTGGATTTTAATTAGTTATGGTGCTTATCTATCATAAATATGCCACTAAATCATAACCTCTTCCTGCTTTTATCAAAACTTGAAAATTTTACAACTTTTCAGTTACTCTGTTTTGGTTTTTACTTTTTAAAATTTTATTCAGGGAAAATTTGTATATGTTGGATAAATTGAATTGGAGAAAATGAATGTTATCTGCATAATCCAATCATATGCAATTCTCTTTGCTACAATTAACTGGAAAATTCATAATTTTATAATAAATTCAACAGAAGAAACATTAATGAATAGAAATATGAATTATTATTGCCTTGAGAGTTGCCAAATTACCAAGTTTGTCCTTATGCTCTTAATAATAACATTATCGACACACACACAGATGTTTAATAGTTTTAAAAAGATTTGGAAAGTGTTTGGCAAACATTATTTCATTCACTTCTTCTGATAACTCTGTATAGTTAGAGAATTATAATTAACCTCATTGTAGAGAAAGAAGTTGAAGATCAGATAGGTTTAAATAGAAGGATATAAAGCACACACACACACACACATTTCATAACTTTTATTATCATAAAGGAAGATGCTGGGGAAAGGGTTGGAGGAGTGATGGGGGAGCAAAGGATGAAAAACAAGGGAGAAAAGGGTGATTTCTTTCTCTGTAAAACAAGGGGATTGGACTAAATAATTCCTAAATCCTTTCCAGTTTTAACATTCTATGATTCTATGATCTTCCTCTCCCAAGCGGGTGAATGATGAAGCAAAGTTTCTGTGTTAGTCATTACTGTTTTAGGAAGTCATGTATCTGCTGCTGCTTTCCTGCCTGAGGTTGATCTGATGTCTGCCAGATAACTCACTAACCAAACAAAGCAAACATTTCTCTCTTGGTATCTCCAGAATGTCTTTTAAACAACTGCTTATGTCAGTTGTTATTCATCCTTGTCTTTAATCTCCTGATGCAGTGAATCCATCAGATCCTCAATGAGTAGGAGATCCTTTCAGGTTCCAGAGACCATTGAACTTAACTCCTGATGTTCTCCTTCTAGCATTTTAATATCTTGTTCCTCCTCCTCGTCTTCCTCTTCCTCCTGCTCCTCTCTCTCTTCCATGTTCCCCTCTTTTAGAGTTTGGTGATACACTGGAAAGAGTGCTAAAATAAGGAAGATATGAGTTCAAGTCTAACCTCACAAATCTATTAGCCATGTACTCTTGGGCAAGTCAGTTAACCTCTGTCTACCTTAGTTTCTTCAACTGTAAAATACAGATCATAATAATGGCTGTGTCTGAGAGTTGTATAACATTTGTAAAACAGAATATTATCTAAGACATAGTAGGTGCCTTGAAAAGGCTTGTTTTTTTTTTCCTTTGTGACTCTCCTTCCTTACTTCTTCCTTCTTATTCCTCATCTTTTTTTTCCTTTCTCCCTCTTTCTCTTCTCTCATCTCTCTTTTTCTTTCTATCTCTCTCTTCCTTCTTTCCCCTCTGCTGTCTCTTCTTCTCTGTCTGCTTGATTTCCTATTAGTCTCTTCCATCATCCTCTTTTTTTCCCACCCCAACCAATTAAACTTTCCTCCAAATGTTGTCCCAGCATCTTCTGAGAGGACTGACTCCCTCGCTAAATTAAGTGTAACACCCTACGAGGTGTTTAGGATGGGAGAAGAATAGATGTGTTCTCCTTCCCCTCCCACATGCCTGTTAACAGACCGTGGAATCACACGTCTGCAACCCCTTTCAGAGGCATCTCTTTAGAGGCACCATCACATGAAGTCACAGAGCTTAATTGAGTCTGACTATTTTTCAAAAAAAAATTCTGAAACACAAAGAAAGGCTTACAATTGCTCTACACAGGGTGAAACTGCTTACTCAAAAGATCTTCCGTTCTATTTAACGACCCCCTCTTGGATATCTGTGTATGCAACCCTGATTTGAAAAGCAAAGACACATTCTCCTGTTTAAAACATTATTTGCATGCACTTTCTCTTGTGGGTCATTCAGATAGCTGTAAAAATTAGGAGAATAGATTTCTTTTTTTTTTTCCCTCAAGGCAATGGAATCTTATCTCTCACTTCCTATTTTATTTATCATTGTCCCTTTTAATTGAAATGTTTCTGGTTTTTTGTATAAAAGCCAAGAAAACAGCTACTCGCAGGGCGGGTATGACAGTTACTTTTCTCTGCATGAACACAGTGGTCTCAATGAAAGAAAGCACATGGTAACTGCCCTTCCAGACCCTGTCAGGCATAGGACTCAGAACAAATGCAGCCTTTGCTCCCATTCTGCAAGAGCCCGCCTAAAGGAAAGATAACTAAGGGAGAGAGCAACAGAGAGAGAGAGAGAGAGAGAGAGAGAGAGAGAGAGAGAGAGAGAGAGAGAGGAGAGATAGAGAGACAGAGACAGAGAGAGAAAGAGAGAGAGAGAGAGAGAGAGAGAGAAACACACACAGAGAAAGACAGACACACACACATACACACAGAGATGCACACAGAGAGAGAGAGACAGAGAGATAGAAAGAGACAGGCAGAGACAGAGAGAGACAGAGAGAAATAATGCAATAACAATAGCAATGCTTATTGTTGGGGATGAAGAAATCTCAAATGAATGTCTTCATTCCCCTATTCACCTCAAAACCCCTAAATCATTTTTCTTTGGTTACCACATAGGAAAAGAAACAAAACAAAATTCCTGGGGATTTTCATCCACCTTGTAGAGGCATGACAAAATCCAAATTCTTCAAAGAGACAACATGTATTTTCCCCTTTGTGGCATGACACCCCACAGTATCTGAGAGACAAATTAAGTCTAATTCTTCTTTGGTAGGAAATAAATTACCCTTAGTTGCCACTGCTGCTGATTTGTCTGAGCATGGGGTTGAATGGGATATTAGCTCTGATTTTTTTTTTTAAACAATGCATTCATTTCCTTGCTATCTTCCTCCCGAACCTTTTCTATCCCAGTTTTATAACCTTGAAGGACAGTCACCAGAAAAGGTAATTACTAGTCATATTTGAAAGGTGAGTGTACCTTAAACAACTAACATATAAGTCAAAATAACATTCATTCTTTTATTATGTTTATGTACCAGGCATTGTGCTAAACTCTGGACAAAAAAAAGGAAGAGATAGGCCTTGTCCTCAAGGAAAATAGATTTTAATGGGGAAGATATTGTTGAAATAACTAAACATCTATAAGATATGTTCAGAGTAGATGGGAGATAATCATAAAAAGTAACATATTAAGAATTTGAGGGACAGCGAAAGACCAGTAGAAGGTCAGATCTGAGCTAAATATTTAAAAAATCAGGGAAACCAAAAGGAGAATCTAAAGAAGGAATTGGGTATAGTCATTCAAAATTAAGAAGATAAAAGATGGAATTTTGAATTTGGAGAATAGCTGCAAGATCAACATGACTGTAATATAGTGTACATGGAGTGAAGTAAAGTGTAAGAAGAATGAAAAGTAAAAATGGTGCTGGCTAATGAAGACATATAGATGCTAGACTACCTTATATTTAATCATGGAGGTAATAGGAGTATTTGTAATTTATTAATTGTGGAACAGAGAGTGACAAGGTCACACTTTTGCTGTAGGAAAATGACCTGGGCTGTCCAATGGTAGAATGGATTGAAGTGGGAGCGATTTGGGACAGGGACACCAATTAGAGCACTATTTCAATTGTCACAAAATGGTTAAGGATGTTAGAATTCTTACAAGGTGCTAAGTCAGCGGAATTGATAGAGACAATGGTTGTTTAGCAGGGTGCTTAACAGTTCTCTAGATGTACTTAGTACTTATTAGAGTTTCATAAGATTCACATCTTTAAGAGAGCATATATAAGGAAGAACCCACTAAAGGACAAGCCCACTAAGACACAAGTCCACTCTTGGAGGTGGAGTCAGATTCATTCCATATTCCACCTTTGTGCTGGCTGGAGATTTGGAGCAAGCTAGAGGCTGAAGCTGGCAGAGGCAAAGGGTTAGCAGCAGGAGCTCTTGGAACCAAGGAGAGACAGAGGCCTCTAAGAAAGCTAACCAAGCCCAAGGAAGGAGACAATAAAGGAGTTGGACTTTTAACTCCTGACTGCATTCAAGGTGACTGAAACAAAAAGGCTGCTCCCAGAAGCCCCCCAAGAAACATGTTCACAGTGAATATTATATTTTAGAGAAGAATATTACAAAGAAGGCCTGAACTAGTATAGTTTCTAGTATTGTGTGAACGAAGAGAAGGGAACGTATGCAATATATTAAGAAGTAGAGGTGAGGAGATTTGGTAATAGATTCCATATGTGAGATGAGTGGAGAGTAAGGAGTCAAGTATGACACCAAGATTTTAAGTGAAGATCACTGGTAGGATGGTAGTAGGGAAGTCTAATAAAGAAAAGGTTTGGAGCTGGTGAGATAATGATTTCTTTTTTGGATACATTGAGTTTAAGATGTATACAGAATGTCTGTTTCAAGATATTCAAAAGACTGTGATGAATAAAGTGGTGCTTAAGAGAGATATTGAAAAATTATGGAAATATGTATATATACATATCTATAATACACATAATATACACATATATATTATGGACACATATACATACATATATATATATATATATATATATATATATATACTCTCATATGCATGTATATGGACAATATGGACAGGATCTGCATAGAGATCATAATTGGGATCAAATTACCACTTGAAATATTATAATGAGAAAGAGAAGACCCTATACAAAGTGTTTCAAGATACCCAAAGTAGTGTGTGTGACATACATGAAGAACCAAAAGGAAAACGAAGAAGCAGCAGATAGAAAAACTTTCAGGGAGAGAGAGGTGACATGAAAACTTAGAGAGGAGAGAGTATTTTAGAGAGATAATGTAAAATTTTGTAGTGGTCAAGAGGGAGAAAAGCTACCATTTTGAGGGAGATTTGTTTTACTTTATTTTAGGTTTGAAACTAGATCTCCCAATCTAGCTCAGATTATAAGTATAGCAGCCATTCAGATCTTGATCCATAAAGTGAGGGCTCAAAAGTTTTTATCTATTTCTTTTTTCTTTTTTTTTTTTTTTTTTCTGAACTGAACCAGTTCATACCTCCTTAGACAGTACCACTTTGGTATCAAACTCAATGCTGATACCTGATCTGCATTAGTGCTACTACAATTACTCAGAATTCTTGAACTCAAGCAATCTACCAGCCTCAAATTAGTGTCAAGGCACTATAGATATATAGGAGATAGGTTTAAAGAAATTGGTTCAAATATATCCTATATTAATTCTCCCTCTCTGCAGAATTCTCTAGAATTTAATAAAGTAAAGTTAATCCAACTACTTTTAATTCAGTTTTAAAAGACTTCATAACCTGCTTAATTATTTGACACTAGTGAGTATGAGAAATTTAATTATTCAGCAACAAAATATCACTACAATCAATTTTACTGACCAAATGGGCATCTTATTACATCTGGAAGTAATTCTTAAAGCTAACATGATAAAAATAGTTCTATAGACTCAATATGCGTTCTTTTATTGAGTTTTCTGGCTCTCCATTATTTCTTTGAGGCTACATCTTTTCATATGTCATTGAATGTAAGGAACTTTTAATGAAAATACAGAAACATGGAACAGCCTAGGAATTTGGAAGAAAAAAAATACAGAGGCCTAGACTTTGAATTTTGTTTATGTAATATAAGTTAAAAGTAATGACATAGAACTCCAAAGGTTAAAAAAAAAAAGAAACATTTGTGGACCAGCTGAGTATATCAAAGAAAGTTATAAAACATAAGCAAAATATCATTAATTCAAATTGATTTAGGGTAGACTAGTTTGAATTATTGCAAGAGTCTAAATTGTAGAATTTTTTAAAATAAATATAATTTTACAACTTTCATTTATACACATAAATTTAAATTTGGTAAATCAAAATTTTTCCTAGTAGATTTTTTTTTTAATTTTACATTGCTATACCATTTCTCATAAGCACGACAATGATTTTTAAGCAATATTGGAGAAAAGAAAAAGATCAAAGAAGAGGTGGATAGGATAATCATAACTGACAACTACTACTTAATTCTTGATTTCTTTTTTTTCCTCTGCCAAGGGGAATGACCTTTGCACTAAAATGACAGACCAAAAACAACTAGAAGAACCAATCATTTCCACAAGAATAAGGAGATGGTAAGATAGAACCCAACTATTCTTGATGAATTTAAGTCACCTGGCCTAGATGAACTATATCATCAGATCATGAAAGAAATATCATATGTGATCACTTAGCTACTACCAGTTATATCTGAGTGATCATGAGATAGGAGATGGGTATCTACATGAAGCAAATGTGGATAAGGGTAAATATTCTAATTTTCAAAGCAGGGGATAGAATAAAGTATGTTATCGATAGAACAGTAAGCATAACACTAATATCTGAAGAATTAGAGGATAAATCATGAAGGAAGTGGTAAATATCTAAAAAAGGAAAGAGTAATTATAGAAAACCAACATAATTTAATCAAGTGCAAATTGTGATAGACAACCTATATTTGCTTTTCTTGACATTTGTCAAATAAAGACATTTTAGAAACATAGTTCATCTAGATTTTAGTAAAGCAATTGTTTGACTATCCCATACTATTTTTGGAGATAAAATGAAGGAATATGAATTAGAAAAAAATAAAAGTAGATGGAGTCAGATTAGGTGGAATGTTGCGAATAAAATAATAGATATCAATTGGTATATGTCACTAAGCCAAGGTCCCATCAAAGCACTTTAGGGATTTATTCTTGTCCCAGTGATTTAACACAATTATCAATGATCTTGATAAAGAAAGGTATGGACAGTTTATAAAATTTGCAAATGACACAAAACTTAGAGGGATAGCTGATACACTGCATGACAGATCAGAAATGAAAAGGATCTTTACTGGCTTGAGCAGAGGTGTCAAACACAGATCAGAAGACAGCACAATGCTCCCAAGTATAGCATTGAAAAGTAAAAATACAATCTAGAAGTATTTAACAAAATAAACCAAATACAATAGAATATCATTAATGTTAACATATGGTCATCTAAATCTATATCTGGCCCAAAAGGATCTCAGATAGAAAGATAATTAGGTGCATGTGCGCGCGCGCACACACACACACACACACACATACACACACACATTGATATTACATGTGTATATAGTTTAGTGACCTGTATCTGAGTTTGACAACATAGGACTAAAGTTTTATCTAAGATGAAATTCAATAAAGATAAATGTGAGATTCGCAATGAGTAGAAAAATTCCATTTCAAAAATACCATATGAAAGGAGTATAGATAAATTATTTGAAAAAACAAAACAAACAAACAAAATAACTGAACACTGTGATATGACAGGTAAAAAAGCTTTAGAGAGGATGGATTATAGGTGTGAGTTAAATATGAAGGGATAATATCTTTAAAATAGAATGAAATTAAGGGGTGAGAGAAAAATGTACTGGGAGAAAGAGGAAGAGAAAGGTGGAATGGTATAAATTATCTGATATTAAAAAAAAAAGAGACAAGAAAAAGCTTTTATAGTGTGGAGGGGAAGAAGGGGAAGAGAAGGTGAATAAATAAACCTTATTCTCACCAGAATTGGCTGAAAGATTAAATAACATACATTCTCAATATGAGTAGACAAATCTATCCTGCCCTGCAGGAAAATAAGAGGGGAATTGAATATGGGAAGGAGGATGGTGATAAAAAGGAGGGTATATTGGAGGAAAGAGTGATCCATAGCAAAACACTTTTGAAGATGGATAGGGTGGAAAGACAGAGACTAGAATAAATGGGAGAAATATAGTTAGTAATAATAATTGTAAAAAGAATTTTGAAGCAAGTTTCTCCAATAAGGCTTTATTTCTCAAACATATAGAGAATAGTCAAATTTATAAAAAAAAAAAATAAAAAAAATAAGAGCCATGCCCCAATTGATAAATAATCAAAAGATATGATCTTGGCTCAAAGGACTATAAATTCATGCATATCCTTTGACCTAACAATACTACTACTAAGCATAAATAACAAAAGAGATTTTAAAAAAAGGTCCTGTATATACAAAAATATTTGTAGCAGTTCTCTCCCCAGGGCAAAAAATTGGAAATTTAAGGGATGACTATCAATTGGGTAATGGCTGAATAAACTGTGGTATGTGATTATGATAGAATATTATTGTTCTGTAGGAAATGATGAATTGAGTGCTCTTAGAAAAAAATCTAGAAAGATCTCCATGAACTCAAGCAAAGTGAAATGTACTGTATACAAAGTAATGGAAATATTTTGGGATGACCAACTGTAAATGACTTTGCTATTCTTAGCAGTACATTGATCCATGACTACTCTGAAGGATTCATGATGAAAAATCCTATCCATACCCAAAGAAGAAGCTGATTGTTTCTTAATACCAATTGAAGCATTCTCTCTGTGTCCTTGTCTGTCTGTCTGTCTCTCTCTCTTTCTCTCTCTCACATCATTTTCCTAGAGGTTGTTTGTTTGTTTGTTTGTTTGTTTTGTTTTGTTTAGTAGAGTAAGATCTATATTTTCTTTTACAGCATGATTTTTATAAAAATGTTTTGCATAACATCACATGCAGTTTATTAATGGGGACTGGGATGAAGATAAGAGAGAGAAACTGGAAGTCAAAAGTTAAAAAAAAAACAAATGCAAAAAATTGTTTTAAATGTAACAGGGGGGATAAATAAATAAATAATTTAAAAACTAAAAAAAATAGGATGACATGCATTAAGGGAGATGTTGTTTCTAGGAATGAGGATCTTCATTCAAAAATATGGAAAATGGTACTCAAAGAATTTAAATAATATATTCAAAGTCATATACATGACAGTTCAAGTCTTTTGATTTCAAATCCAAAATTAATATATCTGTAAATCTAGCCTTAGTTTTCAAATCCATTGCACTCTTCTGCCTTTTGGAACAAAAATTGAGCTATAATCTTTGTGATTGTGTTGACTCTGTACATATAGTTGATTATTAAGTCCATATGCAATGAAATATTTTCAAAGCACTTAACATAGTGCCTTGACACAAGGTAGGTACTCTATACTTATTTCCTATCCTCACCTCCTCAAAGTCTTTTCAGCTTTGTAGGTTCTTCCAGAGATTCCTCTTCTGTATTACAGAGAAGACTTCAAGAATGCAGGTTTACCTTCATAACAAGATGTTCATGTATTTCATACTGGAAGAAAAACTTTGAGGTCCTCTGGTTTAGCCCCACAATTATAAGGATGTTTGGTGGGATTTTTTTGCAATGACAAGACTAAGGAAAATACTATATAAGACAGATATTATAGGAAGACAACTTTTTGTTTGAAAAGAATTTCTTCCTGGGAACATTTTGAACATTAAAACATATACTTAAGCATGGTCACATATACATGTATGCATTGGTAGACATATATACACATACACATATACATATAGATAGATATATATGCATATGTATACACATATACATATACAAATGTGTATAAATATATACATATGTGTTTAGATATGTTCTTGATTATACATATATACTTAGCTATACAGATATGTACAAACATATGTACATTTCTGTGTTTATGAATTTTAAATGGAATGACCTGCATAAATAAATTCCTTTCTCCTGGTATGATAATTCTAGAATAAACATAGAACAGAAACTGCATTTGAATCATGCCTTCATTTATGATTGAAAATTTAGTTACATCTATATTACAGTTGTTTGAGACAGATGTCCAACAAGGTTTTCTTGGGTTGTCACATGGGGAAAACTGATAAACAAATTAGCATTTTGGTGACTCATGCTACTGTTTGTAGTGCTCTTGTAAGGGATCATCACTTGTTAAAGTACCTCTCTATGTTTTGTTTATAACCTTTAATATAAAACATTACTAAGTCTAGATCCCTACCAGGACCTAGTGTTTATATTTTATACAAATACTAAGTGGTAAAGGCAGGATTCAACCCAGGTCAGAGAATTAAAGCATTAGAGGCAAATGTTAACTTGTCATCCACTGGTTTCTTAGCTTTATAGATAAGCAAATTAAGGTCTACCTAGATAAAATGCTTTGTCAAAGGTCACACAGATAGTAAAATGGTAGAATTAGGATTTAATCCCCTCCTGGGATTTTACTCCCAAGTCAGCATACTGGCTAGTATACCACCCACCTCCCCATCTGAAGTCTGTTCCCTTTTCCTAACTACACTTTGTATAAGAAATTGACAAATAGTGAAATTCAAGACTATTTAATGTCTTGTTTACATTATCCAATGATTTATCTAACTTTTTATTTTATCACAAATAAATAATTATACTGAAACTATAAATTGTATCTTGCCAATGTGTTCAGCAAAGCATTTAATTGAAAGGGGGTGGTTTGGGGGGGATACATAATATTTATGAAGACCAGAGAAAGAAGAGTAGAACAGAGGAGTGAGAAAGAGGAGAGAGAAATTGATGTGTTGCTATTATATTCTGTATGGGAATGAAATTCCTATAACTTTGAACTCATAAATCAAACTTCAACTTTAGGTGCATGGTGTGGGGGGAAGGTCAGGAAAGAGTAGTTTTTTTGATTGGAGAAAATGAGTTTCTCTGAACATAATATCCTTTGTTTTCTTTCAAATATTTTAAAATTCTCTTGGTTCTTAGGTTAAATACAATGGCAAAAAAAAAAAAAAAAAAAAAAAGATATCATAGATGCCCCAAAAAAGTTATAAAAGTCTCCAAATGAATTCAAAAATTATTTTTTGGGGGAGGGACTTCAAAACTCAAGAAAAAGTTACCATCCAAATAGTAAAATTTTACTCTGCAATATCAGGCTTTCAAGAGATAGCAGCAGACACTAGACCCCAATGTGAGACCACAGGTTGGAAGACTTGGTTTTGAGACTGAGTCTTTGTTTCTCTTTCTTATTCAAATTGAACCATTTAAGGTAAAGGACAAGTTGTAAGATATAATAAATTTAACATAAATGAAATGCATATCAACTTCTTTGAATTATAATTTGATATTTAATTTTTATCACATTGAAATGATTTCTGAAATAGGATTTAATTTAGGATCAAAGGGTGAAATAGATAGAATTGGAAGAGATCACAGTGGCCATTTAGTAAGACCTCTCATTTTGAAGATTAGAAATCCAAGACCCAGAGAGGATAAGGATTTGCCCAGTAAAATTCAAATGGACAAGACTTGAAAGATATAATGATGAGTTGAAGGGTTATTAGTGTGCTTTTAAATACTAAATAAAATAAAATCTAGAAGTTATGAACTACCTTGTTGATAAACTAGAACTTGAGTCTAAATAAGCTCAAGAATAAAAATAGTAAATATGCAAATGATTTGTAGCCTGTCATTTTCAGTCCATGAAACTCAATCTAGCTGTGTACAAAAGCTGTTACTATCCATGGCTAACTAGTATCTTCAAGAACAAAAAACTAGTTAGTGGCCTTTGTTCAACCTCTTGTGTATGGGGAGTTTTGTAATAAAGTCATTTCTATATTCTTCTCTTGTTGATTGTGAAATCAAATGATCCAGGCTTGAAATGCGGTTAGAAATATGCCCATTAGAGAGATTTTTTAAAGTATAAATTAGAGGAATAGTAATGGAAATTCACATTTATATAATACCTCCTTCTTTCCTTAAAATAAGTTCTGTGATCTAGGTAATATAATGCATTTTGATTTTCCACCTGTTTTTCAGATGAGAAAACTGAAGTTCAAAAGGTAATTGTGACTTGTGTATGTTCACATAAATACTAAGTAGATGGAGACAGGAATCAACCTAATTATAGAACTAAAGCATTATAGTTGGAAGATATTTTGTCATTCATTAACTTCTTAACTTAACCTCATTACCTTAAAGGTAAGGAAGATCAGGCTCACTTAGAGGAAGTGATTTTGGCAAGTTCACATGGGAAGTAAATGGTAGAACTAGGATGGCAAAACTAGGTAGAACTAGGTAGAACTAGGGAACCTTTGTACTATGGCCTCTTAACCACCTGCCTCCCCATCTGAGGTCTGCTCTCCTTTCTACATAAACTATTTTGAAGATTTCTTTATTGTCATTTGTGCTCAAAAGTGGATCAAAATGATACCACTGAAAATTCAGTGACAAAATAAAGGTGAGAAGGAAATTTTGAACCTTGAAGCATGTAGAAAGTAGAAAAATATTATCTAATAATGGAAGTAACTAATGGTCATGCCTTTCACAAATTAGATGTGGAATAACCTTGTGTTGATTGGAATTTTGTTATGGATTTCAGTACCCTTTACATAAGCTAACAGTTTCTTTAAAATGGTCTTATCTAAATCTTGCTTATCCCAAAGCAACCAAACAAATGTGTCCTTTATGCAATGTTGTTAAGGTTGAGAACTTCTAGTTTTTAAAACCTAAAAAAAAAATAATTTTTTTAAATTTTTGTGTAAGGGTGAAGGGATCACCTTAAACAAGTACCCTGATACACTTAAAATAAGTCACAAGTTGCCTCACTCTGATGCTTTAATAATATCATATGGGTCATATCTCAGTTATTCACTATGTAGGAACAAGATCAGGACATCAAGATGAATCAATCCTAGGTTTTAGACTTAATCTGCAACTAGACAGATGTCAGGATCTTGAGGAAATTCTTTATGTTTTGTTGGGCTCAAAACAAGAAAATTATTTTTGGATCAGAGATTCACTTATATTAATTTATTGTAGGAAAATTGGGAAGACCTAAAAACATAGCAACTAAAACAAGAGGGTAGTAGAGCTAAAAGAGCACTGCATTTATAGTCAGAGCACTTAGGCTTGAGATCAGGCTCTGCTACTTGCCTATGTGACTTTGACCAAGTAACTGAGTTTCTTCATGATAGAGATTGGAGTAGTCCACTTATAAAGGCCCTTCCAATACTACACACGCATGCACGCACACACACACACACACACATTCATGTACACATACTATTCAATGTTTGGTTGTAAGAAAAGTTCATTTATATCTGCTACAAATTTAGTACTATCATAGATTTATGAATTCAGAAGTGAAAGGTACTCTAAGTTTTTCTGGTCCAGCCTCCATTTTATAGATATAGAAGCAGAAATTTAGGAAGGGTGACTAACTTGTTTTAAAGTCACATAGGTAGTAAGGGGCAGAGCCAGGACCCAATTCCAGGCCCTTTGACATCAAATCCAATTCTCTTTTTATCTATTTCACACTTCCATAAAAAAATACTATTATCTCAGTAGCTCATGGGACCAATGGCTGATCTTCCATAGGCTAAGCCAGTTTTTACAAACACAAATACAAAAATGATTCAATGGGAAGAGGATTAGACTTGGAAGAAAAGGTTGTACATTCAGATCCTGGCTTTGGTACTAATTTCCTTTGTGAATTTAAGAAATTACATGACCTCTCTCATCTATAACAAACATGATTAAGTGCCTGCTGTGTACCAAACCTTATGCCAGGATTTAATGATATAAATACAAAGAATGAAATAATAGCTGTTCACAAGGCAATGGAATTGTAAAGGAACATTTAAATTATTTATGTCTGTGATTCTGTGATCTTGTGCATTCCCAGATGAAATAGTTCAGAGTATGCTCAGGAGGGAACCTCTTGATAGGGTCTCACTATTGTATTACACATGTACATAAATGAGTGATTTGGTTACTTCACTTTGAAGTGGAGTGAAGCACAATGGTTTGTCAATTTTGTGTATGCAAATCAAGTGTGCCTTTATGTTAATTCAAATCCCTTGGCTAATTTTTAAGTGAATAAATCATTAATTATGCTAGAAATTTTTAAATATTTAAAATACTTATGGAAAACTTTAAAAAATTATTGAAAATCATAGCTGATTTATCTTTGTGCTTTATATCTCATGGGGCTAATTGTTTTCAGAAGCCCATTCTTATTCCTGTGTTTACTGTTGACACATTATACATTCAAGTGTGCATATTTCAACAATGACCTTGAAACATTTTGAGTCATTTAAAAAGTTCACCATTTGGCATAGTGTACTTTTTAAATTCAATACAATACAGTGAGATTTCTATCAAATAGAAGCCCTTTTCATACTCTTGCTGTTCAGTAATTTTTTGAGCAAAATGTTTGGGTAGAAATTTGGTTTTGTGAAAACATAAAAATTCCCTGTATGCAGAGTAAGAATAATGATCTTATAACATGGAACATGTGAATGTTTAAGCAAATGCACATTTATGCCCAGAAATCAAATATGCACATTGGGAAATGCACAAACCCTTAGAAAACATACACTCTTTTTACTTTCACATAGCTTTATATTTTAGAAGCTTTATTAACTCAAATGTCAGCAATCCCTAGAGAGTCAGGGACCTTAAACAAGGAAATCCTTGATGACCAGTGTTTAACAATGGTGTTTGGAAGCCATTCACATTATTTATGATGGAAAATGAATAGGAAAAAATGAAAAAAAAAAAAAACTTCAGTAAACCAAACTCACCATTCTTTATTTAAAAAAAGTCCATCATCTTAGTTGTATATGTTGTCCTCAAAATCCAAGTACATAAAGATTTCTTTCTACTCACAATAATATAATCAAAAATCCCTACATCGTCTTTTTGGCCATAAGTAAGGTGAGAACGATTATTCCTTATCACTATCTTACAGTATTTAAAATATGAGATGAAGAAAATTAATCAAGAAATATTGAAGTTATCTTCCTTGTCAGACTCCTATTTTTTTGGTGCATTACCTCCGTGCAATAGATAATTGCCTTTGAAAAGTAAAAAGACCTGGGTCAAAATTTTGCCTTTGACAATTACTACTTGTGTGAACTTGGTCAAGCATTTAATTACTGGTCCTCAGTTTTCTCATCTGTAAAATTAGGGATTTAATAGATGTCTTCTGGCATCCTTTCCATCTCAGATTCAATTATCTTATTATCACTGAAATGATAATCATTTGTGGGGAGGATTCTGAGAAGATGGTGGATTGATTAGTAAATTTCAAACTCTTCAGATTTTCCCTACAAATAGAACAAATTAGTGCCTCTTGGTAATATAGAATAGTAAATAATCAAAAAGATTTGAAGCAGAACAGTCCCCAGACCAAGATTAATGCATGTGAATTGCAAATATTTTCCTGTTGGCTCCACAGAAACACCCAGTGGGAACCTTTTGGCTAGCTGGGTGGCTGGAGCCTCAGCATCAGGATTTTCACCTCCCAGACTGTTTGTGGAGTCAGGTTTTGAGTCCCCAAAGACTAAGTTAATCTCAGACAATTATGAATGCCAGGCCCAGCTATGCTGCTGAGATGCCACTCTTGGTAAGGAGGAACCAGCACACCCACAAATACAGAGGCAATGGGGCAGGGATGCTGCTGACTATGGGCATTTGTTGGAGGATGAAGCTTTTGGTTTAGAGTTCCAAATCAGAGGGGAAAACTGAATGGAAGCTGTAGGCACAATTCTTCCACCCCATGATTAAAGGTTCTTGCACTAATACCTCTTATTAAAAAAATAATGAACATACAAAGAACAAAGAACTCTACCATGGAAACATTATGAGAACAGGGAAGACTGGGGGTCATCTTCAGAGGAGGAAACTGAATAAAAAAGGTTCTGCCCCAAAGAGTAATGTGAAATAGCTCCCTGTTCTGAGAGATTTTATCAAAAAACTCAAAAAAGAATTTAAAAATCAAATGACAGACATTGAGAAAAAACTAAAAAAAAATTAAAAATCAACTAAGAAAAACAAGATTATGAAAAAATAGTTTAGCTAGAAAAGGAGATACAGAGTCTCAAACTTGAAAATAATTCTTTGAAAATTGGAATTGGGAGACTTCTGGAAGTGAAACCAAGATGGTGGAGTAAAGTCAGGAAGCTGCTTGAACTCTCCCAGTTTCCTTTAAAAACCACATGAAACCAAGCCTCTGAACAGAGTCTGACTGAGTGAAACCATTTACTAGCTTAAGATAGACTGAAAAATTTTCAGGAAACATCATTCTCATTGGGGTGGAAAGGATGTTCAGTCTACTCTAGGATATACTTTAGGATACACTCTAAGAAAGCTGGTGAGAGGATCTTAATCATAGCAAAACACCAACTAAGAACCTTAGTCCTGGTTCAGTAAAGGAACAAATCAGTGGGGCAGCTTCCAGTCCCAGTTCAGAAGGTAAACTCTGGGAAATCAGGCTGTTTCTTGAAAAAAGCAGGCAAAGTTACCCTCGAAAGCACAGAAGTCTCTGTGCTCAAAGACAAGGCTCAAAGCAGCACAGGAAGCTTGGGACAGCACCTCCTATACCCCAGGAGCAGAGCTTGACCTTTAAAGTAAAAAAAGAGGAAATACCAAAAGAAAAGGAAAGAAAATGAGCAAGAAACAGAAAAGAATCTTGACAATAGAAAGTTATTATGGTGACAGGACAGACCAAAACACAACTCAGACAAGGACAGAATGTCCACAGAAGAAATCTCAAAGAGGGATTATAAATTGGTCTCAAGCTCAACGAGGCTTCTTGGAAGTACTCATAAAAGACTTAAAAGGCAAATTAGAGAAGTGGAAAAAAATGAGAAAGGAAAACAAGAGCTATGCATGAAAGAGTCAACAGCTTGGAAAAGGAAGAAAAAAAATTGTCTGAAGAAAACAACTCCTTTAGCAGTAGAGTTAACAAAATGGAGAAAAAAAAAGAGATACAAAAATTAACTGAAGAAAATCACACTTTAAAAACTACAACAGGTCAAATGGAAGCTAATCACTTTGTGAGACAGCAAGAATCAATCAATTAAATTTTTAAGTTTCATTCTTTTAAGAATGAAAAATGGAAGAAAATGTGAAATACCTCATTGGAAAAAAGAACCTACCTGGAAAATAGATCCAAAAGAGACAATTTAAAAATTATTAGCCTACCTGAAAACCACAACCAAAAAAGACCCTGGATAGCCTCTACAAGACATTATTAAGGAACGCCAATATTCTAGAAAATTAGAATTGGGCAAGGAGAAGCCAGTGAAATTATGAAAGAACAAGGTATAACAAAACAAATTTTAAAGAAAGAGAAAATAGAACAGAATGTGAAATGTAAGAAAAATGACAGATCTGGAGAACAGATCAAGGAGAAAAAATATAAAAATAATCGGTGTGATAGAACATGAGGGGGAAGTAAAAATAGAAAAAATCCACAGTTCACTCCCTCAACAAAATCCATTGTGGAAAACACACAGGAATATTACTGCCAAATTTCAAAATCCCCAGTTCAAAGAGAAAATTTTGCAAGAGACAAAAAAAAAAATTCAAATACACTGGAGCTAGAAATATAGAAGACTTATCAACAGCTACAATTAAAGGTCCTGAAATCATATTTACTGACAATTAAAAGAACTAGGCCTTTGGCCAAAAATATCATTTCCAGAAAAGTTATCCATAATAATAAATGAGAAAAAAATGGATATTTAATGTAATTGCAGATTTTTCAGGACTTTCTTAAACTTAACAGAAAATTTAACTTTTAAGAGCTAATATCAAAGATCAATTTTTGTTTTGTTCTTAACATGGTAAATGTATACTATATTTTTTAGATTCTCATCATCAATAGGATAGAAAGATTGGCAGAGTTAAGGTAAAAATAGTAATTATACAATGAGATACAAAGGAAGAATAGACTCAGAGACATTAGATGGGGAAGAAAGGCTCTTAGTTCTCAAAACCTATTCACATCAAGAATGGATTCAATTGGCAATACTACATATATATACCATGAAAAGTATAGCATCCTCCAAAATCTACAAAGAAAATAAGGGTGATAAATGGGCTGATGGGGAAGTAAAGGGTGTGGGAAGAAGGCAAGGGTGGGGATCCACACATGGTGGGGGAGTAAGTAGCAGCAAAGAAAGTTAAAGAGCAGAATTAAAGCAAAATCAGCAAAGAAAAACAGAAAAGGAATACAAAACAAACTTTGCATCCCTGCTCATATCACTTTGTAAAAATTCTATATTTAAATGGATATCTCATTTCTCCTTCATTGAAGTATAAGTTATTTGATGACAGAAACTATTTAGTTCTGTCTTTGTATGGTATTTTTTTAAACTGGGTCTGTAATTTCTATATTGGGAACTGTCACTTAAAATTTCCTCCACCAATGCAAGTGGGCACATGCTACATAAATAGTTTTAGAGAATCATCTAGGTGTACTTAGAGGTCAAATATCTTGCTCAGAATCACATAGCAGATGATGTCAGAAGAAGGCAAGTCTTCCTGTTTCTGAAGAAAGTTCAATATTTACTTTGCCTTTCTGTCTCATTTAGTAAATAACAGTTGCTTAAAAGTGGTTGTTGAATGAATGATGAACAAACCTGTGATAGCAAAATGAAATAAAATGAGCAGGGATAAGACATGCAGAGAAATAGCTTTGAAATAATGATTTGGGAATTGTTCTAACATAAAACAAAACAAAACAAAAAGATTGCCATTCTGTTTTCTATTTGTTTTATGCTGGGAATAGGCGTTTCTCATCTGATACAGTTTTAGAAACCTGCAAAATTTACTGATGTTTATGAGAGCTTTTCCTTTTGGAAACTTTTGAAAAATGAAGTGTGCATATAAGAAAAACTGGATTAACTTTAGTTATCATGTAAGCACTATAGTGAAGTATGATATATTTAATAAAGATTGCTAATTGTGCTAAGAAAAGAGAATGTTAATAAATCAGTACCAATTGTGCTTTTGGAAAGCAGCATTATATTCTCAGCAACAATCACAAACCCAGTTCTCTAAAACAGCAGCTTTATTACAACAACAACAAAAAGTGTAGAATGAACCTTTTTTCCTTATTGTTTTGATGATTTGCCTTTTTCTTCAATAGAAAAGGGATGTAAGTTGTCCTATAAAAGGAAATTAGAAGTGCATTGTATGCCAGTGACCTATTTGCATTACAGAATAGCCCAAACATTTCCTGATGGTATGACATCAGATCTATAAAAGTCACTTTTTGTTGGTATGGATTCAGTTTCTAGAGGCCGCTAGATAGAGCACTGAATCAGGAGTCAGGAAAACCAGAATTCAAATTCATATTCAACCACTTATTAACTGATCAAATAATTTAACCTGTGCCTCAATTTCCTTATGTGTAAATTGGGTATAGTAATAATAGCCACCTCTCAGGGCTTTTATAAAGAAGATAATGTTCAAAAAAACTTTTGTAAACCATACAGTGCCATGTAAGTCTCATATTCTTAGAGAAGTTTCAGAATGAGTATGTATTGGAGGCATGACTTAAGGGCAAGTCACTGGTACTCTAAATGGAACACCTTTGCAATGTACCACCTTGCTTTCCATGTATGAATCTATTGCAATCCACTTCACAGAACTGAGAACCTATGTGAGTGAGATCAAAGCTTCTTCAAAATCTTGGTGTCTGTTTTGAGTCTGGTAGTAGCTATGATGAGCAATATAGAAAAGATGTTTTATCTGTCTTAGATCAGGCTAATTTGTATTGACTTGCTTTTCACAACAAATTTGGTTTTGTAATGCAGGTCTCAGTTTGGAAAACCAAGTATCTGGCTTAGGTTCTAAAGATATGTTAATTATAGTAACAAAAATGACATAAGAGGGAGAAATGCATTCTGGATTTCTACTGATTGAAGATTGCTCAAAAATAAATTATAGTGACATTTAGTGCCAGCATGCATTGGTAGATAGTGTAGGAAGCCCCTAACAATTTACTTCCCTTCCAATGAAATCACAAGTTCTTGTCCTTATCCTATCTACCTATACGACATAGTTAAGTCTTACACTTAGGTAAAATATTGCCTTTAGTGTTATACTTGTTACATTTGTAATTAATAGCTGAGATTGACAGAATGCTTTAAAGTTTTTGAAGAAGAATTCACAATGGAAAAAAACTGAAGTCAATGGACCTAGGTTCAAATCCCAATGAGCCTCAGTTTAAAAAAAAATTAAAAAAAGAATAAAACAGAATTCAATATCATGGTTCTAGTATTAAAAAAAAGGAAGGTACCTCAGAGTCTATTTAATCTAGTCCAAACCTCTCATTTAATAGAGGACGAAATGCAGATCAAGAGAGGTCAATGGTTTGTCCAGGTCAAACAAATAGTAAATTTCAAAGATTGTATTTAGAGCAAAGTTCCTCTGACTCCAGAGCCAGTATTTTTCCCATGACTTCTGTGGTTTCCGAACTTGTGAAATGAGGGAATTGAACTAACTAGTCTGTGAGGTCCCTTCTAGTTCAAACCTTTTAATTCTGTCAAGTACTTCGCATACTATATCATTTGACTATTCTTGGGCTCTTCATGTAATGCATACTTCAGTATTTAAAAATTTCAAAGATCCATAGTTTGACTAGGGTGGGTCCTCCCTTCATCAAAGCAAATCCTAAGATCTTTTAAAATATATACTCTTTGAAAGTTGTCCTACTCTCCAAACTGCATTACTCTGTGTCTAATTGAAACTAAATCTTAGACAAAGCACAAAAAATATTTTTGGATCTAAACTTGAAATATTTCCGGATCAGTTAGACTTCTCAGAGCTTGTGTCCCAAGCCATAGCACTAGAAAACCCAGGGTCACTTCCAAGATCTAAAATACCAAAGGATGGGGAAGCTGGGTGGTGCAGTGGATAGAGCTCCAATCCTGAAGTTAAGAGGACTTGAGTTCAAATCTGGTCTCAGATACTTAACACTTCCTAGCTGTATGACCCTGGGCAAGTTGCTTGAACCCAACTGCCTCAGCAAAATAATAATAATAATAATAAAAGTACCAAAGGACAGTTTTAGTAGAAGCAGACTTAACAAAACTCAATAAATAAACAAAGCATAATGAAATAGTCACCTTCTCAAGTCTGATTGCCATACTTGACACTACTGTGTTGTTTCTCTGTTGTGTTTCTTTTCTTTTCATTTGAATTCTCGTTTTCCTTTGTTTTCTTTCTTTCTTTCTTTCTTTCTTTCTTTCTTTCTTTCTTTCTTTCTTTCTTCCTTCCTTCCTTTCTTTCTTTATTTCTTTCTTTCCTTTCTCTCTCTCTCTCTCTCTTTCTCTTTTTTCTGAACAGAGACTCTGTGATACAGTGCTCTGTAATTCAAGATTTCAAGTATTTCTTGTGTGGTCCAAACCACAAAGCCAGTGCTGCAGAGGAAGCTCATAGCCACTCATCTTTTTTTTTTTTCCTTTTTTTTTTTTTTTTTTTTTTTTTTTTTTGAATCAGCTTCATTGGAAAAACTCATTGAATGAAGTGGTCACATAGAAACAATCTTAGAGAACCTACACAATCCATACCATACTTTTTTAATGTTAAATTTTCTTTCTTTTATTCTTTCTTTCTCTCTCTCTCTCTCTCTTTCTCTCTCTCTCTCTCTCTTTCTTTCTTTCTTTTTTTGCTGAGGCAATTGAGATTAAGTGACTTGCCCAAGGTCACACACAGCTAGGAAGTGTTAAATGTCTGAGGCTGGATTTAAACTCAGGTCTTCCTGATTTCAGGGCTGGTGCTCTATCCACTGCATCACCTAGCTGCCCCTCATATTAAATTTTCAATTAGGAACAAATCTTCTATCTGTTAATGTCAAGTGTATTACAATACATTTGGATTTGGTAACATAGTCAGTATTCACATGCATCAACTATTTTTTTCTTGTAAAAAAATAAAGTTGTTATTACTTCATTTTAAGGATTCATTTCAAAAAAGATTTTTGAGTCCTGAATTCTCTCCTGCTTGTTCCTGACCTATCCATTGAGTAGTAGAAAAATATGATATCAATTAGGTATGCAAAATCATGACAAACATTTTCATATTCACCATATGGGGGAACAAGAAAAATAAAGTTAAAAAAATATGCTTTACATGAAGACTGTCAGTTCCCTTTGGAGGTAAGTAGCATTTTTAAACATAGATCATTCAGTATTGTGTTAGATCATCACATTGCTCAGAATAGCTAAGTCACTCACATTTGAAAATCATTGCTGATACTGTATATAATGTTCTTCTGGTTCTGCTTACCTCACTTTGTATCAAATCATATAATTTCCAATTCTTTGGCACTACAAAAAGAGATATTAGAAATATTCCTCATTACAAATATTCCTTTTCTTTTTCTTATAGTGGTATTGTTGAGTCAAAGAGTATGCACAGTTTATAGCCTTTGGGGTTCCAAATTCTTTGGGGTTCACACTTCCACTATCAATGTACCTATATTTCTATATTCCTTTCAACATTTCTCATTTTTTTCTTTTCTATCATATGAGCCAACCTAATAGATATGAAATATTATTTCAAAGCTGCTTTAATTCACATTTATCTAATCAGTAGCAATCTAGACATTTTATCATGTAACTATTATTGCTTTGATTTCTTGTTCTGAAATCTACCTGTTATAGACTATTTATCAATTGAGGCATGACTTGTATTTTTTAAAAATATGGCTCAGTCCCTTCTATATTTGAGAAATGAAGCCTTTATCAGAGAAACTTTGATATAAAGTAACAAAATTTTTATATAAAATTTTTATGTTAAAAATTTACTCCACTTTTCTTCTTTCTCATCTTGACTATGTTGGTTTTGTTTGTGAAAAATATTTTAAATTTAATATTCATTCACTTTAATTCCAATAATCCTTTGTATCTCTTGTTTAGTCATAGATTATTTCCTTATCCATAAATCTGACAGGTAAAATTTTCCATGCTTTCCTAATTTGCTTATGATATCACTCTTCATGTCTAAATCATGTATTCATTTTGACCTTGTCTTGGTAAATGGTGTGAGATTTTTTTGATCCATCCAAATTTCTGCCAAACTGCTTTCCAGTATTCCCAGTAATTTTTGTCAAACAATGAATTCTTACCACCCAAACTCATATCTTTGGGTATATCAAACACTAGATACTGTGGTCAGTACCTATTTATTGTGTACCTAATCTATTCCATTGATCCACCACTCTATTTTTTAGCCAACCAGTAAAAGATCGTTTTCACAATTACCACTTTATAATAAAATTTGAAATCTAGTACTGCTAAACTGCTTTCTTTTACATTTTCCTTCTTGATATTCTTGACCATTTGTTTTTCCAGATGAATTTTTAAATTATGTTTCCTAGCTCCACAAAATAATCTGTTGGTTGTTTCAATGGCGTTGTGCTGAATAAGTAAATTAGTTTCAATAGAATTGTCATTTTTATTATATTGGTTTGGTATTTATTAATATTTCTCCAGTTATTTAGATCTCTCTTTATTTGTGTGAAAATTGCTTTGTTATTATGTCCACATAATTCCTAGCTAAATCTTAGCATTTAGACTCCAAAAGAATTGTATATTGTTTGAAATTATTTTAAATAGAATTTCTCTTTTTATCCCTCCCTGCTGGACTTTGCTGGTATTGTATAGAAATTCTGGTAATTCTGTTTTATTTTATGATGATATTTTTGTAGCTTTTTTAAGTTATTAAATTTTAAGCTAATTTTAATTGGTTCTTTATAATTTTCTTTGTATACCCTCATAGTCTACTAAATTATGTTTTTTTTTCCTCATTGCCTATTTTTATTCCTCTAATTTCTTTTTCTAATATTAATGCTAAAGCTAGTATTTCTAGTTCAATCCTGAATAATGATAATGGTGATAACTTTGTTTCACTTCTCATTTCACATGAACATTCCTAACTTATTCCCATTATAAATATTGCTTTCTGATTGTTTTAGAAAATATTATTTATCATTTTAAGGAAAGCTCTGTTTATTCTTATGATTCCTGATGTTCTTAATAGGAATGAGTGTTACATCTCTGCAAAAGTTTTTGTGCATCTATTTAGATAATCACATAGTTTTTGTTGTATGTGCTATTGATATGATCAATTATGTGGAAAGTTTTCCTACTACTGAATCAGCTGCATTTCTGATATAAATCCAACCTAGTCATGGTATATAATCTTTGTGAAATTTTGCTATGTTCTCCTTACTAGTACTATATTTAAATTCATCAATATCCATTAGGAAAATTGGCTTGTAGTTTTCTTTTTCTGTTTGTGTTCTTCCTACTTTAGCAATTAGAACTATAGTTGTGCCATAAAATTTTGATAGGACTCCTTCTTTGCCTATTTTTTTTCAAATAGTACATATAGTAGGAGAATTAATTTTTCTTTATATGTTCAGTAGAATTCACCCACAAATCTTTCTGGTCCTGAGGATTTTTTCCTGTGGAACTCATTAATGAATCGTTTAACTTCTTTTTCTCTAAAATAGTGTTAATTTCAGTCTTCTATTTCCCATTTTGTTAAACTGGAAAATATATATTTTATAAATAGTCATTAATTTCATTTAGTTGTCCAATTCATTGTCATACAATTGAGAAGAAAATAGCTCCTAATAATCCCTTTACTTTTCTCTATAATCGTAGTAAAGTATCTCTTTTTATTTTTAATATTGGTAATTTTGCTTTCTTTTTTGATTAAGTCAACTGATGGTATATGTATTTCATTGGCCTTTCCATAAAACCAGTTCCTGCTTTTATTCATTAATTCATTTTTTTCATTTTTGATTTATTAAACTCTTTATTTTCATTTTTGTATTTAATTGGAGATTTTTTAATTGTTGTTTTTAAGTTTTGTTTTTTGGTTGCATGCCACATGCATTGATTGTTCTTTCTCTATTTAATTGATGTAAGCATTTAGAAATATAAAATTCCCCCTAGGTATTACTTTCAAATTTTTGCATGTTGTCATTCTCTTAAACAAAATGATCAATTGTGTCTATAGCTTGTTCCATGACCCATTTGTTAGTAAAAAAAAAATAACTTAATTTCCAATTAATTTTTAATCTATATCCCCATGGCCATTTATTAAATATAATCTTTAATTAAGTTCTAAAAATGATGAATTTGATATTTCTGCCGTTCATCAATTGTTACATTTGTTATGTCTTTATGCCCTATTATGTGGTTGGTTTTTGTGAAGATGCCATGTGTACCTGGGGAATAAAGTATATTCTTTTCTATGCTTATCCTGTTTTCTTCAGAGATCTATCTTATCTAACTTTTCTATAATTCTATTCCTCTCTTTATCTTTCTTCTTATTTATGCTATGGCTAGATTTTATCTAGTTCTGAGAGGGAAAAATTGAAGTCTCCCAATAATAATAGTTTTATTGTCTATTTCTTCACTCATTTAACTTTTCCTTTAAATATTTTGATATTATGCCATTTTGTCCATATATGCTTAGTATTTATATAACTTCATTATCTATGGCATCTTTTAGCAAAACATTTTCTCACTTATCTCTGTTATTATTATTTCAGTTATGTTCAAGGCTTGCTAATGGGACACCACACGTGTCAAGCTCTAAGCTGCCCCTTAAACCAATGTTATAGGCCTCTTGTTCTTAATTCTTAAGTTGTCTTAGTTTGGATAAAATGTCTTATATACTGACATTTTGTCAGCTTTGCATCTCCAAAATTCTTCTTGAACAATTATTTTAAAGTTGTTTGGAGTTGAATGTTGGGATAATTCAGCTGAATTTCCACCTATACCCTGCTATATTGGACCTGCCCACACTACATACTCTTCATAAATTTACTTTTTAAATAAATTTTATTGATAGCTTTTGTTTTTATATTAGTCATTTTCAGATATACATACCCCTGGTCTGACTTGAGCCTTCCCATATAACAAAGAAAACTGTTAAGCCCAAATATGCTGGGCAATGATCTCATCTGCAAGGTATACAACCCTTTAGCCTAGTAATCCTTCACAGAGTAGAAAAGTACATTGCATTATCTGTTCCCTGGGACCATTCTAATTTTTCACTTCTTTAGAGTTTTGCTTTCTTGTAGAGATTTTTTTTATTTACATTCTTGCTATTATTTATAGAGTTCTTCTGTTTCTGTTCATTTCACCGGATTCAGATCTTTCATATAGATCTTCCCATGTTTCTCAGAATTCCTTGTATTTTTTTCCTTATTGTAGAATAATATACATTTCATACCATAATTTTTCAATCTATTGATGAACATTCATTTTCCCCCAATTCTGTGTCTGTAAAAATAACATTTTAATATTAGAAGACATGTTCTTTACAACACAATAAAATATTTAGATTGATTATTGATGCTCCCATTTTGGGGAGTGAGACAACATGCCTTAGATATGTGATTTGACCTGCTTAATATCAACACAGCTAGTCAATAGTAAAACCAGGGTTCCAATCTAGCTCCTGATTCCAAAGCTGGTGCTCTGACATTATCCTATGTTAATAAAGAATCTCTAGAATGCATGTCTCATGTTGTTCGTAATTCAACAATTCAACCTAAAAATTTCCTTTTCCTAAACAACTCCAAATTTGTCTTTTTTGCTCACCTTGTCTCTTATAAATTCACATCCCCTTGATTTAGCTGCTATATGGTATTTCCTGTGGGAAATGAAGAAAGGACATAGGAGAGGACACAGAAGAGGAAGATGGAACATAATAAATGGCCTAATTTGAAAATTCACATGAATTGATGCTATCATATGCTTTCCTTCTAGAGACTAGAAAGGGATACCATTACTTAGGTGGGGAAGACTGACTATCATTTATCTGTAATTAGGCCTTCCCTAATGCTGCTTTATGTTTTCTAAGGTGTATAAATGAGATATAAGCAAAGAATAAGCCAATTTTTTTTTATGTTTTTCACTTTTGTAATTTGAATTATTATTTCCCTGTTCTTTTTCCCACATGGGAACATCATTGAAGGTTTTCCTTTTCTTTACATGCATCTTAAAGCTTTGTTTCCTAATTAGAGAAATATTCAATTTAATTCAGGTATATAAAGAAAGTGTATATATATATATGTGTGTGTGTGTGTATGTATGTGTATATATATATATATATATATATATATATATATATAAACAAATATTTGGGGTGGTGATTTTTTTTCTCTTGAATTGTCTAGAAAACTGACTTGATTTTCCATTTTCTTTTATATAAAGGATAATAAATACCATAATCTTAAAGGAATGAAAATTATAGGTCAATGGAGACAGGCATTATGGGTATAAATAGGCTTTTGCATTTTGTCAGTGAAAAATTGTGGGGAGGAAAAAATGCATTACTGAATAAGGAGATCCTGGTGATGGAGTATTTCAATTTAATCTTTTCTAACAAGTACTTTTTAGTGACTATTCTTTGAAAAACACGTTAGTAAATATTGAAGAGACAAAATGAAATACAAAGCAGATACAGGTGGTTTTTGCATAGTGGATAAACATTGATTCTGGGAGGACAAAGGGGGTTCAGACACTATCCCTTGAATCTTTGATCTGTGTGACCTCAGGAAAATCATGTCCACTCCCTAGGCCTTAGTTTCTTCATATGTAAAATGAGAGTACTAGTGTGAATATAGCTCTAGAACTATGATCATAGTCTCCCAGCCTTACTGGGAAATACTACAAACAAACAGATACATACATTTAAAATTATTTGAAGGAAGACAATGCTGACAACTGGTTGGGTGAATCAAGAAGGTTTCCTTCAAGAAGAAAGTAGCACATGAGCTGTGACTTAAAGGAAGCTAGAGCTGAAAAGAGAGGTGAGGGGATGATATGTTCAAGATATGATGTAACCTGTTTGTACCACTTAGAAGATGGAAGGCCAAATTTGTCAATCTTGTCAAACAAAGAACAGTTTTCTTTGTTATATGGGAAGGCTCAAGTCAGACCAGAGGTATGTATATCTGAAAATGACTAATATAAAAACAAAAGATAGCAATAAATAGACAAAAATAGACAAAAAGTCTGGCTAAATCATGGAAAAAAAGTAAAGAGAAGTAAGGTAAAGTGATTCTGATAGTTAGAATTTTAAAATGTTAAGCTAAGGAGTGTTATTTTATCCTAGAGCTATCCAAGACTCAATAAAAGTTATTGAGCCAAATAATGATATGGTCAGTTCAGGGAAATTATTTTGACAGCTGTTGCAAGGATAACGAGAGAGAGGAATGTCTGGAAGAAGGTAACGTAGTTAGCAGGCTATAACAATAGTCCAGAGAAGAGATATTGAGAATTGGCACTGAGGCACTATCAATGTGAAAGAAGATATTTGTGAATAATGTTATGGAAGCAGATTTAACAAGATTTGGCACCTGAGATAAGAAGCTTGAGGGAGAACAGGAGGATAATACCTGTACTGCATTAGTAACCAAGTAATGACAAGAGAAGTAGCAAAATATCCCCAGTCCTCTGTGGGAGAGGTAGGAGAACATACACATGACTAGGATAGCATCAGTGTATAAGTTGTGTGATCATCATGGCAAGGAGTAGTCATGCCGAAAGATTTACAGGTCCAATGGAATGACAAATAGTGCTACTTTTAATGAGAATTAAGAAAGGATTGCTGTTGTTCTGTCACTGTATCTTTTCCCCAGATTATCCCCAGATCTGAACTGCTGCTTTATTTACTTCTGCTGTTATTTATCTTCAAGACTCAGTATTAGGACCATTTCCTACATTTCTTGATTCTTCAATCCATAGTGCTTCCACAAGATATTACCTGAATGCTGATAATCATTTTAAAGCTTTTGCTTGACTCAAAATTATTATGTCTATAGAACAGAAATAAATTAACTTTAAGGATTGAGAATGATCATTTTAAATATATCCAGGGAAATGGCAACAGTAAAGATTCTATTTAATGGAATTTTTATTTTCAACCTATTATATAGCAGCTACTAGGAGATGGAAATAAATTATACTCTTTTCAGGGTGTAAAACCATATCTTATATTCATAATAGAAGAACACAGATTAAGATCATTTTGCCTATGGCATTTATCATGCTAGGTAGAGTTTCACTAAGATTGAATTCAGCTGGTCCTAAGGAAAATGTCACCTAGAATACAAATGGAATTAGTGTAGAATGATCATGTCCTTTGATTTTCTGAATTGTGTGCTATTTGGTCACAGATTGATGATAAATTTAAGTCCTTAGGTTTCTTTTGATTTTTGCCTAATACTTTTTAGAAAATCAAAACTTCTCCCTGCTTTCATCCTTCTCTCCCTCCTTTCCCTCTTCTCTCTCTTCTTCCTTTCTCCTTCCTGCCCTCCCTTTCTTTTTTTCTTCTTTCCTCCATCCTTTCTTCCTCTCTTTCTTCCTCTCTTTCTTCCTTCTTCTTTCTTCTATTCTTTCCTTTGTCCTTTTCCCTCTCTCCATCCCTTCCTTCCTTCCTTCTTTCTTTTTCTCTTCCTATATTTCTTTTCTCCTTTCCTACCTTCTTCCCTCCCTTCCTTTTGGGTAGGAGTGGGGAATGTTGATCATTCTTTATCAGCTCTAAATGAGTTATTACTAATAGTACTAAATCACCATGCTTGGCAGCAATAATTCAATCTTTCTAATTGAGTTTCAGGTTATTTCTTCTTCCTCTTCCCTTATTTGGCCCTTGCAAACAAGGGAAACAAGTTTACTGGTACATAGTGTTCTCTGAAAATCGTTTTTTGTTGTTGTTTGTATCAAAAATATTTCCTGATACAGCTACTGCTTCCTTAGCAGGCTTCAATTGAAGATTTAAAATCAGACAAGGTAAAGATAGTTGAGCTATTAAACAAGCAAGCTAAAAAAAAAGTTGCTATTTTTTATTTAAATGTAGATAGATATGTTGGTATCTCTGTGAGAATGCTTGAATATTTGATGACCATCAATATCATAATATAAATTTGGTTACATTGTTAAAAACTCCCAAGCCCCCAAGTGAATATTTATTTATCACTGAGATTTTGACTCAGTGTCAGAGATCACAAAATCCTTTTAATAAACCAAGAATTCACTGATTTGGAGCAGAAAGAGATATGAGCCCATTAATTTCAATCTTGTCATTGAAAAGACCAATAGAAAATCAAGGAACAGAGAGATTAAGTGATTTGTTCAGAGATACACCGTTAAAAGTATCTAAGGCAGAATTTAAACTTCAATTTCCCTGAATCATAATTCCAGTGCTAACCATGATACTATGTTGCCTTCCCAATGAGAGTTCATCTAGTCCAACTGCTATTGTAACAGGAATTTGTTCTACAGTTATTCTGACAAATAGTCATCTGCCCTAAACTTGAAGATACTTAGGGATCTCCCTTCAGAATAGTGTCTTCTCTATCAGAGTACCCATGGTTCCCCTATATATTATGTTTGCACAGTCATTTGCATATTGTCTTACTGAGCTTCTTGAGAAATGGGACTTTTCCCCCCCATTTCTTCTTTTCCTAACAATGTAATGCCTGACACATACTTAATAAGTGTTTATTGATTGGCTTATGAGAAATTCAATATTTTATAAAGCATTACACTTGTTGGTCAATCTAGGTGATTCAGTGCAGTAAGTGCTGAGCGTGGAGTCAGAAAGATTTATCTTCCTGAATTCAAATCTGTTTTTATACATTCATTAGCCATATGACCCTGGCCATGTAATTTTATCTTGTCTGCCTCAGTCTACTAATACTGTCAAGAAAACTCCACATAGGATCACATCAGATATTTCTGGGAAAAAAGATTCCGTTTTATTAAAGCCAATTTCCAAATTGTATACTATTTGGCCAAAGACTGATTTCCTTTGATTTTGCCTACTTCCTTTTGAAAATTAAAACTTCCTCATCTCCCTCCTTTTCTCCCCTCTCTTGTTCCTTCCTCCTTACTTCCTTCCCTTTCATTCTTCCTTCTTTACTCAATCCTTTCTTCCTCTCTCCCTTTTTCTTTCCTTCCTTTTCCCTTTTCCCTCTCTCCATTCATTTATCTCTTCTTTCTTCCTCTCCTCCTTCAATGCCTCTTTCCTTCTCCCCTCCCTTCCTCCTTTGTCTCTGAAATTTTTATCTATTTTTATTTCTTCTTTCCTTTGGGAACTAGTGGGACAGGTCTAATTTCTTTATCATTTGACTGCCCGTGCTTCCAATGCTTTGGAAATGGTCTAAAGTAATGGAGGAGGAATAACTTATTGTTTGGAAAGATTTGATGCTGGAGTTAAATTGTTTGTTAATATTAGAAAAATGGCATTTTTTTATATTTAGCTTCTGAATATTGAAGTTGGTTGCCAATATGGGTAGTTGAGTACAGAGATCTTTCTACTTAATGTTAAGTACTGACAGACTATTGTTGAAATTCTAATCAAATTCTCATTTATTTTTTATTGACCTAGACTTATTGGCACAGCGTAAATGTTCTATATTATATCTTTTTGTACAGACTGGGGAATTGCCCAGGTTTTCTATTTAATCAAATGAAATGCTACTAAGGGAGAGAGAGAGAATAACAGTAAGAAATCAGGATTATGCTGGGATAGAGCAGCTGGAATGAAATTATCTATTACCTGTGGAAAGTAACAGCTTGCTATACAGAACTCATTTTCAACACTTCTGAATGAAGATGAGTCCCAGGCATCTTAGTATTTAATGCTTGCCATATGCCGAATCAAAACTAAGGTTCTTGGGAGTATCCACAATCCCTTTGAGAAAAATTTGCAAATTAGTCATATTTCCCATAACTTCAGTGCAAAACTGAAAGCATATTTAAAATAGAAAGAAACCATTGCATTGTGTAGCTATACCTGAGAAGCTAAAATTGAATAAGCATGCTCTTCCCTGGAAAAATTCCCCTCATCCCCTTTCTTAGTCTTTTAGTTAAGTGGTTTTAAGGAGGCTTAAACATGGTGAATAAATGGTACATAAAACACATAAATCTTTGTAAATTGGAAAAAAAAAAAGCCATGTAAGTGGTAGGCCATGCTGGATATTTTTTTTTCCTAGTGGAAGAGGGGGAAGGAATCATGTAAGTATGTTTTATTGTGTCTTTTACCTTTTTCTCTGATAATTATTCTAAGAGTGATTTGTCTGACTGGAAGAAAGTTGATGAATTCTGGAGGTTCTTTTCAGAAATGCATATGGATCTGACATAATTGTCTCTAGTTTTTGCCAAGTTTGTGGGTGTAGTAGCTAGGCTAGATGTCTTAAAGTTGGAGTCCAGGGCAGAGGTTCCAGGCAGGATACAGTTTGAATTCAAGAAACTTTGTTTCTTTAAGCTGTAGGTTAACAACTTTTTAGTTAGAAAGAGGCTTTAGAGAAGTCAGAAAGCTTAGGATAATGACCCTTGAATGTCCTAGTTCCTGTGAGAGAAATATTAAGTTTATATACCCTCTATTTAGTCCTTGGACTTAGAGTGAAACTGACCAAATAGATGTTTCTTAAAGAGAAATATGCATGTGGAATGTTGTTGATACTGAGAAGATTATGCAAACCATCTCAACTGAACTAAAGACATCCAAGTTCACAGAAAACTATTTGTAACTCAGCTGCTACCAAGCTTTTCTTTTAATTAAGAAAAAAATGTCCTGTAGTTGACAACACATATTTTTAGACCCGTAATAAGGCTTCTTTAATTTGTTTGGAAATAAACATTATAATGGTAAGTTTCCTTTAAAAAATATGGTGTGACTGCTCTCTGTGCTAGAAAATGCTTGTTCTAAATCTCTAGAGCTCTCTCCATGTGGCAAATGCAAGCTGGAACTCAGAGCATATCAACTTCCTGGCATCACGTCCTTAGAAAAACATGCCTTTGACTGCTTCATTCCAGTCATAAAGCCATGTACTCTGGTTCTTTCTGAAGCTGTTTCCATACTGGAAAATGTTGACAAAAGAGATTAATGGAAGGGAGCCATTTTAACCAGATGCAATCTTTAAGATCAAAGACATGATTGTGATGCTAGACTCCTCTTAGCCTGACTCCACAGATTTCTCCTTCCCTGAGTGGCCCCAGGTAAAGACACTTTTCATTGTGCTTCTTCTTCATTCACCCAGCTACAAATAAAACCTCTTCTAGAGATGACTTGTTGAGGGAGCAGGATTGTCATGAATATGTCTTTCCTTTTAACACATACTTTCTTTGATGCTCTGACTTAAGCCTATACAAGGCTGAAACAAAAAATAAAGGTGGTAGGTTTGTTTTATTGTCCTTTCCTTGGCTTTCATATCAAGGATTTGTTTGGGATAAAAAAAAAAAATCATAGGGCTCTCAGGTTTTGTGGCACTGTTCTGGTGTCCTAATCAAAGAATAGTATTCAATTCAGCAGACATTTTTAAAGCTTTTTTTAATTTTCAAAATATATGCATAGATAGTTTTCAACATTCACCCTTGAAAAACTGTGTGTTCCACTCCCTCCCTTCACCCCACACCCTCCCTCAGATAGCAAGTAATCTGATATATGTTAAACATATGCAATTCTTCTATACACATTTCCACAACTATCATATTATACAAGAAAATCAGATCGAAAAGGAAAAAAAATGAGAAAAAATACAAAGAGCAAGCAAACAATAAAAACAAGTGTATCTTCACTTATTGTTGCTGTGATCCACACTCAGTTCTCACAGTCTCCGGGTGCAGATGGCTCTCTCTATCACTGGTCTACTGGAACTGGCCTGAATCACCTCACTGTTGAAAAGAGCCATATCCATCCGAACTGATCACTACATAATTTTGCTGTTGCCGTGTACAATGTTCTCTTAGTTCTATTCACTTCACTTAGCATTAGTTCATGTAAGACTCTTCAGACAAATCTGAAATCATATACCATGTGCCATATGGTATTCATATGCCATAACTTATTCAGCCATTCTGATGGACATCCATTCAGTTTCCAGTTCCTTGCCTCTACAAAAAGGACTGCTACAAACATTTTTGCACATATGGGTCTTTTTTTTTCCTTTTCTTTATGATCTCTTTGGGATATAAGCCCACTAGAGACACTGCTGGATCAAAAGATATACACAGTTTGATAGCCCTTTGGGCATAGCTCCACATTGCTTTCTGAAATGGTTCAATTAGTTCACAACCCCATCAACAATATATTAGTGTCCCAGTTTTCCCACATCCCCTTCAACATTTATTATTATCTTTTCCTGTCATTTTAGCCAATCTGAGAGATGTATAGTGATACCTCAGAGTTGTCTTAATTTGCATTTCTCTAATCAATAGTGATTTAGAGTATTTTTTTTCATATGACTGGAAAGTTTTAATTTCTTCATCTGAAAATTGACAGTAGTCAATGACTATAGTAATTTGGTGTTTTTCCCATTTTACTGCTTCCCTTCTAATCTTGTCTGCATTGGTTTTGTTTATACAATTTTTTTTAACTTAACATAATAAAATTATTCATTTTGTATTCAATAATGTACTTTAGTTCTTCTTTGGCCAAACATTCCTTCCTTCTCCATAGATCTGAGAGGTAAACTATCCTTTATTATTCTAACTTGCTTATCTTATCATTTATGTCCAAATCTTCAACCTATTTTGACCTTATCTTGGTATAGGGTATTAGGTCTAAATAAATACCTAGTTTCTGCCATTCTAATTTCCATTTTTTTGCAGCAATTTTTGTTAAATAGTGAGTACTTATCCCTGAAGCAAGGGTTTGGGTATTTATCAAACACTAAATTACTATAGTCATTGACTACTGTCAATTGTTACACATTTGTTTATGTGTAAAAGATGAGTTATCTTCTCCACTGAGATATTCCCTCTGGTGGTGCAGATTACATACAACCTATCCTGCTTGTCCCTTCTATATGACTCCTGAACATTTCCTCCCATGAATCTTCTTCAGGGATGTCTATCCCATGCTCCAGAGAGCTTCTTTTTAGTTTGTTAACATTGTTTGGATCCCTCAATCTTGCCACTACATCTTTGACATTGTTTATAACACTTTTCTATATATACCACAAATCCATATATGTAATATGTTAACCTGCTCACAGAACCACACTCTTCTCTGTTACTCTCTGAATGATTTTCAAATTTAATCCTTCAGAAACTTAGTATCATTGTAAGCATCACTGCCATAGAACATAATTTGAAGAATTTGAAAGGGAGGTGAGGACAAGTCCATTTAAAAACACTGATTATAGAAACTTCCTCCTCTGATGCAGAATTGTAATCCTTCTGTTTCAGGGAGCCTAAAGCCTTAAGAGGTAAGCTCTAAGTCACATAACTATAGTAGTCTTTTCTGAGGCAAGAATTGAACCTGAGTCCCTGACTGTAAAGTTGATACCCCCTTTTATTTTGACTATTAGCCAATGTACCGGAAGAATATTGATGTTGAAAAGATGAGCTGTTGTTCTTGGGCAATCTTGGAATTAATAAAATCCAGTTGGTCTTCAATCCTTCATTTCAGTTCTGGGCTAAGATTATTGCCCTTTTGCAGTATTCTGAGAGTGCAACATATTGTTATTATTTGTCCTTGGTGCTTGAAGCAAACCAAAATAAAATCACAATGTTGGGGTCAATGTACAATGTGGTTGATTGTGTCTGATGATACCAATTTGATTTGGGAAGGTTCTACCACAGGTCAGATACAATTTAGGAGATACAAAATAAAAATTAAACAGGTCCTGCCATTGCGGTAGAAGGAAAATTAAAACATACATAAATACTTTTATACAAGGTAGTAAAGGGCAAGATGAGAAAAGGTTTTATGGAGGAGATACACCTGAATTGAGACTTGAGAGAAATTAGGTTATTGAGGTTTGGAGGTAAAGAGACAATACTATCTGGATTTGAAGTTCAAAGTCTTCATATGCTACACATATAACCATAACCTTTAATTCAAAAGATTTCAATCAATCAATGTTTGATATGTATCATTTTAGCCAAATCCTGGTTTTTAATTTAGTATGATTTTGCAAAGAGATATCAATAATTTAAAGCACAAACCAAACAACAACTTTAAGATCATGTCCTATATTTCTAAAATAAGTTTTAGTCATACCTGTTAATGTTTCTGATCACTACCTGTGTGTGTGTGTGTGTGTGTGTGTGTGTGTGTAAAAAGAAATTATCTCTTAAGGCTTATTTTGAGGTCAATTGAGGTTTATTTGTTATATCTTTTCAGTTATCTTTTTTAAACTGGCAACCCCAGAAAGGAGTTGGGTAGTGAGTTTGCAGAACATCTGGTAGCTATTGGAAGGTTGGGAAAAAGGCTTCTGAGGAAGGATGTGTGGGAAGGTAGGAATATAGAAAGACATATGGTGACCAAGGGTCAGTGGAAGAAAGTAGAACCTGTTTCTAAACCAGTTGATTTTATAAGCAATGTCTGGAGAAGGTGAAAAAAAATGCTCTGGACATTGACACATGGATGGTCATAAGCCATGAAAGACTAATTGGAAAGACAAATAACTACTTTGATTTTTTTTAAAGATGGTAAGATAAATACTGTATGGAATCAGAATTACAAGAAAGATACAAGTAGGTACATCTTTCTTAATTTCTGACTTATTACTTGGTATCTACTTAGATACTTAAGGACATGCAATAGCTTTCTAGCCAATAAAACATCATGCCAGTCTCAGCTCAGTCGTTGATTGAGTTTTCCTGCAAAATCATTTAACTTTTATGGTTTATATATTATTAACAATACTTGACAATTATAGTGTACTTTAAATAAACAGTTTCATTGGAATCTTAGAAAATTTTAAGAGGTTGGTAATATACATAGTATCCTTTCCATTTTATTCCCATTTTAATATTCCTACACCAAATATAGAAACTAAATCTGTATAGTAGTGTTTAACTCTACCATATTGCATATCCATGTTGCTTCTTATAAAAAATGAATTTTGCCAAGATCAATCACATAGCTCTTAAGATTTTATAATTTTATTCAAATATCTGACAGCATCTAACTAAAACAATAAAATAATCTTGATACTTCATAATTTTTCTCACATGAACTAGAAGAGTATTCTTCTCAAGAGGGCTTGTATTACTATGGAGTCAAAAACAAAACAGGAAAAAGACAAGAAACCATAAAAATTATAAAAATAATATCATTTATGTTGAACCAAGATAGACTTAAATATCATGGAGTACATGCCACTCATTTTAACAATCAAGAAACAGTTCCAGTAAAGATAAATACCTAGAGTCACAGAACTTATTATTGCCAGAGATGAATTTTATATCCCTGTATTCTGATTGTAAATGTAGTGCTATTTGTACTGGATAGTTAAGCATGACTTGAAAAAAAAAAGCATAACAATTCCATCCAACTCACTAGAGGAAGATAGTCTTAGCTTTGGAACTCTACCCCAGGAATGGATAATCCTGATTGCTATAGACTCACCTAATCAACAGTATCTAGCTGGCTGCAAACTATGCTTCCTACCCCATACATCCATGTACATGTGTACAAAATGCATATATACACATATCTAGGTGTATATTGATATGTGTAAATCAATCTATTTATTAACCTAAAGACAGTAACTAATGCCTCCACAGATGATTCCTGAGATTCATGAGATCAAAATGCCCTTTTCTGGCTACTAATGTCATAGATAGATAGATAGATAGATAAATAGATGGCTGGATGGATAGAGCTCTCTCGCTCTCTCTCTCTCTCTCTCTCTCTCTTTCTCTCTCTCTCTTTCTCTCTTTGAATATAAGCTTCCTGAGAAAAGCATTGTCTTACTTTTGTATCTGTATCCCCAACATCTGTGCCTGGCAAGATACTTAACAACAATAACAACAAATATATATATATATATATATATATATATATATATATATATATATATACTGTTTTTTATCATTAAAAAACCCATTAAAAACAAGTGAAGTTTATACTATATTTTTACATTCTAAATATGACTTCAGATTTTATGTATCATATTTCTTATTTATACAAACCACAGTTTTGCATATTTCCAACATTTTTATTATTGAATAGAATTGTGATCATCTAATACATCTAAAATGTAGCTAATGGTGATCTTTTATATTTTGCTTTTTTGTTGTATATCTTAATTTTTTATGATTTTTATGATTATCATCACTGACAGTAATTAGCTTTCCTAGGTCTAAATGTAAATTCAAGAAATGAATCTTGAGAGGGATTACTATCCATAATTTACAATCTAATTGGCTTGGGATTTAAAGCTGAAAATGGTGGTGACGGGGGTAGGACTTGATGCAACAGGGAGTTTTTCCATTACTGATTTTTATATTGGGAAAGTTAAAACCACTTCTATCTTTCCATAAAGGCAAGAAGGCTGTAGCCATATGTCCTCTCTTATTCATTCAAGAAATTTAGAGAGAGACAGAAACAGAGACAGAAAAAGAAGAGGAAATTATATAGCATATGGAAGAAAGCATAAGCTTTGGAATCAATGAGAGTTTAGATGCTACCTCTGTCATTTTAAAATTGTTTGATCTTAACTTTGCTGAGCATCGGTCTCCTCACCTCCAAAATTGTTGAGTTAAATGTTATCTAAGACCCTTTTCAGTTTTAAACCTGTGATCTTAAAAAAAATTCAATAAACATTTATTAAGCACCTACTATATACCAGTCACTATGCTAAACTAAACAGGAGAGACAGTATGGTATAGAAGACATCTGGATTTTGAATTAGAAGAAAAATAGAGTAAAAAACTTCCCATCCCACATAATCACCTCCTATGTGGATAGAATTGCTATACATTGTGAAAATTGAGTTAAAGCTACAACTGAAAAAACGATGGGGTAAATAAATCACAAACTAATGTAAACCTCTGGAGAAAATTAAGGACCAAGTTCCTTGGCCAGATGAATGTCAAAGAAAAAAACCTCAATATATAATCTAATGTACTATTAGCTTAATTCTATTCAATTGTGATTTTAAAAAAAATCATGACTATTAAAAAATGTACTATTTGCAACCTTCTACAAATCACATTTAAAACTTGTCCAAATAATGCATAAAATTAGCAAGCTCCTTATTTAAAAGACTCAGCCATTTCAATCACTTTGAAAAATGTGAAATGAATAAATGTCATGCTATATATAGCAAGTTATCTGTTTCAAATTGGCATTTTATCCAAACCTTCCTTTTAAAGGTGCTACTCCCATATTATGTTTAAAGTTGTTGAAAAGCTTCCTTGAACTCTTTTAAAGCTTGGTAACTTTGGTACCACTTAGGATGCCTCTGCTGCTCTAGCAACATTATGTAGGCAGAGTGAGTAAGCATTGATGTGCATTGATGTTTTCTTTCTTATATCCTCCCTTCTTTCTTTTTTCTCCTTCCTTCTTCTAAAATCTTTTCCATTGTAGTTTCCATTATTCTTTTGAGGTCAAAGTTTTTATTCAGTGCCGAACAATGTCCTGTGCTCAGCAGATATTCCATATCACTATTCCATAGTGATGACTTTAGTTATTTGTCCTATGTTGAAAGTTAATGCAGGTTCAGAGTGATGGTGGGGGAAGGAGAACCAGATATTTACCTACTCTGACCTGTTTATTCATGTTCATAGGATTTTACTAGAAGATTTTCAAGGTGTCTTTTAACCCTGACATTTATTCTATGGTTCCAAGTAGTTCTTTAAATAATCAATGTTTTATAAATAATACTAATAATAGCCTAAACTTCACTCCTATTTCAAAGCTTGGCCCAAAACACATTCTAAATAGATGTCTCTACACAAGTTCAGTTCTACAACCCATATGCTTGCTATTGGTACTCATCAAATAACAAATATAATTTAAAAACAAGATCATGATATTGAATACAGAGTATCTCCTATAAAATGCGTTGAGAGAGGGTCTACAAACTTTAGTAGAGTTGCTTTGACCCATCTGCTTCTCCCCAACATCCTGAAACAAAAGAAAGCAAAAAAAAAAGATATGTAACTATTATTTACATATTTATACTTAGTATTTTAAATAATAATATATATTTATGATATATATATACAATATGCATAGTTATATTGTGTGTTGGGGTGTGTGTATACACATATACACACTTTTTATTTGAGTAGGACAAAGTTTAATTTTCTTTTATAAACATACCATTTTTCTTTTATTATATAAGAATGTTCATATGCCTTTTTATTCTTATACAAAATGTCAAGAAAAGATATGTGCACATCCATACACATGCACACACATATATCACATCATGATTTATAAGGCCACATAGTGATTTATAAGTTTTTCTCCACAGCTTTTAATGGGGAAAAACTATCTTCCTTGCTAGGTCAAGATATCATCACCTTTATCACATACCACAAGCATAAACGAACCATATAAAAGCAAATAATCCTTAACTCCTCTGCAGGATGTTAAAACTGACTTGAGTTTTAGCAGATGCTCAGAAAAAAGAGGTAATGTAACTAGCCTGTGGAAACAATGCGACTACAATACTAACAAATAATTTAAATAGATCCTCTAGTTTAGTAACTATGTTCAGCCAAACAAAAAATCTGGGTGTCAATATTTAGTATCCTAGCTTTTCCCCTAAAGATTTGCATCATTTTTTTTTACTTCTTTAGCTTTTCTTATTGCTTATCCTCTTCCTTTCCTCCTATTAGTCTGCAAGATGCAGAACCAAATGATGTTTGTTTCTTTCAAAGTATTTTTGTATCTTATTCATTTGGAAATCCATTCATGTGTATGCAGTTATATTTGCATTTGAATATTCATAAATCTTATGGCAAAGATTTCTTCTATTTTTTCTTCTTTATATATACTTTATTAAAAGCTGACTTCTAAGCTAAACAATAGTATTGACTTGAGGGTAAATTTTTCAAAAGAAAGTGTTTTCTTATACTTCTTTTTTTCTTCATCTAGATTAAATCGTGTACAAATATTTGATCCTAATGTCAATAGTTTATCTTATCAGTTCAAAGGTTTATCACCTACTGCAATAAATCCATTCTAGCATTGAGATTTATCCAATAAATCATGTATTGAATGGATGAATGAAAAAAGCATTTCACTCTTGCCTACAATGAATCTGGCACTGGTAGATTGAAGAAAGAGAGATTGGAGAGGGAAGGGGAAAAACAGGAGAAAACAAACTCTTGAAAATCCTCAGAAAAGAAAGTATCCAGAAGAAGATACACATGTCAAAAGAACAAAGTGATAAAGGAGGATAAGGAGTGAAAAAACAATTGTTAGATTTAATTATTAGATCATTGATAACTTTGGAGAAAGTAAGTTATGTTGAGTGATAAGGTCAGACACCAAATTGCACATGGTGAAGAAGAGAGTGAAGGACAAGAAGTGGTAATTGAATGTAGATAGATTTTTCAAGAACTTGGTTGAGAAAACTAGGAAAGTTATATAGGATGAGAATTTTCTCTCTCTCTCTCTCTTTTTTTTAATTTAATAGCCTTTTATTTACAGGTTATATGCATGGGTAACTTTACAGCATTAACGATTGCCAAACCTTTTGTTCCAGTTTTTCACCTCTTACCCCCCACCCCCTCCCCCAGATGGCAGGATGACCAGTAGATGTTAAATATATTAAAATATAAATTAGATACACAATAAGTATTCATGACCAAACCGTTATTTTGCTGTACAAAAAGAATCAGACTCTGAAACATTGTACAATTAGCTTGTGAAGGAAATCAAAAATGCAGGTGGGCATAAATATAGGGATTTGGAGTTCAATGTAATAGTTTTTAGTCATCAGCCAGAGTTCTTTCTCTGGGCGTAGCTGGTTCAGTTCATTACTGCTCCATTGGAAATGATTTGGTTGATCTCCTTGCTGAGGATGGCCAGGTCCATCAGAACTGGTCATCATATAGTATTGTTGTTGAAGTATATAATGATCTCCTGGTCCTGCTCATTTCACTCAGCATCAGTTCATGTAAGTCTCTCCAGGCCTTTCTGAAATCATCCTGTTGGTCATTTCTTACAGAACAATAATATTCCATAATATTCATATACCACAATTTATTCAGCCATTCTCCAACTCCTGGGCATCCATTCAGTTTCCAATTTCTAGCCACTACAAAAAGGGCTGCCACAAACATTCGTGCACATACAGGTCCCTTTCCCTGCTTTATAATCTCTTTGGGATATAAGCCCAGTAGTAACACTGCTGGATCAAAGGGTATGCACAGTTGGATAACTTTTTGAGCATAGTTCCAAACTACTCTCCAGAATGGTTGGATTTGTTCACAACTCCACCAACAATGCATCAATGTCCCAGTTTTCCCTCATCCCCTCCAACAATCATCATTATTTTTTCTTGTCATCTTAGCCAATGTGGCAGGTGTGTAGTAGTATCTTAGAGTTGTCTTTATTTGCATTTCTCTGATTAATAATGACTTGGAGCATCTTTTCATATGACTAGAAATAGTTTCAGTTTCTTCATCTGAGAATTGTTTGTTCATATCCTTTGACCATTTTTCAATTGGATAATGGCTTGATTTTTTTATAAATTAGAGTTAATTCTCTATATATTTTGGAAATGAGGCCTTTATCAGAACCTTTGACTGTAAAAGTATTTTCCCAGTTTATTGCTTCCCTTCTAATCTTGCCTGCATTAGTTTTGTTTGTACAAAAACTTTTCAGTTTGGTATAATCGAAATTTTCTATTTTGGAATCAGTAATGATCTCTAGTTCTTCTTTGGTCATAAAGTCCTTCCCCTTCCACAGGTCTGAGAGGTAAACTATCCTGTGTTCCTCTAATTTATTAATAATTTCATTCTTTATGCCTAGGTCATGAACCCATTTTGACCTTATCTTGGTGTACGGTGTTAAGTGTGGATCAATGCCTAGTTTCTGCCATATTAGTTTCCAATTTTCCCAGCAATTTTTATCAAACAGTAAGTTCTTATCCCAAAAGCTGGGGTCTTTGGGTTTGTCAAAGACTAGGTTGCTATAGTTGTTGACTGTTTTATCCCTTGAACCTAACCTATTCCACTGATCAACTAATCTATTCCTTAGCCAATACCAAATGGTTTTGGTAACTGCTGCTCTATAATATAGTTTTAGATCTGGTACAGCTAAGCCACCTTTATTTGATTTTTTTTTCATTAATTCCTATAGGATGAGAATTTGCAGAGATGATGGGAGGTAGTGAAAGACTTTTTCTGAATGAGAAAGAGATGAACTTGTTTTTAGCTGACAGAGGAGCTAGTGCACAGGAAGATTTCAAACTACAGAGAGAAAAATGAGTGATATTGGGGGAAATCTGCAAAAAAAAAAAGTTAATACAAGTTAGGATTATATTCTGTTCTTCAATCCATTCATAAATATTTATTGAATAGTTATTGTGCATTTGGATCACATAGACTAGAAAGAGATCTGACATAAACCAAAGATAAATATAATAATAAAAAGGCAAAGTGGAATGGGTACTAAGAGAGAGATCCAGATGAAGCACTCTAGTGGAGAGATCTAGATAAATCATGCTAGCATATCTGTGGAGGCAATGAATGCACAAATGAAATCACTGCAGCTAAAATTAGAAGAAAAATAGAAAATTGAAAAAAATTAGCATCTTTTTCTCCTATAAGTTTCATATGTCAATTATATGGAGAACTCAACTAATTTTAAGACTAAGAGCCATTCTCCAATAGAGCAAATCAAAGATATCAATAGTCTGTTACTCTAAACCACTAATAACTGTAAGAAATTAAAATAAAATTACTCAGGTACTATCTCACACCCATCAGATTGGCTAAAATGACAGAAAAGAAAAATGACCCACATTGGAGAGGATGTGAGAAAGTATGCTACTAAAGGAACTGTGAAATAGACTAACAATTCTGGAATAACAATATGGAATTATGCTCCAAAGATATTAAACTTTGTATACCTGGCAATACTGCTACTAGGTCTATATCCCAAAGAGATCAGCATAAAAGTGAAAAGACCCATGTATACAAAATATTTAAAGCATCTCCTTCTGTGGCCTAAAAAAAATAAGAGCATTGGGTGAAACACATTAAATAGGGAATGGTGGGAAAGTTACAATATAAAAATGTGGTGGAATATTATTGTGCTGTATAACATGATGGAGAGGATTTCATTAAAAACCTGGGAAGATTTATATGAACTGATGCAAAGTGAAATGAGAAGAACCAGGAGAAGAATTTATACATTAATAATATGGTAAAGATAAGTAACCATGAAAGAATTAGTTGCTAATCAACAATCAGTAATATAGCTACTGAACAACTATCACAGTTCTGAAGGAATAATGAGGAATAATAACAGCTGCAAGTATGTTTTTTTTTACTTTTTTTCTTGTTCCCCCTCCAAAATATGTAATGTAGAAATTTGTTTTATGTAACTTCATATTTATGATGAGTTTTGTATTTCTTCCCTTCATCTGAAGATGGAGGAGGGAGTTAATTTGGAACTGAAAACGTAATAAAATGAATGAAAATACAAAAACAAACAAACAAAAAAAAACAAGGTTCAACACAGGAATTCTCTTTGATGGGAGATCTTTTTACTATTTATTAATGACTCATTCCAATAATAATAATATTTGGGTGTATACATATACATATTTTTGAACATGACATGTATATTAATATGTACATAACATACATAAATATGTATACATATACTTATATGTGTGTACATGCATGTGTGCATACATACAAACATCCATAATTACATATTCTATCTCTATAGTAAGCTCAGGGATTATTTTAAATTTTGTGTTTATATCTTTAATATCTATCACAGTTTTCACACATTGAAAACTCATAATAAATAATTCTTGGATTAGATTACAGTAGAATGTAAGTCATTCTCTCTTGAATACAGGATTTTATCAATGTAAAGATGTTTTCAAATATATGAATTATGTGCACTATTTTGATTTAAAACATTCTTTGGGAATGTGTTGGTAAATAGATGATAGATAAATCTATTGTTAGAAAAATTTCCAAATTATTCATAATTGCCTCCCTATTTTTTTATTATCTTCTCTTTTCATTAATTTTCTTACATTAACAAGCATTTATTTCCTTTTTTCCTTCCTTCCTTCTTCCTCCTGCTCCTCCAAAACTTTTATAACAAATATATAGTCAATAAAAATAAAATTTCAAATCATGTGCTTATATATAAATACACACATACACACATATATATTTTTCTGGCAATATATATTTCTCTGGCAAGATATATATACATATACATACATATATATATATATATATAACCATTCTTTATCATTAATCTTCAATGATCAAGGTTGTTCTTTGCATAGTTGTTTAGAGTCTCTTAAAGTTAGTAATTTAAAAAATGGTGGTATCGTATAAACTATTCTCATTGTTGTGCTTATTTTATTCTGTATACCGGTCTTCCCAGTTTTCTTCATAATTTCTTATAAAACAATTGTATTCTATTATATTCTCATACCATTATTTGTTCAGACAACAACACATGAAAAAAATTATATGCTGTGATTAGATGAGATTTATACCAAGAATGCATGTTGTTTCAGTGTTAGCAAAACTGTAAATATACTTGGCATATTAATAAAAAGAAAAACAAAATTTTTATTAATTTACCAATTAAAGCAGAAAAAGCTTTCAATGGACAGGATACAACACTGTTTCCTGGTTGAAAACAAAAGAAACCATAGAAATAAATGAATCTTTTTAAAAATGTGATAAGTAGTATTTATCTAAAATCTAAAACCAAAAGCCAACAGGGAGAGTCCTTTCCAATGTGGTCAGAGTAAAGCAAGGATGTTCATCACTACTATTTCATATAATGTTAGCAATGCTAGCTATAGCAGTAACGTAATTAAAAGGAAATCGTATAGGAAAAAGAAAAAAAAATGATCTGTTCTCCAAATTATATGATTGTTTAACAATAAATAACATTAACAAACATGCTCTTCCATTTTCAATGGGACCGTATAGATAATCTGAAGTTTTAAATAAAAAAAAATTTTAAGTGAAATTTCTACCTCTACTAATGTCTTACTATGATGGGTCTTCTTCTGATTGGTCTTACCAAGTTTGCAAAACTTTAAATCAATGTTTGGTGATGCTCTCTGAAAGCTTATTTATGAGAGGTTCACAAATAGTTCAGTTGAATGTGATGAATTTTTGACCTTAGAATACTTATACTATACTAAGAAAATCAAAGATCTTTGAACTAAAATGTGCTCTATTAATTCCCTTTATTGTAGAAGAGATTATCTAAATTCATGCATTAACAATAAGAAAAAAGGGATTTTTCAAAAAGAATGAGAAAAGATCTTACCAGTAGTTTTAAATATTGAAGTTATATTGATTTTTCCCCAAAATATTGGCCTATAGTTTTCTTTGTCTAATTTATCTTTCTTGGTTTAGCATCAGAGTCTAGTAGCCTTATTTCTGTATTTTCACAAATAAATGAAGTGATATTGAAGTAAGTTATTTAGATATGATAGAATTCTCTTGTAAATTAATTATTTATATGTTAAAATGGTTGTGATTTTGAGCATTATTTAACTCATAATAAAAAATTTAAAATTGTAAAAGAGTTTAATAGAAGACTACTAGTGAAAAGAGAAGATTAGTAATAAATTGTGTGAAATTCAGATCATTTTGAGGAGCTCAGAACTTGTTCTCATTATTTTATATGACTGTACCTTATTTGTCAAATGAAAATGATGAATATTTAATATTTATGTAGATAATTTAATGAAAATATATTTGAATTTCAAGATTTCAGTTTGCTACAAGAACAGGACAAACCTCTGTTGAAAAATAAAGTTAGTTACTAGTATGTAGCTTCAACAGTTCATTAAAATGGAATTCTCTGAAATCTATTATAAAATTTATGCACTTGCTGTTCATTAAATTCAATAGTTATTATAAATTTGGTTGCTCAAAATTTGTGATATGTTTATTTTTTATCAAAGTAGTTGGCAATTTTTATTATTAATATACTTGACAATTTTATATTAAAACATAGCAAGTTAATCAACATAAATTTCAAATATGAATAGGGATGGGTACAGTCATCTGATTTTATTGGTATAGGGAACTCTTATATGAAAAAATGCCTCTCCCAAAGCTTGTCAATAGATTCTGTGCAACTTAGTCTTAGAAAATTATAGTGGGACGTTAAATGACTTGGCTAGAGTCACACAACCATTATGTGTCAGAGGCATATGTGAAACCAGATCTTTCAGTCTCTACATACTGTTCTTTATCCACTCTGTTATAGTACTTTTCAAAGCAAATTTCATTTAAAAAATGACAACTAAGAGGGCATTGCTTTTTGAAGTAATGAAGATAATGAAATGGTTCTGTGACCTGCTGGTTAACATGTTCTTTTCTCTTCTCCCCTAGTCAAGGCCGGACGAAAATGACTTGGATTTATTATTATTCCAGTAACAATCTGTATCTTTTGGAATATTCCAAGAATATGCTTTCAATGCAAGTGCAAATGAAACTCCAGGCAGATTTCATTCTTTAAAAAAATGTAGATAAGACTGAAGAGTACCACTGAACATTTGATTTATCAGAGTGCTTTAATATTTTAGATATAAAAGGCAGAAGCAAATATTAGGAGGTGCAGATTATATCTGCTAAAGCTAAAGGCCAAACAGACTAATGGCTACCACAGAGTAATTGGTAAATTTGTGAACTCAGATTCTGTTTACTTTTGTCTTCTTAAGCCTCACTGCCATTTGTGAATAGGGGAGTTTTTGAATTTTTTGCACTTTTTAAATTTCATTAAAGGATTCTAGATTCAGTCAGTGACTTTATGGACCAACACCTGTGCTTATTAAAAATATATTATTATTTTCACAATAGTTCTTAAAAAAAAACTCTCATTCATGAATTTGTTGTTACTGGTTTTAATCATGTATATGAGTGAATTTCACTACAATGCATTATTACATTTATGTTCCAGGTGCTCTGGAGAGGTACAGATGAAGTACAAAAGAAAGTTCTTGCCCACAATGAAATTTCACAATTCTATTGAGGGGTAAGGAGACTCAGTCAGTATTAAGATAATTCTTTCTCATATTATTTTACCTTGAGAATAGTCTCCTCAATAAAAGCTTCTTAAACCGTGGCTTCCCCAATTGGGTTGCCTAACAATGTGGGGAGTCACAAAATGTATACCTATTTTTGATATCTATAGACCAGGATCGTGTAAAAATTTCTTGGTTGAAAAAGAGTTGTAAGTGAAAAAGTTTAAGATGCCCTGTCGTAAATCACCCTACTAATTCCCATATAGGCTATGAGGTTCATTCTGCAAAATCAGGGAGCAGTATATTTCACTATACTGGCAATAGATAAAAGATCAAAATGAGAAGATCTAAAACCAGACGAATTTAAGGTAAAGAAGAAGGTTTTGTGGATTGGACGATCTGATAAGTGGTTTAGTATATAATTAATGATACTAATTAAAGAATTTCAAAAAATCCAGGGATTAAGTCTCCATCCTATTAATAAAGGCATTTATTTTTTTTTCCTCTTTAACAACTGAAAATCCTGGAATACAAATGAACATCATTTCAAACTTCAAAACTATCATTATGATATACATGGAGTTAAAATGTAGCTTTTGATGGAGTTTAGGTTTGGTGGGGAAAAAAAAACTGGATTTACATTTTGACTTTTCTGTAACTCATCTCTTTTAAAAAGGGATTTCTTGAAATTCTTAAATGTCAGGAAATTGAAGAGAAGTGTTACTGTTAGTTTCTCTTTTCACATTTATTTTATTTGGGGAATAAAAGTAGCCTATTTTTAAAGATACTCAAAGTCATTGCAAAATCATTCTAAAGACTTCATTGCAACCCTGAGAACTGTACTTCTTCTATGAACCTTGTGGTAGATTATTAACATTCAAGAGATTATTGACCTTGATTAACCTGCTTCTGGATCTTCTAGATGATGCTTGCAATAAAAATTTCATCTATTGCAAGGGTAGCTTAATGAACATGCATTCATTAAAATGGAATCTAGCAATCACCATTTATTAATCTAGTATCACCATTTATTAATATTCATATGAGTTATATGTTTTATATATATATATATATATATATATATATATATATATATATATATTTAAGAAACTCCAGTAATCAGGTATGTCAATAAAAATGCACTGTTAAATTTCCAGGCAAAATTAATGATTTACAGGTCTTAGAAATGTTAAAATAATGAAAGAGTACAATAAATAAAGGAGATTATGATTATAAATAAATTGTTCATCTAAATTGGTCAAAGATCTTAGAATGTTTATTTTCTGTCCTACATGTTAAACATATTTCCATAATATAAATGATTTTAATGGAGTGTGATTATTGTGAAACTACAAGTCTTCAAGCTGAAAGAAGAATGTCATTCCAGTCAATTACATCTGTAATAAACAGCAGTTCTCTCCAATTTATTCTTCCTCTTCTAGTGCCAGTATAGTGAAATGCAGTAGTATCTGATTTTCCAAAACAAACTCAAAATGACTTGTTTGGAAGATAGCCTAAGGACTACGGTAATATTTTCAAAGAAGACAAAATTACCACAAGAAGAACAGTTCTGGGTCCTATTGAGGGAACCCCCATAAATCAACTTTAAAATGCTTCAGCAGAAACATGATCTCATCATTGTGGTTTCTGTGTCCACTAGTACAAATAATAATAGTAATGGTTATTTTTATATGGCATTTTAAGATTTGCAAAGTGTTTTACATATATTATCTCTTTTGATCCTTATAACAATTTATTACCATTCCCATTTTACACATGAGGAGATCAGTTTTGAAAAAGTGATATATCTAATGATAGAACTAGTAGATCTCTGGGGAAGCTTTCAAATTCAGATCTTCTTGACTTACAGTCTGGCATTCTTTGTACTCAGCTATCTAGCTGGTACAACTCATCTTTTTCATCCTATATGGTTCCTGTCTTTATCTTTAAAGAAATATTCCATTGAAGAATTCAATATTTTACAGAACTTTCTTTGATTTTTACATTATTTTGTGATGTTTAATGCACACTTATGACTTTACATTTGTTATATCTCACTCTCACTATATATCCAGTCCACTTGCTTTTTCTGGTTCTATATATATTTCACATCTTTGACATCAGTTCTTGCATGCAAATGGTTACTAAGATCATAAAATTTTAGAGCTAAAAGACATTTTAACAGTGACTTGAATAAGAAGATCGATAATATGTTTATCAAATTTTCACAAGGCATACACAGGGAGTCAGGAAGTCATGTGTTAAAATATGGCATATGCACTTATTATAATAATTAGTACTTATACACAATTTTAAGGTTTGCAAAGCAATTTACAAATATTATTTCATTTCATCCTCACAATAGCCCTGGGAGATAGGAGCTATTGTTATCTACATTTTTACAGATGAGGAAACTGGCTCAGACACATATTCATATAACTAAAAGGAAGTCTTTTTGAATCCACTTCATAGGGGTATTAAAGAAGAAAGCAATATCAGAAGAAAGAAAAGGGAAATATATGATAGATGTTTTTGTCTTTGTCTTTGTACAGTGTATATTATGCTTGAAATGTACTTTCTCCTTAGCTCCCTCTCTTAGAATCTCTGGTATCCTTCATGATTCAATGCAAGTGTACCATTTGTATAGAATAGCCTTTCTTAATGATTGCAGCTGTAACTAACTGCATCCTCCCAAAAGTTATCTCTTATGTTATTTTAAAAATTACATGTTCATGCTGTCTCTTCCAGTAGAATGTAAACCCCTTGAGGTCAAAGGTCTTTTTCCCACCTTGAGGTCTTTTCTTTTTTGTGTGTCCAGTGCTTAATTGTGATTGGTACATAGAAGAATCTGTGGTATCAATATTTCTTGATCGACTAAGATGCAATCAGAATGAAGAATTGAAGGAGGTGTAAATGAAGGATTTCACAATATAAAGGGAACTCTATCTCTTCCATTTAGGCTCAGTCTAGAATACTCTCTCCCTGTTAGTGGGCAAACACTCCTGACAAACATACATCTGTTCCTCTTTTAATATTGAAATTTAGAAAATCATTAAACAAAGTTATTTCAGCTTTTTTTAAAAAATATGACTTTTAAGATGAAAAAGTGTGCATGTAATTTATTAGTTACTGATATATTTTTATTCTTAGGTACTTCATTTTTGGTAGGAATACTATTTGTAATTTTTTCAATTTTAAAGAATCTTTTCCTTTTTTGAGAAACCCTAAAAATCCAATTCTTGAGAGCCCTTAAAATTGTGTTGCTTCCAGCATGGTTTATTTTGCATAAATTTGGTCATATCCGTTTGTTCCTCTAGACTTCACCTTCTTTATTAGTGTGATAGAATACTTAATGAGAGAAATTATACATAAATATCAGAAGATATCTGTGATTTTATTCATATCTACTAATTCTTCTTTTATCCAAAGAAAGTCTCAGGATGATATAAATAAATTATTGTGCTTAGAGACCTTTTAGTTTTTTCCTCAAGTGGTTTTCTTCATTGTCTGAAGCTACAATGCTTCTATTATTTTTCATGATAATTTTCCAATTAACTTCTAATCTGTCAGTATTGCTGTGGCTGTCTTTTTTTCCTATCTGGCAGAGACAATTTCTTAGCCCTTCCAGTCTCTTCACATTCATTGGTGGACATGGATTCAATATCTTTAATTTTGTTTTCTCCCTTTTCTATGATTGACTCTATTTGATAATAGGTAAAATTAGAGTAACTGTAACTCCTTACAATAAAATTTTCTAATCTGAATTATTTCCCCTTATTTGACATGTTTAGCTTTATTTTTGACAAGTCGATGATCTGATATAAATGCAGCATTTTTAAATGAATCCCACTGCATAACTAGCTATTTCCTAAGATAAGTTATTTTTAATATTATTCATTGCTTACCACACTCAGTGCCTTTTAACTCCAGCTCTCTGATTAAAGAATATATTCACATTTTATGATACATATGCTAAGGAAAATTAATATAAGTATATTATAATTTCACTTTTATACCTCAGAACTCCAAGAACACTTTGAAAGAAATAGGTATACAATTACTATGACATTTGCAGAAGTACATTGTGGGGGGTAAGCAGCTTATTATCTCAGAATTAACATATTTAGAAAATATAAACCAATTACTTTGCCCAGAAGAAATGAATATTTCCATTGTCAAGAAAATCAGTCTCCTTGTTCCTCAATAAGTCCATATCCAAGGAGAGATACTTCCAGCACTTTAAATAAATGTTCACTACCAAACAAATTACACAACATGGAGTATAATGAAGGTTTAGAGTTTTCTTGTATTTGCCATAAGCTGTTGGTGCCAGGAATTCAGACTTGTTTCACCCCTCTATGTTTTTAGAATATATTGAACCAGATTTACTGTGGTTAAAATGCCTTAGGAATAATTTAGACTCTTTGGGAAAGTCATCGATTCTTTCAATCCACTTAAGTATTATTAAGAAAATTACCTACAACAGTGAATGGTAAAGACCTAGATATCAAATAGAGTTATATGGCATCTATGTATTCAAGTATAATTAGTTGTGTTGTTTTATTCTTTTGAATATAAGAGCATACTCTCTCATAGTCAATACAATTTAATACTTTTTTTTTTTACTATATTTTATTCTGATTAATCCTTCTCAAAGTAGGTCTTTGAAGATGGCTCAACTCTCTTAAATTTTAGCTTTAATTGTCAAGTGATAAATATTATACTTAGTATCAGTTCAAGTAAGTCTCTCTAGGCCTTTCTGAAATCATCCTGGTGATTATTTCGTATAGGACAATAAGAATCCATAGCATTCATGTGTTGTAACTTATTCAGCCATTTCCCAACTGATGGATATCCATTCCATTTCTAGAATGACAAATATCTTCCTCTTATTTTAAGATTCTAACATTGCTTTTATTGGAGAAGAGCTGAAGTCAAGAAGATGTGAATTTCAATTTAAAATAACTATAGATAATATAAAATGTTTGGGAGTCTACTTGCCAGGGCAAAGACAGAAAGTATATGAATGCCATTAGAAAATACTTTATACACAAAAAAGTTAGATCTTAAGAATTAGAAAAATATCAAATGCTCATGATTAGGCCAGGCTAATATAATAAAAATGACAATTCTACCTAAATTAATCTACTGATTTAGAGCCATAACAATCATGATTTAGAATAAAGAGTGATAGTATAAGCAAATAAGAAGAACAAGGGATAGTCTACCTCTCAGATCTATGGAGAAGGGAGGAATTTATGGCCAAAGAAGAACTAGACAATATTATTAAATACAAAATGGATAATTATGATTATATTAAATTAAAAAGGTCTTGTACAAGCAAAACCAGTGCAGACAAAATTAGAAGGGAATCATAAGACCAGGGGAAAATTTTTACATCCAAAAGTTCTGATAAAGACCTCATTTCTAAAATATATGGAGAACTGACCCAAATTTATAAGAATATAAGAATAAGACTCTCCAAGTGATAGTCAAAGTAGATGAACAGACTATTTTCAAAAGAAGAAATTAAAGTCATTTATAGTCATATAAAAAAATTATCTAAATTACTATTGATTAGAGAACAGCAAATTAAGACAACTTTGAGTTACCACTACACACTTCTCAGATTGGCTAAAATAACAGGAAAAAACATAACAATAAATATTGAAAGGGATGTGTGGAAAACTGGAACACTAATACATTGTTTATGGAGTTGTGAAGAGATCCAATCATCCTGGAAGACTATTTGGAACTATACCCAACGGGCTATCAAATTGTGCATACTCTTTGATCCAGAGTGTTTTTACTGGTTCTGTATACCAAAGAGATCATAAAAAGTGAAAGGGACCCTCATGTGCAAAAATATTTGGTGCAAACCTTTTTGAGGTAGCAAGAAACTAGAAATGAAATGGATATCTATCGGTTTGGAAATGGCTGAATAAGTTATGACATATGAATGCTATGGATACTTATTGTTCTATATGAAATAATCACTAGAGTGATTTCAGAAAGGCCTGGAGAGACTTACTTGAACTGATACTAAGTGAAGTGAGCAGAACCAAGAGAACCTTGTAAACAGCAATAAAAAGATAATTATGTGATGATCAACTGTGATGAACTTGGATCTTTTCAGCAATGGGTGATTCAGGCCTATTCCAATAGTCTTGTTATGGAGAGAGTCATTTGTATCCAGAAAGAAGACTATGGGAAGTGAATGTGAATTACAACATAATATTTTTACCCTTTTTGTTGGAGTTTGCTTGCTTTTTTCTCTTTCTCTTTTTTTTTTCTTTTTGATTTGATTTTTTTTTTTTTTTTTTTTTTTTTTTTTTTTTTTTGTGCAACACAAAGTGTGGAAATGTATTTAGAAAAACTGCACATGTTCAACCTATATTGGATTACTTGCCGTCTAGGAGAGGGGGGTAAGGGAAAGGGAGGGAAAAAAAATTTGAAACAGAAGATTTTATAAGAGCAAATGTTGAAAAGTAGCTTTGCATATATTTTGAAAATAAAAAGGTATCAAAATAAAGAAATGTGAATTTGAATCAGATATTTACTTTCAGATATTTACTTCTTGTATGTCTCCAAGCAGATCGATTATCTGTTTATAATCAGTTTCTTCATCTGTTGAATCAGGATAATACCTAATACCTCCCTCACAGGATTATTGTGAAAATCATATATACACATTATGTCTGCATGTATATATATAATATATATGTGCAATTTTCACAACTCTGTGGAGTTGTTATTTTTAATATTTTATATCATATTTCATAATGCTACTGGTCTATATATGACATATTTATACATGTTCATGTATGTGTATAAACACAGTGCTTTGTAGATCTTAAACCTCAATACAAATATTAGCAATCATTATTCTTAAAATGCTATTATTACAATATAAGGTATTGACTCCTTCTCTGAGGCTGAGGCTGTGTCACGTCTTCTCTATTATTCCTTGGAATTATTCCCCATAATCTTCCATTCTTATATTTATTTCTATTGATAGAGGATGAGATGTCATTTTAATCCCTGTTCCTTTGCTTTAGGTCTCATGTCTTTCTATCATCTCCAGGAGAAATAACAAGAATTTATTTTGTAGCTAATTATGTTCCAGGCACTGTGCTAAAGAATAGGATTACAGCAAATGAAAGTTTAAATAGACTCTACTTTCAATGATCTTTTATTCTAAGAACATGTACATAAATAAATATATACAAGATACAGAAAGAATAGACAAATGTTAACCTCAGAGGGGAGGATACTATTAAGAGATATTAGGAAAAACCTCTGACAGAATGTACCCTCTGAGCTGTCATAAATGAAGTTGGAATTCTAAGAAGGAGAGAGTATAAGGCAGAACATTCTAGGCATAGGAAATTTCAGAAGTAAAGAACAGAGACAAAAAACAACACTATTTTTGAGGGAAAAGTAGAAGGCTTCTTTGTCAGACTATAGTGTTCATAGAAGAGAGTACCATATTAAGAAAACAGCCAGGTAATGAAAAGCTTTACATGTCAAAGAATAGAAAATGAAAGACTACCTGGAGATTAATTGACTTGCTCATGGTCAAAAAATTAGTTAATGATAGAGTGAGAACTAGAACACAAATCTCATAACTCCCAGTACCATCTACCAAGATGACTTATGGAATTACATTGAATAAACCCAGAAGAGCAGAAGAAACGTATGCATTAGATAAAAGGACAAAAAATATTGAACTTCAAAAATCTATAGGAAGATTGGCACTCTAATGCATTATTGGTTGAATTGTACATTTCTGAAAAATAATTTAAAAATTTTACCAAAAAAAATCACTCAGCTGTGCATATTCTTTGACCTACTATAACTACCATTAGGCATATACCTAAAGAAAGTAAAATACAAAGGAAATGATTCTATTTTATATCTATATACATATCTATATGTATACATATGCATATATATATATTTATATATACATCATTATATGTATTACCTATGTACCTATATATTGTCAAATATTTGAATAGATTATGTCATAGAATGCAATAAAATATTATCATATTACAATATAATATTATCATATCAAACATTGTGAATATAAAGAATTCAAAGAAATTTGAGAAAACACATAAAACAATGTAGAGAGAAGTTAGTTTAAGTTAGAAGTACAGGAGAACAATTACATAATAACCAAAAAGATGAAAAGAGAAACAATAGAGAAAGATATCACAATTTTTATCAGTGAAGTTACTTGTCATTCCTTTAGAAGGCTGCTGGTGAAATATGGCACTTATTTCTCAGCATAGTGATGTTGGGTAATAGATATATAATGAAAGATATATTTTCAGACATGAACAAAGCATTGTTTTGCTTATTATAACAGGGGTATAGTGGGACAAGCCATGATGTGGCAGAGTATTTTTTTTTCCCTCAATAAAATTTTATTTTCCCCAAAACATATAAAGATAGTTTTCAATATTCATCTCTACAAGATTTTGTGTTCCTTTTTTTTCTTCCACATTCCTTTACCTCTCCAAGGTAGCAAGCAATCTGATATTGGTTTTACATGTATAATCCTTTTAAACATATTTCCACATTTGTCGTGTTGTAAAAGAAAAATCAGAGCAAAAAGGGAAAAAATGAGAAAGAAAAAAAAGCAAACAAACAAAAAGGTAAAAATAGTAGGCTTAGATCTTCATTAACTCTCCATAGTTCTCTCCTTCTGGATACAGATGGCATTTTTCAATCCCAAGTCTATTGGAATTGTCTTGAGTCACTACATTGCTGTGAAGAGCTAATCTATCATAGCTGATCATCACAAAATCTTGTTATAACTATGTACATTGTTTTTCTGGTTCTACTCACTTCACTCAATATCAGTTCACATAAGTCTTTCCAGATTTTTCTGAAGTAGCCTGCTCATTGACTCTTATCCTACAATAATATTTTATTAAATTCATATACCATACTTATTCTGTCATTCTCCAATTGATGGACATCTACTCATATTTCCAATTACTTGACACTACAAAAAATGCTGCTACAAATATTTTTGCACAGGTGAATCATTTTCTCTCTTTTATAATTTATTTGAGATATAGACCCAAGTCATGACACTGCTGAGTCAGAGAGTATATGCAGTTCTATAGACCTATTGGGAATAGTTCAAAATTGTTCCCCAGGATGGTTGGATCATTTCATAACTCCACCAAAAATGTATTAGTGTCCCAGTTTTCCACATCTCCTTCAACATTTATCATTATCTTTTGCTATCTTCTTAGCCAATCAGATAGGTGTGAAGTGATACCAGATCATCAATATATGTGTGTTTGCAAACACATACATGTATGTGATCCTTGACTATATGAAGGGCAACATGATATCTATCAAAAATATTAGAGATGGTACTTTTATTATATCCTGTCTCTATTAGACTACATCTAGAGGAATCTTTTTTTCCCAGTTTTGTATATCTCATGATAGAAAGTCCATTGCAACCTACAAGTATGTTCTGAGGATAGTGATTCAGAATATGAGGATCTCTGAAACCCTGTAGTCTGCAGAAAAATAGAACTGTTGGAGTTTAATTTGGAGAAAAGATATAGAGAAGAGGTCATTAAATATTTGAAGGACTATCAAGTGAATGCACAATTAAGTCTGCTTTGCTTTGCTATCAAGGGAAAAAATTAGGAGCAATGAATGCAAATTTTATGGGGAAGATATAGAGTTAATATAAGGAATTAGTCCATTAATATAGATTTATTGAATACCTACTTAAGGAGCTATTTGAAAGTTAAGCTGGAGAGTTAATAACAATCATTAGACTAGTATTAATAACAAATGACTTTTATTTTAATATTATTTCAATGTGTGCAAAGTGCTTTACACAGGTGATTTTATATGAACCTCCTCTCAAATCTTCAAGTGAGAGCCAGTTATCTTTTGTTGAGCAATATAGAGTTCATTCTTCATTGGGTACTATTTGGATTAGATGAAAACAGAAGTTCCTTACAACTATGAGATTCTGTGATTAATTTTAAGACAAGGAAAGGGATACAAATATAATTTCATGCACAGAGAAAACCAGAGAAGGAAATAAAAACACACAATGATAAATTAACATGAAACATACTTTTTCTATGTGCAGAAAATCCATTCAAAATAGAAACTGTGGACCCAGGATGGCAGGGTTACCAATTTTCAACTAGAAAGGGAGAAGTGGTCATCCAGTCTATCCTTTTTACAGATGAGAACACTGAGGCCTGGACAAGTGAAGTGACATGCTTAAGTTGATGGTATCAGCTTTGTCATATGTTCTGGCTACTAAATATGGTTATTTACATATAACAGGAATATAACAAATTTTTGCTGAATTAAATACAACCGCCAAGGTTCTCAGCTGCAATTTGGATGACAAAGACAGATGTGGAATCTGAAGAGCTTTTTAAAAGAAATTATAGACTTCAATTGAAAAGAATGAAAACACTTGACCATAATTTAGAACAGAAAAGCAGGAATGACTAATCATCCAGGAAGGGTTCCTGCTTACCAGTTGACATGCTAGCTAGAATTATTTAATGGCCTACACCAAAAGTAATGTACTGCACCATGCCAGAATATATTAATGTTGTTCTGTTTCCTTTGCATTTTCTGCCATTTACAATGCCAACAATAGTTCTTGAAAATGAATTACATGAAGAAAGAAGAAACTCAACTATCTTCAAAGAGTTTCAGGAGGAAGGCATCCTTGCTTAGATGGATTCGCCATTCTTGCTTGATCACTTCAGTTTGAATTTTTAGGGAAAAAAAAAAACTTCCACTTAAATGAAACTACCCATACTTTACATTCTTTGGCTTCTGTCAATTCAATAAACAACAGAAAGAGTCCTTATTCATCTTTGTGTAAAGATAGGATAATGTCCAGGAAAGTTATTAATGTAATGTTTTACAACTTTCCAAATAAATAGCTGAAAACTTGCTACACACTTGATTATGGGGGGTGTTAGGATTCTAATATATCACATATCCTTTGAAGACACATAAAATTCAATTCTATTCTACAAATATGTATTCAGCACCAATTATTAATCAATCAACAAGCATGTATTAAGTACTTATTACTCTATTTAAGGCACTGACACTGTACTGGGTCTGGATGCGTATGGAAGGAAGGAGGGAGGGAAAGAGAAAGGGAGGAAGGGAAGGAGAAAGGGAGGGAAGGAAGGAGAGAGGGAGGAAGGGTAAGAGTCAGAGAGAGAGAGAAAAAGAGAGAAAATATTTCACATATATAGATATATGAATACTTGAAATACAGATAGAGATATGAAAAACAAAGATGAAAATTGGCAGTGAGAAGTTTGTATTCTGGGGGAGAGCATACTAGCAGAACGTAATTTGGGGAATTTGAAGTTAAAAGTGTATTAGGGACTTCAGGAAAGGGTTCATATAAAAAGCTGGGCTTCAGGGGAGCTTTGAAGGAAGCTAGGAATACCAAATGGAAAACACAAGGTAATGGAATGAGAAAATACAAACTATTTTTTGTTGAGAAGGCTTTTAAAGCACTCCATGATGTAGCTCCCACCTATCTTTCTTGAGTTATTTGACATTCCTTCCTTTTGGGCACTTTAGGTTTCTGTCAACTGGCCTAGCAACTCTTCCCAGAACTCAACATATTATCTGCCAAGTCCATGCTTTTGCAAACACTGACCCCATGGACATAATGTATTCCTTCCTCCCAAATAGATCTTGGAATTTCTAGTTTCCTCCCGAGTTTAAAGGAGACTCAGACTCATGAAGTTTTACCTGCCTCACCCCTAATTGTGTGTATTCCATTTTCCTTGTGTTATACTTATTCATATAGGTTGTATCTTCCACTTATATTATATGCTACTCTAGGGCAAGAATTCTTGGAGCCTTGCCTTTGTATCCCCCCAGGGCCTAACATAATGGTTTGAACATAGTAGGTACTTCATAAATATTTGTTGGATGGGATAATTTGCTAAAGGCAATTCATCTCTTGGCACAGTCCCTGACAATAAAAGTTTATTGAGTGACTAACTGAAGATGTTGCCTCAGGTATTGAGGCTGCTAAGAAAAACAAAACAAAACAAAAACAGATTTTTCCTTCATTAATTTTTCTTATTTTTTGTGGGCACAAAAACATTACAAAAGCTATACTTTAACCCAAAACTTTTTTTTTAAATTAGACATACCCAAATAGTCAAGTCACTCCTTGTGTGAAACAAAACTGAACGAAAACTACTTCTCTCCCTCTCTTCTTCCCTCCCTCCCTCCTTCCACACACATCCAGACCCAGTACAGTGCCAGTGCCATAAATAGAATAATAAGTACTTAATGCATGCTTGTTGATTGATTAATAATTGGTGCTGGATACATATTTGTAGAATTTAATTGAATTTTATGTGTCTTCAAAGGGTAGACTTTGAAATTGACTTGTAATAAATAAACTAGATAGATTATGCTAAATAGACTCGGGATGTTTTTTTTTTTTTTTCCTAAATGTCAAAGTGATTGGGTTTATTGATGCTAATTTATTTTAAAGGAACAAATTTGTGTTTCAGGAAAAAAAAAACTTTCTTTTCTACAAAGATATCAAAAATAGCTGTAGGCTGGTAACTTGAATTTTGTTTAGCTAATTTATTTACATAATTGATTGATTGATTCAAAGCTTGATTAAGGAACTAATGACTAGTGAATATAATGTAAACATGGAAGTCAATAAGAACTCCAATTCCAATTGGAGTTAGCAAATGCTAGCTTTTTGACTTTGGGCATATCTCAGAATCTCTTAATAACCCCCTCCCAGACAACTTTCTTAAGACTACTAAATTACAAGTTGTTAATCTATGTAGTTAGAGGGACTAAATTTTCACACCAGTAAATACCAACTTTAATGAAATATCAAATCCAGATCATTTGTTGCATCCTCTTCCCCAAAAAGCAAAATAATTATTTCCCTAATTTGTCAGTTTCAGTCTTATTTTTGTGCATTGTAACATACAACTGTTTAATACACTTGGAATGATAAGGGAAATTAGAAGCCATTAAATTTGATCATTTTACAAATGAGGAAAATGAGGCAAAGAGAGAGATTAAATAAATCACTTATCTAATGTTGCAGAGATAGACTCTCAGCTGAGATTTGAACCTTGGTCCTCCTGATTCTAAATGTAGCACACTAGTCACTTCAATTTTATTTTGTTCTGATTTATAATAAACTGTCCATATCTCATAGTGAGAAAGCACATTAAATCTGATTAATATATTAAACAGCAGGATTCTAGGAAGCCATTTAATGCTATTAGAATATTTAGTAAATCACATATCCAGCCATATTTTCCCAATGTAATTCCTTTTAAAGGAAAATGAAATACTTTGAGATATAGAGTGGCTCTTTTTTGTCTCAATTTCAATGCCCAGTATTATACAGATGATTTCCAGATCTGGCTCTCTTGCCCTGACCTCTCATACTGTCTCCGGTCCTATATTTCTTTTTGTTTACAGAACATTTTTACTTAAATGTTCTGCCATCACCTAAAACTAAACATGTAAAAAACTGGAGTTCGTTATCTCCACTCATTCCTTTTTACATCACTTCTCTTGTTTTCTGACTTTCTTAGCATTGGCAATTCTGTCTGGTTCCTCAGGATTCTTAGATTTGAATCTCCTTTCACATTTACTTCTAATTTTTAAGCTGTTCTGGAAGGAAGGAAGGAAGGAAGGAAGGAAGGAAGGAAGGAAGGAAGGAAGGAAGGAAAGAAAGAAGGGAGGGAGGGAGGGAGGGAGGAAGGGAGGGAGGGAGAGAAAAAGAAAGAGAGGGATGGAGGAAGAAAAAAGGAAAGAAATCACAGAGAGAGGAACAACTTGTATATATCCAAAGGAAGAAGTCTTAAGGATGGAATGATAGACAGTGGGGTTGATAGCCTTTTCCTATCATATGATATATTACTAAGATAGTTCTCACTGATTCATAATATACCACTATTCAAATAAACCATACTCTCTTCTATATACTGTTGAAATATCATATCTGCTTTTGCAGAATTTTTGAACAGAGGACACACCTGGAAATTTATTTGGCATATTAAAAATTGTACAGAACTGAGGAAAGAATGATTCATTTTCTATCATTGTCTTTGATGGCTTCATTGTCCAGATTCAGTTTAATTGATACCAAGTTGCCTGGTCACAGCAGATGTGTCTAAGAAGTGACTTATCCATAATACAATTTTTAATTATCAATGGTGAAATTCGAACCCTTCTGGATTCTGAATACCAGAGGATTCAAAGTTCAGCACTATGTTCCCTCAATTAGGCTACCTATATAGTACCTATATAGTACTATATTCTATAGTATAGAATCTTGCTATAGAAAGACTGAACATTTCTTAATATATTTTTATAAAACCTAATCTTTCCTTTTGAGGAAGAGGCAGTCTGATATAATAAATATAGTGTTGGGTTTGGAGTCAAGAAAATCCAAATTTAATATTCTGCCCTTGGAATTTTCTAAGCTAGTCAATTTTTCTCTTTGGCACTTGAGGAAGTCTCTAGGACTGAGCTACAGAGATTTAGTAATTAATTAATTAATGGGTTTTGATCTTTGTTGATGAAATGCCTATAATAGGAGTTTCTCAAGCAAAGAAATACCTGAGCCTTTATGAAAATCTTTTTGTTTAGATCATTGTTCTTGATTTTAAAAAAGACTTGTAGAAAAATAAGCTTTTTTTTGCTTTCATTCACTAACAATTTTTTTCTATTTTAATACTCATAAATAGAATAAGATTATTATAATTTTATGACTTTGTACTTTACTAAACACAATCCTGGGACAAAGATTTATTTTGTGATGATCATTTCAAAAATAAAGAAGGTTCATTGTAGATAAGGAACAAATATGATAATTTTGGTTTTTAGGTTGTTTCAAACAACTCTTTAAAAAAGTATATACTCAAGGATGTGCTGGTAAATGTTTAACAACTATTTCTCTTTCTTTTTAAAATAAAATGTATGCACAACATTCTTTATTCTAAGTTATTAGCATTTTCTCCATCATTTTTTAAAATTTAAACCATCAAAAAGTAACAGTAAATAACTTAATTACTGTGCTTGCTGATTTTTGAGGTATAAATGATTGCACTGAAAATTAAAAAAAACTGGCTCTTCTGAAAATGGTTCAAGCTGTCTCAAGCACTGTCTCAAGCACCATCATCCCTATACCACCCCCATTCCTCAATGTCCCTCCATTGCTACCCCACTATACCAGCTTGTTTTAGTGAAAGAAAAATTTCTGGAATACTTATCCAGTTCAAATCCATACAGCAAATGAAGTTGATGATGTTCACTTTATGGACAATTCATTGTATTATAAGTAAAACCAGTAGTCTAGAAAGTATGTTTTACAATGTACAATGTTTTCCAAGAAATATTTTAAATTGTTTGTTCATGTAAAAACCTAAAATATAGCACTCTGTTAAGAAGGATTAGGTATCATAGTTTAAAAACAAATGTATTACCATTCAAAAAGAGGCAGAATACCATTAGGCAACCTTTAAAGTTGTCTAATTGAGTGTTATCATATCTTCATGCCACTTGTCATTTTTCGCTATTAACTATTTTTTAATATTGTTTTACTTTTCCAAATAAATGCAAATATAATTTTCAACAGTCATCTTTGTAAAACCTTGTGTTCCAAATTTTTCTCCCTCGCTCACTTCCTCCTTCTCTTCTCCCTCCCCAAGACAACAATTAACCTGAAATAGGCCAAACATGTGAAATTCTTCATCATGCTATTCAAAAAAAATCAGATCAAAAGGAAAAAAAAACATGAGGAAGAAAAGAAAAAAAACAAGCAAACAAACAATAACAAAAGTGAAAATACTATGCTTTGATCCACATTCAATCCCCATATTAACAATAATTATATAATAATCTGTAATAATTATCATATAATAATACAATAATGCAAGTTCATTTGACCCACATTCCCTTTATGATAAACTCTTTGAGGGGAGAGGATGTGCCATTTTTTCACCCTTTTAGTTTCTAGGACTAAACAAGGGACTTTTTAATGTAGTAAATGCTTATTGCTTGAGTTGAGTTTTAGTGGGTCACCAAGGGGTAAGGGCTGAATTCAGAGTTAAAGGATACAAGTTTGAATATGAGGTATTTTAATCAACACCAGGGTGACACTGGACAATTTACTTAATCTCTCTGGAGTTCTTCAGCAATTGGGTGGCCCACGGGATAGAGCACTGAACCAGCATTCACACAGACCAGAGTTCCAATTTGATCTTAATTACTTAGTACCTGTGTGATACTGGTCAAGTCATTCAATCTCTGAATGCTTCTGTGAGAGGAAAATGAGAGCACATATCTCTGAAGGTTGTTATGAAGATAAATTGAGATGATATTTTGTCAAGTAAAGATTTGTCAATTTTTAAAGTGCTACATGAATGCTAGCTATCATCATCATCATTATTGTTACAATTATTATTATACTATGATTTATAAATGAGATGACCTTTAAGGTCTCTTCTTGCTTTCAGTGTAGGGTCCCATGATTTCTTCATCTCTAATGTCCCTCTTCTCTCACTCCAAGTCTATCTGTGATCACAATAACAAAAATTCACATTTTTATCAATGCCTCAGTTTTCCAAAATGTTTGTCTTTCAGTAACCCCATGAGATGGATAGTATTAATATGCTCATCCCCATTTCAAATATCAATGAACCACAGCACAAACAGACTGACCTGTAATTGACAGTAAATTAACAATTGTTAACAGTAAAGGGATAACTGGGCTTTGGGTAAGGCTTGTATTATGTTCATACTAAAATCTTGTCACTTCATTTATTATTTGGGAGTACAGGTCTGCCAAGTGTCTTTTAATATGGATTTCTCCTGACTGCCTTTGTATGGACCAAAAAGTAGAGATGATCAAGGTCGGAGGTTGAATTGGAAAAGCATCACTCAGGATTTCCCAGCACCATGCTTAATACCAATCAAGTAATATCATTAGTATTATTTGGTTAAGTTGTGACTTTCTGGCTGAATTCTTGGTAGGCTACCCAGCATGAGATTTTCCTGGTACAAGAGAAGTTAAGCTTCTCAAGTCTCTTAGGTCAAAGGTTGGATTAAAACGGCAAGACATGATGCAGGAGTACCCCAAACTGTGCTTTGACTTCTAAATAAATAGAAGACTTGAGTCTCCAATACTATCAATCCTTCACTTTTCATGAACGCTTAGTTAAACAGAAAAAAAAAAAGATTTTTTTAGACCAAGATAAAAGACACCTGCATGTCATGTCTTCTGTTCAGTCTACTTGTCTACTTTCTTCTCCCATTCTTGATGATTGATCACTTCTGCATTTTGTCAATTTAAAATGCGGGAGAGGACAAAGTCCACAGTAATGTTTTTCAGCATGTTTAATAGAGTCTGGTTAAGTAAACATCCTCAACCATAGCAAGGAGAGAGACCTTAAAATAAATAATGCTACTGTGCCAAGTCTATAATTGCTTGCACATTTAGCACTTTGCCCATCTCTTAAGTATGACCATCAAAACCAGATTTGTGTACTTAATATAATTGTCTTGAACCATGGATGCTCAAATGCTATAGACCGTTTGCATGCTTGGAATTTTTTTTCTCACTCCTTTCAAGCTTATACAACTCTAGAATTTGTTTCAAAGAATTTATCTTAGGATATCTGGTGAAATCTCTTTTTTATAACAGGCCAGGCCTACAGGATTGCTGTCTGGGAATTATTGCTCTTTACTAAAAAACATTCCTCTTAGTGAATATATAATGTATTTGCACAAATTCATGATTTCTAGTGCCAGAGGAGATAGTACTGAGTGGTGCCATACAAATCCCAAATTGGAAGGTTGCTTTGGATTACTCTCATACATAATTCAAATACTTCCAAAATTTTGTAATTTTATAGGTTTTCATAGTTTCACTAAGAAAGATGGTAAAAGCAATCCCTGCATTTTCTTAACTTGCTGCTTATAAATCAATCTATAAATCAAAGAATGAATAACTGAATGAATAGATAAATAAACAAGTTAATAAAGAAATGAGCAAGGAAATTAACATGTAAATAAACAAATAAATGATCATTTAGTGGCAGCACAACTCTAAATTTAAATAGGCAGGTCCTTGGACAAGAAGCATGATATCTTTCAACTGTGACCAGACTCAAGATCTTCTCAATTTGGTAAGGCTTCCAAGGTTTCTAATTGATGATCTTCCATGCCTCAAATATATTGTCTTCTCACTTCTATATTAAAGGACTCCTTGCTTTCTTCAAAATATAGTTCAGGGCCATCTTTTAAATGAGGTATTTTCTTACTCCTACTCTTTTCATTTTGAAATTATTTTTTGTATGAATGTATAATTTCCTCCCAATTTAATATAAGGTCCTTAAGATCAATCAGTAAGTATTTATTAAATACCTACTCTGTGTGAGACCTTGTACTAGATACTAGGGCTACAAATACAAATGTGAGACAGTTCATACTAATAAGATGCTTACATTGTATTGGGGCACTCTTTTTGTTTTTGTATCTCCATTGTCTAGGACAATGAGCAGGTATAAAATGAATATTTTAGAATTAAATGTTATGTCATGAAGAAAATGAATTTTAGAAACTTTTATACTTAATAACACCTCTATACCACAAAAAGGAATTGAAGTAGGACTTTAGATTTTTATTTAACTCATAACTCAGGACCTCCTAAACCCCGAGCTTCCAAAGAAGTGATCTGATCCCAATAAATGACCTTTAAGGCAACCATCTTTGCATTTCTGTGCCCCTGCCCAGAATTTGCTTTAGGAAAAATCCTCAAAAGAGGATTTGTGTAGACTTCCATAAATGTAAACAACAAGCTTGCCATATGCTATATTAGCACTCATGATAACCAGCACATATGAAGTAGAAGGTAATCCTTATTTCAACTCATATAAAATACAGAACACATATAAAGCACTCACCATAATCTCTAAGCTTCTTTCAGAAGAGAAATGAACTTGGGATTGAAAATATTGTTATAGCAAACATTTTGATGTCTCCTTCACTCTTGTAGAGGGTCCTATATCATTCACTCCAGTCTTCCCTAGAAAGGAAAAATGCTTTGGAACTGCTAAATAAGGTATTCCCCTTCTCATCAAACTTGTATTATATGAATAATTTAAAATAATAGTGAGGAAGACAGCAAAGTATAAGTCTTTTATTATCCCATGTGAAAATTTTAATTCTCAAAAATCCTTTAGCTGTGGGAATCAGGTGGAGCAATATTTTTCTTTCTCATTTACATTTAAAGAAAGGGCTATGGACATAATTAAAATACAGGATATATGCAGAGTTTCTCATGGGTCATGTTGGGTCCTATTTTAGCAGCATCAATTGGGAACTGAAAGCGGAAGTAGGAAGCATGAGAAGTGCATCTGTTAAGGATAAACGAAGATGATCTGCAAATTCCTGAAAGTAAAAATAGATCCTTAGAAGGTTGCAGAAATGGGCAGGAATGAACAGAAAGAATACAATCTTCCATATAAGCTAAACCAGCCCTTCAATGACATGACACATAGAAAGGAAAATTTGCTAAGACAGCAAACAGAGTTGCTGAAAACCAGCTGCTTTGATTTGTAGTAGAAAATAGAGAAACATTAAGTGTCAAATTAAGAATGTGATATACTTAGTTTAAGTTTCTGATCCAAAAAATACAGCAACATCATAAAAAGAGGCTGCCTTTGTACAAATATGCCATTCCACCACCCACCCTTTCAAATTAGTGTAGATCATTTTCTCTCCCATTGTTATCATAGGAAACTGCACTAAGTTGAAAGTACCTGAATTCAAATTTGAATTCAGATATTTATTTAATGTGATTTTGGGCAGGTAATATGTAAAATTTAAAAGGATAGAATACTGTAGGACATTTTAAATATAGTAAAAGAATAGCCTATAATTATTTAGGCTAATGTTTTAATATGGTCATCACTAATCATGAATGACTTTAAGAAATGTAACATAGTTGCTTACTTAAAATTAAAATATTTTGCAAATCATTTTTTTAAATCTATAATTCATACTTCTATGTCAGTATAATGAGTTTAAATTAAGGAAGTTGTAACACAAAATTGCTGCATCAACCAGAGTGAAAGATTGAGAGTCTTTTATTAAAGAAAATTTAATTTCTAAAAATATTAACACAGTTTATAAAGGTCACTTTCATCATTATTCTTTTTGTTTGAGCTTAGTCTTCCCTTATTCCTCTTTTTTTATCACTATATGTAACATTTTATTACTGTAAAAATATTTTTATCATGAATAAAACACTTTGAAAGATAAGTAGTATTAAACACAGGAAGTGGAACCCCAAAATCTGACCACTTATAAAACTTAACCTCCTTGATCTATTTAATTTAAAATAATGAAATCTTAGGTTTGAAAGGGGCCTCAGAAATAAATTAACTCAGAAACCCCTTCCAATTCTTCAACCCAATGAGGCTATATATAGAGGCTTCACCTCTAACTCATATTTTTAACATTTTCCAAGGTAAGGAACTGAGTTTATAGTAGGCTTTTTTAACTGTTCTTTTCTCTCCTACACCACTTTCCATGAAAATGAAATACATTTGATTATAAAGGAAAACAATTGCACTGAAAGATGGTTTTAAAAGTTCATATACCCCATGTTAAGAATCCCTAGTCTATAGAGTTTTATTTTTATTTATGTTGAGTAGATGCTATTTGAATGTTCTGGCAGAAATGTAAATATCGTATAGGACATATAAGCATTTAGTGTAAGTATAGTACAGGAATATAGTACAGCAAAATAAAATGATTTGTAACAAACTTTTGTTTCATGAAGTCAAAATCACCACTAAATATGTGCAACATTATGTTCCTTGCCTAACCATTTCATTTCCATTTTATGGTCAAAGTCTCATTATTTGGAAGACTGTTGAAAGAATCAGTTGGTTCCAAATGCATTTCATAACCATAATGGTGCTGCTTTCTGACTACTTTGCCTTTCATACAAAAACATTTTAGTACGATAACATAACCCTCAATTTTACAAATCTACAAATTTTTATAAATTACAGTTTTACAATTTTTGAATTTGAAATTTTTCTTCAAAAAGCTTTTTTTTTTCTTTCTAATTTCAATAACAAATGTAAAAAAATAGAATGTTGTAAAGCATGTGAAGAAACCTTTGGTGAAACCAGCCCACATAGTTAGGAAAAACTCAATTCAAGAAATACTTCATAAAGAGTTTTTGTGTATAGAGCTTCTTGTTCTTTTCCAATATCAGCCAAGAGGAATGTGTGAATAAACTTTGGAGAAAGCTGAAGGTGGTCCTGAACAACAAGATTAGACTGCCAAATGGTTTGAAATCTAAGAAGATGAGAGAAATCTGTGAGAGGAGGCAATGTTGGGTATGGGAGAAATTTCTTTTCATGCCTATCATTTCCTTTGAGACAACTCCATAGCTCCTATAGGGTTATACTAGCGTTTTTTCTTTCTATTAGTGATGAGTATGCCAGTGAGTCATAGGGGTCCATAGAATGTTCACATATAATGTGTCAGGTATCTTTGGAAGTGGTCAAAAGAAGGTTCCTACTGTTAACAGCACAGTAACTGAGGGGAGGAGGGAATGCTGGAGTACATGTTAGATCTGCTCCCTTTTTTTCTGTAAAGAGTCTTTGAGAGGAAAAGAAATTAGGAGACACTTGTTCCTAAACAGATAAACTTATATGCTCTAGGTAAATGTATAGAATTAAGCTATGTATGTTTATTGTCCTCTTTTATATCATACTCATCTGATTGGGGTCCAATGAAGTTCAACACTAAAAGAAGACCATTTCAAGAGTTTAATTGCAGAAATCCACATGTACATATTTTATCTATATAAATCCACATGTACACATAATGCCCATAGACTTACATAATTAACACTGCTAACCACAGAAAGGAAAAACAAGGGCAGAGTGGTTGGCAGCTCTCTGAAAACCATACAAAACCTGGCATTTCTTCCAGGATAAATATGAGGCTGTTAGTGCTTAGCCTTCATCAATGAATAAGATCAGGAAAGCAATCATTGGCAATATTCCACTCAGTCTCATAAATCTGTAAACAAACATGCTTTTTTAAGAGTCTACTTTCTGGGCATTAGGCTAAGTTGTTGAGCAAAACTGGGGGACTTTTTTTCTGCCAAGGGAGATTTGAATATTTATAACATCATTGGTGAGCCATACAAAATTATCAGGTAAATACAAGCAAAGGGAGGTTGCTATACCTTGTTTTCATCACAAAGAGTTACCTTGGCAGGGCCAGACCGAATGATTTCATGGTTCTTATATGGACCATAGGCTAGAGACTTTCACCACCCCTGCACTAGACTTTTGAATTTTTTTTTATTTAATAGTCTTTTATTTACAGGTTATATGTATGGGTAACTTTACAGCATTAACAATTGCCAAACCTCTTGTTCCAATTTTTTACCTCTTACACCCCACCCCCTCCCCCAGATGGCAGGATGACCAGGAGATGTTAAATATATTAAAATATAAATTAGATACACAATAAGTATACATGACCAAACCATTATTTTGTTGTACAAAAAGAATCAGATTCTGAAATATTGTACAATTAGCTTGTGAAGGAAATCAAAAATGCAGGTGGGCATAAATATAGGGATTGAGAATTCAATGTAATGGTTTTTAGTCATCACCCAGAGTTCTTTCTCTGGGCGTAGCTGGTTCAGTTCATTACTGCTCCATTGGAAATGATTTGGTTGATCTCATTGCTGAGGATGGCCAGGTCCATCAGAACTGGTCATCTTATACTATTGTTGTTGAAGTATATAATGATCTCCTGGTCCTGCTCATTTCACTCAGCATCAGTTTGTGTAAGTCTCTCCAGGCCTTTCTAAAATCATCCTGTTGGTCATTTCTTACAGAACAATAATATTCCATAATATTCATATACCACAATTTATTCAGCCATCCTCCAACTGATGGGCATCCACTCAATTTCCAGTTTCTAGCCATTACAAAGAGGGCTGCCACAAACATTCGTGCACATACAGGTCCCTTGCCCTGCTTTATGATCTCTTTGGGATATAAGCCCAGTAGTAACACTGCTGGATCAAAGGGTATGCACAGTTGGATAACTTTTTGATCATAGTTCCAAACTACTCTCCAGAATGGTTGGATTCGTTCACAACTCCACCAACAATGCATCAATATCCCAGTTTTCCCGCATCCCCTCCAACAATCATCATTATTTTTTCCTGTCTGCCAATCTGACAGGTGTGTAGAGGTATCTTAGAGTTGTCTTAATTTGCATTTCTCTGATTAATAATGACTTGAAGCATCTTTTCATATAATTAGAAATAGTTTCAATTTCTTCATCTGAGAATTGTTTGTTCATATCCTTTGACCATTTTTCAATTGGATAATGGCTTGATTTTTTATAAATTAGAGTTAATTCTCTATATATTTTGGAAATGAGGCCTTTATCAGAACCTTTGACTGAAAAAATATTTTCCCAGTTTATTGCTTCCCTTCTAATCTTGTCTGCATTAGTTTTGTTTGTAAAAAACTTTTCAGTTTGGTATAGACGAAATTTTCTATTTTATGATCAGTAATGATCTCTAGTTCTGCTTTGGTCATAAAGACCTTCCCCTTCCACAGGTCTGAGAGGTAAACTATCCTGTGTTCCTCTAATTTATTAATAATTTCATTCTTTATGCCTAGGTCATGAACCCATTTTGACCTTATCTTGGTTGGTACGGCGTTAAGTATGGATCAATGCCTAGTTTCTGCCATATTAGTTTCCAATTTTCCCAGCAATTTTTATCAAACAGTAAGTTCTTATCCCAAAAGCTGGGATCTTTGGGTTTGTCAAAGACTAGGTTGCTATATTTGTTGACTGTTTTATCCCTTGAACCTAACCTATTCCACTGATCAACTAATCTATTCCTTAGCCAATACCAAATGGTTTTGGTAACTGCTGATCTATAATATAATTTTAGATCTGCTAAGCCACCTTCATTTGTTTGTTTTTTTCATTAATTCCCTTGAAATTCTTGACCTTTTGTTTTTCCATATGAATTTTGTTGTTATTTTTTCTAGGTCATTGAAATAGTTTTTTGGGAGTCTGATTGGTATAGCACTAAATAAATAGATTAGTTTAGGTAATATTGTCATCTTTATTATATTTGCTCACCCTATCCAAGAGCATTTAATATTTTTTCAATTGGTTAGATCAGACTTAATTTGTGTGAAAAGTGGTCTGTAATTTTGCCTCATAAAGTTTCTGATTTTCCTTGGCAGATAGATTCTAAATATTTTATATTATCAGTAGTTACTTTAAATGGAATTTCTCTTTGTAACTCTGACTGTTGGATTTTATTAGTGATATATAAGAATGCTGATGACTTATGTGGGTTTATTTTATAACCAAACTTTGCTAAATTTGTGGATTATTTCTAATATACTTTTTAGTAGAATCTCTGGGGTTCTCTAAGCATACCATCATATAAATTGGCAAAGAATGATAATTTGGTTTTCCTCATTGCCTATTTTATTCCTTTAATTTCTTTCTCAGCTCTTATTGCCAAAGCTAGCGTTTCTAATACAATATTAAATAGTAACAGTGATAGTGGGCAACCTTGTTTCACTCCAGATCTTATTGGGAATGGTTGCAGTTTGTCTCCATTACATATGATGCTTACTGATGGTTTTAAATAGATGCTGCTGATTATTTTAAGGAAAAGTCCATTTATTCCTATACTCTCAAGTGTTTTTAATAGGAATGGATGTTGGATTTTGTCAAATGCCTTTTCTGCATCCAATGAGATGATCATGTGGATTTTGTTAATTTGGTTATTAATATGGCCAATTATATTGATAGTTTTCCTAATATTGAACCAGCCCTGCATTCCTGGTATAAATCCTACTTGATCATAGTGTATTATCCTGGGGATGATTTTCTGTAATCTTTTTGCTAATATCTTATTTAAGATTTTAGCATCAATATTCATTAGGGAGATTGGTCTATAATTTTTTCTCTGTTTTCAACCTACCTGGTTTAGGTATCAGTACCATGTCTGTGTCATAGAAGGAATTTGGTAGGACTCCTTCATTTCCCTATTTTATCAAATAATTTATATAGCATTGGGCCAATTGTTCTTTAAATGTTTGGTAGAATTCACATGTAAATCCATCTGGCCCTGGGGATTTTTTCTTAGGGAGTTGTTTAATTGCCTGTTCTATTTCTTTTTCTGAAATGGGACTATTCAAGCAATTTACTTCCTCCTCTGTTAGTCTGGGAAGTCTATATTTTGGAGGTAGTCATCATTTCATAGGTTTATCAAATTTATTGGCATAAAGTTGAGCAAAATAACTCCTTATTATTTCTCTAATTTCCTCTTCTTTGGTGGAAAGTTCTCCCTTTTCATTTTTAAGACTACTAATTTCATTTCTTCCCTCCTTTTTCTAATCAGATTTACCAAAGGCTTATCTATTTTATTGGCTTTTTCATAGAACCAACTCTTAGTTTTATTAATTAGTTCAATAGTTTTTTACTTTCAATATTTTTAATTTCTTTTTTAATTTTAGAATTTCAAATTTAGTATTTGATTGGGGTTTTAATTTGGTCTTTTTAGTTTTTTAGTTGCAAGCCCAATTCATTAATCTTTTCTTTCTTGTTTTATTCAAGTAAGCCTCTAAGGATATAAAATTCCCTCTTATTACGCTTTGGCTGCATCCCACAAATTTTGGTATGCGTCTCATCATTGTCATTATCTTGAGTGAAATAATTAATTGTATCTATAATTTGCTGCTTCACCCAATCATTCTTTAAGATGAGATTTTTTAGTTTCCAATTACTTTTTGGTCTATTTACCCCTAACTTTTTTTTGATTGTAGTTTTTATTGCATCATGATCTTCAAAAGAAAGCATTTACTATTTCTGCTTTCTTGCATTTTAATTTAAGGTCTTTATGTCCTAATATATGGTCAGTTTTGAATAGGTTCCATGAACTGCTGAGAAGAAAGTATATTCCTTTCTATCTCCATTCAATTTTCTCCAAAGATCTAACATACCTAATTTTTCTAATATTCTATTTATTTCTTTTAATTTCTTTCTTATTTGTTTTGTGGTTTGATTTGTCTAATTCTGAGAGTGCAAGGTTGAGATCTCCCACTATTACAGTTTTGTTGTCTATTTCTTCTTGGAACTCTCTTAACTTCTCCTTTAGGAAGTTGGATGCCATACCATTTGGTGCATATATGTTTAATATTGATATTGCTTCGTTGTTTATGCTACCCTTTAGCAGGATGTAGTTTCCTTCCTTATCTCTTTTAATTAGATCAATTTTGCTTTTTGCTTGATCTGAGATAAGGATGGCTACCCTCTTTTTGACTTCACCTGAAGCATAATAGATTTTGCTCCAGCCTTTTACCTTTACTCTATATGTATCTCCTGCTTTAAATGTGTTTCTTGTAAACAACTATATTGTAGGGCTCTGACTTTTGATCCAGTCTGCTATCTGCCTCCTCTTTATGGGGGAGTTCATCCCATTCACATTTACGATTAGAATTACTAATTCTGTATTTCCTGCCATCCTAATAACCCCAGATTATGCTTTACTTATTCTTGCCTCCCCCACCCTCTTTCCCCTTTTTAACTTATGTACCCCTCTTGTATCCACGATGCTTACCCTCTTTATAATCCCTCCCTCCCCCTTTGAGTCTTTTCCCCTTCCTTCCCTTATTACTCTTTTTCTTTTCCTTTTCCTCTCCCCGTTTTTAATGAGGTGAGAGAGAATTTTCTCTAAAACAAATGTCAATTATTTTTTCTTTGAGCCAACTCTGATGAGGAGTAAGATTCACACAATGTTCCTCCCCTCTCTAAATTCCTCAGATATGATAAGTTTCCTTTGCCTCTTCATGGGATGTGGTTTCCCTCTTTTTATCCCTCCTTCCCACCTTATTATGCCATCATCCCTTTTCCAAATCTACTTCCCTTTTTTATATCAGTAAAATCAAATTATGCATGTATTCTTTTTGTATATCTACAACAGAAATACAATTTCCAAGAGTTCTTTTTACCTTTTCTGCATCTCTTGAGTTCTATGGTTGGAGATCAAATTTTTTGTTTAGTTCTGGTTTTTTCCTTAGAAACAAATGGAATTCAATTGTTTCATTAAATGTCCATCTTCTTCCCTGGAAGAAAATGCTCAGCTTGGCTGGGTAGTTTATTCTTGGCTGCATCCCCAGTTCTTTTGCCTTTCGGAATATCAGATTCTAGGCCCTTTGATCCTTTAATGTGGAGGCAGCCAGATCTTGGGTATTTAAATTGTTTTTTTTTTGGCTGCTTGTAAAATGTTTTCCTTAATCTGATAGTTCTGAAATTTGGCCACAATATTCCTTGGGGTTTTTATTTTAGGGTCTCTTTCAGAAGGTGTTCAATGAATTCTTTCAATGCCTATTTTATCTTCTGATTCTATTACATCTGGGCAGTTCTCCTTGATGATTCTTGTAAAATAGTATCTAGGCTCTTTTTTTCATCATAATTTTTGGAAAGTCCAATAATCCTCAGATTATCTCTCCTAGATCTATTTTCCAAGTCTGTCATTTTTGCAAGTAGATAATTCATGGTTTTTCAGTTTGTCATTTTTTTGTTTTTGCTTGACTGATTCTTGCTGTCTCAATGAATCATTAGTTTCTATTTGTTCAGTTCTAATTTTTAAAGAATTATTTTCTTCATTAGCTTTTTTTACTTCTTTCTGTGTATGTCCAATTGAGTTTTTAAATGTTGTGTTTTGCTCTGTGGAATTTTTTTCCATTTCACTAATTTTTTTTTAGTGAATTATTTTCTTTTTCCAATTCACAGATCCTACTTTCTTGCGAGTTCTTTGTCTTTTCCAATTCACAAATCCTACTTTCTAGTGAATTCTTTATTTTTCAATTCACAATTCTTACTTTCCTAGATTTTTTACTTTTCCAATTCGTATTTCAGGAAGTTGTTGCTCTCTTGTAAGGCTTCTCTTTCCTTTCCCCATTTATCTTCTAACTCTCTTTTGAGACTTTTAATGGTCTCTTCTATGAGAGCATCATGTAAAGAGGACAATCTGGTGCATGTTTGCTATTAATCTCTTCAGGTTTGCTGACCTGCTCTTTTTCTGCATAGAAGCTGTCAATAGTTCTTTTCATCTTTTTATTCATGTTTTAAAGCCTTTAGGGTATGCCTCCTAGGCTAGGGGTTTACCAGCTTCCTCTGCAGAACAGGAGAGATGTAAACCGGTTTCGGGCTCCGAGGTATGGGAGTGCTCTCAGTGAGAGTTTTCCCTTCCCCCAACAGGAGGTGGATTCAGCACTGGCCGAGCTATTGAAGTGCCCAGTTGGGCTGTGTGGGTAAGCGATTGCCCTAGGCTAGAGACTAAGGGGTGAAAGTGACACTGCCCCAGGCCAGAGCCTCTTGTGGGGCTGTGGGTATTAGCAGCTGACTGCAAACCGCAGATTCTACCGGGATTCTGCCTGGCAGTCTCTGCTCCAACGTTTTTGCCCCAATGTCTCTGCCTAATGCAAATCAGCCCTGCAAAAGCTCTATGGCCCCAAACCGAGCCCCCACTGCGCAGATTAGAGGCTATCCTGGGCTGTGCCCTCCTGCCGTGCAGGTTTGCAACTGCCCCAAGGAAAAGCTCCGTACTGCAGGTTGGGGCTGCAAGCTTATACTGAGATCTGTGCTCTCACTTTCGGTTTGAGGCTCTTCTCGGAAACTAATTTCTCTCCCAGTCTATGCTGATCTCCCCCCAGCCCCGGAACAAACCTTTTTTGGCGAGACTGCAGATTTTCTTCGGCTGGTGAGATGTTATACTTCTTATCTTTATGAATTGTAGCAGTCAAGACTATTTTTGAGGCTCGATATAATATTGATAAAGAGGGTAAGAGAAGAGCTTAGAAAGTCGTGTGTGCCTTCTCTGCCATCTTGGCTCCGCCCCTTGAATTTTTTTTTAAGACATAGTAGTTTATGTTTTGTTTGGTGTGTGGGTATATGGGGATAGGACATAACATCATTAACATATGTATTAAAACTATATATATATATCAATATAAAATGCATACAAAGTAATTAATAGAGAAGGACCACTAAGCACTTGAGGAAGCAGAAAAGGCCTGACAGAGACTGAATTTGGTTTGAACATTGGAGGGAATTATGGGTTCAGTTGTGACAAGAGTTATTTTTTAAAGAAATGAATTCCAGTTATTGGTGTAGCCTGTGCAAAAACGTGGGTACAGTAAATGAAAATGATCTATTCTGGAGAACAAGGAATAGACCAGTTTTCCACTTTTCCTCTAGTGAAGTTGGGGAATATTGTATAATCATTTTGGAATAATATGGTAAAGCCAAGTTGAAGAACTTTAGGGGAGTTTTTTTAAATCCTAAAGGCAATAAAAAACTGATGACGATTTTTAAATTGGAGAGTGACACAATCACTTTTATATTTTAGGAGTATCAAATTAGCAGCAGTGTGGTGGATAAATTGGAAAGGGTAAAAACCAATTTGAGGTGCAAGTATTATGATAATTTATTCAAAAGCTGATGAAGTTCTGAATTAGAGTAGCTATGTACTGAATAGAGATAGAGTAAGGAGAGATACACAGTTGAATAGAGAAGATCAAGAGTTGAGAATGACCTCTATGTTGAAAATTCACAACAATGAAAGAATACCTTGGAAATGTAGTATGGGTATGTAGATTTGGCATCCATTTACTTCAAGAAGATAGTTGAACACATGAGAACTGATGGAGTCACAAAGAAAAAGCAAAAAAAAAAAAAGATAACGGAGGGATTGAGACAAAACATATACATACATATGCAGAAGTCAGTCATAGATGATCAAGTAGATTATGATAGACTGTAGTAATTTTGTACAGAAAACTGAAAAGGATTGATCAGATTGGTAGGAATGGAATCATAATAGAAGAATGTCATGAAAATCCAAGGGAAAAAAGAGGATTCAAGGAGAAAGAAGTAGTTAAGAGTGTCAAATGCTACAGAATGGGCAAGAATGAGCCATTGGATTAAGTAATAAAGAAATTATTTAGTAACCTTGAGGAGAGCAGCTTCATTTAATTGCTTGAATAGAAACCAAGCTAAATGGGAAGAAAGAATGTAGAAGACCTTTTTTCCCTAGGAGTTTGGCTATAAAAGGGTAAAGAGAAGGAATGGCAGGTTCAATCCAATATTTTTTTTCTTCTTTTAAGGATGAAGAATAGAAGGTCATGTTTAAAGAATAGGAGATACTGATAATTACAGAGAGAATTAGGTGACAAAGTTCATAAGGAACTCAACTTGGAGTCAGAAAGTCCTGAGTTCAAATTAAGCCTCAGACACTTAATAATAGTGTAATTCTGGGTAGGTCACTTAATCTCTGTCTAACTTAGTTTGCTTATCCATGAAATGGGAATAATAATAAAATGGAAATAATAATAGGAATAGTATTGTTATGGAGCTAATTCCACTGGAGAGTTTTAGAAATCTAATGAACAAATATAAGAGCTCATATTAAATATTATAAATAATAAATCAAAGAAAGAGATTCAGAGGTAAAGCCTAGGAAAGTAAAGAAGACATGGATGTCTTAATTAAAATAGATGTTTTGGGGAAAGCCAGCCAATCAGAGAAAGGTCATCTGAAGAAAATTCTTTAACCCAACAAAGTAATTGTACTAGTGAAAATTTCACAAATTTATGGCAGATCAGGGAAGGAATTTTTTTGGGGGGAAGGAAGCTAATCTCTTGTTATATCTCAAATAACTTATCAAAATTACCTGCTTACTTTACTCAATCCAGAAAAGGTCTCTATTCTCTGAATTCACAGAACTTTGGATCTCACTAATTACTCTTTTATAAACATTAAGTTAGTAGTATAGATTAGTTTATCAAGTTATCTCTAGAAACTAAGTATAGGAATAAGTGAAAATGAAAATAAAAAACAGGAGTGTTTTGATGATGAGTGATGGGATGTGGCAGATCTGAATAACAGACTAATAATAGGAGGACATAGGTATAGTTGGGACAAAGAATCAAGGGGACCCAGACATGTGGGGACTGAGACAATAAGAGTACTAGGGGTGAGAGTATTGGGAATCTGTAGAGTAGGAATAGTGATGACAACCCTCTAAATTTTGTCTGGATATTGCACTAGTTTTTTTTTTTTTTTCCGCTAAAAACTTTTCAGAAACTTGTACCTTCATAAGATCATAGCTTTAACAAATGATTTGATCATTTTCCAAACATAAAGATTTGGATCATATGTCTGTGGTCTCTAATACACAATTAACTGGGTAGACATATGAGAAGAATGGAAGTGGGATTGCCAAGGAAGAGGCAATAATATCTTTAATTGAATTTTATATTGTAAAATTAACTAGAATCTATTTTCTCTCTTATCAACTCCCTCTCTACTCAACATAGACAAATATGTTTCCCAAACATAATTGGGAAGTAAAACATTTACACCATGTCCAAATATGCATTTCTCATTCTAAATTTTGAATTCATCACCTCTCTATTAAGAAGTAGGCAATTTGCTTCACCAGTACTTTGGAATCATCGTTGATTATCATGCTTATCAGAAGTCTTAAAACTTTTCAAGTTGTTCATCTTAACAATGCTTTTTATTGAATGAATTGTTCTTTTGGTTCTCCTCACAGAACTTTTCAGATTTATTGAAAATGCCCCTTTCATTATTTCTTCTAGCACAATTATATTACATTACATTCAAATACAGTGTTTTATTAAGGCATTCTTTAATTAATGGTTAACCCTTCACTTACCAGCTCTTTCCCTCCACAGAAAAATCTGTTATGAATATTTTCATGCACATGCTATAAATTGGTATAGATATTCTAGAAAGCAACTTAGAACAATATTGCAAAAGGTATATGTATATTTCCAAGAAAGAGCCACTGATGTCTTTGAATATCAAAAAACCTGGCCTTCTTGGGAATTAAAATGTGTTACTAAAATTGATCTGGTTATTTACTTAAAGGTATTTCCTCCAAGAATGCAGGGCTGGTTCAATATTAGGAAAACTATTAACATAATTGACTATATCAATAACCAAATGAACAAAAACCATATGATCATCTCAATAGATGCAGGAAAAGCATTGATAAAATTCAACACACATTCCTATTAAAAACACTAGAGAGTATAGGAATAAATGGACTTTTCCTTAAAATAGTCAGTAACATCTATTTAAAACCATCAGTAAGCACCATATGTAATGATGATAAACTAGAACCATTCCCAATAAAATCAGGAGTAAAACAAGGTTGCCCACTATCACCATTACTATTTAATATTGTGTTAGAAATGCTAGCTTTGGCAATAAGAGATGAACAAGAGATTAAAGGAATTAGAAAAGATAATGAGGAAACCAAATTATCACTCTTTGCAGATGATATGATGGTATACTTAGAGAACCCCAGAGATTCTACTAAAAAGCTATTAGAAATAATCCACAAGTTTAGCAAGATTGCAGGATACAAAATAAATACACATAAATCATCAGCATTTCTATACATCACTAACAAAATCCAACAGCAAGAGATACAAAGAGAATTACATTTAAAATAACTGTTGGTAGTATAAAATATTTGGGAATCTATCTGCCAAGGGAAAGTCAGGAACTATATGAGCAAAACTACAAAATGCTTTCCACACAAATAAAGTCAGATCTAAACAATTGGAAAAATATTAAGTGCTCTTGGATAGGTTGAGCGAAGATAATAAAGATGACAATACTCCCTAAACTAATCTATTTATTTAGTGCTATACCACTCAGATTCCCAAGAAATTATTTTGATAGTCTAGAAAAAATAACAAAAAAATTCATCTGGAAGAACAAAAGGTCAAGAATTTTAAGGGAACTAATAAAAAAAAAAAATCAAATGAAGATGGCCTAGCTGTACCTGATCTAAAACTATATTATAAAGCAGCGATCACCAAAACCATTTGGTATTGGCTAAGAAATGGACCAGTTGATCAATGGAATAGGTTAGGTTCATAGGACAAAATAGTCAATAACTATAGCAATTGAGTGAGAAACCCAAAGATCCCAACTTTTGGGATAAGAAATCACTATTTGACAAAAATTGTTGGGAAAATTAGGATGGCAGAAACTAGGCATTGGCCTACATTTAACACTGTACACCAAGATAAGATCAAAATGGCTCCATGATCTAGGCATAAAGAATGAGATTATAAATAAATTAGAAGAACATAGGATGGTTTACCTCTCAGACTTATGGAGGAGGAAGGAATTTGTAACCAAAGAAGATCTAGAGATCATTATTAATCACAAAATAGAAAAATTTGATTATATCGTCAAAGAGCTTTTATATAAACAAAACTAATGCAGACAAGATTAGAAGGGAGGCAATAAACTGGGAAAATATCTTTATAGTTAGAGTTCCTGATAAGGCTTCATCCAAAATATAGAGAGAATTGACTCTATAAGAAATCAAGTCATTCTCCAATTGATAAATGGTCAAAGGATATGAACAGACAATTTTCAGATGGTGAAATTGAAACTATTTCTACTCATATGAAAAGGTGTTCCAAATCACTATTGATCAGAGAAATGCAAATTAAGACAACTCTGAGATAACACTACACATGTCTCAGATTGGCTAAGATGACAGGAAAAGATAGTGACAAATATTGGAGGGATGTGGGGAAATTGGGACACTGATACATTGTTGGTGGAGTTGTGAACAGAGCCATTCATTCTGGAGAGCAATTTGGAACTATGCTCAAAAAGTTGTCAAACTGTGCATACCCTTTGATCCAGCAGTGTTGCTATTGGGCTTATATCCCAAAGAGATATTAAAGAAGGGAAAGGGATCTATATGTGCAAAAATGTTTGTGGCTGCCCTTTTTGTAGTGACTAGAAACTGGAAATTGAATGGCTGCTCATCAATTGGAGAATGGCTGGGTAAATTGTGACATATGAATGTTGTGGAATATTATTGTTCTCTAAGAAATGACCAGCAGGATGAATAAAGAGTGGCCTGGAGAGACTTACATGAACTGATGCTGAATGAAATGAACAGAACCAGGAGATCATTATATACTTCAACAACAATACTATAAGAGGACCAATTCTGATGGAAGTGGCTATTTTCAACAATGAGAGGATCCAAATCAATTCCAATTGATTAGTAATGAACAGAACCAGCTACATCCAGTGAAAGAACACTAGGAAATGAGTGTAGACCACAACATAGCATTTACATTCTTTCTGTTATTGTTTGCTTGCATTTTTGTTTTTCTTCCCAGGTTATTTTCACCTTCTTTCTAAATCCGACTTTTCTTGTGTAGCAAAACAACTGTATAAATATGTATATATATAATATTTAAGATACACTTTAATATGTTTAATTTGTATGGGACTGCCTACGATCTAGGGGAGGGGGTGGAGGGAAGGAGGGGAAAAGTTGGAATGGAAGTTTTTGCAAGAGTCAATGTTGAAAAATTACCCATACATATTTTTTGTCAATAAAAGCTATAATAATAATAAAAAAAGATTGTCTACAACACTAAAAAAGGAATTTCTTCAATAATTTTTTCTTCAGAAATTATGTGTAAAAATTATGATAAAAATTTGTGATTTTCCTGGTCCAATAATTTGAAAGCACTTGAATCAAAGTTCTCCATAATAATAAGTATTTATCATATTGAAGTGATTTCACTAAATCACAGGAATAAGGACCCAATTTAACTGAATTATCTCAACATTTAGCAAGAAGAGCAAAATTTATGAAAAAGAAGTTGGGCCATGTTATTATTATCATTTAGTCTATTACTTTAAATGACAAACATTCCCATATGAATTAAATATTCCAAAACGTAAATGCAATCTTATGATTGACTAGATGGTGTTTTTAAATTTTTTTCTCCATTCCTTCTTTCCCTAAATATTTAGTTATGTCCCATAAAGTACTATATTAAAATACCCCCAAACAAGGAACATTTGAGAAACATTATATTTTAAAAATATCATTGCTCTATTGGCCTTTGGAATGAAAAAAAACAAAAAAACAAAACAGTAGTCATTCTTCTATAACACTAGGGAATTTTCTTTCATCAAGACAAAGGCAGTCCAAGAGGGATTTGTTGGGGATCTCATGAAATTGATTTTTCCTCCTTGCTTCAGAATTCAGCAGTAGGCAGGCATTCATATGCTCTTCAAGCTCCATTGGGTTTATTTTTTGGGTTGGAAGAGACAAATAATTATCCATTTAGTAAGGAGCAGTTCATTGCAGACTATTCCTGCTGTCTAACAAACACATTTAAAAAACAGCTCCCCATTAGTATTTCTCCCCAGTCCCATTGATGATTAGTGACACTCATTCTTTTTGGCATAGTCCTAAGAACCTTAAGCTATATGGGACTTAATAATTAAAGATGACGTTTTTACTAGCTTCTTTGTCCAGTGCTGAGAGCCTGATTAGACATGTCCCTTCCATGGGACACTCAGGTTTACTTTATTGGATAGCAACCGGTCTTGGGTTTTTTAATGCTTGCTCTGCTCTGTTGTCTTTCAAACAACTTCCACCCTCACCCCCCACGCAACAGCCTCTTTTGGTCACAGATGCACAGTGTCATCCTGCAGCTGGAAGTTGCAACATGTGAGTGCCTGTTGATTAGAGCAATTCAATTCAAAGAAACAGCCAGTTGTCCTCAACTAACCTATTATTAATTCTCTTAAAGGAGATAAAGGTATAACTGGTTATTTTTAACAGATCTCTAAAAATGACTAACTAGATATGAATACTAAAACTTCAATTGAATATCCTGGAGTTTGGAAGTAATGAATCTGTAAACAGTATTAACATTAAAGACACAAAGGTTTGCCTTTCCTAAATAGATGATATGTTGTTGGAAACGTCCTTCTCTGCCTGTCTAGGTGCTGAATGTATTGTCCTCTTAGAATGAACTTTATGAAGAGAATAATATGTTCAGTTCTCAGAAGTTCCAGGTAGCTCTGCTATGTTCAAGGATGAGAGCAAAAATGTGTACTATTGCTTAGAAAAAAAGACCAGCAGGAGCCAAAAAAAAAAAAATGCACAGGTATATCCCCATTACATAACACTATAAGATATTGTAGGCACTTTACAGATGTTACATTATTTTTCTCTCATACTAATCTTGTCAGATAGGCCCTATTATTATTCCTGTTTTAAAGATGAGCAAAATGAGGAAGAAAGAGAATAGGTGATTTGCCTAGGGTCACACAGTTTAGATAATCATCTAAGCCAGATTTGAAATTATATAATCCAGACTTCAAGACCAGTATATTATCTACTATGTCACCTAAATGGTTCTAGAGAAAAACACTCAAAACACAAGTCTTACTTATCATGCCTTACTTTATTAGGAAAAGAATAAGGTAGTTCTTTCTATTAGGGGCAACTGAGACTTAACAATGTTGTCATAACATGGTGAGCATGCAGCTATTATGAGCTATTAACATCTGAGATCATTTTGTGGTAATAGAAAGTAAGCTGATTTTGGAATCAGAAAGAATTTGATTAAAGTGGTACTTCTAAAAAATACAGACTGTGGGTCTGGACAAGTTATTAAGACTGAAATTCAAAGTAGGTACCTATTTGCACTGGTGGAGGGGGTTTTGTCACTAAGAGTTTCTTAACACTGATGAAATCACCAATGTGATCAAACAAACAATCCTTATAAATATTACTACATTTTACAATAACTATCATCGATTAATCTTGCAGCTTCCTAAGAAACACTAGGCAGTTAAATTTATTATCTTTGGGAGATAGCGATATCTGGAGTATGAGCACTATCCAGAAGAACAGGCCCAGGTGGATACCACAGGGATCCCCAAATCCAAGGAATTTTCAAAAAGAGAGGGAAAAAACTCTAAGAATTGGGAATAAAGGCACATAAAAAATAAAAAAACATAAACAAACTCTAGCTCCTTCACAATTTTACTCAGATTTGGCTTTAGTGAAGAGTGGGTCAGAGTTTTGAACCAGGCCTGTAGATATTTGCTAGTTACTTCAACCTGAGCAAGTCATTTAATCTCTATTTTATTTATTTAGATATAAAATGGTGATAATTACAACACTTACTTCAGTAATAAGATAATTGATAAGATAATATTTGTAAAAATGCTTACCATATTGTTGGTTGGTTGTAGTCCTTTCTTCTTGAAGAGGAGCCAAATAACATCAATATATTGGGGTCAAGCTATAGTGTGTCTGTTGCTTGTCAGACCAAAAAAAGCTTAGACCACATCACAGGTTCAAGCACAAACAGTCCTTTTGAAGTAGAAAGGTCTCTACATTTGTTCATCTCATTTTTTTAAAGTCACGACAATTCTACTTTGCTCATAGAACACAGTGCCTTCTTTAATGGAGCAAACCATGCCATGTCACACAGTCAATTCCCAAGTTCTTCTGAGAGACTTTGAGAGTGTCTTCCTATCACCTATTCTGACCATGTCAGCACTTGCGTTCCATAAATTTTCAGTCTTTTAGACAAGCATATATTTGACATTTGAACAAGATAGCCAGTCCACTAGAGTTGTGACCTCTGCAATAGAATTTGAATGTTTGGTAGTCTTGAAAAAACACCTTATTATGTGGTTACCTTATCTTGCCAGGGGATCTTCTGAATCTTTCCAAGATAATTCAAATGAGAGTGATTCAGGTATGGTGTTGGTATTCTGTCCAGATTTAACAGATATGTAACAATGAGGTCAACACAACCGCTCTGTAGGCCTTCAGTTTGATAGACAGACTAATACTGCTTCTCTCTCACACTTTGGAGCTTTCCAAACAATGAGTTTGGTCTGTCAATATGTGCATCATGCTAATTATCTACATGTACATTCCTAGAAATCATATTGACAGAGTAAATGAAATCCATAGTATGTACAATTTCTAAATTTGTTGTAATTGGTGATTCCATGTATGGGCATAATGATTCTGGCTGGTAGAGAACCACTATTTTCTTGATGTTAATTGCTAGGCCAAAATTAGCACTAACAGCAGAGAAGTGATCCATAGTTTGTTGCATTTAGCCTCAGAGACTGTGCATTGAATGCACATTCATTTCTGAACAAAAAGTCATGTATCAACTCTTCCTGAACTTAAGTTTTGGTTATAATCCTTTCAAGTTAAATAATTTTCCATTAGTGTGGTAGCTAAACTCGACTTTGATTTCATCCTCATAGAAATTGTCTGATATTGTTGAAAACATCATGCTAAAAATCGCATAGGTGCTATATAAATGCTTTTTGCCTATTCTTTCCCACTCCCTCATTAGACTAGCAAGATTCACAAAACCTCCCACTTCAAGAGAATTAAGCTATAAAGAGTCACACTGTAGGCTAAACTTTTGTCTACCACAATTTACTGAGTAGATACACACCCAAGAGGTGAGGGTAAGGGAAGAGGAAGGGAAAAGACCTAACCCCTTGGCTTCCAAGATTTAGCTTAGATTGGATAACTACATCCTTAATCAAGATTCAAAGCAACAGGCCTTCAAGGATGTTTGCAACTGTCAAAGTGTTAAGGACATGAGTTAGTTTTTTTTTTTTTTTTTTTCCCCCTCTGTCTCTCTGTTTCTATCTCTCTATCTTTGTATGGATTTATTTTTTCTCACATTTGTTGAACTTTTAGGGATATAGTTCTGATATTGAAAATATTGAATGTAATTATTTTGGTTAAATAATTAATCATCTTAGGGATTTTGCTGAAAAAAAAATTATTGTTTTATCCTCAATTTCTGTTATTCTGATTTCTTTGGATTATAATTATTTTAGGGACAAAGACCTGGTCATAGTATACCATACATAATATATTAAGAATAGGAAGCATATGTAGAATAGAAGTAAAATGGAAGTGTATGTAGCATAAGCTAGAAAGCAATTTTTCAAAGTTATTTTTCATTTAAAGGCTCATCTCATGAATAACAATAAAAAAGAAGACACCAGAGTAGGCTTTACCAAGTGTGTTCTAGGCTATATATTATGAGAGTAATTTTTTTTTTCTCACTTGGCTTTCGTCACCCTTGCTCTCCATATATGTTATATATTATATTTATATTATAATATATATTAACAATATCAGTATTAATGGAAAGAAAATTCAAAATTGGACAATCTATCTCTCCTACTTCTACTCTGTTCAAGCAAGGGGAAGCAAAGGGAAGAGTTAGTTGATAGCTATGAGGAAGGAGTGGGTAAAGATAATAGGCAATTATTATAAATTATACATATATAAATGCATAATATATACATTATAAAATAAGGAAATAGAAAGAATTCACCATTCCAGAAATGCAAAATTCTAATCTTAGCACTTCCAGCGTATAGCTTTGTGATTGGGAGTAAGTCAATTCACTTCTTTGGGATTCAGCTTCTTGATTTATTGTAGTGTTCGGGCTAACTTTTTGGAGGTCCTCTGGATGGGTCTTAGTCTTAGCAGGATAGTCACCAAAAGGATGGTCAGGAATAGAGTCTAAAGTCTTTATTGTTCCCTTCACAGTCTGTCTCCTTCACATTCTCTTCACTCTGACTGACTCTGTCCCCAGTTCTCTCAGCCCTTAAATATCCTATTATAATTACATCATTACAGCACACTGAGTATGTGTGAACTAGAGAACCATTATATCACCATACTAAATACTAAGCATGTAAACTAGAGAACCATTATGTCATTAATTCCACTGAGTTAACACCTTGTTGTAAGTATCCTTGTTTCAAGTCTACTTCTCCAGAGTTCCAACCCTCTACAATCTATAAAACAGAGCTTGGACAAGATAATTGCTAAAACCTTTTCTGCTTCTAAAATACTAACACATTATGACTTGCCACAGAGCAGGACACTTGGGTATTTTTCTGTCAAAAAAAGAAGAGGAATTCCACAATGTCCATCTCTGACAGGCCTTTTTGAACTCAAATGGCTGTTCCTAAAGTATGAAAGCCCTTAACGGCAGAAGTATATGCTAACCTATTTGTCTGACATATAATGTATTTAATAAAGAAAGGTTGAATTAAATTATCCTATTCCTTAAATCATTGTTATTTGTGTCATTCCTTGTTCATAGAGAGCACAATTTCTTTCTACATATCTGTAGCATATTTTTCATGTCTACATATAATGTTTCTATTGCCTTTTTAATTGTAAAGTACCTTAAAGGAACAATAGAAATATTATTGAGAATTTTATTTTGAAAAGGAAATCTCATGATAGTCATGAAGTGAATGTATATCCAGGACAATATTTATTCTCCTAGATTAATCTGAATTGTTGCCAAATGGTGTTCATAACTCATACCTATTTAAGAGATAGTCTCCAAAATTTTGAGGATAAGAATATTTAGTAATCATACTCATTCGTCAGAACTTGCAAGTTTTTGTTAACAAATATAACCGACAAGATTCTCTCTTGTTTACCTTTCTCAAAATTGCAATATTATCTGCATAATTTTAATATTCCAGTTAAGTATTCTGGAGAATCAGTCTTTTCAGTAAGTGGGAAGTACATATATTTAAACATGAATGAATCAAATCTATATACACAGGCATATATACATACAGTCAGTCATTTCTATTAAGTAAGCCAAAAACAAATATGCTATTTTATTGACTCTAAACAGTATTTTTGAATTTCTAAATCCCCCAAGAAATCCATTTAAACAGAAGTTAGTCTGTAAGACTCAGCTGCCATTTATCTTTGATATAGTATATAGTTTGAAAAGTTGGTCAACTCCCCCCCCCATTACTTTATACAAAACATGTCTTTATGTTGAAAAATTATAATTTTAAATTATACATTTTTGTATATGATAATTTTTTGAGTAATTCTAAAGTATAAAAAATGCTGTCAGAATGGATCAGTCCTATTTTTTTATATATAATTGAACAGGTTGTACTTAGCTTAGTCTCATTTTCCTTTGATTTACTGAAAAATGAAATATTTTGAAACTAAATTCACATTTTCAATAAGTATTTAGTGAAAGCTTGATGCCTTAGAGGTGCTGTGCTATGTTCTAGGAATCAAATGTTTATTCATCCAACAAAAAAGGGGATAATTTCTTTAACCAAAATTTCTAACTAATGATACAGAGGATAAACATGATTGCCTTGATACTGTTATTTAAAAGTATGTATTAATAAGATCAGGTATTATAAATTTGGAATTATAAAAGACCTAAATGGCACAGAGGATAGATTGCTGAGCCTGGCATCAGGAAGATCAGAGTTCAGATATTTCCTCAAACACTTACTAGCTGTGTGACTCTGAGCAAGTCACTAACCCCTGTTTTTCTTGGTTCCTCATCTGTAAAATGAGCTGGAGAAAGAAATGACAAAACAATCCAGTATCTTTGCCAGCAAAATCCCAAGAGATCACAAAGGTTACTAAAACAACCAAATAATAACAAGCTCAATTAATAAGCATTTGTTAATCAACATGAATTTATTAAGTCTTTACTATGTGAAAAGCAGTGGGCTAGTAGGGATACAAAGAAAAAGAAAAAATAATTATCTGACTTCAACCACTATCCTGGTGGGAGAGAGAGTGTATATAAATGAGAACATACAAATTCAGTACAGAATTGTTTCAACTCTATCAGGCTAATGCAAGGAATTGGCCCATAGGACAAAGCCTCTCAACATGGAAATCATTAAAATCCTGCTGTCATGGGTCATACATGGAGTTGTCCAAAGAATGAATGGAAGCCAGCACAAATAACAAAATATTTAAGGGAAAAATCAGATGTCTTCATTAAAATGTATGAGGTATCTCACTGAAAGACAGCAATTGGATAATTTAGATAAATTGTCATACACAAAAACCATTCATGAAAATTATATTAAAATGACCAACTCATCAGTCATTCCATTTATTTTGTTGAAAGTAAATACCCATTCCTTCTTATAATCCCACATAATAGGTAATCAGTTACTTTTGAAATTCCATGCTACAGTCATATTGTGGCCATTAGGAGATTCCATTAAGCAAACAATGTCAAGGATTGGTTGGCTTTTATGCTAAGGCACCATATTGATGGATGCTAACCTTAGCAGCAAGACTTCTCCTTTATAAGTTCAAACAGACTCTTTTATTCCTTTTCTAAACTTTTGAGGTTTTTGGCAAATGTAGGAGTTTAGTCTTCCTAATACCCATTGATGTGGCTATAGGAGACTTGAAAATGTTAGAGAGGAGTGAGATGTTGTCTTCACCTTTTCCTTTACCCAATTTTATTTTGCTCTGACTAGTATATTGGATCATACTTTATATCTTCTCAAAAGGCCAATGAACATTTTTATTATGCTTCCACAGAAGCATCACTTGATTTCTTTTAATGCCAGATTTCTATTCAAACTGTGACTAATACAGCTCCCCCACACACACACACACTTTCATTTAACAAGAAAAGAAAAGGCAACTTTTTACTTCACTAAGACAAAAGCTCTTAGCTACCTGCAAAATAAAGGTAGTCTGGGTTACCTTTCTGTGCAGTCCAATGATTTCATTCACTATAGGGATTTTTTAATGGTTTCCATCAAATATGAAAATAGCTATTTCCTGTTTTCTGACTAGTCTTTTCTCTCCCCCATCCCTAAATTCTACCCAATCAATTGATCTTTAGTTGAGCATCAATTACTATGTAAAACCAAACTGCTAAAATTCAAATATCTGCATTAGTCTTTACACCAGAATCTAAGCTTATAGCAGGAAGTTGCATAAATTCATAAGCAAATGAGATATAGACCAAATGACTAGAGCCCAAGAGCCATGATTTGCTTTTCACTGTATAGAGCTTTAAAGAAACTGTTTTGTTTGTTTTGGTTTTAAATTGATTTTGCTAACTCAATCTGAATATAATTGATTTCCTTTGGAATCCTATGTATTTTTCTTTATTCATTCAAAAATTATTATTCTGGGAAGATGAATATAGGTTTAATGAGACTGTCAAAGGGTCTACAGCATACACACACACACACACACACACACACATACAAACACATGGTTAAAAACTTCTGCTTCAAGTGTTAAAAAAGAATTCTATGAGTTTTCGTCTTCTTCACATGTCCTTACTGATTTATAAATCCAAGTTGCTTGTCATTCTATTTTTAAGAGTTGGAAGAAATAATGGTGAATAAACAGCTTTTCAGAATAAGTCACTAATTTTGGATGACTAGTGGTATAGGGAATTACAGCTATGTCACATAATGTCACATTCTATTATAGTTTTTGCTTGGATAAAGTATTTTTAAGGATATAAGCTTGAAGAAAGTAAGGAATGTTTACTTTAGTTACTAGGCTACTTGTGTGTTCTGCTGTAATGAAAGATTTAAAGACAGAATATCTAGTGATTAACTGTCAATGGGCCATTTATAAATGATGACCTAAGTGACAGATTGGAAACAAAGTTTTTGGATATGGTCCCAGCTCCTCCAGGGCACTAAAGACCAGAGTTTAAAAGTAGGACAAAATGGAAATTCTGGCATCTTCTTTCTTCTTTTGGTCAGAAACTGTTTTGTCTTTAACTCACTTTAGACTATCAGTGCAAAATAGGAAAAGGTGAGAAGAGGACAGAGGAAATGAAAATTTTGTTGAATCTGACAATAAAGTTGCTTTAAGTAGATAACAATAACTGGTGTTTATATGACTTTTAAGTATTATAAGGTACTTTGCATTTACCATTTAATAAGATTCTCACCATAACCTGTTGATAAAGTTGCTAATGTTTTTCCCACCCATTTTACAGATAAATAAATTGTGGTTCAGAGAATTTGTTTGTCCTTGTCCTCTTGCTATAAAATCAAGTTCTATCCACTGTGATGCCACAGCACATATTTGAAAGGCCCATAATTTTGAGAAGATGTTCCAAAAGTTACATGACTTCACTGCAGCCTTGGTTCTAAGCATACAATATGTGCATTTTGCATTGAACGTGTATAAATGCTGCCAGAAACACCTTAGCTCATATTTAACCAGGGTCTTGTAAATATTTCTTAGACAAAAAGGGGTTGTGAGTAAAAAAAAAAAAAAAAAAGCTTAAGAACAATTGCTCCTAGTAAAGTGGATAGACATCTTGTCTCAAAACCAGTAAGAGCTAAGTTCTAGTCCCTTTTCTGATACTGGCTGTGTGACACTAAGGAATTCGCTTAATCTCCCAATTTTATATAAAACTCTCCAAAATTATAAACTGCATAGTAACTGCCAGCCTGCATGTGTAGAAGGAGTTTCCTTCTGTGGTATTTCATTATATCAATGCAATCATAAATCCAGTCCTTTCCCCCATCTAATTTTTATCCATCTAGTTCCCCAACATTACAAAGTTGGATCTTCAATTAAACTTGAAGTTGATGAATGTCATGATACATGTATTATTCAGCTAGGATTTTCAAAGTATTTTACATTTGGAATAGGGATGAAAAGGGATATGGGTAGTTTTTCTTGGCCACTGATCACACGTAGATTTTCAAATTGTTCAAAATCTCTCTACCAGAACTAATTTTTTTTTTGCACCTGCAAGCAATTGGGCACACAAATCATTAATTTCAGTTAGCAAGATGAGTGTGTAATGGGTCCCAAGAGGGACCCTGCAAGAGCAGGGGAATCATTATGCCTGTGCTGGTCAGATACCTTCACAATAAAGCTAAGGACAATTGATAATATACAAAGCATCATTAAGGAATCTACTATTTAGGAAAAGTTAACCCAGAAACCATAACTTTTCAAAAACCTATATTTTTAAATAATTGCAAAATATGATCAGATAATTTACCTGACATCACATAAATATATAACTATGCACATTTATAAATATGAATTAAATGAATGAATGAAAAAAATATTAAGTATTTATTATGTGCCAGACCATCTGCTAAGTGCTGGGGATACAAATTTTAATAAGAAAGTATATTCTAAAAGGAAGATACAATACATTAAAAAGAAAAATGACCAAGGAAGGAATTTTTGTTCTAGGGAGGCAGAAAGTTGCAAGATGTAGGACAAATGTCAGGTAATAAGCAAATGCTGAGATGGCCTGTCTGCATGTGTGTCTAGATAGGATATGATGCCAAAACATGGCCTGGTATCTAGTCCAACCATTAGATGTAGTGAGCTAGTTTGCATATATTCAGTCACGAATCAGTTATTTTGGACCTAGAATGAGATCTGAAAGTAAGTAAACTCATTTCAGCAGGTACTGGGGCATGGAAAACTTGACTAAGGAGATCTGGATCTTAGGTCTGATGGGTGTTGTCCTGGTGTGAAGGAGCATGTGAACAGTAGCACACAGTTGCTGAAATGATTGGAGAAATTGAGAGTCTCTAGCATGTTGAATGGATGCAAAAAGTTTCGTAGTAAAGGCAGGATTAGAAGAATTGTGAACTTCCTCATTAGAGGAAATTTCCAAATTGATGACATCACATATGTTTTTGTATTTGAAAATGTGTACATGTGTATACCTTCATAAAAATACATATATATGTATATTTGTATATATAAATAGACATGTAATACATTGTACATACACATATTTATATATACTTCAAAAGAATTTATATCACAGATTATTGTCTTGGGTCCAATGTATGATGTGATGATATATACTTATATAGACTTATCATAGTATTATAGAGGTAAAATAGGAAGAGACTTTAGAGATTAAATGTAACTACTTTATTTTTCAGATGAAGAAACTGAAGTTCAGTGAAGTTATATAAAACTTACTTAGAGTTGTCATAGCTAGTAACTGTCTTAGAATTCTACTGTGGTCTTGACGATTACAAGTTTAGTGCTTGAACCATCCTACCATGCTACTTCTTAATATATCGGTGAGAACAGAGATAATTTACATTTACACACACATACATTATATACCTATATATGTTCCTATGCCTATATACCTATTATTCTATGCAAACATGTAAATATATATATATATATATATATATATATATATATATATATATATATGTTTGTGGATGTGTGTGTGTGTGTATAAATCAGATACTAAAATAGATGTGATCCCATTGATTAGGAATGTGTGCATACAGATTAAGATAGAGATTATTGAAAGGACATGGATATATGGATAACATGTTATATAGCTTTAACTATAGATACATATATAAATATAAATATATAGTTTTATGTACATACATGCATGTCTGTATACACAATGCACAAGAGTTCTATTTACATATGTACTATATAAACATAATATTATATGTATGAAATTCTAAAAAAATACATCAAGAATAAACTTTATTAAAGAATATATATGTTAGTTCCTTCTCTACGAAAATTTGTTATAAGGGGGAAAGGAAATCTATGTTTCATGTATTTAATCTATTATCCAAATAATCTAATGTTTCTATAACTACTTTATTGTCATCTTGCCTAAGGAGCTCTCTACTCTTTTATATTCAAGTAATTAACATGGGTACTTTGACACTTTTGCCTGTGTCAGCACTAGGAATAATTCGTTTTAATATTGGAGTACTCAATTTCTATATATCTGATGATGGAAGTTCAATATACTTGGTCTCTTTTCTCATTTAGCTCTCATTATGTATTTAAACAGGCAAGTCTATGTTTTGGATTCAAAATACCTTCCATTTTGTTTAAACCAGATGTTGTTTCACTTAAATAATATCCTTCCTCTTGTCATTTAAATAAGAAGTGGCACTAAATTGTATACTTTTACATTTTAGACTTTACATTTTAGTATGTATTAAATTCACTATTGCTCTTATGGGGGGTCCTCTTAGCTTTTTACAATGTGCTCAGCATAGAATTGATTGATATGTATCAAACCCTGTGATTTTGAAAAAAAAAATGCAATTGGATATAGAATCGTGGAAACTGGCACTCAGATGAACCTATTGTCTCATGTACTCTGTTGGTTTATTCAAGACCAACATCATTTTCAGCTGAATGTCATGTAATTACTAAGTAACTTGGTTATCACAGCAAACAAAAGAATACATACAGCATAGTCTCCTTTTACTCCCAAATACTTGTTTCAAATTATATTGCTAGTTTTCTCAGGCAAAACAGCTGTAATGCTTTTGGCTTTAAAAGCTCATATTATACTCAGCTAAGTGCAACTGTCAGGAAAAGTGATCTAGTTATGGAAACTGGAAAAATATAAATACAGATTTTGGAAAAAATAGAATGAATCATTAATTTACATCAAGAATGGCTTCATTGGTTTTGGTTGTATTTTATCTTTTGTTCTGGGTTTGATGAGAAACAACCTTGTTTTAAATTGCCTTTTATATTTACAAAGAACAAATACCTGCCAGAGATTTGGACATCATATAACAGAGGGAACTGCGGCATACAATTACTCAGGGAACTGTAATCAGAGACCCAAAGAGCACAACCTCTCTTGTAGAGATAGCAGTCATGGTGACATTTAGTGAACAACTGTGGTTGTAGCATGTTATTAGGAGATAAATGTCTAAATACCACATTGGAAAAGTCAAAACAAGTCTATTTTCTTTGCTCTATGTATATTATATTTATCATTTCCTAAAGACTATAAAGAAAACTTGTCTCTTAAACCTATTTATCTTTCACTGCAGAATTTCTAATTTGAGAAAAGCTGATTCCAGGCTCATTGTTTATTGAGGTCTGAGGTCAAAATAATAGGGAGTCTTCAAATTTGGAGTCACATGCAAATTTCTTCTGACCCTTGATTTATTTTTGACTTAAGGAGAATTAATAGAATATTATTCTTTAGTATGTATGGCACCACTACTGGTTTGTCTCCTTCATAAAGCCAGGACCTGTGTTTTATTATAACTTTGTACCTTTGTAGTAGTATGAGGAAAGTATGGTCAAAATTCCCAGGAATATCAAACAATTTAGCTGTTGGCTTCAAAATGTTATGTTTCCTGTCTTTAAAGAAAACAAGGCCAGGGCTCTGATACTTGTATCCATTGTTATTCCTGCTATTCTGGGAGCTGATAAGAAGGAAAAGAAGGAAACAAACATTTATTAAGCATATACTATACTATGTGCCAGGTACTGTGCTAAAGACTTTACAGATCTTTACAACTTAAGAGAGCTTAAGTGATTTGCCCAAGTGGGGTCATAAAACTGGTACATGTTTGATATTGGATTTTAAGTCAGATCCTCCCGACTCCAAATCTAATTTGCTGCAGTATATATCTACTTTTTAATTGGGAAAAATCCATAGTAAGGAAATTTAGGATAAATCATATCCTTGATTTTTTCTATATATGAGCATAGATTAGTGGCTAAATATTCCTATTTTACAAATGGGGAAATTAATGATTCTCTAGTCACCCACTCCTGAACAAGGACTGTTTTTGCTTTTGCTCTTACATTTCCAGTATTTAGTATTGTACTTTCAATATAATTACATAAATACCTTTTAATTCAGTCTTTCATTAATATGCCCTTCATAAATACATTCATTTACTTATTGCAACTCTATAGCCCATCCTCACTTAAATCCAATAACTTATGTGTCATGGCATTATCTCCCTGATGTTAAGATCCTCTTAGAGAACAAATGATAAACAATAATAGCACTATAAGAATGGAAAGTAACATTTTTAAATATAAAATTATTGAATTTTTGAATGAAGAATGGCAGATGAGTATTGTCTGGGGGTTTGCCCTTGAAAAGGAATGATGTGTTTGACCTAAACCATCTAAAAGTCACCTATTCCCAGATTTCCTCAACTATACCGCATCTGTTTTATGAACAAAGCTCAGTATTGCAGCATCATTCACTATTTTTCCATTGAGCAAAGATCTTAAATTTCCAAAGTTCCAGCAAAACATGGACACTTAGAGTTGAATTATGTGATGTAATAAGACACATAGTTATTTGATATACACAAGTGGGGTATTCATAGGTAAAGTGAACACTTTTGGCACCATGTAAAAAATTAATGAATCTATACACAGGACAGAGTATGAAAATCTTTATTATGAGAAACCTGATCATGGTCTTTGAGAAGCTTAAAGGTCATTTTCTGAAATTATCATTGATATTCAGTTAGGATTAGATGTCACTAATGAAACCTTAGTGTATTTGACGTACAAGCATATATGATTTGAAGGTCATTTTTATTGTCTTTGTATTCCCTTAATGGTAATAAAGGCTTGATATATCCACTCAGATATAATCATGAAGCAACTTTTAAATGCATTTATTACTAAATAACTTTAATCATCAGTATTATTAAATATTCCTTTATAAAATTTCAAAAGATGATTTATTATTGTATTTTATTGCTTACAGTGAAAAAAATTTTAAATAATGACCCCACACACATATTTCATACCCTCCTCTACAATAATATTTGTTTTAAACAGAACAGTCAGATATAAAAAATGTCATTAACAATATATGTATATGTACATACACATACACATATACATATATATAAATATATGTGTTTATAGATATATGTATGTATGTATGTATATATTCACACATATCTCATTCTATCTCACCAACAAAATAACTCTTCCCACATCAGTTACCTGGAACTGTGATTGATTGTTGATCAGAGAATCATACAATTGGAAGGGAATCCCACCCACCTAGTCCAACCCTACTATGATAACTCAACACAATTGTTGTCTAGCTTCTATTTGATGACATCCAAGAATGGGGAACATACCAGCTCTCTTTTACAAAGTTCTAATTGTTAGGATGTTTTTCTTGCCATTGAATCTAACTTTTGCCCCTTTGTAATTTCCCTCTACTGTTCCCAGTTTAATTGTCTGGGGCTAAACAGAAAAAATCTGATCTCTCCTCTATATGAAAGCTCTTCAAATACTTGATGATAGCTATCATGTCCCCCATAAATCACTCCTTTTTTCTCCAGGCTAAATATACCCAGTTCCTTCAACCAAACTTTATCTGTAATCTCACTCAATCCCCTTCAACATCCTGATCGTGTTCTTCTGGACACTCTCCAACTTATGTTCTTCTTTAACACTATTTAACCACTATTTAACAACACTATGCCAAGAAGTTAATATAAAGCTCTCAATGAAATCTGATGCTAGCAGAACACAATTAGACTATCAAATTATAATTCTGGAAAATAGTGCCCTCTTAATAAAGCCAAATTGCATTAGCTTTTTTTTTTTTTTTTTTTTTTTTTTTTTTTTTTTTTTGGTTGTTATATCACACTGCTGACTGACACTGAATTTATGGTCCACTGAAAACCCTAGATTTTTCTCAGAAAAACTGCTACCATCTTTGCTTAAGATGGGTATCTTAACACTTGTAAGTTTTTTTTTTTAATTTTTGGTAGACAAATGCAAAACTTCATACTTACCTTGATTAAATAGCTTTACATGATTCTTTTGGATCCTCTGTCATTGTCTGTATCGGTTATCCCTTCTGGTTTTATTTCATCTGCAGATTTAATGAACATGACATCTGTGACCTCATCTAAGTCATTAATGAAATTTTAGATAATACAGAGGGAAGGGTAGATATCTAGAGTTCTCCACTTCCTGTGACACTGACATCGAATTATTGACAGCTGCTCTTTGAGTCTGACCAAGTACTCAGTCCTGAATCCATAAGATTGTATCATGTTTTAATCCTCATCTTCATCTTCTACACAAAATCGAGACTTGATCTGAGTTCTGTCATCCTCTGAGTTGTCTTCATTTAAATCAGTGTAGTCATTTTATATGTTGATCTCCTGGTTCTATTCTTTTTATTCTGCATTAGCTCATAAAATACCCCTCATATTATTTTTAGTTAATTACATTCAACATTCTCTAAGTAGAAATTATATAATATTGCATACATATAGAATAATTTAATTTTTTTCAAAATATATAAATTGCATTACAAAAACTTTTTTTCCCTTTTAATGTTTGGGTTGGTATCATTTAATCAATATGTATTACTCATTTAGTACATTGAAGATTGTGTAGTCCATCTCTTATATTTTTGAGGAGCATGTTTAATATTGGCTGGCATTGCCTCCCTTTGGCCTGCACTGTACTCCTGACCTGACCTTTCTTCCTAATATCCTAAGTTTTTTTTTTTGATGGTTCTGCTGCTCCAGAATTTGATTTGAGGGGATATTTTAAACTTTTTTGAGGAAAATTTCAGAGTTCAGTTGAGTTTCTACCTCTACTCTGCCATCTTAGTTCTGTCCCTTGAAAAAATAAGTCCATGAGTTATTTCAAGAGCATGTTTTCTTGTATTATTAAACTCAAATGAATAATGAATTGAAAAAGGATTATGGGTAAGAGATACATTTAATTTTCTATGGCAATCTGAAAAACCATCTGACAAAGTGAATTTAGGGAATTTCAGTACTTGACATAATCATTTCTATATAATTACTCAAATTCTACTTTATGTGAAACAACATAAGATTAAGAAAAATAGTCATCTTTTAGGTGAATTTCAAGAAACAGTCACCTGATGGTCATCTAACTTACCAAATCTTTAACAGACTACTAGCTATGGAATATATCAAATGCTACATTAAATAGTCTAATATCCCCATTTTTTTGGGAAAACAAATGTGTCTATGGTACCATCTAAATATGCCTTCTTATTATTTCCTATATTTTTTTATTTTTTTTTTTGCCTAATGTTCTTAATCCTAACTCCACCACACATGATTCCAAATGAGTTACTAACTGGCAATACTAGATGTAAAACATTTTAAAATTAGTTTATTATAGAAAATTGAACATTGTCAGTTCCCATCCACTCAAATGTTTGTGGTTCACATACAGGATCAATCCAAGTAAAAAAGACAAAAGGTTCTTTTTTCCTTTCATTTATTTTACTCTGTCCCTCACTGTGTTTGTTATCTTTCCTGGTTTGTTCCAGTTGCAGATTTGATGAACATACTATTTCCTTATCCTAGTCATTGATAAAACATTAGACAGCACAGAACAAAGGTCAGATCCCTGGTCCTCTACTGGAGATCTTCTGTCATACTGACATTGAAACATTGACAACTGCTCTTTGTGACTGACCATCTACCCAGTTCCATTTAATTGTATTATGGTTTAATCCTTATTGAAAAAAGTGCCATGCCAAAATAAAATACGAGACAGAGGGCTTAATATGAGGAATTTCCACTAATTTCAATTCCCTCATTCTGAAACTGTAATGTGTCATTATTGCCATTATCATCATCATCATCAAAGAAGGCAAAGTAGAACAATGGAAAGAGTTGTCTGGAATTAGAGTGTTGGGTTCAAATCTAGTGATATTCTTTATTACTTTTAAGTAGAAATAATATATTCTTGGCAATATATAGAGGGAAATTTTTATTAAAGCTTTTTATTTTCAAAAGATAGGCATGGATAATTCTTCAACATTAACCCTTGCAAAACTTTGTGTTCCAATTCCCCCATTTTCCCCACCCTCTCCCCTAGATGGCAAGTAGTCCAATATATGTTAAACATGGTAGAAATATATGTTATATCCAATATATGCATATATTTATACACTTATCTTGCTGCACAAGAGAAATCAAGTCAAACTGGAGAAAAAATAAGAAAATAAAATGCAAACAAATAAGAACAAAAAGAGTGAAAATGATGTTGTGAACCACACTCAGTTCCCACAGTCGTCTCTCTGGGTATAGATGGCTTTCTACATCACAAGATCATTGGAACTGGTCTGAATCATCTCATAGTTGAAGAGAACCACATCCAATAGATGGGATTTTCTGAGACAGTTGTCCTGATTTCCATAAAAAGGAATACAATGGAAAGAACCCGGTATAGTTAGATCAGTGAACTTGATTTTAATTTCTGGCAATGTTCTTAAACACATTGTTAAAAGAATGGTTAGAGTATATCTAGAAAGTCCGCCAATGATCACAAAGAATGATAATGGCTTTATTAAGAACAGATAGTTTCAAAATAACTTTATATTCTCCATTAGGGGCAATAAGACAGTTAAATAACAGAAATACTGTAAACATAATTTACCTGGATTTTTAGCTATCCTCTTTTACAGAATATTATAAAGGTTTTTGTATCTTTAAGAGACAAATGGAAAATCTCAGAAAAGAGATTTTCAGTGGAAGTTTGGAAGAGATTTGTAATTGTCTTTCTCTGAGAGCTTTTCTCTGTGGGCTCAAGAAGGGTATAAGTTTAATTTTGATTTATGAAGAATTGGAGAAGCAGAGAGGAAGAAGGTGGGGATAAACAACCTTGTTAAAATTATTTTCATTTGTATTTAAGGAAGAAACATTTTTAAAGTGAATGATATTAAGACTCTGTGAGGACCTACCTGATAGGTTATGGTGCAGTTCTGGAAACTTACCTATGATTCTTGAAGAGGAAAATAAGGAAAAAACATTCCTATTTAATTCTTATCTTTATAAATATGAAGAAAATTCTTGAGAAATTTTAATCAGTATCTTGAATGAACTGAGTGGTATAATTGTATTTCCAAATATGAAGTTGTTATTTGCTGTTATAGTATGAAGTTGAGGTGACTGCCCATGACCTTTTCAAGATAATCGATTATTATAACTAATTATCTATATCTTTGTCTTTTTATGTATTTGTTTAAAAAGTGTTTATTAGCCTTATTATATGTCTCATCTCTAATATAAAAATCATATGAGTAACTTTATTTTTAGAAAGGAATTATCTCCAATTTTTTCAGTAATAATATTTCATCAACTCGGGTTTTCAATCAACTGATTTATTAATAAGAAAGAGGTTATAATTTTGATTAATTAATAAAGCAATAGCCAAATATACTTTAGGTTACTTTAAAATATAGGATGATAATTAAATATGGGAACAAATCAAATGGCAGACTAAGGAATGAATGATAAGTGTAGTTTATCCTAAATGCTATGCATCTTTTGTCCAGATTTTATCAAATATTTTCATAGTTTCTTATACTATTGTCATGGGAAAATTGGGGAGATGTGGGTTAAGTAGATCTTGAGCTGGTTGAAGAGCTGGCCTAAACAGTAACCTTTAATGTTTTAATATCAACATGTAAGGAGGTCTCCAGTAGTGTGCCCCAGGAATTTGTGCCTGGTCCCGTGTTGTTTAACATTTTTATCAACTACTTAGATAACACTAAAAATGGCATATTTACAAAATTTGCACATAGTGCAAAGCTGGGAAGGATAGTTAAAATATCAAAATGATAGAATCAGGATACAAAAAAGATTTTGACTGATTACAAAGTTGAGTTGAATAAGATGGGGTAAAAATGCAGTTAAAAATGCGGTCTTTTTGAGTTACAAAGAAATAACTTTATAAATGGAAACTCATTTTGACTCAATATGACTAGGTAGTAATTTAACTGAATAAGATCTGGGGATTTTAGCAGATTGCAAGCTTAGTAAAAACCAACAATATGGTAAAGCACTAAAAAAAGCTAATGTAACTGCTACATTTAAAGAGGTAGGGTTTTCAGTGATAAGAAAGTTTTAGCCTTGTTCTGAACAATTATTTTTTATTTTGTTCAATTCTGTTTAATTTTTAAAATCTTTAAGTGCCTTCTATTTTCAGGGTTAGATTATGGACCTTGTCGACACTGCTTTATTGTGTTTTTATGTAAAATCTTAACAAATATTACTGTTGGGATACCTTTGGATATATTTTGGATTTAAATTAGTGGGAATCCAACAATCTTGACTATAATCCCAAAGTATTGTTATATATTAATTAAATGTGACCTTTTTTTGGTCACAGCCTGTACCTTTCCTAGATATTTTCAGGTGTAAATGAATACATAGGTATTTAGAAGAGTGAAAAACGTTATAAATACATAAAAACAAATTGTGCTTTATGAGGTGGAATGAGAAAAGGAAGAGTTTCTGGAAATGATCATGACCCTAGCCTTCATATGTCACTAGCAGACTTGCTGGCAATGAAGCTTCTGATTTGGAATGTTCCCCTCCTTGGAACATAGCAGAACTTGATGGAGAAGGAATTCCATAGTCTTGGGAGGAGACCTGATCTGAGAATTTTCTCTCCAATTTCTAGATCAATCCTCAAATAGGCAATGACTGTGAGTCAATGAAAGGGAGGAAGTGGGAGGGTTAAAGTGTCAAAAGCTTTCCCAAAAGGATGAATTTCAGAAACTTGATGAAGAGGGTAAAAGTTTTAAATGGTTTCCAAGTTGCTAGAGTGTCAGGGGCCAGTGATTTGTGAGCTCTGTCCTCTGTCATCCTTCAACCTTTGGCCATACCTTGCTTTGCTTAATTGGCATAGGCCAAAGACTACATAAAATGTTTTGAGGCCCACCAAGAGGCCCACCAACCCCAAATTATCTTTTTCATGAGCTATTTTAATAATTGTAGCACTATGTAACAATCAGGATTATGTGTTTTGTCTTCAGAAGAGCTATGTTAGCCCTAAATTAAAGTATCTTAGCTTTAAAATTAAAAGAAAAACATTGGACCATTAACAGTTATTGACACGTTAATCTATATTAGTTTATTGAATTAGTGTAGTGTTATTGCAGAAAACAAGACACTGAAGGAACTGGACAGAAGGAAAGGAAATAAAATTTGACATGATGGAAGCAACCCATTGTGAAGAAAGAAGCAGAATAAGCTTTTTGTAATGGAATGAAAGCTGGCCTTAGATTCAGGAGGCCCAGGTTTCAAGTCCTAGTCCTGCTTTGGGTACAAATCGCTCATTCTTTCTGGATCTCAGTAGATGTATAAAAAGATTAAGATGGACTAGGTGATCTTCTAATATTCTTTCTAACTGTGATTCTTTGGTCCTAAAAAGTGTCTATTGAGAAGACACCTGAATTGACTAAGCCAACCTTCTTAGAGGTTATTGTTTTGGTGTGGAAGGAACTAGCTATTTTATTATTTCTGCCCATTGTTTGCCCATGCGCATATACCTTTGTAGTAAGGTTGTACCCCAAAATGTAGCATGAAATTATCAATATATGGATGGAAAGGAGGCAGAATCAATATTTTTAGATTCCTCGGAGAGAAATATAATTCCTACCATAAGGAAAAATAGATTATAGAAAACTATATATAGATATAGAAGTAGGAGGGCTTATAGAGAAACTTGGTCACTTTGCTCTCCTCAGAGAGAAAGGAAAAGTCCAAAATTATACCTATCTATTCTATTAACTCCTAGTAGTCTAGGGAATGTGGTCTACAGTTTCAATCTAACTTCTGATTCTTATATCATTTTTGGGATGAAACCAGATTCCAAGCTTTATATCCAAGGCTTGATACCTTTATCATTAGTTCTACAAAGAACATATTGGCAGGAATTATCCAAGAAATCCATTTAACCAAGTCAAAAGCAAAATTAGAAATCAAATTATACATATAAGAATATGTATCAGGCAATAAATATAAAGTGAAGGAGTTCTCCCACTGGGAACAAGTTAACTCAGATAGAAAGAAAGAGACAGAGAGAGAGACAGAAAGCGAGACAGAGAGACAGAGAGAGACAGAGAGAAGGGATGAAGGGAGAGAGGGAGAGGAGAGAGGATGACAGAGAGACAAAGGCAGATTCAGAGATAGAGACAGAGAAAGACAATACAGAGATAGAGAGAGAGACAGATTGAGATAGAGATCTCAGCCAAGGAGAAGTTCCTTAAGTACAAGTAAGGTGGGGATGGAGCCATAATGGAGGCTGCTAGCTCTTCACATGCCAAATTTCCAGCTTCTTCTTTCCTAGAGTCTCTTGTTTTAGCAACTAGAACTGAGGTTAGTATGCATCATTTTCCCTCACAAAGATAGGAACTTTGGGTCCAAAGTTAATGTTCAAAGAGACTCATTCACTTGAAAAAGATTTGAGGTTATTCTCTTTCCTGCTTTTGCTCTCAGTCCTACCTGAAATTCAGAAATAAGGTATCTATATGTACCAATAAGTAGAGAGTCTCATAACAATGGTTTTAGGGACTGGACTTGCATCTTGATTCTCTACCTGGGGAATCAAAGGAAACTTCTTTGTAGTCTTCCACACCAGGCTTAGAGACCAATATTCTGTAAGAAAATACTGTGTCAACTTATGTTGTATATATGAATATGAGGACTTTCAGAGCTAGCTTGAATTCACAGGATTATGGAGGCTTTGATGAGTGATTACCTACTTGTCCCTTAATTTATAGCAAAGGGAACGGAGGCCCAGATAAAGTTAAGTAATTTGCCCAAGATTATATGACTGACCTGGATGTCATCTAAAAGCAGGGAGGGTAGAATCTCAGCGTTACTGTCAGAAAGATAACATGTCTTGGCTTTCTGTTGTCACTTTTTTGGCAATTTGTAAAAATCTTTATGTCTTCCTTCATGATCCACATTTGGAGTTACTAAAAGGAGGATTGACATGAATGCATCAATATCACACAGTGATAATATATTATCATGGTTATCTGACTTCTGCCATCTATCACAGAATCTCTGAAGTTAGAATAATAGTTAAATAAAGTTAAGATCCTGTCATTTCCTTATCCCCATTCCTAAACCCCGATTTCCATTCCCTCCCTCTTTCCCCCAATCCCAATATATTGAAAACATCAACACTTTGAGGAAAGGAAAATTATTTGATGTATCACAATGAAGCATTACAGAATCTAAGTACTGGGCAGCTATCCAGTCCAAATCACACAGAAATAAGAATCTCTGCCTCTATGTGCAAACATGCACCTACATATCCTCTTGAAATACAGTAAGCAGAGAGTAACATGAGAGAGATTAAAGCTCAATGCTTTAAGTAAGTCATCTTAAAGTAAATTTGCAAGTCTGCCTGGTGGGCATTTCAAAATTCCAAAGATAAGCTATTCTCAGCTGCAATCAGTTATCACTATTTAAACATCTTTCTTTACTCAAACTCAACTTTCCAAGAAGTTAGTTCAGATGATCTTGAACAGTAGCACTTCATCAAGGCAGAGCTACTCTCACCTCCCACCTCTCCTGTCTCCCCTCTCTTAGCATAAAAACTTTCTTAGGGTTGCCCTGAAAGGAGACATTTTCCAAAGGCTCCAGAGAAATGAGGGACAGCAAACCCTCAAAAACAATCATTTAGTCTTGTACATTTTTTTCCCTTTCTTATTGGCCAAGGATGACTCCTGGTTTCTAACAACAGAAGAAAAAACACAGCTTCTCAAACATCAAATAGCTTTCACAATATGACATTTTGTTATATGCAATGTACACAAACCAGAAACATATGGACAGAGTTTTCCATCAAACTATCGGAAGCTGATGCATTAAGTGAAAGAAACTTATGAAAACATTCTTTTTGGTTTTTGTTTTTTGCTGCCATAATGAGATGTCTCTTCAGAGATTTGGGGTACTCTTATTCAATGATTATCCCTCCCTTTAATTTCTCTTTTGGTAACTAGAGAGATAAAGCATTTATTAACTGCTAAATGTGTTCCTGGAGGATGCAATTTGGGTAGTTTTATTGAAGCCTGACTTTACTTTAAAGCATCTGCTGACTGAAGAACTTTAGCCTGCTTTCACCCAATTTCAATTGCATAAATAAAAGGGAAGGATTTCACAAGCAATTCTACCTCTTCCCATGGTTAATAGAACAACAATGATCACTGGAAACCACAGATAATCCCCCAAGCCAGTCTTGAGTTCATCAATTTCTACAAAGCCTTTTGACTAAAATGACTCACAAGTAGCAAAATTGACTGATTGTTTTTTTTTTTCTTCCCCTTCCTGCTGCCTATGCACAACCTCTGTCAGAGGCACCAAGAACAGTGAAATGGCCCAAAGGCAGACAGCAGGAGGGAAGAAAGGAAAAAAAAAAGAAAAATAAACAGGATAATCAACCTTGAGAGATGGAGTGTTGGCTGTTTTCTATTATTCTGGCCAGCTGAGCTTTATCAAATGCATTTAGAATGGTCCTTCATGTTGGGTTTCCTTCCCTCACTATGACTAACCAATCTCTTTTTATGTGTGCATATGAGGTTTATGAACACAGTTGGGCTTTGGACATACAGCACTTGAATGAGATCCAGTTATGCAGCCAAATTCTCATGACTTTCAGTCACAGTATTGCCATGCTCTTTCTTCTGAAAACAAGCATTTAAATCGTGCATGAAACCTTGTCAATTAGGAACACAAATAAAAGTAATCGACCAATGAGTGGAATCACAAAAGCACTTCATCAATCTTGGGTGTTTACATATTCTTCTAAGTATGAGGATTTTTTTGATCATGCACTTGGCTATTTGGAATATCCACTTTAAAAAGCATAGCCTGCTGTGTATGAAAATATGATCTCTAGAGTTCTGTTTGATCTATCTTTACTATCAGTGAACTTTAGCATTTTTATGCCATGAACAAGATGGAGAAAGGACCATTTATTTATATGAAATCAGTCTATTGGGAACCATATATATTGAAGGGAGCAAATCTGGGCAATCACCATTGTGGAAAAGAATGCCCTTCGGACACCTCCTTTATGTTGTTTAAAAACAAGAATAAATACCCAAGAGGAAGAGATAAATCAACTTCAAAGAGGCACTGTCTTGATCAAAAGGCAAATACATTTCAACCTTTTGTGAAGTATTAGCTGTACTTAACATGTGTATCACCAATAGGCACAGGTTTTATTTAAAAATGCTTCAAGATTACGATAAATTAAATCTATTATTGATGAAATCATTTTGAATTCCACCTAATAGAACCAAATAAAATACAATAAATTAAATGGAATTGAATATTAGAGCAGGAAAATACCTTAGAGATCATATAATTAATCTTATTTTTCAAAAATAAATTTAGGCCCAGAGAAAATAAGTGGTTCATCACTAAGTTAGTTAGTGACATAAACAACTCTAAGAATCATATCCTAACTTCCCAATTCATTTTGTACTCCGTGCTTAGGTTACTGCCTAGGCAGAAAGTAGATAGAGTTGTTTATTTGTGTTTCTGAATCCTTTCTCTAAAAAGTTTTTTTAAAGTGAACATGTAACCTGGAGAAGTCTGCTAGTGGTGATTTCCATAAGAAAACTATTATTGAATATTTAGTGTCTCTAAAGTGCTGGAGAGAATATGGAGCTTTTGAGAAGCATGGTTCCAGCTTTTGGACATATTGGATATTCTGAATCTTGTTCTTATTTGAAAGTTTTTCATATTTATTTTCAATAGGATTCACATTGAAAACAGTATTGCACAGCAGATAAGAGAGATGGCCTCATGCCATGGAGACATATTCAAGTCCCATCTCTAACTGATTTTGGGTGCAGGCCCTGGGCACATCAGTTAAACTTCTCTGTATAAATTTTGGGCAACTCTAAATCTTTATATGAAAGAGAAAGTGCTGCCATGCCACAAAAGATGGTGTTTATTCATTTGAGAGACCCCTATAGTGAAGAAAACCATACATTCAGTTCCGATTCTTATATTCCATTAGTTTAGAATCACTAGCTATAGTGAATTCCAAATAAATTTATTCCTCTTAATTCTTGGCTCCTAGAAAACAAAGATTCTTAAAAAGCTATTATTTAAAAATTAAAAAAAGAAAGAGTCTTTCTTCACTATTAACTAATTCTAAGATATTTAATGGCTTCAAATTTCTGCTTCATTTAACTTCCTTCTCTAGTTCTTCATACTCTGATATCACTTGCTTTTGTAGGTCTCTTGCCTTCATCCTATATCTTCTTGTCCTTCATTTTCTATACTTCATCCTGCCCTCTCTGATTAATCAACCTAAAGGCCATTTCATTCTAAATAGTTACATTGCCTTATTTTCTGAATTTCCCTGATTGATATCTATCTCTGTAGTAATGGGATCACACATCAAGGCCAACTTTCAATTTCTTTCTCTACACTGTTCTCAGAATAAGATTCTCCAAGACTGCACAACTCTGATTTTCACCTTGTGCTCCCTGGTGACCTATCCCAGGCTCACTAATCATTTATTAAGTTTAGAGGACAACCTATTTCTTGAGAAAATGGATATTGGAGTGACTGCCCTTCTTCTCAGCCTTTTGCCTTCAACAATGTTGCTTTTACAATGTTGAATTGGTTCATGTCTTGCTTTTGTTACAGAGGAACAGTTTCCTAGGTTCAAAAACACAATCAATAAATATTCTTAAGCAGACAATAAATATAAACAGAACACATTCACCAACTGTCCAAATCCATAGGACTAGCATTGACACCAATTATCTTCATAGAATTTCATTTAAAGAAGAAATGACCATAGTGAAGGAATACTGTTTGTTTACTTGTGATTAAGATCATTCAGTAAAATAAAGTTTTCTGATTTGCCCATTTTTGATGGTGAAATAATGTAAAAAAGAGCCACATGCAAAAAATTAGGAACCACAATGCATTGCAATCTCTGCCCTCACACAAACAGTAAGTATGCAAAGGGTATAACCTCACATTTATCATTGTTCTTGGTCTAAGACAAGGATGTTTGTTTATAAACATTTAATAGATAGAAGTTGAAAAGAGGCAAAATTAGACTTGACATATTAAAAAAGTCAACAGAATGGGTTCTTGCTTTCTTGATATCTTTAATCAATGGCTATATGACTAGTTGTTGAATATGACAAAAAAAAGGATTTTCTTTTAGGTGCATTTGAACTCTAAATCAAGATTTCTTAATCTTTACATGTGTCATAGATCTTGTGTTAGCCATGGGAAACCTATGGACCACTTTTCAGAATAATGTTTTAGGGAAAAATAAAATGCATAGGATTATCGAGGAAAACAATTATGTTTAAAAGCCTTTATTTATCATTTATCTATCTATCTACCTATCTATCTATCTATCTATCCCTGTATAAATCTCTCTATGCAAATTGGAGAAGGAAATGACAAGCCACTCCAAAATTTTTGTTAAGAAAACCCCATGGACGATATTGGTATGGCATGCCCATGGAGTCATGAAGAATTGGATATGATTGAATGACCAAACAATAAAATCTTTACAGTTGTTGATATTCAAGTTTAGAGACCTTAGATTAAGATCCTGTAAGTTCATAACAGATAAGTAATTTCTTAGATCCCTTCTAAATGTAAGATTTTTATGTTTATTTAGCTCCTAAAACCTCTTTTTTTCCAGGATTAATATCCCCAGATCCTGTAGCTATTTCTATTTTAAGGGTATGACCAATAACTGAAGCTTTATTTTACTCCTTGTATTACATATATTTTTGGGAGGTATGAGTATCATCACCAAAACGTCAATGAAATGATTGAAAATATCCCCTTTATATGATTTGGTTAATAATCTAGATCTAGATATTTGTTCACCAATTTATAATTGATCCCTATGAGTTCTGAACAGGCCAGTACAAAGTTTTCTCAAATCCACACTGGAATCAGTCAATCAATTCATCTCCAATGGTGAGACTTAATCATTCAAATTCATTAAGCTATGAATTTTATCAACCACTTCTATGCTATTATGGAAGCTCTTATTTTTCATCTCTTCCTTTTGCAAACCCTACCTCCTTTCACAAGTATACTCAGGTGGCACCAGCTTGCTAAACGAAGCCCTTCCACTTCTGAAAAAAAAGTGCCTTTTAAATTACTTTGAATATATAATCTTGTAACAGTATCAACATGAAGATGAAAGATACGGAATCCACTAACATTCATAAGAATTTCTGAGATTGTCTCTATGAAAACTTCTGGGAGAAAGACACCAGAAAAGAAACAATCTAGATCAAGGGGATAATGGAGTTTGTCTTCCATGTCTGGGAACAAGATTTTTTCAGAGTCAAGCACTTAACTGGTCTTTGAATTGTGCTCCTGTACCCTCCCCAACAAATACTCTGAAAGGTGATGTATCTACTACTGCTGAAGGGACATAGGGATTACAGTAAACAATGAAGCCATATTGTTGTTGTTTGTCCTCATTCTGGAAAGGACTTTCACATCAAAGTAGTGATGCCATGACATATAAGTGAATTGAAGAAGGGCTGTGCAGGTCACCTGCCTTACTTTAAGAGATACTGGGGTTAGTGAAGGTGGAGCCGATTAGAAAGTTTCTGGACCATCTCTTCTCTTGTGATTATTTTGGAAAACAAAACAGTTGCCCTGCCTTTTTTTCATGGGATGGGTTTAGAGAAAACAGTTCTATTCTGCCATAGGCAATAGATTGTAAAACTTACCACTAAGTCTCTAAACTGCCATCCATGGTTATTGGGAGTAAGGGGTAGTATGAGGGAAAACAGTGGAAATATGCAATATTTATCATGAGGTTATGAAGCATGGGGAAAGATGGAAAAATAATGGCTTCTTGGTCTTTCCCAATTTCAATTTCACCCCCACCCCAATCACAAATGTTTGGTATAATTTCAGGCATTCCTTAGCTTATTTGAAGCAGTTCATAAAATAATAATCAGTACTGAGAGACTAATAAACTGATATGAGCAATTTTTTTTCTAAATTAATAAAAGAAAATCTCTTTGGAGACAGATGTGGGCTATCTGGTTAGTTTGAGACAAGGATGAAAGAGGGACATACATATACATATATATGTAAATATATGAGTATTTGTATGCATATATAAACATATATACACACATTATCTATAAATACATAGAAACTATTTAAAATGTTACCCAGGGTGCACAAATATCAATTCCACTTAGTATTTGATTCTTTAAATCCTATGAAACTTCCTAGTAACATTACATCACAAAAGTGAAAGTTAAACATTTCCATTCTCTCCAGAACAACTGACCATTTTGAGCAATTTTTCTTCCTCTGCTCACAGTGCTTCTAGTTTCATTTGTTTTATGTTCTGATAAATTGTTTCTCCCTCCAGTAAAGGTATTTCAAGAGGTTCTTCCATCCCAGTGGCAGCCTTTCCCTATGTCCCTGTTCTTTTTCTAGTTGATTGTATAATTTTTTTTTCTATTTAACTTTCTAGCTAGCTCATTTTTGATTAATGAAGCATCTGGTTAATGAAATGGGTCACTGGCCATTATTTCACTTTACTTCTCTAGTTACTTCCTAGATAAGTTAATAATAGATAACAGTCAACAAGCATTTATTAAACACTTACTATGTGCCACTGTGCTAAGTACTGGAAATATAAAACAAACAAACAACAAAAACTCTAGCACAGCCCCTGTTCTCATGAACCATACATTCTAATGGGTAAAACAATATGAGAAAACCTAGGTAAATTAAAATTATATAGAGAGTATATGAAGTTAATATTTAAGGCAAGACATTAGCAGTTATGATAGGGATAGGGTGGGGGAACTGAGGAAGGCCTGCAACAAAAGTTGGGATTTTATCTGATTTATGAAGAAAGTCACGGTATCTTAGAGTTGGAGACAAGAGCAAAGCATTCCAGGCACTGGTTAGAGTCAGAACAGGAAAGGGAAACAGAGTGTCATCCTCAAAGAACTCCACAGTGTTGCTGGTTCATAGAGACCTTGGAGAAGCATAAGCAATAAAAATATTGAAAAAACAAGAAGGATGCCTTCTATGTGGTACAGTGAATAAAGCACAAACCATGGAGTCTGGAGGAACTGAGTTCAAATCTGGTTTCAGACACTTGACATTTATTAGCTACCTGGGCAAGTCACTTAAACCCTATTGCCTCATCAAAAGAGAGACATGGTCAGACAGAGAAAAGGAAGGAAGGAAGGAAGGAAGGAAGGAAGGAAGGAAGGAAGGAAGGAAGGAAGGAAGGAAGGAAGGAAGGAAGGAAGGAAGGAAGGAAGGAAGGAAGGAAGGAAGGAAAAATAGGTAGGAAAGGGTTAGGTTATGAAGAGTTATACATATCAAATAGAGTTATGCATATTTTATCTTGGAGGCAATAGAGAAGTACTGGAGCCTTGGGGGAGTGATATAGTAAGATTTATGCTTTAGAAAAAGTACTGAGGCAGCTGAGATGATTTGGAGTAGGGAGAAACGTGAGTCAGGGAGACCAGCTCAAAGAAAATGAGAGATAGACTTGAGTTTGGAATCTTCAACCATGGCAAGATAGAAACAACTTCTATTTCTTCATGGCTCAATGAAATTTTGTTAAAATAAGATGGAACTAATCAACAGAATTTTTTTTGAAAGAAGCTAATTGGCAGCTAATTTTTAAGACCTTTAGTAGCATAAAATACATTCAACATTTTAGGCCCTTAAATAAAAAAAAATATATAATTTATAGAGAAAGAAAAGTTTAAAGGAGAACAAAAAGATATAAGGCATATATTCTCATCTTGGATTTGTGTTACTTTGGGCAGTCATTTATGACCATTATTGCTCAGTTTTTTTTTCCTAAAAAAATAGGTTGTTTTGAAGGACAATTTCTTTATCACTGGTATTCTTCAAGTACTATCTGAATAACTATTTGGAGAAGTTCTAGAAGGAATTCACATGTCAGATTATAATTTTGGAGGCAGAAAGTAATCTTAGAGAGCACAAAATCTAACCTTCTACTTCATAAATGAAGAAATTGAAGCTGATAGAGACTAAAGGGCACACAGGTTCATATAGTTAGTAAATGTCTAAAAGATTATTCAAAGTCAAACTTCCAAATTCAGTATTCTATTCACTATTCCTTCTAGCTACCCACAAATTACACCAAAACAAGGAATATGCACTTGTGTATCCAAGGCCAGGTTCCTGAATTATGTGACACCTTGTATTTGGAAATTGTGACTATCATTTTTCATCCACCAGAGATTTTAATCCATGTTGCTTAGCAATTCTATTCACTCTGTCATATAATAAATATTTATGTACTATGGACAATGGAGACTTTCTGACATTAATAAATTCATGAAAAGTAATATTAAAAAAATACTCTGTTTATCCTCTGTAACTTGTGCCATATTCGTTACCGAATATGCCTGAATATGAATATCTTAGACCTGTGTTAGCTAAATGACCTTGAAGGCCAATCAGTCAACTTCTGATTATTTGCCAGGTTTCTTCCAACCTGATTCTATGATTCTAGTGTTATATCATATACCCCCAGAAGGTTGTCATAAACAAGGTTCCATATATACAATAGAGAGCTCCATAAATGAGATGATTAAAAATATCAGTATTATTCAGGTCTGATTTTTATTGTATATTAACATCAATTTTTATTGCACAATACATATTAACTATGTGTAATGTAATTGTATTATTAATATTAGATAAGGAAAAATAAATTCTTTGAGGTAAAGGACTACTTTACCATTGCTTTTACATATCTATCGCAAAGATCTAGTATAATGCCTACAACTTTTTAGTGGTGTTATTCTGGATCTATGATTTTATTACTTTAAAGAGGTCTCTAGCTAAGGAATTCCCTTGATCTACAGATTTGCAAGTTCTTTGCTATATATATATATGTATAATGTTATAGTTGACTGGGTCATGGATGGTTTTATTTACTTGCCCAAGAACACATTAACCTGGATCAGAGCCAGGATTTGAACCCATCTTCTTAATTTCTAGACTTAGATTTCCTCCACAATCTTATACTACCTCTATATTTGATTGACTAAAAGTTTGAATGTATACCTACAAATGAGCTGCCATGAAAAAGAAGGCAGGACCTAGTGGCCGACTACCAGGAGCTGAACCTCTTTATACTTATATTAGCTGGTCCTTAGACATGAGAAATAGTCTGCTGCCATATTTGAATGCTTTTCCACTTAGTAGAATTTACCAGAGATTCTGATCCACTAGTAGTGTATTGAGAATACAAGGTCAACTTCATGCCACAAGAAAGTTATCATAATGATATTGGGTTTCCCTGTGATATTACCAAACATAAGGGAAAATCTTCATTAAATATGGAGGACTCACAGAAAAATATAAACAGGAATCATACAGGCTAAGAAGATATGTATGATTTACAATCTTCACTGAGAGTACTTTCATCGATGATTGGGATCATAAATTCATTTCAGTGCTTGTCATCATTGTTAATAAGCATCTATTATGTACCTACTATATACTAAACACTGTGCTAAGCTTTAGGTGACACAAAGTAAAATAAAAAAAACAATCTTGGGCTTGAAGAAATTCATCTTTTAGTGGGAGAGAAACACTAGCTAGATATACAATATAAAAGAGACTTGTTGTGTATCTATATAGCTAGATATCTTGATTGTACAAATACACCTACATATATATTTTGTGTCAATGGAATAATCTCAGGGGAGGATACTAACATTGCATATATCTGAGAAATACTTCTTATAGAAAGTGTAATTTGATTTGAACTGAATTTTGAAGCCAGAGAAACTGGGAAACAGAGGTAAAAAGAAAGAATATGATTATATTGATTCTTGGTCTCCACATATAATACTGTATTTATGAATATAAAATATGAATTGGGTAATCAGTTACATTATATAAAGAAGCCAGAATACTATATCTTAATTCCTTCACCAAAGATTGTTGAACTTTTATGTGAAATCCATCTCTTCTTTTCCTTTATCTACTCACTACCAGCCAGACCCATTTAATATAAAATCAATTACATATTCTCCAATTGAGATCCAAAAGCACACTATTTTGGAAGATAAGAACATTATCTCATTTCTCTAATCTAATAAATTGCATTGGCTACTATGGCAATCAAAAAGGTCATTTAATTTAGGAAAACAGTCAACAGTCTTAGAGATGTTTTGGAGAGCTATTGTATTTCAGGGGTCCAGCAAAAGAATTTCCATTTGAGGAAAAGGAGGGAATTAAAAATATATATATGTATGAATTTTATCTAGTTTTATATTTAGCTAAAGGGAAGGAAATTCATGTTTCATATTTGCTTTAGTGACAGATGAACTGTTAATATGCATAGCTTATTTATAATTGAACTGTTAAGCTGAAGAAAAATTGAGCACAAACCACAGAAGTATAGATGAAATTTTATTTTTGTCTTGGTGTCTATGAGTTTCCGGTCTTCTGCCATTAAGAAGTTATGAAATGGAATGTTGGTGCATCTAGAAACGTTTGAAAAAAAGTCATGTGTTTATAGCAGGGCTGGTTGGCACCTGTAATTTCTCTGTTTTTGAGAAATTCTCCTGTCACAGTTTTCTCACTATTTTGCAGTCTTAGAAAACTGCCTAAAAGTACTAAGAAGTAATTTTCCTATGCTCAAATAATTCATATATGTGAAATGTTGTAAGCAACACTTTTAATAGAAAGCTTTTCCTGATCCTCTCAACTGCACTCCATCTTTATTACCTAAATATAGCTGCTTTCTATACTTACAAATATGGATATACTATCTTCCCTGTTAGAACTTAAGTTCCTTGTGGGCAAGGATTTGTAATTTTGTCTTTGTTTGTCTAGTAATGAACAAGATGCACAGAATAAACAATAAAAAAATATTTTACTAACTTATATTGTCATTAGCTTCTTTTCTATTCCAGGGACAATATACTCCATTTCTCAGCTTTGTGCATTTATTTTCTCACTATTCCCATTCCTGGAACCATCTACCTTCAATCTGACTACTGATTTTTCTGGCTTCCTTTAAATTTCCACTAATATCTACTCTTCTATAGGAAGTCTAAGAGATAGTAGATGATAACTTGAATTATCAGGAACAAAAAGGTTTTTTTTTTTTTTTAGAAGAGTGAAGAACTGAAAATATTTTAGGTGTAGGGAAGAAGGCAGTCAGAAAGGAAAAGGTTAAATGTGCATGAGTTTAAAAAGATGAAGAATTGGGAAGGGAAGATTGGTTGTGGACAAAGATACTGGTTTACTTTTATAATGAGGAGCTTGTCTCCCTCTTTAACTAAATAAAAAAAAGAAACAAATACTTATTAAATACTTTTAAAATGTGCTGATCACTATGCTATCTCATTTGATCTTCCTAACAACCCTGAGAATTAGATGCAATTTCTTGTGCAGCTGAAGCAAGCAGAAGTTGAATTGCCCAGAGTCACATAGCTAATGAGTGTCTAGGGTCACATTTGAATTCAGATCTTTTTAGCACGAGTCCCAGAATTCTATCCATTCCACCATCTAGTTGTCTCTCTGTAAAGCACATCACCTGGGTTTGGAAAGGATCAAGTTGATGAAGATCAAAGCTTGGATTAGAAAGATCAACAGGTAGCCACTGTGGCTAGAGATAGACTCAAGGAAATTATTTCTCGAATAATAAAAAACCAAGATATGGGAGATCTCAATATCCCTTTTTGGACTATTCTCCATGTACATATAACCCTTATCTCCATCTTGAATTTATATCTTTTTTTAGATGTATGCAGATATGGTGACTTCAAAAGAATAATAAAACCAATTAAAGAAACTGCCATACTAGTCCTTATTCTTCTGAAACTGGCCATTTGTTACAATTTCTATAGGACCTGGTTTCTTTTCTTTTTTTGGTCTTAGTTTCTTAACCAATAAAATAGAGGCATTACACTAGGGCAGAGGTTCTTAATCTGGGGAATATAAACTTTAAAAATCCCAATAATTGTATTTTAATATATTTATTTCTTTCTTAATCATATATATATATATTTAAACAGTGGAAAATATTATTCTCAGAAAAATTCATGCCTGAAATTCTCTCCCTTTACATCTTTGCTTCCTAACTTTCCTGGCCAAACTAATTTCCTAACTAAACTAATTTCCCAACTTCCCTAGTCTCCCATATCAGGGGTTTTTAATTATGATAACCTTCATCAACTTGATCCCTTCCTAGTCCAGGTGGTATACTTTACAGAGAGGCAGCTAGGTGATGAAGTAGATAGAATTCTAGGACTGGAGTTAGAAACATATAAATAAAAAAATTTAAAAGATACATACACAAATACACCATTTTCTCTGCATTTTAGCAAACCTTTCCTTGCTTCCTAATTTGGTTAAATAGTAGAACTGCTGGACTACCTCAGGAAAAAAAAAACAAAACATTCTCATGATTTTCTCCATTACAGTTGGAATTTTCAAATACCAAAAATGTCACAGTGCCTTTTGAGACTTCATTCCCTAGTGGACTAGCATCTGCCCTGACAACTAGTAACAGACTTTCTTTTTCCCACTAGTACTAAAAAGGTATTTACTTAAAGGACAAAATAAAGTGGATATGTGTGGATGTATATATAAAAGTATGTATATATGCATGTATCTATGTGTATGTATATATATATAGATTGTGTTTATTGTGTAGATATAATATATAATACATATATATATATTTATACTTATTTGGCTTTGGAATGATTTGGATATAATAGATTTACATATGTCAGCTTAATGATAGACCTTTGGGTAAAAAAAAAAAAGGTTTTTCTCCAAAATTATGAGTATTCCATGTGCTTATAAAATGTTTTTATAATCTCTTTGATTCTAATAGGCTTTGTGTAGAAGATTTAAATATATAATAGTAAAGAATTTCAAAGGAAATATGGTGTAATGAACAGGCTATTATCCTTGAATCATGCCTCTCTATAACCTAGTTAGCTGTATATGGGCAATTCATTAAACTCCTTAAGTCTTAATTAAATCATCTGTGACATGAGAAAATTGGATCAAATGATCCCATCCAGATCCAAGATTCAAATGGAAATTTTTAAAGAAGTGTTTTTTTTTTAAAGCAATGAACAATTTTTAGGATACTAGATTTAGTGTTTAGTGGTCATTGAGTTAAACTCCCTCATATAACAAATGAGTATGTATTTCTGATTCATTATGAATTCTTTGGGGGTATTAGAGCAAGAGAATCTTATATTTTTAAACAGGTGAATTAAAAGCACATAGTATTTAAATCAAATAATGTAAATATTGATTTTTTTCCTAATCAAATCATTAAGAATGCCCCTAATTCATATAACTGGATTCTAGGGTATTATTATTATTATTTTTATAAGTATCATGATTTTATTAGTAATAGGAAGTACATGTTATTGAAGAAAAAGCTCAGGATTGGAAGGATGAAGATTTCAAATCCTGCCTTTGATATGTAATTAGACATGTTTTCAAGGGCACTTTACTCATCTTCTCTAAACATCAGTTTCTAGATATGCAAAATGAGGATAATACCTATTACAACAACCTCATAGGATTATCATGAAGCCCAAATAAAAATGTCTATTGTTAAATATATATCTGTAACTGTATAACCTTTTCCAAAACCACAAATATACCAATATGTATTGTTATATATGTCTTTCGAGATTTTTTGAAAGATGCTTTATACAATCAATCTTCAAATCTGTGAGGTACAGCAGTATCTCACAGGATTGGTCTTTAAGTAGGGAAAACCTAGATTCCAAATCTTAGCTCACACTAATTTTGTGATCACACTAAGGTCATTTTAAATGCTCAGATCCTTAAAAAATTCACTGATACTATAAGTTATAGATGAGTTCCCAATATCTGTTGGAGCACATGGAATTTCCTTCACTTATGAAATTGAAGGTAATAACCCAAAAGAAAAGACCACATAAACATTACTATTAATATCAGTCCATATGGCAGATCACATAAGTCAACTGCAAAGATAGCTTTGCTATTATGTTCTTTTGGCATACATTTGGTTGCTTTTTCAGGAAATAGAACACTTAAAACTCAGAAAAAGCTTTTTATGATGTTTACAAGTTCTATAATCCTTTTATCACATTAGCTGTTGTCAACCCTTGAGAGCAAGCCATTTCAGCAATATTTCTGTAACATTATGAAAGGTTAATTAATCTCTGATAAGCTGACCATAATTAATTTTAATTGCATTCCAACATTAATAATTGAATCATAGAAATCACAAATCTTTTATATAGTGACAAGTTGGGAATTCAATGAATATATAGAATTAGAATGAAATGTTTCTGTTGAAAACCAAGAAACTTAATTTGTTGTCATATGACTGCATGGAAGGGATAGCAAAATATCAAAACAGCTCCACTACAGGATGACAGAATTTAGAAACAAAAATACAAAAATAAGGAAGAAGACATCCTGTGAAAAATTATTTTAAAGGAACATATTTAATTTACTGCTTTTGAGACCTGACTCAATCAGTCTGAATCATCTCCAATCTCTTCAACAAAGTTCAGACAAGAAAAGTATTGACTTACTTTTGCTGATCTTTCCTCCTGCTGTCTGGGAATTTATAAAAGAAGAGAACTGGTTTTTGGTTCCACTTGAACATAAGATTTCATTGAAAACCTGGTATTTTGTGAATTGTTATCACATAGTTATAAATCTTTTTAAAAGGAAAATATGGAGAAAGGTTTTTCTAGTAAATTTCATTTTTTTTTTCCCTTGAAAGCATGAGAAATTTCACATGAAGCCTTTTGATAGTGTGGGTCACTGGAGGGGAATCCAAAAAGCACTTCCTTTAGAGATTGCTTTGGTAGCTGTAACATCTGCAATGTCACTTGGACCTCTAGGCTTCCTTGAGAGGCAAAAGTAAAGGTAGATTTTTAAAAATCTGTTAAATAAAAAATTGAAAGTATTCTTTGTCTTCCTTGGATATTGGTTATATTCGAAGTTTTTCTTCAATATCCAACTTCAAATATAACCTTTACTTTTGCCTCTTTTTAAAAGTGACAAATCTTATATACAAAAGTACAAGGTACTTGCTAATGCTTATTTCATCATATTCAAGAACTGGCTCTCTACTTTGCATATCATGCTAGTCTTAATTGGCTTCTCCCTTCTTCTGTGTATCTTTTTGCCTAATGTATTGTCCTTTTACCTCTCTGACCTTTTTTAAAATGCCTTCTCTCTGTTGATTATTTCCAATTTATCCTGTAAAAAGCTTATTTATACATATTTTCATATTGCTTCCCACATTAGATTGGGAGCTCTTCAGAAACAGGGATTGTCTTTTTTGCCTTTTTTTTTTTTTTGGATCCTCAATGCTTGAAACAGAATCTGGTATATAATAAGTTTTTGTTTGTTTGTTTTGCTGAAGCAAAGGCAATTGAGGTTAAGTGACTTGCCCAGGGTCACACAGCTAGGAAGTGTTAAGTGCCTGAGGTCAGATTTGAATTCAGGTCCTCCTAACTTCGGGGCTGGTGCTCTAACCATTGCACCCACTAGCTGCTCCCTATAAAATTTTTTGAAAAATATTCATTGATTGACTTACTGAATGAATATGGACATGAGGGAGGAAAAATAATTAAATGTTCTAATGATGATTTGGTTAAAATAAGATTTTAACCACCTTTTAAAAATAAGGGCTTTAGACTTTGTATGAATTTCATTTAAAATTTTAAAACATATTTTAGTTCACATATATACTTAGTACTTAGTATGGTGATGTAATGGTTCTCTAGTTCACACATAGTATGTTATAATGATGTAACTGTATTTAAGGGCTGAGAGGTCTGAAAATTAGACTTGCATCTTTGACCATCCTCCTGGTGGCTCTCCTGCCTCCTGCATTTCTCCACTAAGATCAAGACTAGGTCAGACTGTAACAGACAGAGATTGTAAAGGAGACTGTGAAGGAGACAATTAAGACTCTAGACTTTATTCGTCACTGTCCTTGTGGTGTCTATCTTGCTGAGACCAAGGCCTGTCTGGAGGACCTCTAGAAAGCTAGCCTGGACATTACAATGTATAACTTGCCATGCCTTTTAACTTTATTATCATGTTAACTTTGTTATCATGTAAATTTCTTTTAGTTTTCCTTTTCTCCTCCACCCTAATAGACACAGACACAAATATACATACGCACATATGTAAAATCATTTATTACATATTTCTACTCATTTATTCTTTGTCTGGATACAGATAACTTCTTTCTTCATATATCCTTTGTAAGTAATTTGGGTATTTTTAATAAAATGACTTAATCACTAAAAATTATTCTTTAAGCAATATCACTGTAACTATATCCAATGTTCTCTTGGTTCTGCTCATTTTGTTTTTCATTATTTTGAGCAAGTTTAACCCTGTTTTTTCATCAAGTTCATCATCATCATAGCACATTAGAATTTTATCCCAATCATATATCATAACTTGTTCCACCATTTCTCAATTGTTGGGCATCCCTGTGATGCCTAGGTCTTTGCTATAGCAAAGAAAGCTGCTCTAGATCTTGTAAGTTATTTTCCTTTTCTCCAAATATCTTTGGAAACAGACTTGTAGTGGTACTGCTGGGTCAAAGGGTATAGGCAGTTTAATAACTCTATGGGCATAAATTCAGATTGCTCTCCAAAATAATTGGATTAATTCATAATTCCAACAATGAATATGTTCCAGTTTTTCCATATCTCCTCCAACATTTGTTGTCTTTCACTTCTTTAATTTTAGTCAATCTAATTGGTGTAAGTGATACCTCAAAGTTATTTTAATAATTAAATTTTTAACATTAAATTAATCTCATCAAGGATTAACCTACAAAACTCTAATCATAGTGATAAAACTTGACCTTTGACACATGACGCCAAATTTAGAAGGTGCTCATAACACTTAACAACACTTCTTCAGTATAGAATAGAGCAACAAAGTCTTATTAACCAAAAATTAGTTAAAATAGGAAACTTCTAGATGCATCACTTATCCTCTTCCTTCAGATAGGTTCCAACTCTCCCCAAGACATTACAACAATATTTGATGATTTCTTTCTCTTCTATATGCCAAAAAAGAACACATTTCATATTGTTTGTTCAGGGCATGGTTTTGATGGTTGCCACAAATAATCCCTTATGATTCTGCTTGCTCATTTTAGAAATGAGAACAGTGAGCTAAAAACATAAACAAGAATTCAAGACAGTGTCTACATAGGACAAAGTGGAGATTAGGAAATGAGATATTTAATTTGCTTATAGGCAAGCTGGATAATTTAGATTATTTTACCCTTTGGGGGCAGAATTTTCTGGTATAATTCTCTACATTGAGCAAATTAATTAGAATGCTGTCTAATCTCTGCTTCCTTTGTGCTATGCAGACATACTTAAATTTCAGTTCAGTCTCTAGCTGCTATAATATACTCTCTTGGCTTTGATCCCCATTATCAGGTTTTCCTGGTTGCTTTGCCTTATTCTTTCCCAAGCATAAGCTTGTAATGTCTCACCTTTGAGATAAGATCTACAAAGACAAGTACTAAGATTTTATGCCTGCAACAATTCAGGGTGTTTTCTGTTTCAATTAGTGTTCTTGTTTTAGCTCTCAGCTTCTAGTTATAATCAACAAGCATAGTGGTACTTATTAAAGAGTGAGGAGGAAACATGCTATAAAAACATACTATATAAATATTAATTAAGAAATACTTCCTTAGAGATGAGTAAGAAATCACATCCTGATTTGATTTTAGCTTTTTTTTAATAGCTTTTCTTCCATTAAAATGGATCACATAATATTCCTATTAATGACCTTATATGACAAGGTGACTCCTATTAAGACATGTTTCTGAACATGATATAGAAAGAAAAGGTATCCTTTTTTTTCACTTCTTCCCATTTATGTAGAATGTTCCTTTAATTTATTCCAATAAATATTTACTAAATGTCTACTCTACAACAAAGCACTGGAAAGTAAAGATATGAGTCCTTTCAAAGCATATGAATTGCCTTTATTTTTAGCACAGGTCCGGGAAATATGACCAGAGAGACATTTACATTTGTCATTTCTTTTCTGACCTCTTTAAATCAACAAATGTTTTCAAATGCATCCATCATCTTTCTAAAATGAATAGAGGCATTGTGAGAATTTTTTTTGGCAAAGAGAGATGGAACATAGAAATTAGATAATGATGATGAAGATGATGATGAGCATGTATACAGCACTTTAAAGTTCTTCAATTTAAATAGTACTTTTATAAAGTACTTCAAGTAGCATTATTCCCCTAGCAAGATGAAGAAACTGGAGTTTACTGAAGTTTAACTTGTTACATGATTAGTGTCAAAAGTTACAGACATATATTTAAGTTGCCAATAAAGGAATGGAGTTAGGAACACCTCAGTTCAAATTTTGCCTCAGACATTTATTGGCTATATATTTTCACAGCGTTTTGAGGTTTGCAAATTCATATATACATATATATCTTTATATATATGCATGCATATGTATATATGTGTATTGTGTGCTGTGCACACACACACACAGAAAAACACACATAAACAGGAACCATGTTGAATTCAGAGTATTCTCCTTAATAGGCCCCATATTGGTTTCTCATGCTTATTTAAATGCATATGGGAAAAAAGCTTTGGCAAAATCTCCCTGAGGAAGAGGGCAGAATTAAGCTAAAAATTGGAGGAAATGACTCCTACACTTAACCTAAGTGGCTAAAAGGAATTAGTAGTGATCTAATAATTTAAGGAGGCTCCTATAATCTTATCTCAAGTTAGGCCCCATATTTTTACAAGTGATAAAAAGCAGGCATTCTGTAGTGATAGCCCTTAATCCCTCACCTCCTCCTCTGTCCCTCATTCTACCTCTGGAAATTAACTCCTTCAGGATTAAACACTGATAACTCACCCTTAGCATCCACAATTGGCAAAATGCTAATTAGTCCAGTCTAATGTGACTAGGGCAATCAGCTCACTTTCCATTCAATTCTGAGATTCTTCAGTAGAATATAGTACTTGACATAGTTTAAAGACTTCAGGGATCACTCTCAGCCTTACAAAATACTGTGAACACCAGTCTCAAACAGTTATAGGATCATAGAGGAAAGGCTACAAATTTGACCAAGCCTTGGGAAGGTTAAATGACTGGCCCACAATCACACAGACCTAATTTCTAGTATAGACATAATGTTAAAGTTAAACAACTCTCCTCAGTTCACATTTAAGTAAGAAAGATCAGAGTAATATATGGTAATCAGAAGACCTAGGTTCTATTCCATAATAAGCCACTAAATAGAAGAAAAAGATTGACTTTAGGAGCTAAAATTGGTTCAAATATCAACTCTGTCACTAAATACTTTTCTGGGAAATATCATTTACCTTCTTAGTTTCTTCATGTATAAAATGAGGGAGTTGGATTGATGATATCTGAAGAACTCTTCTGCCTCAAAACCTATAAGCCACTAGCTAAGCAACTGTAAATAAATCAAAAACTTCTCTGGGTTCAAATTCTTCACAAAATGAAAGAAAGAAACCCTTATGTTACTAAAATTGAATATTATAATATACCAACTACTGCCACAATTCATAAGATCCTTATTAGATAAAAATGCAAAGGCAAAAATACCATAATAAATTAATGTGAATCATGAAAGAGATATTTCTCTGCATTCAAAATGAGAAACTATAATTGGGGGAGTGAAGAAAAGGGAATGTCAGAGGCTCCTTTGGAAAAAAAAATAGAATCATACATTAGTTGGAAAAATTCAGGGCCATAAATTTAGAGCTGGATTCTCTTGGAGATCACAGAGTCCAACTCCTTCATTTTACATATAGGGAAACTGAGACTAAAGGAAGTTAAATGACATGTTCATAGTTGTGTAAATAGCAAGTGGCTAGTCCTTTGATTCCAAATTCAGTAATCTTTCAAATAAATGTCTTATTTGTAAATGCCATTAATCATTTGCCCTAGTCCCTAACTTAAAAATTATATGGAAATCACTGTGTTTTCATTATCTATTACATCAAATATTAATTCACTAATAAACAATTAGAGCTACAAAGAATTATTGAAGTTAACAAAGATTTTAGATTATGCTTCCAAATAAAACCTTTTCTCCATTATAAGACTCTCTTTTGCTCCAGTCAGATTTTAGAATATCAGTGTTGGTTAAATTCAGTGTCAGAATGAAAATTAGGAGAAAGTGTGGCTATCCCATAAAATGCATTTTTATTACAGCAAAATTATTACCTTAGTTCTGGATAACCAGAAAGACAATGCTAAGAAACTGATCCAATGTTTTAGGACACTATTCACCTAGATTCTTATCTTTGAATTTATCTAAACTACATTTGTATCCACATTTTTTTTTACTCCAATTCCAGTATATCTGCTACCTCACAATGCTTCACTAACATTGCCCTAGATTTTAGGATTGTCAAATCTAGTATGACACTTAAATAGAAACATCCACTAAACAGTACATAAGGATTTCTGTGCACAGCATATTGATGGAGAAAATCATTTATTACTATCTCTTCTTGCATTTTATTTATTTTGGAAACATCATAGGTACTTACCCTCTGAAGGCCACTGTTGAACATCCCTGGCAAAAGCATATTCCTGTCAAGCAGATGTCATAAAGAATAGATTTATATTCCTGAAACAGGCATGATATTTACTAATAAGATACATCTACATACATACAATCATATAACATAAGTAAAATAGTTGTTAGTGCACTTAGGTCAATATTATAAAATTTCCCTTAGGAATACTTTAGGAAATAAGACAGTTCATTCTAATTAGAGGGAAGTATTCATTCTATTGATGCTCAATCACTAATACATTTGGATTTTTATCTTTTACTAGAGTCAAATGGGTGGTATAGTTAATGGTCCAAATAAGAATAAGAAAGATCTGAGTTTTTCTTCAAGTCACTTTATCTCTGTCTCTATCAGTTTCTTCATCTGTAAAATGAGAGCAATAATAGCACCTGCTTTGGAGGGTTATTATAAGTATCAAATAAGATAATATTTGTAAAGTGCATTTTAACTTTAAAGCACTACATAAATGCTAGCTGTTACTACTGCTTAAACAATCTCAATAAAAATTTTGCTTGGCTGATTGTGTAAATATTACTCCCCTGACATTAGGACTAAGACTGAGCTCTATGCCCGCACTGAGCAGAAAAGAAAGCAGAAAGCAGAAACAACACTCCCATAAAGAGTAGATCCAATTGTTCCCCTTATATACATCCAGAATGCAAATGCATAAATTGCTATAGGAAGCAAGGAATGTTTGTCAGCCAGAAAATGTGCTCTTCCCCTAATGTAGCTATCCAGGCAAAATACTGGGCTGAAAGGGCCACATCTGGGTTTGACTCAAAGAATGGTATTTGTTACATCATGTTATTATGATGAACCATACAATCAATCAACATATATTGGATACATAATGGGCTCAGGATATAAGTGGAACTGGAGAGGTGAGTCAATACCTCCTTAACACATTCTCTCTCTCTCTCTCTCTCTCTCTCTCTCTCTCTCTCTCTCTCTCTCTCTCAGAATTTAGGTTTTCCTGATTCTAGGTTTAGCACTCCATCCATTGTGTACCTTGCTGTCACATAGGCTCTCTGCATATGGATTCTGGATGCATGAAATGAGCAGAGTATAGATCCTAAGATTTCTAAGATTTCTTCCAGATCTACATCTGTGATTCTATGTCCTCTCAGGTCCCTTCAATCTCTAAAACTTTGGTCTTATAAACTCTAATGGTGTTTTTTGAATATTCCTGGAATGTCCTTTCAAGTGTGCTCTTAAATTTCTACTCATCTTTCAAGGCCTAATCCTACTTAAGCCTCCAAACTTTTTCCAGTTAAACAAGCCTTAAACAATTGCTCCATCTTTTGAACTCCAATAATGCTTTAATGCCCAGTGGTATATTTTGTATGCTGTCCATCTAAAAAAAAAAGGGTTGCATGCCCTCTTTACTAGATCTCTGCCATCATATCTGTGAAGACATAAGGGGATAAGAGACAGCTGAGAACCATTTTGTCTTTTTATCCATAATGAAAAGGATTGAGAGCTAGAGAGAGCCCTCCCAATCAAAAACTAGACCTGACTTCATATCCCATCTCTTAGATATGTGAATCATGGGTACCTCACTTAAAATCTCTAACTTTGTTTTCTCTTCTGTAAAGTAGGAATAATAATATTATTAGATTATAATTACAATACAAAATTATAATTCTTATAAATTGTAGAGATTGAACATCACAATTGCTACTTGATCCTAAAGATGATAGGGAACCACTGAAATTTATTAAATGTTCATAGAGAAGAGACATGGTAAGAGTTACACTTTAGGAAGATTTATTTAACATCTGAAAGGAGGATGAATTGGCTATTATGCGTTTAGTTGGCACAGTGGGTCTGGAGTAAGGGAAGACAATTTCAAAATGGCTCAGACACTTACTATCTTGTGAGACTTCTGTGAGTCACTTAATCTTCTGCTTCAGTTTCATTAACTCTGAAATGGGATAATAATAATAATAATAATAATAATAATAATATCAGCTCACACTGCAGTGAAGATCAAATGAAGATAATAATTGTAAAGCACTTAGAAGTGCCTAGTGCTTAGCAAGTGCTTTATAAATATTAATTCTCTTTTCCTCCTTTACATATTGCAAAAGAGTCAATAGATACTCCTCAACACATTCTCTCTCTCTCTCTCTCTCTCTCTCTCTCTCTCTCTCTCTCTGTGTGTGTGTGTGTGTGTGTTTCTCCCATTCTCCATTGACCTGTCTGTCCTATCCCCCCTATTGTAGGGATCTATAGCATATGCATGTATGTGATTGACCCTTTTGATGGTCTGGTGAGGCCCTGTAAGATTCATCTCAGAATCATATTTTTAAATATACAAGATAAAATACACTGGATACACTGGATTACAAAATTAACAAATTATATTAAAATGTAGTTTAAATATTTTTTTTTTAATTCACAGATTTCAGATTAAGAATTCTTGTTCTGTGGATTGTTAGTTCCATGAGAGTCAAAAGACTGTCTTATCTAAGTTTTGTGTCTCCCTTAGAACCAGGCAGTGCTTTCCAACAGGAACTCTTAAATCAGTTTATTTACTTTAATGTATTTTTAATTTTAATAGACATTTAGTTGAAATTATGTTTAAAATCCTCCAACTTTTTTGCTTTCTTAATTACTTGTTTTAGATGGAAATATAATACTTAAAATGGTTTCTTTCACAAAAATCCCTACTTCATCATTTAAAAAGTGCTTCTACTTCCATTTTTCCTAGAGTCTAGAAATACATTCCATCGTCACTGAGGCAAGCATATTTACTATATCATTGTACCAATAAGATATTTTTAAATGTACTGAATGGTCACAATATTTTCCTACAATTTTCTTGCTTGGATTTGCTTTATGTCACATGCACATATGTATATTTGATATACATAAATATATGCCCATATATGTATGTTATATATGCATACCTAGATTTATATATATATATATATATATATATATGTCAATATATATGAATGTATACATGTAAATGTATATGAATGTATTTATAATTATCTTTTTAAATTTTCTGAATAAGTACAAATCCACTCTTTTGGACAGAGGTTTGTTTTGGCAGGCTGAAATCATTTTTATGTTACACTGTCACCTCCTGGACTTATTGTTAAGTTGAAATAGACAAATAAGATCCAGAAAAATAAAGATGATTATTAAATCTGAATTTGTAGAGTCCCAAGTCAAAGATTATAATTGAAATAGAAGTGAATAGTATCTTTAATTTGCTATCTGTCAAGATTCTGTCATATTCATTATATCAGAGCATTGGTTTGTGCATTAATTTTAGCCTTGTTTGACTCCAGTGGGACAATGCATTCCCTCCTTAAGTCAAATGACTTTGACAACTGTCCACTAATTTTTTTTTGAATGCTTTATGTTGAAATAATTTCTCTAAGGGATTAGTTTTTAAAATTTTATCTAATGGAGCTGTGCTTGTTCGGTATAATAACTGACTTAAAATCACATTAAAAATTACATTCTGTGTCTATTTAACTTTTCAAAAGTGTTCATATTTAAGATCTCTATTTATGATCACTATAATAACAGGCATACAAAGTAGGTATCATTTATCTCCCAATAACAAAACTTCCTCCACCAATGAAGGTCAAATGTTCTATAATTTATAATCTCAGAGACTTTTCTGAGGCATTGACTTGTTCAGTTTAACAGACAATGTATATATGTGATATGTGAAATTTGAACTTAATGTTTTGTTTCCCTGACTGAGAGACAGGCTTGCTTTCTATTCACTATGTCATGCTGCTTGTCATCCTCATTTCATGGCATGAAAACTGATGTGCAGAGAGGGTAAAGGACTTGCCTGATAACTAATTAATAACAGAGCTAACACTAAAATCCAAATTCTCTGGATGTATCTTACTCATCCACATTGATGTCTAGAACAAGTCTTCTTAAGACTATGAGACTATATAGGATTAGACATGGAATTATAATTTTAGGTCTGTCTGATTAGTGGAGTTTGTTTAGAACTGTGAGCTTTAGAGTTTGTATTTTTGGAAATTTACTGTATGAAGCCAGCCAACTACACAAGCCAAAGTAAATCAAATATATTTAATTATAGGACCCAAACTAATTAGTCATGTATAATAAATGCAAATTTACAGTCAAATGTCACAGGACATTTCTTGTTATATTTTTCACTGAATAATAAACTCCCATATTTCAAAGGTAGTCCAACAAGAATTCTCAAAATTTTTGATTAAATGGGATAATCTATATCTTTGCAAAACATAAATATTTATGTCTGTGCTTATGATTATTGTTAAATTTATTATTATTACTATTAATACTAGTAATGATAAAAAATAATAATGGTGGGCCTAGGGAATGGATAGTTGTGTTCCTTCCATCTCTTTGACCTCAAATTTAGAATACTCAGTCTTCAATATGAATCTTTTCCTTTATTTCTTCCACTCTCTCATATCCAGTGAATTGCTTATATGTTTTTTACAAAAGAAATAAAATGTATAAACTCTTATCAATTCATTAAATTCATTAGCTTCTTTTGCTACACGTAATTCCTTGTCTCTTCTAAATTCCATGATCAGTTACTAGCATCATGACTTCAGTAATTTCCTACACATCCTTGAACTCTTACTTTTCTACTTTTTTAGCATACCAATCCCTTGCCCTTGACCTCTTCCACTATTTATTCCTTAACTTAAGTTTCAGAATGTACTTTAAAAACGGCTATGGAACAAGAGGTTTTGGCTACAGATTCATTTCAGTTTAGGTAAATGCAGATAATTTAAATTCATTTGAATGTCAGTGGTAACATTCCCAAGAACATATTTGGTTTTGTCCATAACAGGAAGATCAAATCAGTTCACTTTCATTCAGTTAAAATCTCTTCAGTCTGCAGTATGGCACACTAAATAAAACTCTGCCTTTGGAGTCCCAGGACTTAGAGTCAGACTGACAGTCTCTGATGCTTACTGCTTGTGTGACCTTTGATTATTCACTTAACCTTCTTGTGCCTCAATTTCCTCATCTGTAAAATAATGAAACTGCCCTTTCTATTGCTAGCTGTATGATTCAATTCATTCAACAAGTATTTATTAACTGCTAGTTAAGACACTGTGCTGCTCTTCAATTCTGTTTAATAATATTGTTGTTCATTTGTTGAGCTCTTTTTTCAACTTTTTTCAGTCTCTTTGTGGCCCCTCCTATCATACAGTCCATTCCTCTAACATATATGCTTACATGTGCTTGAAAGATTATTTATCTTATGCTATCCTTAAATGATAAAACTATCTGGCGTGAAAATGCCCCATATCCTTACTTCACTCTGCAAATTTTTAGGCTCTCAGAGGTGGAAAGGACCTTATTTTACCTTCTATTTCTGAAGAAATGGTTTCTGTTTTCATATCCAAGACTACTCTTTTCAGCTTTCCACCTGATCTCATATCTTCTTCAGGAACCTTTTACATATAATTACCAGTCCCCAGAACTCAGCACCTTCCACATTTCCCTCTATATTCTACAGAATCACAAAAACATTAAGCTGGAAGAGATTGACTCTCAATCATCCTTTCTTTATGTTTCAGCAAATAAAATGTCTGTTTTTTCTCTTTTCTAAGGCTAATCCTTCCATCTGTGTTCTTGATCCCATCTGCTCCTCTGTGACTTTCCTTTTATAATTATTGCCCCTCTCCCTCCCCTCTTAACATCTTTAATCTCTTCCTCTTCACGAATTTTTTTTTTCCTGGCTTCAAGTGTAGATACATTCTCTCTTAACTTGGAAACAAAACAGTTATAACAAAGAACATTTACCTGAATCCTCTGATCTCATCTGGATCTTTCCTATTTGTCTTCTTTCTCTCCCACATTTCTGGAAGTAATGTTATATGCCTATTGCTTTTAGGTCTAATTGTCTACACTCTCCATAACACATTTCAATATGCTTACAATCATCAAGATGTCTGCAGTCAATCAGATCTACTAAATAACAAAACCCAGTGGAATTTTCTTAGTCCTTAATTAACCTCTATTTCTTTGAGGACCTTGATACTGGTGACCATCCTCTTCTTTTTGAAACTCTTTTTTCCTTTGTTATCTATGAAAATTTCTATTCTGGATTTTTTTAAACTCTCTATGTCAAGCTGTGGCTCTTTGGGTCCTTTCTCTCTTTCAACCCTTCAGCACAGAACTCATGACTTTCTTTCCTTTCTTTAATGTCTAGATAGAAGTTCTTTCCTGTGAAGCTCTCAGAAATTTGTTCATTCTCTGAATTTGTATAACATATTGTTAACACTTGTTTCTCGATTCATTTCTACCTTGTGTTGTCATATTGAATGGCTGGTATTTAAATCCTACTTATTTAAAAAAAAATTCTATTTGTGATATCTATGCAATTAGATGTCTTCCTTCCTTCTTTCCCACTTCCCTCTTTCTTTCCTTCCTTCCACCCTTCTTTCCTTTCTTTCCTCTTCCTTTCTTCATCCTCCTCTTCCTCCTTATTTTCTTCTTTCTCCTCTTCCTCCTCCTTCTTCCTTCTGACTTGTGATTTCATTGGTATAGAACACAACCCATTGAGAAAAAATTCTCTAACAATTCTATTTACTCTTGCAACTTATTCTTAGGGATCTTATTGGATCATGGCTGGGTTAAGTGATTTGTACCACCTTATCTCTGAGCCTGGCTTTTTATCAATAGCATGCTTCCTCTTAACTAGATTATGTATACTCAATAAGAATAATCAATATACAAATGTTTATTAAGTATCTACTATGTGCCATGCACTATGCTAGGGAAGCATGCATTTTTAGAAGTCATTTATAATTATACAGTGATTTTCAATTACATTCCTACTTAATTCTCAAAATAATGTATGAAGTAGATGATAGAAATACTATTATTTCCATTTTAATGAAAAAACTGAAGGCCAGGGAAATTAAGGTACTAACCTAAAGTCACATAACAAATAAGGAGAGCTGAAATTTGACTCTAAATCCATTTGGCTTTTCAAAACACCAAACTACTTCTCCTTGAGGGGAGGAATAATATATTGTGACTATTTGTGTATACTATAAGGCCTATCTTGCCATCAAATGATTGGGTTCAGATATAATTCTAATTATCTATGTGACTTTGAGTGACTCTTTGAATTTTGATCTAGAACTATTGAAAATAAAAATTTGAAGATATTATTTTCTCTTTTTGCTGTTTATCTACAGTAAGGAACCCCTATAAGTGAAGTGATTTGCTAAAGGTAACAAGGCATAAATGGAAGAATCAGTATTTGAAACCAATATGTACATCCAAATCCAGTATCTTTGCTGTTGAATTACTTTGCTTTATAAATGTCAAAATACTTTAAAAGAATCATTCAAGTAGATTGAACAGCTATATATTTTTTTCCTTCATACAAGTTGCTAGCAAGAAAGCCATTGGACCATAAAAAGTAAATTCCAAGGGATATCACCATTCAAAATGAAAGGAAGCCTCTAAAAGTAAAATATTCTACTTCTTAAAGTTGGGCTAATAATAGCATGCTGCTCATTGGGTGCTCACAACAGTCTAGTGAAATAGTTTTTTTTGTTTGTTTGTTTGTTTGTGTTTTTTTTATCCTCAATTTTCAGATAAAGAAAGAAAACAACTTTCTGTGTCACGCATATACTAAGTACTCCCAATAGTATTGGAATCCAGGTTTTCCTGATGTCAGACTCAGTAGACTGTCATGTTTTTCTCTACCATTCTCATGATAAATTGAAGTCAGTTCTAATTATTATCTCTATCATATAGATGGGGAAATTGAAGGCTAGAGAACTTAATGGGCTTGCCAAGGGTCATATAACTATTAATTATCGAAGTATCTAGGGTTGGATTTGCTTCTCTTTTTGTAGTTATTTTGCTTTTTGCTTTTCTTTTTTGTAGTTCTCTTTCAAGTCTGTAATAATATTGTCAGTCTCTTGTTTGTTTCTTTATTGATACTTATAGCTGGCATAATATTGCTTTAAGATTTTAAAACATGGTTTCTTATTTAATCCTTACAACAAACCTGGAAAATAGATGTTATTATGATCCTCTTTTTACAGTGTAGAAAATTCAGGCAAACAGTGGTTAAATCACTTGTTAAATGACAGCTAATGTAAAGATATATTTGCAACTCTTTTAGATTGTTCCTCAATTTGCATTTTTTAAAAATGTTTTCATTGCAAATTAGTTCTCTCTTTTGTTTCTTTAGTGAGACCATAGATTCACAATTTTTGTATTCTGCCAATCTGCCAGTCAGACCATAAATTCTGCTTTGATAATGTTTATTTATCTTTTAAAACATTCAGAAATATGTTCCTGAAGTTTCAAGGTCTCTTAGAAATCTACACAATCCTATTAATGATCAATTTTTATTAATTTTCCTTTTTTTGTTTTTTAAAATTAATTAATTTATTTTAAACACACATTGCTTAATGAAACATATTGGGAGAGAAAAATCAGAGCAAAAGAGAAAAACCATGGAAGAAGAAAAATAACAGAAAAAAAAAAAAAGACGTGAACATAGCATGTGTTCATTTATATTCAATCTCCATAGTTCTTTTTCTGAATGCAGATGGCATTTTCTATCCAAACTCTCTTGGGATTGCCTTGAATCATTGAACCATTGAGAAGAACCAAGTCTGTCATAGTTGATTATTGCACATTCTTGCTGTTATTGTATAAAATGTACTCCTGGTTCTGATTGTTTCCCTTGACATCAATTCATGTAAATCTTCCAGGCCTTTGTAAAATCAGCTTGTTCATCATTTTTCATAGAACAACAATATTTCATTACCTTCATATACCACAGCTTATTCAGCAATTCTCCAACTGATGAGCATCTGCTCATTTGTTACTACAAAAAGAGCTGCTACAAACATTTTGTGGGTTAATTAAATTTCTGTACCTAACTGAATGATTATTTTCTCTTTGAGAAAAAAGCTGATGAGATCAAACTTCGACGATGCTTATCCCCTTCCTTTCTTTCCCTCAATTGTAATAGGTCTCTTGTGCCTCTTCATATCATCTAACTTGTCCCATTATATGTCCCTCCTTTCTTCTTCTCCCATTACAGTCATCTTTCCACTCCTTAATGTCTTTTTCTTTTATACCATCACTATCAGAGTCCATTCACAACCACACTCTTAGTCCATGTGATGACTCCTCTATCTGCTCCAGTAAGATCTCAAGATTTCAAGAATTAGATGTAGAGGGCTGAAACTCACTGCACTGAGGGTGGTTCAAGCACTTAGGGCTAATTACTGATTGGACAATACTCTATGAGCATATGCTTGGAAAATGGTTCTTCCCACTATCCTGTGCTGGCTCAATTATTGGTATATATAGAGGATTGTAGGAGGGACCAGGGGATGGAGTAAGACTAGCCAGAGTCACACTTTGGCCATAGACGAGGGAGAAGGAGTTTGCGCAGATTCTGTTTCCATCCTGTTCAATCCTGCGTCTAAAGACCAAGAATAAAGACTAAGGACTTTTGTTTATCCTGACTCTGGCTGATTCTGGGGTGTCCTGGGTGCTAGCATGGTTGACACATTTGATGCCTGAGTGTGGGGCCTGAGGACCCTAACTTCACTGAAGAAGTCTCTGGTGACAAGGAAATAGGGTGAATATTTAAATAGACAAACAGGGAACTTACTTTCTTAAGGGCTAAACTAGTAGCTTTTTCTAACTGAAATGGGACAGATATTGAGAAAAGATTCTCTCCCTAGATCCAGACCCAGCCCCAGCCCCAGCCCCAACCCCAGCCGCACACCCACACCCACCCTGAGCAGGCCCTATAGAAAGCATACTTAAGCTGCTCAAGGGACAAGGCTTAATTGTAACTTGGTTGCAGATCACTAGACTGTTGGGTATATTAGAACACACGTCCCCTTGGTTCTTAAAGGAAGAGGTGATAGGGCTAGATAATTGGAAGATAGTAGGAAAACAATGATGTGAACACTACAGTGATAAAGGTCCTAGTTCAATTTCCAAGGAGACATTCTGTACATACAACATAATACAATTAGCCTTAAAGAATCCTGCAAGTTATAGAAAAAAGAAAAATTCTAAGAATGGCCAGATGAGGAAGTATGAGGAAAATGAGGAGAACAAAGGAGGGATTAAAAGTGATATTACCAGAGGGCATGGGGAGTTAAGTGAGGATGAATGAAGAGGATGGTGAAGGGTGTGGTGAAGGTTGAGGTGATTCTCCATCTCACAAAGCAGCTTCAACTCTGCCTAAACAGGAACTGATCCTTGACACACCCCCATCAACTTCACCTTTTGGGATGGAGGGGGAAGGAGTAGTGGGAGGGACAGTGACACCACCAGCACCTCCCCCCCAAAAATCACCCCCTCCTATGACTAGATTGCAAAAGGCAGTACTTAAAGCCCCTGAAGAAGGCCAGAATTTAAATGATTTGCAACTGGAAATGTATCCAGTGAATCAACAGTTTGACTCTTTAGGTCAAGAAAGTAGAAGATACCTCCTTTTGTTATAGAAATCCTCAAAGACCTGAAAAAGGCTTGCAATCTTTATGGGGCTACATCAGCTTATGTTAAGATTGTTATTATAGAATTTGGCTTATGAAGACTTAACCCTTATGGAATGGAAAGCTATAGCGAGGACATGCTTAGAACCTGGACAAAACTTGTGGATTTCTGAATATAGTGAGCTCTGTAGGATACAAGCCCAACAAAATAGTCATAGTGGAGTTAATCCTCCAAGCACCAGTGACCAACTAACAGGTTTAGGTTCTTATGCAGAAATTTCAGTACAGATTAATTACCCCTTAGCAGCTTATAGGCAAATTGCTGCTGCTGCTGCTATCAAAGCATGGACTTCACTCCCCTATAAAAATGATAAGGGTGAAGCCTTCACAAATATAACATAAGGGCCAAACAAACCCTTTGCCGATTTTGTGGGACATCTGCAGACTGCTGTTGTATGAACTAATGGTGAAAATGCAGTAACAGGCATTATGATAAGGCAAATTGCTAAAGAAAATGCTAATGAGGTTTGGAGAAGAATTATACTAGGACTACACAAGGATGCTCCTTTAGAGGAGATCATAAGACACTGTGCCACAGTGGGCACAAATGCTTTTTATAGTCAGGCTATGATGCAGACTTCCCAAAATCCAAACATGGGAAGACAGGGTCCCTTTTGGCAAGAGATTTCCAGAGAGACTTGTCAGTGCTTTTAATGTGGTAAAGTAGGACATCTGAAAGCTCAATGTTGGCATAAAGACAGAGTGAGAAAACAGGGTGGGAGAACAAGACCCAATACCTCATGTCCAAAATGCAATGAGTTTCAGCCTTCTAAAAATATCCTTTTCCTATCTAGAGATGTAAAAATTTTAACTATTAAATAATATATATATTTCCCCCTGTTTACCTTTCTGTGTTTGAAGATTAAATTTTCTATTTAGTTCTGCTATTTTCAATAGAAATAACTGAAAATCTCTTACTTCGTTGATGATCCCTCATCTCCCCTGAAAGATGATGCTGAATCTCACTGGGTAGTTAATTTTTGGTTCTAATCCCACATCCTTTACCTTCTGGAATATGGTATTCCAGGCTCTCCAGTCCTGTATTGTACAAGCTGCCAGATTCTGGGTAATCCTAATTGTTGCTCTTTGATATATAAATTGCTTTCATCTTGAAGCTTGTGGTATTTTTTCCTTGAGACTGGAATTCCGGAGTTTTGCAACAAGGTTCCTTGGGTTTTTCCTCATGGGATTTCTTTTCAAAGTGCTTAGTAGATTCTTTCAATGACTATTTCCCAGTCTCTGTTTCTAGAATATCAGGACATTTTCCTTGATGATCTCCTAAAGAATGCTAGTCACTCTCCCTTTTTGGTCATGGTCTTCAGGTACACCAAATCATGTTAAAAGTGTATTTTTTGGATCTATGAGGTATTTTACATTTTCATCCCTTTTTTCATTCATTCTTTTTAGTGGGTTTGACTGATTCTTGATACTTAATAAAGTCATTAGCTTCCATCTGCCTCATTTTAGTTTTTAATATGTTATTTTCTTCAGTTAGTTTTTATAATTTAGTTTTTTTGACTAATTATACCTTTGAAGGTGTTTTCTTCAGTGGATTTTTTTTTTTTTTTTTTTTTTTTTTGCGTTTGGCCTAATTGTGCTTTTGAAGGAATTGCCTTCCTTTTCCAAGCTTTTGACTCCATATCTCTTGCATAGCTCTCATTTCTTTTCTTGTTTTTTCTCCTTCCTCTTTTATTTGCCTTTTAAAAGACTTTTAAAGCCTTTATGAGCACTTCCAAGAAGCTTCTTTGAGCTTCAGATCAATTCATGTCACTCTAAGATTTCCTCTGTAGACATTTTGTTCTTGTCTGAGTTGTGTTTTGGTTTTCCCTCTCACCATAGTACCTTTCTATGATCAAAGTTCTTTTCTCTTTCTTGCTCATTTTCTTTTCTTTGGTATTTCCCCTTTTTTACTGTTATGGTAGAGCTCTGTTTGGGGATTAAGAGGGCACTGTCCCAAGCTTCCTGTGTTGCTGTGAGCATTGACTTTGAGCACAGTAGAGTGTTTGCAGGGGGTAGCTTTATCTACTCTTTCTGGGAAAGAGCCTGGTTTTCCAGAATTTGCCTTCTGAGCTGAGACTGGAGACAGTCCTAGTAGTTTGCTCCTTTGCTTAGTCAGTAATGAGGGTCTCCATTGCTGATCTGCTGTGATTATGACCCTCTCAATGGTTTTTCCAGATTTGGGGCTCTCCTGAATACTTTTTTCACCCTGTGAGACAGACCTTTCTTGAACTTTTTCCAGTATAGCTTAAACTAGAGAATGGTTTTAATCTGTCAGACTCTGTTCAGAGGCTTGGTTTCATGTGGCATTTGAGGGAAACTTGGAGAACCCACGCAGCTTCCTGGCTTCACTTTGCCATTTTGGCTTCATCCCTAGAAGGCTCATTTTTCTTAAAATATTTACTTGGATATGTTTGGACCTTTTTAGCTGTTCTGAAGGCTATATTGTCTCCTATTAATATGATTTCTCTGTTAATTTATTTGCTTATGTTCAATGTTTTAATTGAGTTTTATTCCTGAATTTTTGTTTTTGGTTCTCTCCCTCTCCATCCTCGATTATTGATTACTTTGACTCCTTTCTCTTTGTCTTTTCTCTGACAACTAGACTTAATAGTTGTCTGAGTCTCTTCCCATACAGGGCTATTCCCATTTCATTAGTTTCAATCTCTTCCACAAGTCATTTCTTTTTTATTTATTTATTTTTTTATTTAATAGCCTTTTATTTACAGGTTATATGCATGGGTAACTTTACAGCATTAACAATTGCCAAACCTCTTGTTCCAATTTTTCACCTCTTACTCCCCACCCCCTCCCCTAGATGGCAGGATGACCAGTAGATGTTAAATACATTAAAATATAAATTAGATACACAATAAGTATACATGACCAAAACGTTATTTTGCTGTACAAAAAGAATCAGACTCTGAAATATTGTACAATTAGCTTGTGAAGGAAATCAAAAATGCAGGTGGGCATAAATATAGGGATTAGGAATTCAATGTAATGGTTTTTAGTCATCTCCCAGTGTTCTTTTTCTGGGCATAGCTGGTTCAGTTCATTACTGCTCCATTGGAAATGATTTGGTTGATCTCGTTGCTGAGGATGGCCTGGTCCATCAGAACTGGTCATCATATAGTATTGTTGTTGAAGTATATAATGATCTCCTGGTCCTGCTCATTTCACTCAGCATCAGTTCGTGTAAGTCTCTCCAGGCCTTTCTGAAATCATCCTGTTGGTCATTTCTTACAGAACAGTAATATTCCATAATTTTCATATACCACAATTTATTCAGCCATTCTCCAACTGATGGACATCCATTCAGTTTCCAGTTTCTAGCCACTACAAAAAGGACTGCCACAAACATTCGTGCACATACAGGTCCCTTTCCCTTCTTTATAATCTCTTTGGGATATAATCCCAGTAGTAACACTGCTGGATCAAAGGGTATGCACAGTTTGATAACTTTTTGAGCATAGTTCCAAACTACTCTCCAAAATGGTTGGATTCGTTCACAACTCCACCAACAATGCATCAATGTCCCAGTTTTCCCACATCCCCTCCCACAATCATCATTATTTTTTCCTGTCATCTTAGCCAATCTGACAGGTGTGTAGTGGTATCTTAGAGTTGTCTTAATTTGCATTTCTCTGATTAATAATGCACAAGTCATTTCTTAAAGGACAAACTATTCCCTTATGGATTCTGGCTTCTTTCTCTTTCCCATAGCCACACTCATATGTAATGCTTCCATGAGATGCTGCCACAAATCAAAACAAACTTCTTACTTTTGATTTTCTCCAACATGAGGAGAGGAGTAGCTATGACCTTTTTGAATCTAATTGGTTAGCTATTGCAATCTTGCTGGAGTATGGTAGCCAATAAGGATAGGAATATTGAATAAACTAAGTAATAATTAAGGACAAGTAAAACTGGATTTTGAGTACAGACCATTCTGACTTGAGATTTAGCAGTCTACAATGGCACACTACTTCTCATTTAATACTCTATCAAATATGCTGATTAATGATGTGTAAAAATTAAAACAGCCATAAATGAATGTTTTCTCAGCAGTAATATACAATTTAAGTCTATTATGATTTAGTACAATATTAGATATTTTGGATTATAGAATGATTGAATCAATTCTTCAAGGACTTAATTATTGTATTAACACCTAATATAGCCCGCCTAGTCCACCTCCTTCACTATAAAGATTTTGCTCTATGGAGCTTTTCTATAATATTAACTGGCAGTTAAGGGATCTAGTACATCATGTCTTTATGCTAGCTTTCTTCCATTCTAGGAATGCTTTCACTTTTCTTTTCTATCCCTTAGAATACTTGGTTTCCTTCAAGAATCATCTCAAATGCTACTTTCTATTTAAAGCTTTACCTACTGCCTTCCTCCACACTGTCCCCCACACCTCAGACTATCACTATCTATTTTATATTTATTTGCATGGGCCATCATATATATATGTGATATATCATATATATATATATCATATATATACATATATATATATATACAGTGTGATGGATAGGATGCTGGACCTAGAATGAGTAAGATTCACCTTCCTGAATTCAAAAATCTGTCCTCAGATACCTATTATCCTATGACCTTAGCAAATACTTCACCTTGTTTGCCTTAGGTTCCTCATCTATAAGGTGAACTAGAAAAGGAAATGGCAAACCACTCCAGTATCTTTGTCACAAAAATGGCTACATAAATGTGACTGAAAAAGCAACTGAACAACAACAACAATGATATATATATATATATATATATATATATATATATATAGTGTGTTTATATATGTGTATATGTATATACTTTATATACACACATACTGTCTCTCCTGCCTCATCTATAAACTCCCTGAGAGCAGAGACATTTTCATTTTTATCTTTGAATATGTAGTTTCTGGAATATAGCAGGCATTTGATAAATATTTGTCAACTGATATAGTTTAACAAATTAAATATTTGGTTCTCTAATGTGAAACCCCAATTGTGATTCTCTAAAGAGATTTATTTACCTTACTGATTTTAATCCTCACAACAACCTTGGGAAGTTGTGCCCATGTTATTATTCCCTTCTTTCATATGAAAAAAACTGGGATTTAGATACTTGTGCATAGTTAGTAGAATAGCTAGGGTTTGAAATCAAGATGTCTTACTTATATTTCCTGCTGTTTTGGCCACAGTGATCTATCATTTGTGATATATACAACTATAGTAGTCCAGGGAAAAATTGCCATAAGTACCTGTGAACAGTAGAAGGGTCGTAGAAGGTCAAGGACAGAAAAGGGAAATTTAGAAAATAATAATTTTGAGGAGAGAAAGGAGAAGGAAAAAGGAGGAAAAGAATTGTGAAAGAGGTAGAAAGGTATGATAGAGTACACAAGAAAGCAGCTATTCTTTCACAGCTAGTCTCAAAGGAAACTATGTGGAAGATGACCAACTTTGATTCTGAAGAAAACTTCCCCCAGTCCCATTTCCCATCTCTGTAATGGCTCCTTTCCCCATAACCAATTCCTGTAATGTTGTGGTCTGACATCATAAGAATGTATCCCATTTTTCTTTAAAGAGGTTTTAAAATTGGTGGTATTCTTCATCAGTTGGAAATTCATACTTCCTTTGTACTGCACCCCCCCCCCATTATTGTTGGAAAGAATAGAGGGTACCTCAGAGAGCAACACCTCCCTTTAAGGAAGCATCCAAGGATAGCCATCTCATCATTGTCCACCTGGTGGCAGGACTTTCTCATGCTTCTATGCACATTTTCTCTGTCTTCATCTTCCTCCCTCTTCTTTTAACTATTTTCAAATTGTGTTATCTTCCCCCTAGATTATAAATTCCTTCAAGGAAGGCATTGTCTTTTTCCTTTCCTCAACACTTAACATAATGCCTGGTGCCTAGTAGACACTTTCAAAATGTTTCTTAGCTGATAATTGACTGAGAGATCTTGATTCATTTTCAAGTTAGACCTCAGTTTTATTTATTTATTTTAATTTTATTAATTCCTTTTGCTTTAACATCCCCAAAATTTCTAGGTATACTATTTTTCTCCCTCATGTCTCCATGATAATGAACACTTGTAACAAAGAAGAAAAAAATAAGCAAAAATGACATATAAATCATCTGAACTTAATTATGTATTCAGCATTTGATATCCCTTGTCCCCTGAGCTCTCTAGCAAATCATGCTAATTTTAAGTTTATTACAAATGTCAGTGGAGTTCCTTATCTCTTATATGAATCCAAATTTGTGCTTTTTAGTTATATAGCATGAAACTTTGTTTTCTAATTTTTCTATACATTCTAGAATGTATACATTCTATACATATATACTATATATATCTAGTGTTTATTATTTTTCTACTTCTGGATACTTCGTTCTACATTGTTTCATATAAGTATTGCTTTATTTCTTTAGGTTTATATATTTGTATTTTTATAGTGAATAACATCTTACTCTCATCAATTATTTCCTCAACTGATAGGCAATCATTCTGTTTCCACTGTTGTGCTACTTCAGCTTTCCAAACTTATCTTAGCAGGAACAAAAAAATAAAGGGAAGATGATGAGGCTTCCTCTAAACGGGGTATAGGTAAGACCTATAGTGCCATGAGAACTTTGTCCAAGATCATTAGGGCCCCACACACAATAGTCAGAATACATGCTTAGTTACTAATCATTAGCTTTTAAGAGATTCAGTTATTTAGGGACTAAGCTGTGAATTAGAAGATCATTAAACTCCAGGTAATCTTTGGAAGTCTCTGGAGGAGCAAATATTTGTCAATCTATCATCATTTAACAGCACAACTCTGTTCAAGACTTCCTGAGTACACATAGCATGGGATTTAAGACCTATTTAGAATCTGTTCTTTTTCCCCTATAGTGTTTTAGTGGAAATTTTTGTTTGCTTTGGAACTTTCTGACCGAATGAATAAAGTTTGATCTAAATAAGTTCCCTGAAGCTTAACACAGCCATTTGAAAGGATTTCAAATAAAATCAAAGGTAGAGGCAGTAGCCATCTGGCTAGTGACATAAAGCAAAAATTTGCCCACTAGGAGTTGAAATTAATGTACTATAAAATCAGGAGTCCTCAGAAATGGACTATTCTTAAATCTCTTCCTGGATAGAGTTCAGGTTTACCTGAAAATTAGGAGAAATGCATCCAAAATAGTATTTAAATAAATTATTTTATAAGAAATTAATTCATTATTAATAGAACTTTTTCAAGAGGAAAAATCTATTAAATAAATGTCTCCTCTTTATAAATGACACAGTTCCATTAGCCATTAGCATATATATATATATATATATATTTATAAATCTCCAAACATGATAACTGGAATTATGGAAATTTTTTCTCCCATAATGGACTTTTGAGGATATTTTCCCCCTATTGTAATGGGAAATAGAGAAAATGAGGATGGAATTTGTTATCAAATAAGTTGAATACATGAAAATAGTAAGGTAATATGGTGGATAGAGGACTATTATTGGAGTGAGAAAAGGGCATGTTCAAATCCTATCTTAGATACTTAATGGATATGTGAAAATGTGAGTTACTTATTTCTATTAATTTCTATTAGTTCTAGTTTTCTCAATTGTAAAATAGGGACAATAATTTGATAATTTCACAAGATTCTTATGAGGATTAAATAAAATAACTTATATAAATGGTTTTGAAGCTTCAAAGTACTATAAAAATTCTATTTTTATTTTTAAATAGCTCTTAATGAAAGAGGTAGTCACTGTCAAGACTAAAAGACCAATATGGGGGAAAAGAATGGAACAGAAAAATAAGTTTTAAAAAAATGTTAACTGTGAAGAAACAGAGAGATAGGCACAGAAAAAAAAAGAGATAGAGACAAAAACAGAGGCAGAGAAAAACAGACAGAAATAATGACAGAAGCAAAGAGAGACAGCAAAGGAATAAAATAATTTCAGTGAAAAAATACTGTAATCAATTTAGTTGTAGTTTTGGTGTACTAATGGGTTTTCTGCATGCAGTCATTAGAATAGAACTTAAATGAGTAAAATGGTACCTAAATCTTTAATAATAGGGTAGGCATTAGGCAAGTTCAGTTATATAGATGAAAAAGTTTGAAAGTTTGAAAGAATTGTTTCTTGTTTCTTGAAATATTGACTACTCCTTGTTAGAATATGTGAAGTTTAAACAATTTAAATATTACAATACTTTACAATAACCATATGTAAGTACATATAGGATTCATGTTTAGTGACCAGAGGACTAAATTTGGATCTCAGGAAGATGAAGTATCAAATGCTTACACTGAACTTTCTTAGCACTGTGTTCTTGGCTAAGCCTCTAACCCTCACATCAGTATTTGAAAACTTACCTATTAAAATACAGATACATGTGATCTGCTCCTTATTTTGTTGATGTTTCTCAAAGGGATTAAGACCTTTTGGCTTCAAAAAGGAAAAGCTGAGAAATGTTCTCTTAATTTGGAAATTCAGTTTAAACTCATTCAGTCAAACTGTTGCACAAAAATCATTGCACAGATTGTTCCCATGCCTTCAAGGTTTTTCCTCCTCACCTATGATTCTGTAAACATCTGCCTGGCTGCAATGCTCAACTTAATGCCACCTTCTTCAAAAGGTCATTGCTGATTTTTCCAATTATTAGTGCTTCATTTTCTGCATTTCCCAAATAATTCATATTTCTATAGACTAAATCTGTGATTGTTGTATCACCTCCTAATAGAATGTAAGCTCCTTAAGAACAGGAACCATTTGCATGCTTTTCTTTTTATTGCCCATTTTAGTACTTTGCTCGAAATATCATGGACAAATAATAAGTATTTATTAATTGAATTTAAATCAATCTCAAGTATCTTATGAATGAGCACTAGTTTTTTTTAACTCAAATTCTTCAAGCTAAGTACTAGCACTGCAAAAATTCATTAGATAATTGATCAACTGTCCGTTTGCATGGGAAGAATTAATGACAGCATGAAATGATTAGCAGAGTCAATGATGACTACAATTTCTTCATTTGGGACATGTTGGGCAATGTGAGAATATAATCTTTACAGTCTTGGCAATATAGTTTGGCTCGGAAGTTTGCCTGAAGGATGTCTGGTTATTTGCCATAGATAGATAAGTCATCCTATGAGATTTAAGAAATCTAACCTGACAACAGAAAAAACTCACTCAATTCCTTGGTCATCTTTTTTTTTTTTTTTTGACATTTCTTTAATGTCAACATCTTTTGACATTTTGACATTTTTGATGATTTTTTTTACATCTGACATTTTGACATTTGACATTTTAATTTATTCTCTTTGTCTAGAACATGATATAAATATAATGATAAATTCCTCTTAGATAGCCATACTTATTTCATTTCAAATTAGAAGTCACTAGTTGAAAAAAATCTATTTTATGTGTATGTGTGTATTTAAGTTGTAAATTCTTTATTTTTTTATTATATTTAAGTTCTTTATTTTAGGTAATCCAAAGCTTTCATGCTTATCTGAATAATTGATGGATACTGTGGCCTTTCTGATATGTTTATGTCAATGTCTTAATGTATCAAGGGATATAATTCAGTCAGTTCATTTTTTAAAAGTTTTTCTTGTACTTTCCAAGATATTTATGATGGCTATTTTGGAGTGAAAAACAAAATGTAATACATAAAAAGACACATTTTGTTTTATATTTGGAATTCTTTTTTTCTTCCAAAGGAAATAGAAAAACCCCTTACAAAACTACATTTGGTGAAACGAAACAAATGTTTTCTTTTTATATTTATGCAAGGGAAGATTTGGGGTGGTTTCCTATATCAGTTAAGGTTTGCCCTCACACTTCATTACTTGCTATAAATGGGCCATTCTTTTAATTATTTGGACAAGTAAGGATGAGCTGTGCTGTGAAGATAAGTGCTGGAGATCATTAAACATTTCAATAACTGCTGGAGATCATTGTTAGGCATTCCCATAAATGAAACTTGCAGTTGATCATCTGGAACAGTTGGAAAAAATATGTTTCAAAAAGTGGAAATTTCTTAAACCCAAAGTTCAATAAGCAAGGAAATATTATATTTCCCAGATGCAATGTACCACAAATCAAATTTTGATATTTTTAAAGCAAAATTTCCTGTTGTAAAAAAAGTTTTTAAAACTTGAGGTTCTTCTTGTGGTTCAGCAAAATACAGACAGTTCTCTAAGTCTACAACCCATATCCTTTCAATGGAATCAGTTTTAATCTCCATGGCTTAGTATTTAAGTCCCTCTACAATCTAGGTCAAATTTATGCTAATAATTTTCTTTCTCATCACTCTTCTTCAGAACCCTCTGCTTTAGCCAGACTGAGTTATTTATTATCTTCCAGATGTGGAATGTTCACTTTGAACTCTTGTCCCTTCATTCCTCTTGCCTGGGATGTTCCTTGCTTTGCATCTGCCTATGCAACTAAAACTTTTAATTCTTCATGTTTCACTTCACTTTTAACCTTCTTTACAAAACCCCATTCAACTCAACTCATAGTAATAGCTCTTTCCAATGAAATCAATGATTCTGAATTTGAGCATTTCACCTTTCCTTTGAGCTACTTCAATTCTGCTTTGCTCATAGAGCATAGCACCTTCATTGATATTAGCATACCATGTTGGTGGTCCCATACTAGTGTTTCCTATATTTCATAATCAATTCCAAAGATTTTCAGAGAGATCTCTAGAATATCATAAGCTTTTATATACATAGCTGGGCAGCTAAGTGGCACAGTGAATGGAATGCCAGGCTGGAGTTGGGAACATTCATCTTCCTGAGTACAAATCTAGCCACAGATATTTACTAGCTGTGCAATCCTGGGGAAGTCACAACTTCTGTTTGTGGAGAAGAAAATGGCAAACTACTCCAGGATCTTTGCCAAGAAAATTCCATGTACAGTACTAACATTCAGTAGTCCATGGGATCCTGAAGAGTTGGACACAACTAAGCAACAACAATATTGGAAGGCAAAGAAAAGAGCATTGGTAGATATTTGAGCTTCTCCACTGAAGAGAATATCCACATAACTGAGATTGCAGCTTCATCCAGGTGTAATGATTTATATTACCAACACAAAGCATGCACGATGCTTTATTAAGTGTTAAATGGAATTGTTATGACCATTAGGACTACTACCTATGGCATCAGAGAAAAGGACAATGTAAACTTCCCTACCACTTAACTATAAAATGACCATTTTAAAGCAGGACTTTAGATTTAGAATATCATCATTCAAATGAGTAGATGGAGGCTTAGATAAATAACTCTTTAGAAAAAAAAGCACCAAAAATTTTGGTGAAATTTGAACCCAGGTCCTTTGACTCCAAAACCATATTTCTATACATGGGCCCTTTAGTCCAGTTAAAGATAACCACATTTATGGATTTCACTAGCACAGGAAACAATCTGATAAGAAAACTTTAGCACTATGGTTTCTCTATTCATATTTCAATCTTAAAGAGTTGCTTAAGTTACTAAGAAATCAAGTTACTTGCTCAATGTCACACAACTAGTATGTGAAAGAGTCTGGAATGGAATCTGTCTTCCTATTTCTGATGGAAGCTCCCCATCCATTACTTCATGTTAACTTTAGACCTCTTTTGGTTTCTAAAGCAGACTGTATATGAACACAATTTTTTTTTAGAAGGAGTTGATATAGAGCTCTGCTTTGTATAAAATGTCATTTTGAATAAATTTTGTATTTTTATATGTTATATTAATTTCCAGATAAACATGATCCTGTAGCTTTATTCTATGGGTAACTGGAAGCAACTTTTACTTACAGCAATCCATGCTCTTGTGACAGATTTAACTAGTTTCTTAATATGGAAAATGCTTTTTCAAAATCCATTAAGGCAAATAGATTGGAAAACTTTTTTATGAGTTAACAGAGTAGGTTTTTGCAGGTCAGAGTGTGTCTAGAAGAAAAAAAATAAAATGTATTCCTTACCCATTACTTTCTAAAGTAGGAATTAAGGGCACTATTCCTAAAGCAGCCAAATAAAGTGGCACTAAGTTCAGAAATTATTTGGAAAGAAAAATGACCATCTGACTTTCACTAGAGTAAAAGGCATCATCTGGGTTGGATGCTAGTATCAGGGATGTTTTTGCTAATCATAATTCTTCTATTAGAGTATCCATTCTATAAGAACACTGGAAAATGTTGTTCATAACAGGAGTTCTAAAGGTGTTAGTACAGTTTTGAGCTTAAAAGCTTAAAACTATTGAATATTAAAATTAATAGCTTAAAACAAAGACAGATCAATGAACATTAAGCTTTACAAGCTCAAAACAGCATTAAGATTTAGAATGACCTGTAGGTTAGGACTAATTTTTTTAAATTTAATATTCTTTTGTTAATTAGATTCTTTTCTATTGTAGAACACACATCATACATATGAACACAGAGATATAGCTGTGTATAAACATACAAAATTGGATAATAATCCCAGTTTTACAGGGAGAAAGTTGAAGCTTAGAGAGTTTTAGGTTCCACTTATGGCCACACACATAGGTAAGTTTTGATTTCAGGTTAAGTTGAATCCAAATCTAGCCCTGTATTTATTACACCTTTAGATGAACAAATTTTTGCTTAGTACATGATTGTTATTTTTCTTGTCTGACATAACCTTGAGAGATATTTTCTACATTCATATCAATATTTCATTTTGCTTGAGGTCAGTAATGATCTCTTGGTTGCAGAATCATTAGTCCTTTTCTTCATTCCTATCCTACTTTGCTTTTTATTTTCTTCTTTTGACACTGTTAACCATCTTCTCCTTCTGGATACTGAATTTTTTTTTTTTTTGAGACTGGATCTTCCTGTTTTGCCCAAGCTGGAAAGATGCTAGACTCTCATAGGCCTGAACTGAACCCAATACTGTCTAGCACAGAAACTTTAACCTGCTTTATTTTTTTTTTCCTTGGGTCAGATCTTCTCTCTTTAGATAGGGTCCCTCTAATTCCTGAGTGGACCTAACCATATTCATGCTTATTCTTACTGCATGTACTCAATTATTGTTCAGATCTCCTGAACTCAAGCAATCCAACAGCCTCACTATCCTTCTTCCCCCAGCATCAAATACTATAGGCTTGATTTACCATGATCAGCACAGCTACTTCTTTCTTGAGTTTCCCCTCAAATGTTTATTGAGCACAGCTACTTCTTTCTTGAGTTTACCCTCAAATGTTTATTGATTTAGTGCTAAGTGATTAACATTGACTACCACTCTATTTGAGTACAATTGAGTTGGGTAGAATATTTGAAAAATATTTAGAATTTGACTTGAGTTGTTTTCCTTACTTTGAATTTGGAGTGTAAATAAACCATATTTCCTGATTTTTTTTTATTCAGTATCCCTTTGTTCTACTTAATTTTCTTTTTTTTTTCAGTCTGAAGATTCCCAGTTGTTATAGACTTCCTTTCAGTGGCTATAGCATTGTGAGAAATATAACAAAAGAGAAACCACTCAATTTGTTTAATAACTTAAAATCTTTTACGCTATAATTTAGTGTAATGAACAAAGATGGTTGAATGAACACATAAACTTTAACTAATTCTGAATTTTTATATCACTCTTGGCTGAGTCCATGCTTCATAACAGGAGAATTATCATTGTATTTATATCATTAATTGCTTTTCTGAGATTCTCATTATTATTCAAATTTTAGTCAAATCTTACTGAAGCTTTTGGTGGATTAAAATCTTTTCATGGCAATGCTTATCAGAAGTTGTAAAGCTTTCTGTAAGTCTTGCTTTAAAAGTCTTGTGTGTTGTGTGCTATTTATAATAGCACAATATATATATATTTATAATTGCCAGATAATTTGAGGCAAGACAGAGATTAGAGAGTTTTTAACATTTTATTTGAATTTCTGAGAGGGATAGATTGTCTGGGGGCAGAACAGAATCCATTTTCCCCCCAGGACTAAAATGGACTTTTATTTCAATGAATCCAGAGTTGAATGTGAGATTCCAATGATTTTTATAGGGCTCTAGCTATCAGGGAAGACAAAGACAAAGGAGGGTGTCCCAACACTAGTGAGGGGGAATTTTCAGGAACAGACCATAAATCTGGTTCTGACAGGTTGGAGGATGAGGATCAAATTCTTGATAACTTAGGAGGGCTTAGGAGCCAGGATATTTGAAATAAAAAAATCTCCACTTTATCTGAGATGAAACATTTACTGTTTATGACCCTAGAGTAGCCAGCCCTAAGTTATATCAGTCCTAATAGTCAAGAAGGGGGCAGGGAGGATTGCAACCAGGGTGAATGAGGTAGAACAATTCAAGGAATTGAAGCAAAACAATTTAAGAAAACTGGGGCAGAACAGTTTAAAAAAACTAAGGCAGAACAATTTAGGGAAACTTAGGCAGAACAATAAAAGGAAACTGTGGCACAATACTGTAAAACCATCTTAAGATCCTTTTTAAAAAGACTGGTAACCTAAAACTCCTTAAAAAGGGGATAGGTGAGTTAAATGAGAATAATAGGCTGGGGAAAGAT